>NC_056441.1:33311378-34013878 GCF_018296145.1 Oncorhynchus tshawytscha
CACACCTTGAAAAACACTGGGTCTAAATGCTCTGGACTGCTAGCTAGCTAACAAATGTCACAGTCTTAGAGATAATTGAAGCCTGGTGATAACTCTGCTAACATCTCTCCAGCACAGACTCTTAAATCGGTCTCTGCTGAGCAGCCCAGGTAGCACCAACTCTAGTGAGCTGTCTAAGCCAGTCGTGCCTGTTCCAAGCCTACACAAACTCCCTGATTGCAGCCAAGCTCTTGCCTCGGGGAACCCTGGGTGCAGGAAAAGACCCTGTGCATGCACTGGTCAGTATACACTACAACTTACTACAATGGTCATTCATGTTCAGTTGGTTATGCTACACAAGGAAAGACTTGGAAGTTGATTTAATTCATTAAAACACAGCACTCTCATTCATCACCTTAGGTTAAAAGCAGTCCCACCACAAAATGTTTTTGAAAATGTATAGGCCTGCTTCAACTTCTTTGAACTTTTTGCTTATTTCCGCCCCCCATTTGTTTGCTGTGTTTTGCATTGCATTTACATTAAAGTTTGAGTCTTTAAATCAGTTTTATTTGCAAATCATTTGACTTTTTATCTGGTTGACCGAAATAGCATACATATACTACACATGTAGTTTCATTCAGGAGGGGCATGTTTCACAGCTTTGGGAATGTGGTCATATGTTTTGATGTTGAACAATAAGTCTACATGTAATGAAAAGTCCAGAGGATTTTTTTACAAGTACATTTTTAAACTTACTGGAGAAATATCCTTAAAATGCTTATGTTAATGTCATGGACCGTCAGCCCTGCATTCATACTCCATCTATACATTTGAGAGTGATTACATTTGTCAAGCCCAATCCCAAAGCTTTATAGCAACAATGTGGCAGGGCTGCCGTTTGGCTGAAAAAAACTATTTTAGCTTGTGGTTTTAAAATACAACACATACAGTACAACAGCTCACAAATCTTCTGGACAAGTCATACACCCTAAACTGTGTGAATGCTAAAAAGTGCCATCACATTGTTTTAGGGTCGTTCATATTTTAACCACAGGAGGCTGCTGAGGGGAGGACGGCTCACAGCGTCCGGAACGGCGCAAATGGAATGGAAACCATGTGTTTGATACCATTCCACTGATTCCGCTCCAGCCATTACCTGTCCTCCCAATTAAGGTGCTACTAACCTCCCGCGATTTAACATACACATTCAATTAACTCAATGACAAGACTTCTAGTTGAGGAAATGCAGTGGTAGCCTCTTATTCCTTTGTGTCTCAAAGCATTTTAATCCCATTTTCAACCCATTGAGGACCCAAGAGAGTCATTGTCGGAGCTGCCCCTTGTTGAGGTTTTCCATGAGAATACACAAGTGTGTGTTTAGCATTGTTCTAGTTGGATCTCACCTCAACCCCCACTGTCTATGAACAGCAGTAGGTCCCAACGTTGCCGGCGGACAAAGGACTGTAGGAAACGCTGCAACTATGTGAGAACAGTCCACTATCAGGGTCAAGGAGGAGAATCACTGGGGTTCCACCATGAATGGAATTCCCCAGCAATGAGTCCTCGAATTTGACCCTTGACCTGTTATGTTTCTGAAATGATCATTTCAGAACATAAATCAAAAGGTCTATGACATCTTACTACCTTGAAAGTTTTAGCACTTCTGAATATTTTCGGGTCACAAAGCATGTATAGCCACCCTAATAAGTGCTGGAATATTAACCAATCCAGATTATTGACAAGTACTCAATGAGAAGTGGAATGGCAGAGAAAAAAAACACTGTTTTAGTAGCTAGAATAACGCTAAATTGTGGTAAACATTATGTGAATATTACAACTGCATTATTAAGCCTCTATTCAAAGTCAAAGTTGACAAGGCAGATAAACTCGTTGTGGTTGAAGCATTATTGCACCCTCTAGCGATTTGCAATTAAAAATGCATGTACCAGGATTACAAGGCATTGCAATGTCTGTGCATTGTGATTACACATATCCAGTTTTATCTGGTTTGGACTTCATCCTTGCGCCGTCTGCCATCTTGTGGACACTGATAGTACAGCACACTGTTTTTTGGGACGATAACTTCCTCTGTACAGTTACTAGAGTTGTGATTGGGCCAATTGTGCGCCGCCCTATGTGACTCCCAATCAAGGCCGGTTGTCATACAGCCTGGAATCGAACCAGGGTCTGTAGTGACACCTCTAGCACTGAGATGCAGTGCCTTAGACCGCTGCACCACTCCGGAGCCCAAGTGTAGTAATAAAGACTTAAGCAATTACATTTCTCATGACTGGGTGTGCAATATCTGTGGATCCATAAGTGACACTAAAAAATGTTAAATAAACGCTTGTGGCGACAGAGCCACGTTGGATATCAAACTCCATTCTGGTAACTTGATGAACAAATCAGCTTAGTGAGTGAGTCTCAGGATATTCACTCCTCTCAGAGGTCAGTGTGGGTTGTCCCTCTGGTGGTCACCTTGAGGCATTGCATTCATCCTTTGTCATTCTATAAACATTATTATTTTATTTTTTACAATGGGTTAGCGGATACTTTATGATAACGTGACATACTAAATCAATAGAGCTTGAGACTAATGTGCATGTTTTGGAATACATTATGTTTCCTGAAATTTTGCATCATAAGACCACACATTTGTCCAAGACAAATACACAAAATAGGCCTACACAAATTTATAGTAATACCATCGAACAGACATGTAATTTTGAGTCTCCATCGCTATTTGATCAATAATGAAAGATTAGAGTGCAAGCATAGCTTTTAAAACACCACATTCTTGATATGAAGCAAGACTGAGTGCAAAGGACTTTGGTCTATGAGAGCAAAGCAACATTGCACAGATGGTGTGGCTTACTGCCTGTCCTCTTTAAGCCCCCATGCTTGGGGTGGTTCATGGTCAGCCATTTTGTTACAGTTTCAACTGGATATTCTGCCTTGCATATCAAATGGTAGAGCAAGTCTGTTGGCTGCCTTGGACACCACCTTTAAAAACATATTGGGGGGGTTATGAAACTCAAATCCTTGTATATAAAATGCCTTAGAATATGTTTTACATTCTAGACCTTAAACCTCAAGTTCCTGACCGATACATAAAACGTGAGGGTGGGTGACAGGGGCTGTTGCTCTTGAATAAAGGCACCAAAGAGAACAAAGAGTGGGTGGAGTTCTGGTTTAAGGCTGTGGGTCAGATATTTCAGGTTCTGAGCTTACGTTTCTTTACTTCTACTTTACGCAAACATGTTTTTTTGTGTTTTCCTTCCCCTCACATTTCCCACTGTTAATGGTGAATTATAATATAAGTTTTACCGGTAAAACGTCCATGCAGCATCTGCATACCAACCATTCGATCTAAATCAGTTTCACGGAGATATGCATTTAGATCTTCTTGAGTTGTACATTGTTGTTTCGAATTAGCCTTCAGTGTTGTTTTTAATGATGTACGGTGAACGAATTTTAGAGCAGAGGGTGTTAAACTGTAAATTAGTTTACCTGTGTATTTTGCCGAGTGACGCGCGCTGTTGAATTTTGGCCGCACGAGGGGGAAATGAGGTAGCGTTTTTGTCTTTGAGTAAAGTAATACTACGCTATTATATTCAGTTCTGTTGTATATAATAGTATTCTACATAACAGAACCAAATATGTGGTTATGTTATGTAGAATACTATTATGATTCGATCTTGCAGACAGTGGGTTCGTTTGAATAGTAAGGCAAAAGCAAACGACTAGAGTAGACGAAAGTCCAGGAGTGAAGTCGGGGGGATGCATCTGTGACAGCCGAAAGTCGAACACTGATGTGGTTTTCCAACAGCAAGGCTCAGTGGAACATGGCATTCCTGCCATTGTTTATCAGTTTTTCTTTGTAGTGTTTTAAAATATATATAAATACATTTGCGTACGTTGTACTACCAATTGGTGAGAGACTCAAATATCACATTCACATATTCACTGTGTACATGAATCATGCGAAGTTAGTTCCTGTTTCAGTTATGTCTTTGGTCACATTTGCGTGAGCAAACAAAAACATCCTGATGATTGGTTGACAATAGAGCCCCACAGTGAGGGTGTCATAATACCCACAAAACCTAGCGGTCAAACACGGAAATGACTCCAATAGTTTTTACACCATTCATTTTTCCCATAGGGAATTTAATGGTTGTGTTTCGTGTAAGGCTTACGTTTTGATAACCATGCAAAAAAAACAACAACAAGGGATGTGTTTCATGTAGGCTTACCCTGGCATTACGTTTTGATAACCATGTCAATCTCTCCAGGCCAAAGCGACTTTAATCAATATATTCAGCTCTATCTTCGCTCAGATCATGAAAATGCTATATAGCGTCAAAGTAGACATAATGCAAGACTATGAATTCCGTAGTCATCTCTAGCTGACACCTTTGCTAACAGGTATTGTCAGTTTAAAACTTGCACAAGACAGTTCAAAGAAATTATCTTTTTTTTTAATGTAGCCAATTTATGAATGACTAACATTAGATAGTTAATCCAGAGATTCTTACCTTTGCCTCTATTCGGCAGTCTCATCCAAATCATCATGGCATTTGTAGTTCTTTATGATAGCCACATTAGCAGCTAATTAGCATTTCATTTTTAGGGGGTAAATACAGGCAAATATCTTGATAAAAGTCACCTTGTCCTAAAGAGATGAACATGGTTATCAAAACGTCACGCCAGGGTAAGCCTACACAAAACCCAGCCCTTATTGTAAGTATTTCTAAAATCCCCTATGGGAAAATGAATGGTGAAAAAAACAATTGGAACAATTTTTTTGTTTGACCGCTAGGTTTTATGGGTATTATGACTGATACTATGGTACTCTATGCAGGTGATGGCTGCATAATAATATTGTACCACCTATCCCAATTGTCCTTTGTATATTCTTTATATACACTTGTGTTCCCCAATGTACTTTTTGTATTGATTTGCTGTTAATAATAAAATATATATTTAAAGATGGATGCATGATAAAGTTGGTGAAGAGCAACTGCAGAGATTTGCAGTAGACTGCAGTCAAAACTTAATGACATTTGATCACATATTTCTTTGTAAAGTTCATGCAGTTGTCATGTAGTCGCAAGTCGGACAATTTTATCCCCATAATGCAACACACTCTGGAAGGCGTGACCATTGGGTCACCAATTTGACATAAGTGATCTGCTCGAATTCGCCCATTGATTCAGCTTTGATCTAACTTTATTAAATTAACACCATTGCCAGAGTAGCCTGTTCTCTACGAGTAGAGCCAGAGAGGAAGAGATGAAGCGAGAGTTTTCACTCGTACCAAAATCTGTCCAAAATAAGACCAAAGCGTTTCTCTGTGATTATTCTGCCTTCCCGCAATGGGACAACGACTCTCATTGCTAGGGTGGAGACATGAGCATCTCATCATTACATATGTAGGCTACAGATCTCTGGTTAAGCAGAGGCTATGGGCTTGTTTGTAGCCGACAGTAGAGGCGACCTCCGACTGACTGATCTACAAAGAACCTTGTATCATAAATAACTAGTACTCATTATTATTTGTAGATCAATCAGTCACAATTTACCCATGATACATTACGGTTTTGATCTTCTCGAACACAGCCTGTACGTAAAGTAGAATTTAAACACATGCGCAGAACGTGAACCGCACATGTGCAGAAGCATCAGGATTTTTTGTCCGGGGATAAAAGGTCAAAGAAAAGTCGGATCGGAAGCCACTCTAATCTTGGTTTCCGCCAGATGACACAGTCACAAAGTCAAAATTGGCTACAAAAATTAGGCATTTGGTCTTAATTTAATGTTAGGCTTACAGTGAGCAGTGTGGTTAAAATTAGGGTTAAGACGATACATTTTAGAAATGGGCGTGGTTTATCCATAATTATGACTTTGTGGCTGTGCTAACTAGTGACGACCCCGACGGTTTAAATTAAGATATTGACGTTCGCATTGACCCATCTAAATCTACTGCGCGCGCAATCACAACCAATCACCTCCGGCGGTTTATGTTGATCTGCATGATCTGTTTGATTGGTGTGTCGATCATCCGATTAAAATTAGGGAAGACAGGACTGGCCTATCAAGAACTCCACAGGGCGGGATTTGATAGAGGGGGCTGGGTGCGAAGTATCATGGAGGATCAGTAAGAGAATTGTGGCCATCCAAGAAAGCTGAGCTGTGGGTCCAAGCACTGGAGTTTCAGAAAATTTGATTGGCATTTTTTTTTACGTTAACATAGTGTTTTATATTTCATTAATAATGGAGATGAAGAAGAGGATCAGTTTAGAATTGAGGAATAGGACACCAGCGGAGGTAAGTTATCTTAAAAATGAGGTGATAACTATGCGAGCCGATAACCCAGAGAAGAGCGGACTTCTTGCGAGGCTCCGCTCTGCACATGGACAACAAGAGAGGATGCGAGTCCGATTACAAGTTTTTGTTTTGTTTTTGGGGATTCTGATTATTTGTCATATCACAATATATGTTGGTTGCTGTACAAAAATGAACTGCAAATATCCACAAAGCAATTTTGGTCGCTTTGTGATTCTAATAACATTTTTATAGATCTGCAACACTGCCTTTGCTATCATCCTCCTTGTCTCGCGCCCGGCCAGAGATCCATTGAACGTTCAAGGTGGCGGAGCGGACATAATTCTGAAGAACATTATGCTATTGTTGTGAGAGTAATTCAATTGTGAAAAGCCAATAACATCGTAATAAGGCTCCGGTGACGTCGTGTTGACTCCTGTAGTACAGCAGGCTAATCCAAATACAGAGAATTCACGACTGCCGTGGAAATGTGAAATAACTTTTGAGACGCGATTTATTTGTTTGTCTTGAAAGTTCCCTGGTGTTATTCCATGTGGATGCCGATGCAAATAACTATTTAAGTCGAATGTAAAAACGTAAGCTTTCCATGCGTAACGAGCATTTTGACCGGTCTTACCGGGTTAACCAAATGGCACAAACGAGCTGGTTGGTTTCTCTGAGCGGACATTTTACTAATCGAATGGGTTTAGCTAATAACCATTTCTTTTACCATAGTATTTTTTAAAAGGTCCACTGGATGTAAACATCAATACTTCGATGTTATATGAACAACGCCTGCAAGAATGTATACGCAATTTAAAACCAGCACGCACTCGAGTTGACCGTTCTCGAAGCGAGACGCGCAGGCACTGACTACGGTGGCGTCAGTGTAGCTGTTTTTTTGTGTGTTTTTTTTTTTGTACAGTGCAGGCTTTTGAGCCCTATTTCTGACGTGCGGGGAGTGGAAGTCATTTTGTTGCATCTATACACGAGCCCATTTTGACGGCTATAACCGGTTTATCTCAATTTAGACACACGCAAATGGATAAATTATGCGTATTATATAGTAGGCCTAAATCCAAATGTAGAAAGTCTACTTCCAAACGAATTTCCTATAGCCTATGCGACTCACCCAGCCGGCCATTTAAATAGCCTACTGTACTCGAAAAGCAAGTTGTCTTTCGCCTCCATGTGATAGTGATTATGTAACAACAGGCTTTTCCTCTGTAGGAAACGACGACGTCTTTGTAAAAGGTGTGTGTATGTACATACATATATACACGCATTCAAGTGTAGCAGAGTTTGTGGTCCTGCTCTGCGTTTTTTACGATTTTAAGTAATATGGCAGATGGCATGCGGGGCTCAGACCTCCGCCTCTATTTAGTAGATTAGGCTACAGTAAAACCCCCAACCCTCAGAGACAGCGCTTGTCTGAGGATGGACAAAACCCATTCATTCATGCCACTGAGTCTTGCCTTCATTCGGCAAATCTATTTCTCTTACAATTTCTATAGTTACAGAACTCTGCTGTGCATTCGGCAGTGAAGTCCATTGTGCAGATGCTTCTGTATAGGATGTAGGCTACATCTCAACTGATGTTCCTCTCTTGACGACAATATCGAGATGATGCGCACAGAACTGTTCGTTCAATCGAGGTATTATGTGAAGATAAAACCAGGCTAAGACAGTGACAATGCCATCTCTGGTTTTGAGGAGCGTGTTATTTATATCTTAGTGGTACGATTTATATACACATTGTATACACATTTTGTTGGTGATAAATAACATTGTTAAAACACTTTGCCATATATAACTTGGTACCAGGGTTAGGGTCAATTCATTTAAATTCCAGTCAATTCAGAAAGTAAACCAAATTCCAATTCCACATTTTCCTAATTGAAAAGCATTGAAGGGAATTGGAATTCCAGTGTACTTTCTGAATTGACCACAACCCTGTTTGGTACAAGTACAGTGCTATTTTGTGCAACACCCGAATAACCACCCGAGGAGTGCCTATAGACAAAAAAGGGTAGCATCATGCTTGGAATTATTCAAGGTTTCTTGAATACAACTCGCATATCACATTTAGGCTATACATGTGCAAGTCAACTGGAGTCAATTTCCCTGATGCCAATATTAAATGTAACACTTCAACTTACTTAGCCATTCCTCATAACCATCACTCTCCAAGGCCCCTGTGCTGCCAAGTATAGAAAAAAAATGACTGACTACCACAACTGAAACTACATACTGATTGCACATCATCTCAACGCCTTGTAGCAGCGGAGCTTTGTACCGTAAGAGGGTGCTGAAACAAACATGGTTCTGAGAATGCATTTGAGACCCTGTCTACCACGTTTAAAACTTTTAAGAAATATAAGAAAGGCTTTAGAGGTTTGTTTGCATTTTTTGTTTGTATCATTACTTATTTTGAATAAGAATATACATCATAATGATACTGCTGGAAATGTAGGCCGTCATTGTAAATAAGAATCTGTTCATAACTGACTTGCCTAGTTAAATAAAGGTTAAATTAAAAATGAACATTTTTTTTTTTAAATTGAGGGCCGTAAACTTGTGAACCTCGGCCCTGAAGGCGGTCAAGCTACAAACTGAATCAAAAGCCAAGATGATTTGTAGTGTTGTTATTGGTTGTTATTATCAATAATCATTTATTAGTCACTGTATTGTATTATTTGGTACTGAAGTCAATGAGAAGGGTGTTATTTTGATTTTTGCCACAATAGTTCCCCACTCACTAAGAACTGAGGTAGCTAGTCGCATGCGGAACACACCATAGCAAAGATGATAGATATATCGACGAGAGGTTTCTCCGCCCTAACATTGGGAGTCGTTGTCCACCAAACTCCATGCTTGGTGGGCGAAACAATAAAAAAACGCCACCTGCTGGAGGGGGAGACTTTGGCCTCTCTCTTCCGCCGAGTTGGGCCTCTCTCTTCCTCTTCTCTGACCAAAGCCACATTTTCATTTGGCCAGCATTGGTGATAACAACTAGGGCTGTGATGATACCAGTGTGACAAAAATGAAAACATGAAGCAGACTTACTCTTTTGCTCCGAATTGTAGGAAATAGGATTGTAGGAAATATTGTAGGAATTGTAGGAAATAAGCTTTAAACCTGCAAAATTCTCCCCACCAAATATTATTGGTCGCATACACGTGTTTAAGCAAATGTTATTGCGGGTGTAGCAAAATGCTTGTGATAAAGTTATTCCCGGATGTTATTCCCGGCTGTATGTAATAACACAAAACACATTCTGGCCTAATAATGTAAGAAATAACACAAAAAAACTAAACACTATAAAGTTGCCTAGGGGCTAGAAGCACGGCTGCCCTCTCTATCGGCACAATTTTCATACAGTGCGTGTGACCTTAGAAACAGACGTGGCATGCACGTGTGGGGGGGGGATGATGATATCTCGTTGAATTCCAGCTTTGACAGTTGCGAAAGGTGCCCATCAGGTGGTGTAGGAAATAGGCTATTAATAACAAAGGTGACCACACTCCCGCTCCTCTGCAGTAAAAGCGTCCCACCTAGTTGCATTGTTCCTCTCCCTCAGAACAAGAAGTAGGTGTAAGTAAAAGTGAGGCGAGAGTCTGCAATTTCGGAAGATGATTAATTATAATGCTGGAGGACTTGGTCCCTCCGCAAGAGATTCTCTTCCTAGTATCTTCTTGTTAGTACAGTCTGGGATAACATATCTGAGATGGTGTAAAAGGGCAAGATATACTTGTCCTATCTCGACTGCAATAACACGTTTCTTGTTATCAGTCTCTTAAAACCTCTCTGGGATATGTGGGTCGCTACCATTTTAAAGATAAACTTCTTGTAAATCCAGCCACAGTGTCCGATTTCAAATAGGCTTTACGGCGAAAGCACACCAAACGATTATGTTAGGTCAGCGCCTAGTCACAAAAAACCATACAGCAATTTCCAGCCAAGGAGAGGGCTCACAAAAGTCAGAAATAGTGATTAAATTACTCACTAACCTTTGATCTTCATCAGATGGCACTCACAGGACTTCATGTTACACAATAAATGTGTGTTTTGTTGGATAAAGTTAATCTTTATGTCCAAAAATCTGATTTGAAATTGATGTGTTATGTTCAGAAATGCATTGTCTCAAACAAACATCAGGTGAAAGTGCAGAGAGCCACATCAAATTACAGAAATACTCATAATAAACATTGATAAAAGATACAGGTGTTATGCATGGAATTATAGATAAACTTCTCCTTAATGCAACCGCTGTGTCAGATTTCAAAAAGGCTTTAGCACACCTTGCGATAATGTTAGGTCAGCACCTAGCCACAGAAAAACATACAGCCATTTTCCAAAGAAGGAGAGGTGTCACAAAAGTCAGAAATAGCATTATAAATATTCACTTACCTTTGATGATCTTCATCGGAATGCACTCCCAGGAATCCCAGTTCCACAAATGTTTGTTTTGTTCGATAAAGTCCATAATTTATGTCCAAATACCTCCTTTTATTTTGCGCATTTAGTTCACAAATCCAAACTCACAAGGCGCGGGCAAGTCCAGGCGAAAGTTCAGACGAAAAGTCCAAAAAGTTATATTACAGTTCGTAGAAACATGTCAAACGATGTATAGAATCAATCTTTAGGATGTTTTTA
This sequence comes from Oncorhynchus tshawytscha, assembly GCF_018296145.1. Lineage (NCBI taxonomy): Eukaryota > Metazoa > Chordata > Actinopteri > Salmoniformes > Salmonidae > Oncorhynchus > Oncorhynchus tshawytscha. Next base: position 33,322,338 of record NC_056441.1, read on the forward strand.
TCATAAATCTTCAATAATGTTTCAACCGGACAATTCCTTTGTCTTTAGAAATGAAAAGGAACGCAGCTACCTCTCACGGCTGCGTGCATGATTTAGCTCATGGCATTCTGCCAGACACCAGACTCAAACAGCTCTCATTCCCTCCCCCTTCACAGGCGAAGCCTGAAACAAGGTTCTAAAGACTGTTGACGTCTAGCGGAAGCCTTAGGAAGTGCAATATGACCCCATAGACACTGTATATTCGATAGGCAATGACTTGAAAAACTACAAACCTCAGATTTCCCACTTCCTGGTTGGGTTTTTTCTCAGGTTTTTGCCTACCATATGAGTTCTGTTATACTCACAGACATCATTCAAACAGTTTTAGAAACTTCAGAGTGTTGTCAAATCTACTAATTATATGCATATTCTAGCTTTTTGGCCTGAGTAGCAGGGAGTTTACTCTGGGCACCTTATTATCCAACCTACTCAATACTGCCCCCCCCAGTCCCAAATAAGTTAAAGATGTAGTCCGGGATGTTTAAGCACAACACATTCGTAACATCTTGTACAAATTGGATTCATATAATATCGTACCAATTGTACACACATTTTTTTTAAATTGCAGGACGTAACGTATCATACGAAATGGACGACATAGTACACAATTGGATGAAATGGTACACAAAAAACGGACTCAATTTATGAATACACATTTTGGAATTATCCTGTTAAACTTGTTAAAACAAAATATTAATACTTTTTACTGAAGAGACTGTGGCACCTGATGTTTCATGCCTGTCAATGTCACGGTGATCACAACTTCTGACGACAATGAAAAGTAGCTAGCTAGCTAAACAGGTATGAGATACAAGCTGTCCGTCAGTCTCGTTTGTAGGCATTTATCCATGCCTACAGCATTCACGCAATTACATTCCAGGACTCTGAGTCTCCCTGACAATTAATTTAAAAAAAAGTTTTTTGTCATTTATCCAGAGCGACTTACAGGAGAAATTAGGGTTAAGGACCTTGCTCATGGGCACATGGATTCAAACCAGCAACTGTGTAGATTAAGACACCGCAGAGTGTCCACAGACACGTACCTCAATCCAGGGATGAGAAATGCGTTGTACTCCGAAATGTCCCATTATCCCAACCATCACACCGAGAAGATTGAACGTAGTAAAACCAAAATATCCCACACATGCTGATATAAACATAGTACATTGTACAAAACCATCGTTCAATTTCTTAACAATGTGTCAACCACGACAATCATTGTCACAATTGTTTTTAGCTAACTAGCTAGCATGACTACTATCTAGCTGACATCGCTTCTAGACTCACTGTCTTCTATTTTCTGTCCAAATAACTTAACTAAATAGCAAAATATTCCCACCTGTCATGATAAGCAAACATGTTTACCCAATGGGTAAAAACTAGGAAATTAGGATTACTTTTTTTTTGCTCCCCAGCTAGCTAGACACCTTGTTAGCGAGCTAGTGCGTTTGCTAACTGTAGCTTAGCTAACCTGTCATTAACAAATGTTGAGCTGCTAGACGATAACTAGGGCTTGCTATGGGTTAGCACCAATTATGTCTATAAACCTTAATTGTTGATGTTATGTATTGGCCATTGCGAGGCTTTGATGTCACCGGTCGGCCATATTGGCACTCCCCAGTAGGAAGAGTCCTCAATAGGAATGAATGTAATTCTACAGTATTTCAATTAAATGTTTCAAGGACACCATTACATGTATTTTTGTTTTAGTGGTGACTGTAGCATTAACACTAATATAAAGGCCACTTTAAAATCTGTTGTTTTGTCACGCAACACAATGCCACCGATGTCTCAAGTTTTGAGGTTACGTACAATTGTCATGCTGACTTCAGGAATCAACACAAATCAACAGCCTGATCAACTCTATGCAAAGCATATGTGTCTCACTGCATGAGGCAAATGGTGGTCACACCAGATACTGACTGGTTTTCTGATCAAAGCCCCTATCTTTTTTTTTAAAGGTATCTGACCAACAGATGCAAATCTGTATTCCCAGAGCATAATGAATTTATTTCAATTGACTTTCCTTATATCAACTGTAACTCAGTGTATATCTTTTCATAATTGTTTTATGTTTAGCTCACATAATATAATTCAAAAGTATGCATTAAGTTGTCTAATAGAATAAATGTTTTAAAAAATGCATTTAGACATTAATAAATGCATATCTATAGCTTCCAAATTCTTTTGTGAGTGCCAAGATGGCTGTGTTGGCTTCAATACAGCGTCCACCGTCAGTCACCCAGGGTTTATGCACATTTTTATTTTGTTACCTCTTTTGAAGCCTTGTAGCTAGTTAGCTACTCCAGCCACGTCGTTTTTCAGACAGGTCCTCCGCCTTGTGTCCACACTACAAAGCATTCAAGCAGAAAATAATTGAAAAGGCGTGTGCTCTCACAGGAAACAGCGGACTTTAGGTCAAGGGTCAGCTTTTCCAATCAACATGTAATAAGATTACAAAGTGACATGGTGAATTAACCCAAACAAACAAAGAAGAAGAAAAAATGTAACAAACTAGCTATGCATTTAATTTGGTTTCATTCATTAACATGTGCAGGATGAAATCTCTTGATGCACCACCTCATTGTCAAGTGTCCAGTTGATCTTGATTACTGTTCCTACAGGTGGAAGAACTGGTGGTGGATAATTGCCGCACCAGTGATGGTGAAGTAGAGGGCCTGACGGATGATTTCAAGGAGCTGGAATTCCTCAGCATGGTCAACGTTGGACTCATCTCCCTGGCCAAACTACCCTCTCTGCCCAAGCTGCGCAAGGTGATTAGGGAAGCTGGATCCTTTTGAGCAATCGATTATCTCAATCAAAATCATTTAGTTTGCAGAATTATAAGAAACTCTGGCTTTACTCCCAATGACCAGTATTTTGATGTGGAGCATTAAATTTTTTCAAACGATTCATCAGGAAATTGTGTGTTCTTTCCTCACAGTTGGAGCTGAGTGACAACAACATCTCAGGTCATTTGGAGACCCTTTCAGAGAAGTGCCCCAACCTGACGTATCTAAACCTGAGTGGCAACAAGATCAAGGGGCTGAACAACGTTGAGGCCCTGGTTAGTTGAGTCGTTAAGTCTATTCAGGGCCGGTCGTTAAGGATTCTTTTGGAATTAAGTCAGGGTCTCAACTTACTGTTGAGGTAGAATAGACAAGGTGCAATTTAGAAATGTTGTTGTGGATCGGCAATTTTTATCATTCACACAATTAGCCATGTCAGCTAACCATTTTTAGATTGGTAAAATATTCTAGCCAGCTATCTAAACTCGTAGTAATTATGGGCGAATATCAACCGGCATGCACGGCACCTGCACAGTAGTGGTCCGCGGGTCAGCTGTTTGTTCACCCGCAATTGCTAATAACCCATCCGCAACCGCCCGACAATATGTAATAAAGTGAATATCTATGGCTTGCACCGGACCCTAACGCACTAATATAGAAAATGTACTGTAGGCTACAGTCAAAGACGACGGAACAATTTTTTAACAGTGGGTGCAGTTTTTTTTTTTGTTGCCTGATTTAGGAATGTTTCTATTTATAATTTCCGACATTTTGGTAGGCTATTTGTTAGTCAACTTTTCTATAGTTAGATACAGTGCATTCAGACCCTTTGACATTTTGTTACATTACAGCCTAATTATAAGATGGATTAAATCGTTTTTCCCTTCATCAATCTACACACACAACCCCAACATGACAAAGCAAAAACATTTTTTTTTAAATTTTTTGCTAATTTATTCAAAATAAAAAACTGAAATCACATATACTTAAGTATTCAGACTCTTTACTTAGTACTTTGTTGAAGCAACTTTGGCAGCAATTACAGCTTTAAGTCTTCTTGGGTATGACGCTAACAAGTTTGGCACACCTGTATTTGGGGAGTTTCTCCCATACTTCTATGCAGATCCTCTCAACCTCTGTCAGAGGCGGCAGGGTAGCCTAGTGGTTAGAGCGTTGGACTAGTAACCGGAAAGTTGCAAGTTCAAACCCCCGAGCTGACAAGGTACAAATCTGTCGTTCTGCCCCTGAACAGGCAGTTAACCCACTGTTCCTAGGCTGTCATTGAAAATAAGAATTTGATCTTAACTGACTTGCCTGGTTAATAAAAGGTTGAATGGGGAGCATCTTTTCACAGTTCTTTTCAGGTCTCTCCAGGGATGTTCGATCAGGTTCAAGTCCGAGCTCTGGCTATCGCCACTCAAGGATATTCAGAGACTTGTCCCGAAGCCACTTCTGCGTTGTCTTGGCTGTGTGCTTAGGGTCGTTGTCCCCTTGGCACGCTCTGGAGCAAGTTTTCATCAAGGATCTCTCTGTACTTTGCTCCGCTCATCTTTCCCTTGATCCTAACTAGCCACTGAAAAAATCCTCGCAGCATGATGCTGCCATCACTATGGTTCACCGCAGAGATGGTACCAGGTTTCCTCCAGATGTGACGCTTGGCATTCAGGCCAAAGAGTTCAATCTTGGTTTCATCAGACCAGAGAATCTTGTTTCTCATGGTCTGAAAGTAATTTAGGTGCCTTTTGGCAAACTCCAAGCGGGCTGTCATGTGCCTTTTACTGAGGAGTGGCTTCCGCCAGGCCACTCTACCATAAAGGCCTGATTGGTTGAGTGCTGCAGAGATGATTGTCCTTTTGGAAGTTTCTCCCATCTCCACAGAGGAACTCTGGAGTTCTGTCAGAGTGACCATCGAGTTCTTAGTCACCTCCCAGAGCAAAGCCCTTCTCCCCCTATTAATCTGTTTGGCCGGGTGGCCAGCTCTGGGAAGAGTCTTGGTGGTTCCAAACTTCTTACATTTATGGAGGCCATTCCCAATCTGGCCCTCATACTACCGTCACCACCTAATCATCCCAGTTTCCAATTGGCTCATTCATCCCCCCTCGTTTCCCCTGTAACTATTTCCCAGGTCATTGCTGTAAATTGAGAATGTGTTTTCAGTCACCTGGTAAAATAAATTATACAATTATGAATTTCAGGTATTGTTTTCTCTTGATTCAGCCCGTCCGCCATCCGCACAAAATTTAATGACCCTAAACCCGTCCGCCTCGAGGATATGAAGGCGTGGACTGCGGGTTATGAGTCAACCCACGCATTACTTGTGCCTCTGACATCCAGGCGGCCTCTACTGATTTTGTTAGTCACTTTCACTCATATCATTAACGTGGCATAAGTCATGGCAAAATATGTGGAATTGCAGGAAATTCTTTAAAACTGCAAAAAATTCTCTCTGCCCCATGGCAACATTTGTAGAATTGCATTTGATGAAAAAAGTGCTTTAATATATATATATATATTTCTAAACTAATCATGCCATTCACAAGGAGATATGTGGCAATGCTTGCCAGCCGTGTGCATGGAGAGAATTTGTTAATAAGTATTGTCTGGTAAGCTCTAACCTCTGCTTCCTAAAACCACAGCAAAATCTGAAGAACCTGAAGAGCCTGGACCTGTTTAACTGTGAGATCACCACACTGGAGGAGTACCGTGAGAGCATCTTTGAGCTGCTGCCTCAGGTCACCTACTTGGACGGCTTCGACCAGGAGGACAACGAGGCCCCTGACTCAGAGGCAGACGACGACGGTGAGCATGGCTACCACAACACAACCACACGGTGGGGCTGGTGATGTTTCAGCCTAACTTTCTTGAACAAAATACTTCTTCATTCATAGACGAGGATGAGGGGGAGGATGGAGCCGGGCCCACAGGGGATGATGATGAAGATGAGGATGAGGAGGGGGAGGAAGGAGGAGGGGTTGGGCTCTCTTACCTGATGAAGGAAAGGATCCAGGTGAGACGACTGAAATGTCTCATGTTTTATCCAAAACGTCATAATGTTTTACATCCTGCGACTCGAGTCGACGCTTAATTTAAAGAAACTTAACCCCCCTCCACACACAGGACGAAGAAGATGATGACGACTACGCAGAGGAGGAGGAAGAAGGTGAGGACAAGAATTGTTGTGTTGACCTGTCACTAGTAATCAAACCCAAGTACTCTAGCCTGGAAGTGGCAGATATGTTTGATTCCAACAGGAGATCTGTGACAGACAATCATCAAAATCTCTATTGACATCGGCTCCATGCTGGCTGTTACTCAATTTGTGGCAATAACTGGCTCTTTGACTCGGGAGGGTTTGACTTCTATTGATCCGTTCCTCAGCCCTGTGTGACTATTCATTTGTCACTTATCTGTGTGTTTTGGAGCCAAGCTAGGTCTACCTTCGACACTTAAAACAAGGTTAGAGTCCTTCCTACACACTAGGCAGATAAAACCTTTGGGCTTTACAGGTATTGCAGGTTGCGTACATGTAATCCAGAGATGGTTCAGGCCATTTAGTTTGTTTCCTTGTGAACGCGGCTAAAGTCCCCATGTGTATACAGTGCATTCGGAAAGTATTTAGACCACTTGACTTTTTCCACATTTTGTTACGTTGCAGCCTTATTCTAAAATGGATTACGTTGTTTTTGTACCTCATCAATCTACACATAATACCCCATAATGACAAGGCAAAAACAGGTTTAGTCATTTCTGCAAGTGAAAAACAAAAACTGAAATATGACAGTATTCAGACCCTTTACTCAGTACTTTGTTGAAGCACCTTTGGCAGCGATTACAGCCTCAAGTCTTCTTGGGTATGAAGCTACAAGCTTGGTACACCTGTATTTGGGGAGTTTCTCCCATTTTTCTCTGCAGATCCTCTCAAGCTCTGTCAGGATGGATGGAGAGTGTCGCTGCACAGCTATTTTCAGGTCTCCAGAGATGTTCGATGGGGTTGAAGTCCGGGCTCTGGCTGGGCCACTCAAGGACATTCAGAGACTTGTCCCAAAGTCACTCCTGCGTTGTCTTGGTTGTGTGCTTAGGGTCGCTGTCATGTTGGAAGGGGAACCTTCGCCCCAGTCTGAGGTTCTGAGCACTCTTGAGCTGGTTTTCATCAAGGATCTCTCTGTACTTTGCTCCGTTCATCTTTCCCTCGATCCTGACTAGTCTCCCAGTCCCTGCCACTGAAAAACATCCCCACAGTATAATCTTGCCACCACCATGATTCACCGTAGGGATGGTGCCAGGTTTCCTCCAGACGTAATGCTTGGCATTCAGGCCAAAGAGTTTAATCTTGGTTTCATTAGACCAAAGAATCTTGTTTCTCATGGTCTGGCAGTCTTTTGGTGCCTTTTGGCAAACTCTAAGCGGGCTGTCATGTGCCCTTCTGAGGAGTGACTTCTGTCTGGCCACTCTACCATAAAGGCCTGATTGGTGGAGTGCTGCAGAGATGGTTGTCCTTCTGGAAGGTTCTCCCATCTCCACAGAGGAACTCTGGAGCTCTGTCAGAGTGACCATCGAGTTCTTAGTCACCTCCTTGACCAAGGCCCTTCTCCCCCTATTGCGCAGTTTGGCCGGGAAGCCAGCTCTAGGAAGAGTCTTGTTGGTTCCAAACTTCCATTTAAGAATGATGGAGGCCACTGTGTTCTTGGAGACCTTCAATGCTGCAGAAATGTTTTGGTAGCCTTCCCCAGATCTGTGCCACTGCACAGTCCTGTCTCTTTGCTCTATGGACAATTCTTGATTTTTGCTCTGACATGCACTGTCAACTGTAGAACCTTATATAAACATGTCCAATCAATTGAATTTACCACAGGTGGACTCCAATCAAGTTGTAGAAACATCTCAAGGATGATCAATGGAATCAAACAGGATGAGCTGAGCTCAATTTTGAGTCTCATAGCAAAGGGTCTGAATACTTGTGTAAATGTAATATTTTAGTTTAGTTATTCTTTTTCAATTTGCAAAAGGTCTAAAAATCTGTTTTCACTTTGTCATTATGGGGTATTATGTGTAGATTCATGAGCATTTGTATGTATTTAATCCATTTTAGAATAAGGCTGTAACCCAACAAAGTGCAAAAAGTCAAGAGGTCTGAAAACTTTCCAAATGCACTGAACGTGAACTACTCCTTCAGGACTCTGAGTGGGAGGCTGTGCCTACTGTGAGATGACATCAGTAAGCAGCGCACTTGCATGTGTGTGCAAGGAGTATAAATCAACCCTTTCCTATATAACATGCCAGGGGAAATACTTAGCTACAATATTATACGTAAGTAGTAGATCTGAGGCCTTGGGGATCCTTTGAAAGTAGACTTTGATGTAAGAGAGCCGCATTAACATTAAACCAAAATTGACTCCTTAGCCTCTACATTGTTTCGCTAATGGTAATTCAGTCTACAAAGTGGCCTTTGTTACGTGACTGAAAAGATGTATACTAGTGGTACTGTGTTTTGTTTTTCCCCCTCTGGTGTTTTTGAGACTTGTCGGTGGGCGGAACATACGGTGGATCTTGTATCAACTCCCACATTGCCTGTGGATACAATATCATAAGGGTGCCGAATTCAGAATGAAGGGAAATGCCAATTGGATTTGATTGCTGTTTTACTTGGTCCTGATTAGAAGTGATTGTCGCCACCTTTTTTAAAGTCTGACAAAGTCTGACTTTTTGATTGGCTTGTGTCCTGTGCAGAGGAGAAGGCAGGAGTCAAAGGGGAGAAGAGGAAGAGGGATGCTGAGGACGAAGGGGAGGAGGAGGATGATGATGACGACGACTAGGCTTGTCCTTCCCCTGCGAACCTCTGGATCCAGATCCAAGTAGAACAATAACCACAAAAAAGTGTGATCTTGCAGATTGTTTCTCTTTGTATACCATAGATATCACTGTAGAGGCTGTTTCTTTTATATATAAATATATATATGAGATACTATACGAAAAGGAGATTTTATCAACAAATAATTTGTTCATCGTTCTAAGTTAAATTACCACCCCAAAAATCTCATCAATATGCAGGCAGTCTAAAATTAATGGAGGTAGGGGGGTGGGTGGGGCTGGATTTATGTTATGGGCTAATTTAAGAAGGGCTGTCGCTACAATGACCAGCCATCCGCACAACAGAAGTGGCCCACGCTGTCCCTCGTTGACATTCGTGTTCAACAAAACTCCAGTGACGTTCCAAGACCCATGACAGGCCAGGCAGCCCAGAGTCCAGTCCAGCCCAAAGAGATAGAGGACTCATCTTTGTATCTGTGCCATTATAGCATCTGTGACTGCATGGGCAGCGCAGTCTCAATTTTAAAGTAGTAAATTTTCTTCACGATTGGCTGATCCCTCCTGATGACTCGCAACATGGTCACCAGGAGGGATCAGCCAATGAAGTTTGAAGTCCTACTCAGTTGACGACATTAAAAAGGTTGGAAGCCTTCAATGGCGCTGCCCATGTTAATATGGCCTTTTGGCCACTAGAGGCCTCTATCATTCTCTATGGCCCAGCCAAGTCTGATCTACCTCTCTGGGCCACGGTGAGAAGAGAATGCCCCCTACAGGACAACTCTACACAGAACCACCCTCACTACTCAGGTGGCCAGGCATACCAGGCTAGAAAAAAAGGCACCATGAAGTTTAGGAACCTCTACCGTCATCACTGTCTGCCACAAGCAGTCTCCTCTTTCTCCCCAGCCACCCCAATGCATTTGTACCAGATCGTTTCCAGCCATCAATGAAAGTCCTGTCTCCCGTAAGCATAGCAAAGATTGTGTTAGATCCCTCACACAGTACATGACTTGTTTTAGGAATTTTTTAAATCGTGGGAGGTTGGGAGATCCAGAAAAGTAGTCTAGCAGTTTCAATACCAGCGTTAGCCCTGGGGAGTTGTATTTCCAACTGATGTGCAAACTGACCACGACATTTGTTAGGGCCATAGAGCTGTGGCTTTCCAGGACTGGTGCTGGTAATCTGTATTCTAAATCAAACCTAGCGGTTTGGCCTTAACCTTATCTGTCCTTAACGGATGCAAACCAATATATTTCCTTCTGGTTCAACAGGCCATATCTGTTAACAGCTTTAAATACTGTAACCTGACTATTAATGTTGTTGTCGCGGTGATAGAGGGGCACGGCCACAATGTTTATATTGAAAAAGTTAAGGTCAAACCGCTTCGGTGTAGGAATGAACCGCATCCCGAAGTAAATTTTTATCATTGTCTTGCTGTTGATGCAAGTTAGTTTATAATTGTACTGGTATTTTACACAGCAGGAACTTTAATCTATTATCTGTAAGGCAATATGTAAATAGTTTCAGTTCCAACAGTTTGATGTTTCATGTGTTTTTTTGTGTGTTTTTTTTTAATGACTTTTTTCGTCATTTTGTTTTAATATAAAGCACAGGTCAAGAAGCCAAACTCTGACCTAACACACTCAATATAGATTATTTTCCATCCTTGGCTGTTGTGACACGTTGTGTTTTGTGTGGTGTAAACATCTTAAAAGAAGGATTTTGAATAAAACAATATATAAACAGAAAAGAGTGCTTTAAAATAAATTGATAGTTTTTGTCTACAGAAAATGATTACATGAATGTCATTCACTGCTAGGGACATTATGTCACATGTAGCAACAATTTATGTACAAATGATGTACAATTTACCAACAAATGGCCAAAGGAGGGAGAATTTCAGTAAATTACATTGGCTAGACCAAACATCTTTGGCCGTCACCAATTCATGTAAGAGAAATGTTTCACAAACCGTCCAAACTGTTTCTCTGTTTATAAAAAGGTATTCAGTGAGATGTGAGGAGTGGGAGTGTAATGTGACCTGTAAGGCCTATGAGTTACAGTTCCTCACGAACAATCTGCTGGCTCAGCGTCTAATATCACACACAGGTGCCATCTGCTGGGCGTCACAGGCATGAATAATTCATGAGGGAGGTCTTGGTAGTTAGAGGACATTGGACATGAAGGAGGTGGGGTTATGTCAGAGATGCACGGGTGGGGCCACTGGAACCTGCCATGAACAATGTATTATACTGGTCTTAGGTTGCTTAGTGCAATGCAGCGATTCCCTCCGCAAGGCAATCAGACAAGCTTAAGCATCAGTATAGAGACAAAGTAGAGTCGCAAGTCAACGGCTCAGACACGAGATGTATATGGCAGGGTCTACGGTCAATCACGGATTACAAGAAGAAAACCAGCCCCGTCGCGGACATCAACGTCTTGCTCCCAGACAAATTAAACAACTTCTTTGCACGCTTTGAGGACAATAGAGTGCCACTGACAAGGCTCGCTACCAAAACTTGTGGGCTCTCCTTCTCCGTGGCCAACGTGAGTAAAACATTTAAACGTGTTAACCCTCGCAAGGCTGCCGGCCCAGACGGCATCCCTAGCCACGTCCTCAGAGCATGCACAGACCAGCTGGCTGGTGTGTTTACGGACATATTCAACCAATCCTTATCCCAGTCTGTTGTCCCCACATGCTTTAATATGGCCACCATTGTTCCTGTTCCCAAGAAAGCTAAGGTAACTGAACTAAATGACTATTGCCCTATTGCACTCACTTATGTCATCATGAAGTGTTTTGAGAGACTAGTTAAGGACCATATCACCTCCACCCTACCTGATACACTAGACCCACTCCAATTTGCTTATCGCCCCAATAGGTCCACTGACAATGAAATTGCCATCACACTGCACACTTCCCTATCCCAACTGGACAAGAGGAATACCTATGTAAGAATGCTGTTCATTGACTACAGCTCAGCATTTAACACCATAGTACCCTCCAAACTCGTCATTAAGCTCGAGACCTTGGGTCTCGACCCCGCCCTGTGCAACTGGGTCTTGGACTTTCTGATGGGCCGCCCCCCAGGTGGTGAACGTAGGAAACAACATCTCCACCCTGCTGATCCTCAACACTGGGGCCCCACAAGGGTGCATTCTCGGCCCTCTCCTGTACTCCCTGTTCACCCATGAATGCGTGGCCATGCACGCCTCCAACTCAATCACCAAGTTTGCAGACAACACTACAGCAGTAGGCTGCTTGATTACCAACAACAACGAGACTGCCTACAGGGAGGAGGTGAGGGCCCTTGGAGTGTGGTGTCAGGAAAATAACCTCACACTCAATGTCAACAAAAACAAAGGAGATGATCATGGACTTCAGGAAACAGCAGAGGGAGCACCCCCCCCCACACACACACATTGAAGGGACAGTAGTGGAGAAGGTGGAATGTTTTAAGTTCCTCTGCGTACACATCACAGACAAACTGAAATGGTCCACCCACATAGACTTCAGGAGGCTGAAGAAATTCGGCTTGTCATCTAAAACACAACCTTTTACAGATGCACAACAATCGAGAGCATCCTGATGGGCTCTATTGCCTGGTACGGCAATTGCACCACCCTCATCCGCAAGGCTCTCCAGAGGGTAGTGTGGTCTGCACAACACATCACCGGGGGCAAACTACCTGCCCTCCAGGACACCTACAGAAGCCTATGTCACAGGAAGGCCAAAAAGATCAAGGACAACAACCACCCGAGCCACTGCCTGTTCACCCCGCTATCATCCAGAATGTAAGGTCAGTACAGGTGCATCAAAGCTGGGACCGAGAGACTGAAAAACAGCTTCTATCTCAAGGCCATCAGACTGTTAAACAGCCATCACTAACTTAGAGAGGCTGCTGCCAACATACAGACTCAAATCTCTGGCCACTTAAATAAACAGACTTAATAAAGATGTCACTTTAAAAAACGCCACTTTAATAATGTTTACATATCCTACATTACTCATCTCATATGTATATACTGTACTCTATACCATCTACTGCATCTTTCCTATGCCGCACGCCATCGCTCATCCATATATTTATATGTACATATTCTCATTCATCCCTTTACATTTGGGTGTATGAGGTAGTTGTTGTGAAATTGTTTGATTACTTGTTAGATATTACTGCACGGCCAGAACTAGAACCACAAGCATTTCGCTACACTCGCATTAACATCTGCTAACCATGTGTTTGTGACCAATAAAATTTGATTTGATCTGCATATGCGGGGGATGAATTGCTGTTTTACTGCTAACAGTAAGAAACATCTCAGATTTTCCTCTGTCAATAACCAAACCCACAGAAAACTTAGAGTGATTGTTCCTGAAAAGCAACTTCTCGTCTTGAAAACAGCCTATGTGACATCGATTATAAGTCAGCAACATAGAGTATATTCCAGTATCAAAATTGACTACAAAGTGTAAATAGGATTTGAGAGATGACAGAAGAAAATGGTATGTCACAGAATGGGCAACAGTTTTCCTTGTGTTGGGTTTATTTCAATCCTACCCACATGTCCACAGCTGGCAGCATCCACTTAATCATCCATTCTGAGCGAAGCTGCATGAGACCTGGTTGTAATGCCCATGGTCAATTTGGTTTGACATTCAATATCTCTTTTGGGCTAGTTAGGGACGATCAGTAAATTACACAATGTACATGAGACAATATTTTTTCAATGTCAATAGCTCCAAATTTCAGTGACTTAACCTCAAATCAGCTATAAATTGTAGAAATTCACGTACAAATATTGAAAGCATTTAATGACAATACACAATATACATTGTGCATGTAATGAATAATCAGGGAGAAAAAGGTGTAGATTCACGCGCAGAGCGCTGCAGGTGTTTATTACGCCTTGGCAGGAGGCAGAAATCGTGGTCACAGGCAGGCAATGGTTATACACAGGTAGGCAAAACAGGCAGGTGAATCAAAACTAGGACTGAAGGCTATAACTGGTTCTCACAAACGAGCTAGGAAAAGGCTTACTAGAGTCAAAATGAACAATACCTCACAAAGGCACAAACAGAATGAACTGAACTAAATAAGGAGCTGATGAGACCAGATGAGTGACTAACACAGGTGAAATCATTGAATGAAAATGAAAGACAGGGCTACGTTCAAGAACACAAAGAAACAGGGCTACGTTCAAGAACACAACGAAACAGAACACAAGGTTGACTAAGAAAATAAATACAGAACCTTACAGTGTAATTTATTGACGGCCCCTAACTAGCCCCAGAGATAGGCTATCCAACATCAAACCAATTTTAGCATGGTCTCACATACATTTCAGTAACAGTATATTTATACTGAACAAAAATATAAACGCAACATGCAACAATTTCAACAATTTTACTGAGTTACAGTTCATATAAGGAAATCAGTCAATTTAAATAAATGCATTACGCCCTAATCTATGGATTTCACATAACTGGGCAGGGGCACAGCCATGGGTGGGCCTGGGAAGGCATAGGCCCACCCACTGGGAAGTCAGGCCCAGCCAATCAGAATGAGTTTTTCCCCAAAAAAGGGTTTATTACAGAAATAAATACTCCTCAGTTTCATCCGCTGTCTGGGTGGCTGGTCTCAGAAGATCCCGCAGGTGAAGAAGCCGGATGTAGAGGTCCCGGGCTGGCGTGGTTACACGTGGTCTGCGGTTGTGAGACTGGTTGGACGTACTGCCAAATTCTATAAAATTATGTTGGTGGCAGCCTAGGGTGGAGAAATTAACATTCAATTATCTGGCAACAGCTCTGGTGGACATTCCTGCAGTCAGCATGCCAATTGCACACTCGCTCAAAACTTGAGACATCTGTGGCATTGTGTTGTGTGACAAAACTGCACATTTTAGAGTGGCCTTTTAATTTTTCCCCAGCACAAGGTGCACTTGAGTAATGATCATGCTGTTTAATCAACTTCTTGATATGCCACACCTGTCAGGTGGATGGATTATCTTGGCAAAGGAGAAATGCTCACTAATAGTGATGTAAACAAATTTGTGCACAAAATTTGAGAGAAATAAGCTTTTTGTGCATATGGAACATTTCTGGGATCTTTTATTTCAGGTCATGAAACATGGGACCAGCACTTTACATGTTGTGTTCATATTTGTGTTCAGTGTAATTTAATATTTCCCCTAATGCATCACAGTAAGTGAAATACAATACTATTAAACCATGTTGAAAACTGTGGAGTGAGTTCCATGTTTAAAAACAAATGAAACTGAATCCAGAATGAAGCACATGTAGCACTGTCTTTACTGTCCCACTAGATGGCGATACTGTCGGTACTGTAACCGATGGCTACCACTTCTGATGTCAAAGCAGGTGGTGTTTGCTGCTCAGGCTTAAAAAATAATTTTGACACGAAAGGTTATGTGGGTCATCCCAGGTTCTCATTTATCCAGTCCAAATGTATTTATTTGATGTAATTTTGTTCTGTTGTTACCATCATTTTTGTATAATTTGTTATTTTATTTGATCCCTTTGGACTGTCTGAGGTGAGTGTGAGTGCTCTAATAGAATCCCACCAGTAGCGATTAACAACCTAACATAAGGTTTTCTATATTTCACTTAAAATTTTATTTCAGTTACATTTATTAAAATGTAGATTCACAGTGCTAGCTGTGCCACCAGAGACTCTGGGTTCGAGCCCAGGCTCTGTCGCAGCTGGCCGCGACCAGGAGGTCGATGGGGCGACGCACAATTGGCCTAGCGTCCTCCGGGTTAGGGAGGGTTTGGCCGGTAGGGTTATCCTTGTCTCATTGCGCACTAGCGACTCCTGTGGCGGGCCGGGCGCAGTGCACGCTGACCAGGTCGCTAGGTGCAAGGTGTTTCCTCCGACACATTGGTGTGGCTGGCTTCCGGGTTGGATGCGAGCTGTGTTAAGAAGCAGTGCGGCTTGGTTGGGTTGTGTTTCGGAGGACGCATGGCTTTCGACCTTTGTCTCTCCCGAGCCCGTACAGGAGTTGTAGCGATGAGACAAGATAGTAACTACTAACAATTGGATATCACGAAATTGGGGAGAAAAAGTGGGTACACACTACACACTATGTGGCACTACACATCAGAGGACATTTTAAGTTTATAGATGCCAATTTTTAAGGATATTAAATCACCTATTATGTTCCAATCTTTATTTTGGTATAACTTGTGTCAGTCAGCACTAGCTCATTGGAAACCTTGCTGCTAAAATATGATTGCCTTTCCATATTCAGATCAGCCACATCTGGTTGAGTAACAGAGGCTGTAGCACACTTGCATACACACACGCACGCACACACACACACACACACACACACACACACGTGTACGCACGCACACATGCACACAGACACACACACCAGTATTGCCCAAAGTATTTTCAGACATTAGCTTGTATTACATTCCCACATTCATAAATGCACACGCACTGTAATTACAGCTAGTTACTACATAAACCTAAGCACCGTTGGCTGATTGTTTTTTCTAAAACAGGGGAACAACAGCTTGACCCTTTAACCCTAGCAGACCTCTCAGAGGAGCAGGCCTCTTCAGTGAAGTGGTTCTGAAGGGATCAGGAGTCCTCATCCCTCTTTCTCAATGCAAGTCAGAAACACACAAAACAGCCTGTCCAGAGGGAAGAAAAACATCTGTTTTAGTTGATGCTTTGACACACATTCAACTCACACGTGCCTGGTCACTACTGTACACACACACGCGCGTGCGCTAAAGCACACATGCATGTCACACACACACACACACACACACACACACACACACACACACACACACACACACACACACACACACACACACACACACACACACACACACACACACACACACACACACACACACACACACACACACACACACACAATCACACACTACACACACACACACACACACACACACTCAATCACACCTATGCACTCGAATACGCTTACACAAATACACACTCATTCTACTAAATCACTAAAGTACGCCCCATTCAGCCAGTTTTATGGAGCTGAAGATGGAATGAGGAATACATATGAGCCTCCTGCATATTAGGCACACTGGCTAAACCTGATATTCTCTGTAATGGTATCCAGACGATACATGGGCAGCTGCAAGGCACAGCTGCTGCATCAGACAACCAGAGGCCAGTTGAATACACTGCTGTGCTGACAGGTCAGACTCCTTTGATTTATGCCTACCAACTTAACGTAAGCATCCAGAGAAACGATCCCCTCTCTGTGTACAGATGTAGGATCTTAATTTGAGCCACTTTGCTACAGCAGGAAAATAATCCTGCAGCTACAAGAAATGTGAATTATTATGTGGATTATATTTCTTAATTATATTTCATGGACATTTTTGTAGGGGTTGAAATATCAAAGTGGATATGCACTACAGGTTTAACATTTCCTTTCCATTGCAGGAAAGTTCTCCTGCAACAGGGGGATCAAATTAAGGTCCTGCATCTGTGTGCATGTACAATTATACAGAAACAAATTTTCATCCAGTTCTCTGATTCCAGTTTTGACTGTTATGGTGAAGGTTGGTTTCTGGCCTAATTACTTTCACAAGTGAACTGTTTTTTGGTTGGGTTGCTTTATACAGTATTTAGTCATTGCCTAGGTTTGTTTGTGTGAAGTTTATGTTAATCGATGTGTATTGAAGCCTGACCTCACTGCTGTGTTTGTGCTTGTCTTAACCCATAGGGGGCAGTGTAACCCTTCTGTTACCACCTCTCTTACCCTGGGGTTTGTTGTCTGAGGGAGAGATGGAGGCTCAACACCTGAGGTTCAGGTATAGATGGTTTGTCCTGGTTTGATATTCTTCCTTCAAACTGTAGCAAATCTGGGGGATAGCAGCTGGGTTCCAAACTAGAGACCTTGTACTTGTCAACTCAACATATGTCCAGGCGATTACTGGGCCATATTCCGACAATCATTTCTATTTTAAAATGATGTGACATTAAATAAACATACATTTTGAAATCCAAATACATCAACAATCCCCAGTCTATCCGGTCGTGCTGCCGATTCAGTTCTCCTTGCGGCGATGGAACCCTGATCTGTTTCACCGGATGTGTTACTTTGTCCCAGACCTGCTGTTTTGATCTGCTGTAGCTGCCAGGCATTTACCAAATCGTGACTCTCTCTCTCTCTCTCTCTCAATCTGTCTATCTCTCTCTGTGTCTTTCTCTCTCTGTCTTTCTCTCTCTGTCTCTCTCTCTCTCAATCTGTCTATCTCTCTCTGTGTCTTTCTCTCTCTCTCTCTCTCTCTCTCTCTCGCTCGCTCTCTCTGTCTATCTCTGTCTCTCTCTCTCTCCTCTCTGTCTTTCTCTCTGTCTTTCTCTCTGACTCTGTCTCTGTCTCTGTCTCTCTCTCTCTCTCTCTCTCTCTCTCTCTCTCTCTGGCTTTTCAATCCAAGGGCTTTATTGGCATGGGAAACATATGTTAACATTGCCAAAGCAAGTGAAATATGTTATAAACAAAAGTGAAATAAACAATACAATTTACAGTCAACATTTCAAATGTCTTATAATGTCTATATACAGTGTTGTAACGATGTGCAAATAGTTAGAGTACAAAAGGGAAAATAAATAAACATAAATATGAGTTGTATTCACAATGGTGTTTGTTCTTCACTGGTTGACCTTTTCTTGTGGCAACAGTTCACAAATATTGCTGCTGTGATGGCACACTGTTGTATTTCACCCAGTAGATATGAGAGTTTATCAAAATTGGGTTTGTTTTTCGAATCCTTTGCGGATCTGTGTAATCTGAGGGAAATACATGTCTCTAATATGGTCATACATTTGGCAGGAGGTTAGGAAGTGTAGCTCGGTTTCCACCTCATTTTGTGGGCAGTGTGCACATAGTCTGCCTTCTCTTGAGAGCCAGGTCTGACTCATTAGCAATTCTATGCTCACTGAGTCTGTACATAGACAAAGCTTTCCTTAAGTTTGGCTCAGTCACAGTGGTCAGGTACTCTGCCACTGTGTACTGTCTGTTTAGAGCCAAATAGCATTCTAGTTGGCTCAGTTTTTTTGTTTATTCCTTCCAATGTGTCAAGTAATTATCTTTTTGTTTTCTCATGATTTGGTTGGGTCTAATTGTGTTGCTGTCCTGGGGCTCTGTGGGGTCTGTTTGTGTTTTTGAACAGCTTGCTTAGGGGACTCTTCTCCAGGCTCATCTCTCTGTAGGTAATGGCTTTGTTATGGAAGGTTCGGGTTCCTTTTAGGTGGTTGTAGAATTAAACGGCTCTTTTCTGGATTTTGATCATTAGTGGGTATCGGCTTAATTCTGCTCTGCATGCATTATTTGGTGTTTTACGTTGTACAGGGAGGATATTTTTGGTGTTTGTCCCATTTTGTGAATTCTTGGTTGGCGAGTGGATCCCAGACCTCACAATATCTCTCTGCATTGTGCTTCTGCATCGCTTGCTCTTTGGGGTTTCAGGCTGGGTATCTGTAAAGCCCTGTGTAACAACTGCTAATGTAAAAAGGGCTTCATCAAATTCTTTCAACCAATCAGATCAGCTCTGAAAAAGATCCGACGTGAAAAGATCTGATGTGATTGGTCAAAACACCAATTTAGTGGGAAAAATATCAGAATTGGGCTGCATGTCTAAACATCTAAATGTCCTCCAAAAGTTCTACATACATGCAAATGTATTTTATGAAAACAACATTCAAGCCAATCCTTTTACAATTAACTATTGTCTTTTCTTCCACCTCAAAACAATTGATGTTCAGTGTTTTACCTCTGAAATATTGAGTGATAATTTTGTCTATGCACGTCTGACACGACAAACACGTATACACATATGTCACAATCCAGCTCCACTGCCCTTCCCTTTGGTACTATTTTAGGAGCAAGGGCCTCTTTACGCCTTATATTGAACGTCTAGGTTGTAATGGGAATGCATCGCTCAAGCGGTAAAGCGTGCCGTTTTGGCTTCCGTTGTGTCACAGCGTCTCTCTTCACACTTCCCACGAGGACATCACACAATCCCTATTTCAGTATCAAGAGATGCACACACACACACACACGCACACGCACACACACACACACACACACACACACACACACACACACACACACACACACACACACACACACACACACACACACACACACACACACACACACACACACACACACACACCACACACACACACACACACACACACACACACACACACACACACACACACACACCATAGACCTACAGTTTAAAATTAGAGATGATTTTGGATTGTGATGTGCACAGCATAGCAAGACTAAGACAACACTGGTTTCCTGTTAAACAGTGTGGAGGAAACCTTTTTCACTAATCCTGAAGACTACTGTTCATATGGACACACGAACATATAAGTGTACCCTTAATGCACACTGCACTCAAGCAGATAATGGCTAATTAAATCAAAAGACTTCTAACACAATGCTTATAGCAATGCAAAAAAAAGCAGCATGCTATTAGAGATACCACTTAAGGGTACGTTAATCACAGCCCAGATTTCAAAATGGACGACAATTGCCCCCAGATAAATGATCCAACGAGGCACTGAGGGACAAAAGCCAAACAGCTGTGACCCATCCCCCTCCATTACTACCCTCAAGAGTCCCCTGCCACCATCCCCCTGGGAACCCATTACGCCCTTCTCCCTCCCACACCCAATCACTGCACTGGACCCCACCTGGTATCTCCCCAGCTCGACTATCAGCCTCTTTGAATGGCATTACCAAAACATCAATCAGAGATTAGCGTACTGACGTAGGTCAATTGGGTGAGGTGATGACTCCTGATAGCAACTGTCCCGGCAGTCAACAACTACCAATATTGAGGGATGCTAAATTCTGTCTCAATGGTAAAAACCTATAATTACAGACAATGCCATCTGTAGCTCATGAATACTACATGAGGAGACAGGGCCTCAACTGACTGGAGAGGATTCAGCTTAAAGCCCACAAGTTTCAGTGACAAACGCTGTGCTTCCAAGATCAAGGCTAGCACCAGAAGTCCTCTCGTAGTTCAACCTATGTACCAAAGGTGTAATGTGAAATTCAAAACTCAAGGGTTTTTGCCACTGGAGACATTGCAGGAGGGTGCCTCCTTGTGTGCTATAAAATAGATGTTTTGTTGTGTGAATGATGAGACACCATGTGAGGAGAAGAGCAGGGATGGTGTGAAGCTTAGGACTCTGGGTCTGAGCACCTCCCACTGCAACTGGATCCTTGACTTCCTGACGGGCCGACCCCAGGTGGTGAGAGTAGGCAACATCACCTCTGCCACGCTGACCATCAACACAGGGGCCCACAGGGGTGTGTGCTTAGTCCCCTCCTATACTCCCTGTTCACCCGGGTCTGCGCGGCAATGCGCGACTCCAACACTATCATCAGGTTTGCTGACGACGCAACGATGATTCAGCCTACAGGGAGGAGGTCAGTGTCCTGGCAGTGTGGTGCCAGAGCAGCAACCTCTCCTTTAACGTCAGTAAGACCGAGGAGCTGATCGTGGACTACAGGAAACGGGGGGGGGAGACGTCTGCACCTGATGGGACCCCCTCAGGAAGTTGAAAAGTTTGGCATGGGCCCTCAAATCCTCCAAAAGTTCTACAGTTGTACCATTGAAAGCATCTTGACTGGCTACATCACTGCCTGGTATGGCAATAGCACCGCCTTCGATTGCATGGCGCTACAGAGGTTGGTGCGGACAGCCCAGTACATCACTGGGGCCGAGTTCCCTGCCATACAGGACATCTATGTCAGGTGGTGTGGAAGGAAGGCCTGGAAAATTGTTAGAATCCAAGCACCCAAGCCATAGACTATTCTCTCTGCTTCCACACGGCAAGTGTTACCGGTGCATCAAGTCTGGCACCAACAGCTTCATAAGACTGATAAATAGCTAACAAAATAGCTACATGGACTATCTGAGTTAACCTTGTATCGTTCTTGGCCTTTAATTTTTTATTTTTGCATTGTCGACATAGACACTCACAGGACCCTACACACTCACAGGACCCTACACACTCACAGGATCCTACACACTCACAGGACCCTACACACTCACAGGATCCTACACACTCAGGACCCTACACACTCACAGGACCCTACACACTCACAGGACCCTACACACTCACAGGACCCTACACACTCACAGGACCCTACACACTCACAGGACCCTACACACTCACAGGACCCTACACACTCACAGGACCCTACACACTCACAGGACCCTACACACTCACAGGATCCTACACACTCACAGGACCCTACACACTCACAGGATCCTAAACACTCACAGGATCCTACACACTCACAGGACCCTACACACTCACATGATCCTACACACTCACAAGGCCTTACACACTCACAGGCCCTACACACTCACAGGTCCCTACACACTCACTGGGCCCTACACACTCACAGGACCCTACAAACTCACAGGGCCATACACACTCACTCCATCATTTGCTCATTCACACATAATATGCACATACATTTATACTGACTCTACACACCCACTCACATGCAAGCTGCTGCTACTCTGTTGATCTTATATCCTGTTTCCTAGTCACCTTACCTCTATACATACAGTATCTACTCCCATCACTCCAGTATCCCTGCGCATCGTAAATAAGCATTTCGCTACACCCGCAATAATATCTGCTAAATATGTGTATGTGACCAATAAGATGTGATGTGATTTTGATCTGACCCTGTATATAGTATGCTTACTTCCTTATTGTGTTCTTCATATTTCTTCTTCTTTCTTGTGTATTTTTCTAGTATTACATTGTTATTTGATTATTGTATTGTTTGGTTTTGAGAATGCAAGAAAGTAATTTCACTGTACTTGTTGCAAGTGATATTAAAAACGTGAAACTTGAAATAAATAGTGTGGTGCGTTGCATGTGAGGGCAATGTAGCATAATATGTGAAGTACAAATTAGAAGGTGCCTGTTGACGCAAACAGGGACTTGATATTCATTCATGCTCTAAAAGGTACACCAGAAATGCACCTGTGACTAAATGCCCATTCATGTACGTCAATCAATCTGAACAATACAGCTTGTCACATTTGTCATATTTCCCAGCATGCTCTGTTGAAAGTGGATTTTTTTTGTATTGTTTGTTCCAATATCTGTGTTTTCACATGTACATTGATTGTTTCTGTGTTCTATACTAATCCAATCTGTACGGTGCCTTCAGAAAGTATTCACAACCCCTTTCACTTTTTCCACATTTTGTTGCGTTACAGCCTGAAAGAATTTCAAATGAATTCAATTGAGATTGTGTGTCACTAATCTACACACAATACCCCATAACATCAAAGTGGAATTCTGTTTTTAGAAATCCTTACAAATTCATTTAAAAAAATGTAAGCTGTAATGTCTCGAGTCAATAAGTATTTAATTATTTTGTTAAAGGCAAGCCTAAATAACTTCAGGAGTAAAACATGTGCTCAACTAGTTACATAGTAAGTTGCATGGACTCAATCTGTGTGCAACAATAGTGTTTAACATGATTATTAAATGACTACGCCATCCCCGTGTCCCGCACTTGTAAGATTTCTAAGTCCAGCAGTGAATTTCAAGCACTGATTCAACCACAAAGACCAGGGAGGTGTTCCTATGGTTCGCAAAGAAGGGCACCTATTGTTAGATAGATGGTATAAAAAAAAGAAGACATTGAATATCCCTTTGAGCGTGGTGAGGTTATTCATTTTACACTTTGGATGGTGTATCAATACAGCCAGTCACTTCATAGATACAGGAGTCCTTCCTAAATCAGTTGATGGAGAGAAAGAAAACCCCTCAGGGATTTCACCATTAGAACAGTTACAGAGTTTAACAGCTGTGAGAGGAGATAAGTGAGCACCACTCTTCATATTTTCAAGAATAGTGGTGGTTGCATCATGTTATGGGTATGCTTGTCATCGGCAAGGACTTGGTCTTTTTGGGGGATAAAAATAAACGTAATAGAGCAAAATTCTGGAGGAAATCCTGGTTGTCTGCTTTCCAACAAACACTGAGAGACAAATACACCTTTCAGCAGGACAATAACCTAAAACAGAAGGCCAAATATACACAGGAATTGCTTACCAAGATGACATTGAATGTTCCTGAGTGGCCTAGTTACAGTTTTGACTTAAATCGGCATGAACATCTATGACAAGACTTGAGAATGGCTGTCTAGCAATGATTAACAACCAACTTGACAGTGCTTGACACATTTTTCATAGAATAATGGGCAAATATTGTACAATCCAGGTTTGCAAAGCTTTTCGAGACATACCCAGAAAGGTGATTCCAACATGTATTGACTCAGGGGGTTGAATACTTATCTAATGAAGATAAATTAGCGTTTAATTTTCGATTAAAAAACTATCTATAATTTTTGTGTAGATCATTAACCCCACAAAAATTAGATTTCATAATTTTTAATCCCACTTTGTAACACAGCAAAATGTGGAAAAAGTCTAGGGATGTGAATACTTCCTGAAGGAACTGTAAGTGGTTGGATTTATAGTTGTCCCAGTTTACATGATGTAGGTAGTCTTCATGTACTGTATTTTCTTCCCTACTCTGACTGGCATTAGTCCCCACTCTAAATGCAAGTTGTGAGGGCTAGATGTCTTGCTGTAAAATCAAATCAAATCACATTTATTTATATAGCCCTTCGTATATCAGCTGATATCTCAAAGTGCTGTACAGAAACCCAGCCTAAAACCCCAAACAGCAAGCAATGCAGGTGTAGAAGCACGGTGGCTAGGAAAAACTCCCTAGAAAGGCCAAAACCTAGGAAGAAACCTAGAGAGGAACCAGGCTATGTGGGGTGGCCAGTCCTCTTCTGGCTGTGCCGGGTGGAGATTATAACAGAACATGGCCAAGATGTTCAAATGTTCATAAATGACCAGCATGGTCAAATAATAATAATCACAGGCAGAACAGTTGAAACTGGAGCAGGAGCACGGCCAGGTGGACTGGGGACAGCAAGGAGTCATCAAGTCAGGTAGGCCTGAGGCATGGTCCTAGGGCTCAGGTCCTCAGAGAGAGAGAAAGAAAGAGAGAATTAGAGAGAGCATACTTAAATTCACACAGGACACCGGATAGGACAGGAGAAGTACTCCAGATATAACAAACTGACCCTAGCCCCTCCAAACTGACCCTAAATTGGCTTCCAACAGAGATTGAATATCACATTGCAAACCCCCATAATGTGACGCGTTAAGAAATAGAATGAGGCTGTACACCTTCGTAACTCAAAGGAAGGAAACTGGAAGAGAAATGTACTCTGCTGGAGTTTAAACATCACAGTAATGTGTCAAATGACAAGGGATTCGGTTAAAAATTACACTGAAAAGAGTGAAATGGCAATTTGAGTTACATTTAAGAAACCCACTGAGAGTTGGATATTTAATCCATTTAGTGTCGTTATAACTTCAAAAATATAAAAACCATGACCAGAGTCCTTTTAACACAAAATGAGGATAGGAAAATATAAACCCCAAAATAGAGTTAAACACATAATCAAATTGAAATATGCCTTTGGCCTAGTGTCAGCCAATGCACAACAGAACATGCCCAGCCCTTCTGAAGTGAGTAGACCGGCCAGCTGAGCATTCCCATAGCCACATCAAGGGTTTTATAACAGCAGAAATAGCATGCTATCATATCGCCGCAGTCCCACGCTACTGCCTCTGAAATATTCCGTCCCTTGTGTCCCTAAAAGCCTTTCGTTGTCATGTTATTTTTCTAAGTAACCATGTGCGCTGTGCGTTCATCTGCATAGGAACGGCACATTCGCTTCAGAGACATGGTTCCTCCTCTACAGCTTCTGAACGTGCCGTTGCTTTGTTGCGCCGTAGTTGTAATAAGTAAGATGTATTTTTTTGTGCTGTTGCTAACGTCCCTCGCTGGGCCATGACAAGGAGCAAGTTGCAACCACCCTCCAATTGAACAAGTTCTCCTCCTCCGAGGCAAGCATGGCAACGTGGAGCAGTGAGTGAAGTGAGGAAATTATTTTTTTCTCTCTCCTGCATCCCAATGTTGTCATTGGGTTCTTTTATACATGCTATGACCTGATGTTGTGCTTCAGTATTCCCGCTCTTGTTGTTTACAGTAGTGTGCAGTAACTACCTGTCTGTAGTTGTCATCTTACATCCATTCACATGTATTTGGGTCATATTTAGCGATTATCATTATGAAGTCCTCTCCTATAAAAGAAACGGCTGAAAACGGGGGCCAGGCAGTAGCATTTTTTGCTCCAGGCTCCAGTATTACTAATGCCATCACTGGAGCGTCCTTATTAATCCATTTGATTCAGTGGGGCCACGCTATAGCCAGATGCTGCAAGGCTATTGAGTCACAATGGAGTACGGAGCAGCCCCTCCCCCCACAACCCATACTCCTCTACTCTCTCTCTCTCTCTCTACCTCCCTTCTAACAGAGGAATCAGGTGATAGGGATCTTCTACACAGTCACATCTGCTCAACCATATAACCTTTAAACTGTTAATCCCTCTGCTTAAACAGGGCTACTGGCAAGAACACTCCTCTAATACAAAATGGATGGGGTGCTAAATGAATTGAATCCTCGTTGCGAATGCACAGCAGTAAAGATGGAGCCATGCTTCACGTTCGTAATCATGTATAATTCAATTTGAATACTTAATTCAGTCCTAATGGGTAATATGATAAAAATGCAATTCTGCCCCTAGGGACGCAAATCAGTAGTTAAAAGGAAAGTGATGAAAGACAAAGGGAATTCGGTGTAAATTATTTATTTAACTTATGCATACATTAGTAATTTATCAATTGCTGTAAATAAAATCTATTTATGTAGATTGCTTGAGACATTTTAGCCACTTTTCACCTCTTTCTGGCAGAGTTGCTATATGCTGGTCTTTGGCTTAGTTCAGATTACAAAGCAGTGGTAGAGATCTCTTTCGTTATCAACATTAGGCCTACTGTATTGCTTGTTGTCATGTGCACCAAAGCCATATAATTGCTGCTTAAGGGACACACATAATCAAATAAACTGATAAACCGCAATCACACATGAGTGATTGTAACCGTATGTGAGGTGAGCCTGGTGTAATGGAGCGATGTTTGTCCTGTCCTAGATGCACTGTGCATGTTAATATCAACTCAGTGACCTATGAATCACATTTTGGCAGTCAGCCAATGACATGGCAGGAAATACTGACCATGTGACTAAACCAGGACATGACACTAAAAACATTGATTTCCACCCTATTTTGGTATGAAATAGTGCAGTGCAACTAATCCATCTTCAAATCTCCAAATGTAACATCTTTGTGCTCTGAAAACCTTTCAGAAGCTTTCATCATCTCTCTCTCATTAAATCATTGATCCTCTTGTTGTGAGATTAACCTGTGCACCTTTTGGAAGAGAGACAGAAGAACTGTTAAAATCATCTTCCCACCTGATTAGAAGTGCAACAAACACTACAGAGACCCAACATGACGCCTGCGATTATAATCCCATTATAGCATTTCTCCTCGGAAGCTGATCAGAGTTAACGAGCATGTTCTCTTGCTGGCTTCCGCTGAGTCACTCACACACAGGCTTTGGTAGACCACAGAACCCCAATTAACCGAAACAACCGAGGAATTCTGAGCACAAGCAAGAGACCATGCTACATGACCCGAAAATAGAAGTGTATTTAATAAAGCGAAGCAGTTAGTCACTTGATATCCTTGCAATCAAAGTGGTCTGTGAGTTTTAGCTATACATGTCAGGAATCCAGCTTGGCAAATGAATCAGTTTGATTGCAGAATGTTAACATCTTGAATAGTATTGTCATCCCTGGAATAGTATTGCTCAGCTCAGGACACAGAGGGAAAGAGGACATAACGCGCTCAGAGTAAGAGAAAGATCGCCTTTTGCATTCGGTCTCTGAGAAGACCAACAACTACAATACTAGGTTTCTGACTGGGGGAAATCTTGTAGCTTCAAGGTCATTGGACTGGACTGCACCTTGTCAATAACTGAAGCTAACCGAAAGAGAGAAATCCCAGGCATCTTCTCCATGTATGCATTTCAGACTGAAATAATGCTCCTCAGACAATGTTTCCACGCAAACATTCTCATTCCATTTGTCCATTATAAAAAAGCATTTCATACTTCTATTTACAGTGCAAAGCATTTTGCAATGAAACCTAATCGACCTCTGGCAGATAATAAATGTAAATACATGAACAGCATGACTTTCCTTGGGGGTGTCAGTGTCACCGAGGCAGGGCACCCCCACTCTAGCCTTGTTTATGCCTCTCAGTCTGAGTCACCCCCCATCCACAAACCAGGATTAAGCTCTGCTCTGCTTCCACAGCCCAGACGCCCATCCCTCCATCCACCGAGTGGACCACAGAGCCTTTGACAAAGGGAACAAAAATAAATGCCCAGAATCATATTATGAGGTCAAGGTCCATCTAACCTATTCACACCAGCAAGGAAACAGCCGTGCTAATAAAATAATTCTGTCATGACTTGCTCAGCTTAATTTGACTAGTATACGGTATGGAAACAAGGATCAAGATAGAACAGTGTAAAATGAGCAGTAAAGCCTAAAAGCTTTGTGCTTCAACACTGGCAAGCAATGACAACAAAAACGTGACAGAACATTTACTGAAGGTACTCCATGCCCCTAGTGCTCTTTCTTATTGTCTTTGTTTGGAGAGAAGCCAGCATGCTTTTCAGCTGTGTTGGCGACAGAGTCACTGGTCCCCCAGCCTATAGTCCTGTGGCGGTGTTGGGGGCCTCTCCATTGTTTTCTTTTCGGAGCTGCGGTTTAGTGACTGCGTCTGCAGCTCCTTCACCTCCTCCAGCACCTCCTTAGCCTGACGCCAGGAGGAGACGGCTTCCTGCAGAAGACGCTCCGCCTCCGCCCGTCTACTCTCCAAATCACAGTCACTGATAAGTGAGTGTGCACTCTTACTATGGGGCGAGTCATTACCTTTCAGACGGAGCGGGTCAGCACCCTTCAGACGGGGAGAGTCAGCACCCTTCAGACGGGGCGAGTCAGCACCCTTCGGACAAGTTGAGCCGATACTCTTCAGACTCTGAGAATTCTTGCCAATTATATTTAGCGAGTCCTTACCCCTCAGAACAGGAGAATCAGTATCCTTGATGCGAGGCGAGACAGAATCCTTCAGACTAGATGAGTCAAAACTTTTTGAAAACGGTGAACCAATGTTCTTGAGACGTGGGGATTCAGAACCCTTCAGACTTGGTGAGTGTGTTTCCATGAAACGGGAAGAATCAGCAGCCCTGAGACGGGGAGAGTCAGTAACCCTGAGACGGGGAGAGTCCTTACCCCTCAAATTAGGAGAGTCATCACTCTTTGAATGGGGTGAGTCTGTACCTTTTGAGCGGGACTTCTTGCCCTTCATACGAGGCGAGTCTTTCCCCTTCAAACGAGGTGAGTCTTTTACCCTCAAACGTGGGGAGTCACTATTCTTACTGCGAGGTGAGCCTGAGGCCCTGGAGTGAGGAGACTCAGACCCTCTCAGATGGTGCAAGCGAGGCGAGTCAATGCCCTTCAGATAGGGCGAGTCAATTCCCTTTGCATGTTGCAGTTCCTCCAATCGCATTTCTTCCAGCAGTTCCTGAGCCCTCTGCATTTTCTGGGCGATAAGACTCTGCAGTTGTCCAACAGGCTGGACAGGTTCATCTGTGGGGCGAGGGCGAAGGACACCTCTGACTGGCCGTGAAGAAAGGACCTCGTCCATGGAGGCACAGCGGCTCCTACCCTGGGCACTGAACCTCTTCCCTGGTTGAGGGGTGTGGGATTGAGCCTCAAGATGGTGCGCCCGGCCCCAGGAGAGCTCGCTCCCGCGGGGCAGGCTGCCCGTCTTGGGTACCCTTGGGTCCCTTGTGGTGACACAGAGTTTGGAGACATCTGTGCCAGAACGCTGACGACCTGTGGTCCGTTTGTCTAGGTCAACCCGGAAGTTATTTTCCCAGAAGCCTTCTTCCTCATCATCTGGGGTGGAGCCATCTTCCTCGTGGACAAGGTCAAGGGTCAACATTCCGTCTGAAGAGGTGGATGCCTAGGGAGAGCACAAGAGAGTTTAGCATTCAATGAAACAGACCAGGATAAATCCTTACATTACAAACAGTACAAATTCGTATTTGCCTTTCACAAATAAAATATTGACTTGGAACTAAAATGTCAGTGTTAGCCAAGGTAGCAACACCCACCACAGCCATGAGGTGTCCCCGGGTGGGCAAGCGCCGTGCATGGGGAATCTTGACACGATCACGTGTAGGGTGCACCAGGACACTGTCCTCTTCAATTGTGACCTATGGAGACAATCAGAAATAGATTTTTTTTTAACATTCAGAATAACATAAATGTATATTTGTGGAGAGAAAGTTGGGAATGGATGAAAGAGTATAAGGTTATAGGAGCAACAAGTAACTTCTCCTTAGCATGAGCTGAAGATGTAATGTAGAGAACAGTAGAGTGCATTAGAGCAGAGTACATTGTTGGGTGTTGGAATTCAACCTGCTGTGCAAAAGCAGGCACTTCACACTATGGTGGCTGCAGAGTTCATTCTCACTTCTCGACGATCTCTAAATACGGAAGATGGATTTTTCACCCTATAGTGTGTGATGGGGAGGGACTGTTTGATCGAGAGGCACGAGGAAAACCGGTGGGTGTCGGCAGGGACGGAGCGTTAACGAGGACTGTTCCCGACGGAGATGGATGAGTCAGCGAGGAAACACTTTGATCTCTCATCCACGCCTGGGGAGATACCACTTACTTTCGCTTTTGTCTAAATTCACCAATTTTACATAGTGGGCCTAGCAACTGCAACGGCTAAATTTGTCTGGAAACTTTTTAAGGCTGGCCGTGGGGGCGTTTTGAGTGTCGGTGGTTTCATTTGAAATCATAAATGTTGCATGAGAGACATGATAATGAGAGAGAAAAATAAGGGAAGCTGTAGAAAGCTGGGGAGAAGTGAGAGCCGGCGACATAGCGACAGAGAAGGGGAGGAGAAGAGTGACTGACCTACCTCGTCAAAAATGCGGTTCTTGGCTTTGATGATGGCTGTATTGAGGGCATTGACCCACGACTCCTTCTCCTCGGGGCTAACGGCCAAAAACACAAGATTGGGCACCTGAGGAAAGGACAGAATCGATTGAGTGGTTGAAAGAAGAGAAAGGGATCCTCCCAATATTCACCCTTCTGCCTACAGTAAGTGTGCACTTGCACACTCTCATCATGGATTTAAAAGCAATAAATGAGTGGAAGCATTGGCTTGGAGGGAGATTTGGAACGTAGCCAGTGTGTGAGAGATGGAATGGGGGACAGGAAGCTTAATGGGGCGGCTTTGCCTAAATCGCCAAGAAAAGGAGATTGCGCCTCACTAAATGTTAAAGATGGCTCTTATCTAAAGCAGGGTCTAAGCTGTAAACTGGAGGAAGAATCTCTGCAAAGCTTGACACAAATAGGTAAATTGAGCATCTGCCCTTAATCCAGTTACATCTTCTTGTGTATAATTAAAATCTTCTCTCAAACACACACTTCCCCCTTCCATTCCCGACACGTAGTTACAGAATATCACACTACGACAGTGAACAATGAAGTAAAATGAACCAGCAGCTGGTGCCGAGATCGAGAGGAACTGCAGTGGGTCAGAAGTGATAACTTCTGTGGGTGGAATCTCTATAGGATTTGGCCGTTATAGAGAATGCCTCTTCAGTGGTAATGGGATTCTGTGGATTATGTCTTTCTGGAGAAATCCACCAATCCCGGTCTGCGGTGGGGGTGTGTTAATGTTCAATCCAATGTGGCAACACAACCATATCATCTCCCAGCGAGAAAATTGAAGAAATGCCATCAGCAAGACACATTTTTTTTGCACCTCTCTTGAATGGACTATGCACACACAGTGGACTCTACCCACACACTGACACCCCAACACACACACACACACACACACACACACATTCACCACATACACTCAGTGGCCAGTTTATTAGGTACAACTATCCGTACCGGGTCGGACATCCCTTTGCCTCCAGAACAGCCGGAATTCTTCAGGGCATTGAAACGTTGCTCAATTGGTATCAAGGGACCCAACGTGTGCCAGGTAAACATTCACCACACCATTACACCACTGCCACCAGCCTGCACCGTCGACACCAACAACAAAACTTGTGCATGTGGATCATGTATTTTGTGTAAAACATGTAAATAGCTACACGTAACCAACTCCCCTCAAAAAAAGAACATGAAATGATGCTTACTGAGGCATGAAATGCAGCAGTTTGAAAAGTTTGGTTGACAACAGGACATGTGTAGGTAATTGCGCTTATGCTTAATAGCCGACTAAGGGAATACAATAGTGCGAACAGTTTTGTGTACAACATGACGTTTGTAGGCTACACCAGCTACCGGACAAAGGCGATCAAGGAAGGGGGACCAGCAGCGAAGCAGTCAGCACAGCAGCTACGTAGGTAGCGGAGTGGACACAGCAGCTACGTAGGTAGCGGAGTGGACACAGCAGCTACGTAGATAGCGGAGTGGACACAGCAGCTACGTAGGTAGTGGAGTGGACACAGCAGCTACGTAGGTAGCGGAGTGGACACAGCAGCTACGTAGGTAGCGGAGTGGACACAGCAGCTACGTAGGTAGCGGAGTGGACACAGCAGCTACGTAGGTAGCGGAGTGGACACAGCAGCTACGTAGGTAGCGGAGTGGACACAGCAGCTACGTAGGTAGCGGAGTGGACACAGCAGCTACGTAGGTAGCGGAGTGGACACAGCAGCTACGTAGGTAGCGGAGTGGACACAGCAGCTACGTAGGTAGCGGAGTGGACACAGCAGGAAACAAGGTCTGAGGTTAACACAGGCTTGGGAGATACGTTATGCGTTCTGTTTCTATGAGATAATATGTCATGTTAACATGACCTTTATGAATTATGAAGCCTTTACGTCCTTATTTTTGGCGTTTATCCCAAAACGCTATTAATTTCCCCATAGGCTTTGTCCAATGAACCATGGCAGAGATAGTTCCTACAAAAAGATGCCATTACTATTTCTCTCTATTGAGATACAAAATATCGGTGTCCGTAGCCACTCCGTTATCTTTAACTCTGCATTGTTGGAAAAGGACCCGTAAGTAAGCATTTCACTGTTAGTCTACACCTGTTGTATAGGCAGCATGTGACAAATACAATTTGATTGATTTGATTTTGAACGTGTACTCAACATATCATACTCTCTCTTTACAGAAAACCACAAACTATGTCTGAGGATAAACTTGCCTCAAGTTTCAGTTTTCAGCCAAATTAAACTTCTAAGTGCATTTTCAGCTAAAATCGACACCTGCAGTAAGGGCTTCTTACTGAGGCCTACGCACCCCAGGCCGTGTGCAGCCTCCCTGCCTGACCCCTTCACTTTCCCTGGGCAGAAGGACTCACCATATTCCCAGGCTGCTTGCAGCGAAGCAGGGTGAACCTGCTGTGGTTCTTCTTACTGCGACTCTTGGCCTTGCGCAGCTCCTCAGAGCGTTCATAGTCAGCCAGGTCAAACAACTCCTGGACCTTCCTCTCATCCTTCACCTGGAAACACGCAGACAAAACAGGAAGTAGTTACAACTCAGGTCTATAGAGATGTGCAAGATGGCACTGGCAAATTAGCTTTGCCAATTTGTTTTGAACCCTAAAACATCTGTCTACGACAAAAACACACATATGCACACACACACACACACACACACACGCTCAAACTCTCTCTCTCTCACACACATACACACACACACACACACACACACACACACACACACACACACAGAACAACCTACTATGCATTACAGCAGGTCATCTTGAGTTTAACCCAAGGGTTAAAAGACTAATTATAAACTGGGTGGTTCCGGCCCTGAATGCTGATTGACTGACAGCCGTGGTATGATCGTATACCATGAGTATGACAAAACATGTATTTTTACTGCTCTAACTACGTTGGTAACCAGTTTATAATAACAATAAAGCACTTCCGCGATGCGTCGTGCCTAAGAACAGCCCTTAGCTGTGGTATATTGGCCATATACCACACCCCCCCATGCCTTATTGCTTAATTACCACTCTTTGTTACCCATCAGTCATCAACAGCACAGGGACACACCACGATGCCTGGGTGAAAATCAGCCACTTCTCACATTCGTATCATCCATTATGTTATTGAGGTTTCAAATGAAATGTTCTGAAATACCAGGCCTTAAATGCGTATACAGAAGCTCTTCTGTAGGTGTAACAAAGGTCTTTTTAAGTCCAAATGTCTATACAAAAAAAATCCATTACATGCCTGACATCTTAATGTTATTATGTCATGATCATGCTTTTGCACAGAGCATTGAAAGATGTGTTCATTTTCAAAACCTGCTTCCCAATACCGTCAAAAAGCAATAGCCAGACAAATTGGTAGAAAAATGTAGTCTTGGAGCGGGTGTTCCTGTGTTACTCCCCTGCCTCCCATTATTGGTCTCGTGGCCCCGCAGCAAAGTGTCTGTTTAAACACAGATCAATTGTAATCAACAGCGCTGGGGCAGAGACATCGACCCCTCCACTGAGCCTGACTGACAGGTGATTACATACAACCTCACGGGTGGTGGGACCTCCCAGAGAGCCCCATTAGATTCTACATACCAACGGGGTCAATGGGGGTCAAGGCAGGTGTGTGTGTGTTTGGTGGTGTTGGGGGTTGGTTCTTGACATGGGTACAAGCCTGTGTGTAGGCCTCTTGTGACAACTAAAGGAAGACGCAGAAAAATAAGGTTGAACGTCATTGGAATACATAGCAATGGTGTGTGTGGGTGGATGTGAGTGTGTTTTTGGAAGGGGCAGGGGTGTTCCACTTTCATCTTGATGCATAGAGATTTTACACAGCAACAGAGCCCTGCATCAGAGGAATCTGCCAACGTTCGAACGAGACACGGAGCAACTGAGAGCTTCTGTGATCAAAGAAACCACCACATACGGTATCATTATATAATGTGTCGCAGCCTAGTATCAACCACTATTAATCCACTCGCAGCCTGAAATGCACTTGTTAGGGCTACATTTGGCCATTTGTGTTTTTTTAATTTCATTGAGGAACTCTATTATGCCTAGCGATATACAGTATACTGGATGAGCACAATACATAGTGTCCAATTTCTTCATGACAAAACATAGATCCAAACTGTGTCCCACCCGCATGCTGCTACCTTTTCGTTAGCCACCCAAACTGCATTTAAAATGTAAAAGTTAAGCATGAACTGTGTGTGTGTGCGCGCATGTGTGCGTGTGTGCGTGCGTGCATGCGTGTGTGTGCGCGTGCGTGTGTGTGCGTGCGCGTGTGTGTGTGTGTGTGTGTGCGTGCGAGAGAGAGAGAGACAGAGAGAGACTCTAATATGGGGCAAAAGAAACCCTGAGGATCCATTCTGGAACCCCACCCTCCCATCGATATTTCCCTCCGCTCCTGCTCCCTATATGGAAAAGCAGAGTTGGGGGTGTCAGTGGGGGTTAAATGCTGCACTGAATCACTGAGAATAGCCCAGTAACATACAGCCCTGAAACGCAAAGATACCGAAAGTCTATAATAGCCGGCAGCAGCCCATCCAACAGTAGAATGCAGGGGGAAACCCTAGAGCGAATGGAAAGGCGATGTCCCTTTGGTCACACTCCAAAATCTGGTGGACATGCCTGTAATACCCTGTAATCAAGCCCGAAAGGATTTTATATAAACCAGGTTGGAATTAAAAGGAGAAATGGATTAAAAGCATCTTTTCAATCACTCTGGAAAATGTAATGCAGTTTAGAGCTGGGGAGTTGAAAGAGGTGGGTTTATTTATAATATAATACTACATATATATATAATATTTTCAGAACTGGCCAGTAGGTTTTCCTGAAATTATTATTTATTTAACTAGGCAAGTCAGTTAAGAACAAATTCTTACTTTCAATGATGGCGTAGGAACAGTGTGTTAACTGTCTGTTCAGGGGCAGAACGACAGATTTGTACCTTGTCAGCTCGGGGATTTGAACTTGCAACCTTCCGGTTACTAGTCCAACGCTCTAACTTACTAGGCTACTCTGCCGCCCCAAATAACTAGCATAACAAGCGTGAAAAGCTAAACCACCATGGCCTCCCTGCACCAATCATATAGCTTTGTTACATTGACCACATGATATGCTTGATGACCAGTCATATCCATATCATATCCAATTACATACGGGTTTCCACCAATAACCCAGTTCTCCACTGATCACATTGATCCGTCGGACCAGCAACAACACTTGTCTTGTCTTGTCCTTGACCAATGTCAGAGGTGTGTTAGTCCAATTTCATGCTCAGCTCCCCCAGTCGAAGGGTTTCTCTATCAACCACTACTAAACTTGGTTACACATTCGCCTTCTGTCACAGATGTAGAGCCAATCACATTGCAGTATCTGTAAGCTACATCAATCGCAAAGATCTTGACCAACTACAAAACACCTTGTCCAACTGTGTCACCACATTTCTTCAAAGTAGGGCCTAAAATCTAACCCCAAGTACTCCTTGGCCTAGGTAATACGGTATCCGAATAATACAAGCTTCCCTCACTCTCTCTCTCACTAAATCCTGTTTTGTTTGTGTGTCCTCTTTCATATGCCGTGCAAGTCACCACTGAAAACCATGAAAACTCTATATATACAGTACATGAACATAGACGGAAATCCCGTCAATTATTCACATAGATCATAGATTGAGTGCTCGTGTTGAAGCACTTTGAGCATTCTACAGGAGCATCTCTCTGTCTGCACGTGCCGAGACTACAGAAGAGAACAGAGAGCGCTCTTATGAAAGGTGTATGATGTGCGTAACCTGCAGCCAATAGCACAGCTTTAAGATAAGAACAGAGCGATACGCAGGGTTGATGTCATCGGAGCAGAGAACACGCACCTCCTTAACCTGCTCTCTTAGCACACAGACACACATCTCATGCTCAACTACGACAACATACGCTGCTGTACACTTCACACACCAACAGCAGCCTTCTATGGACGAACAGACCTCTCTGTAACCCACGCTTCTACGCAGTTCTTGTGCTGTGTAATACACGTTCTTATGGCAGCAGGTCTGTGTGGCCAATTGAGTCTCTCTGAGCTATGGTTCTGCAGCCTATTATGGGAAGATGATACAAAATTATTCAAAATCATGCGTTGTGCAGTAGCTGAGTGGGCATAATGTGAAAATACACTGCAGTTAACAGGCTCTTTGAGATGATGAAACCTTTAATGATATCTTGAAATGTTCAACACAAAAATACTGGAGCTGAGTAGTTTCCCCTGACACTGCAAAGTAACAGGGAGGTGATGAAATTCAATAGTCTTTCAAATACACTGAGTGTACAAAACATTAGAAACACCTTCCTAATATTGAGTTGCACCCCCTTTTGCCCTCAGAACAGCCTCAATTCATTGGGGCATGGACTCTACAAGGTGTCGAAAGCATTCCACAGGGATGCTGGCCCATGTTGACTCCAATGCTTCCCACAGTTGTGTCAAGTTGGCTGGATGTCCTTTGGGTGGTAGACCATTGTTGATACACACGGAAAACCGCTGAGTGTGAAAAACCCAGTTATTGACATACACAAACCGGTGTGCCTGGCACCTACTACCATACCCCATTCAAAAGCACATAAATATTTTGTCTCTCCCGTTCACCCTCTGAATGGCACACACACACAATCCATGTCTCAAGGCTTAAAAATACTTCTTTATCCTGTCTCCTCCCCTTCATCTACACTGATTGAAGTGGATTTAACAAGTGACATCAATAAGGGATAATGCTTTCACCTGGATTCACCTGGTCAGTCTATGTCATGTCGTGTTCCTAATGTTTGTACACTCAGTATACACTACAGGTCAAAAGTTTTATAATACAGACTGATCCAAGGGTTTTTATTTATTTGTACTATTTTCTTCATTGTAGAATAATAGTGAAGACATCAGAACTATGAAATAACACATATGGAATCATGTAGTAACCAAAAAAGTGTTAAACAAATCTAGATATATTTTATACTTGAGATTCTTCAAATAGCCACCCTTTGTCTTGATGACAGCTTTGCAAACTCTTGGCATTCTTTCAACCAGCTTCACCTGGAATGCTTTTCCAACAGTCTTGAAGGAGTTCCCACATGTGCTGAGCAATTGTTGGCTGCTTTTCCTTCACTTTGCGGTCCGACTCATCCCAAACCATGTCACGAGTACGACCGAGGGTGGCTTCCCTTCCCGGTCCGGTGGCGCTCGGCGGTCGTCGTCACCGGTCTATTAGCTGCCACTGATTGTCTTTCCTCCACCCCCTTGTATGTTTATTGGTAGCACCTGTTTGTGATGATTAGTTGGGCTTCTTTAGACAGCTGGCCCGCCTGTTTGTTGTGCGGGATTATTCATTGTAAACTTCGGCTCTGTAGTAGAGGAACGTGTTAGTTCCTGGTCGTGCATTTTTTCAGTTGTACATTTTTCATTCCCCGTGTTTGGGGCTGTTATTATTGTGAGCACCCTGTGGTGCAATTAAAGAGCACAGCATTGCACTCTCTGTCTCCTGCGTTTGACTCCACACCCACGACACCCGGAGCATTACAAACCATCTCAATTTGGTTGAGGTCGGGGATTTGTGGAGGCCAGGTCATCTGATGCAGCACTCAATCACTCTCCTTCTTGGTAAAATAGCCCTTACACAGCCTGGAGGTGTGCTGGGTCATTGTCCTGCTGAAAAACAAATTATAGTCCCACTAAGCCCAAACCAGATGGGATGGCGTATTGCTGCAGAATACTGTGGTAGCCATGCTGGTAAGAATTCTAAATAAATCACAGACAGTGTCACCAGCAAAGCACCCCCACACCATTACACCTCCTCCTCCATGCTTTACGATGGGAAATACACATGCAGAGATCATCCATTCACCCACACCGCATCTCACAAAGACACGGCGGCTGGAACCAAAAATGTCCAATTTGCTCGTGCTCGTGTTTCTTGGCCCGATTAAGTCTCTGCTTCTTATTGGTGTCCTTCAGTAGTGGTTTCTTTGCAGCAATTCGACAATGACGGCCTGATTCACAGTCTCCTCTGAACAGTTGATGTTGAGATGTTGAGATGTGACTGTTACTTGATCTCTGTGAAGCATTTATTTGGGCTGCAATTTCTGAGGTTGGTAACTCTAATGAACTTATCCTTTGCAGCAGAGGTAACTCTGGGTCTTCCATTCCTGTGGTAGTCCTCATGAGAGCCAGTTTCACCATAACGCTTGATGGTTTTTGCGACTGCACTTGAAGAAACTTTCAGAGTTTTTAAAAATGTTCCGTATTGATTGACCCTCATGTCTTAAAGTAATGATGGACTGTCGTTTCTCTTTGGTTATTTGAACTGTTCTTGCCATAATATGGACTTGGTCTTTCACCAAATAGGGCTATCTTCTGTATACCCCTCCTACCTTGTCACAACACAACTTATTGGCTAAAATGCATTAAGAAGGAAAGAAATTCCACAAATTAACTTTTAAGAACGCACACCTGTTAATTGACACTCATTCCAGGTGACTACCTAATGAAGCTGGTTGAGAGAATGCCAAGAGTGTGCAAAGCTGTCATCAAGGCAACAGGTGGCTATTTGAAGAATCTAAAATATAACATATATTTTGATTTGTTTAACACTTTTTGGGTTACCACATGATTCCATATGTGTTATTTCATAGTTTTGATGTCTTCACTATTATTCTACCGTCTAAAAAAATGTAAAAAATAAAGAAAAATCCTTGAATGAGTAGGTGTTCTAAAACTTTTAATCGGTAGTGTATATTTGTGTTCTGTGCCGGGGTCGGTCTCGTGGTAGAGTTGGTTGCTGACCTCCAGACTATATCCCCTCTTGCGGCAGGAGTTCATCCCAGTTTACGCCTTAGTTCTCTTTGTAAACTTCCCTCTAAATACAGTATCACCCCCACAATCAAACATTTAAAAAATTGACAAGAGAACAAATACATGTTTGTATTAGTGGTCAAATGATTAAGTAAGTTTGAATCTGGGGAAGTACAGAGTAATGTCACCAGCAGTTAACGTCTCAGAGTCCCAGTTGCATGGCTGCAAATCCTCTTATGAGAACCTCTGACACATCGAACCGGTGCCCCGTGTGAAGATGCTTCAAGGTAATAGAACAGTATACCTGCTTACTGTGCTTCCCCCGAGCTTATGTAGCTAATCTTATGAGGCAGCAGACAATTGG
Source organism: Oncorhynchus tshawytscha (assembly GCF_018296145.1). NCBI lineage: Eukaryota > Metazoa > Chordata > Actinopteri > Salmoniformes > Salmonidae > Oncorhynchus > Oncorhynchus tshawytscha. The sequence goes on from NC_056441.1 coordinate 33,362,283, forward strand.
CCAGCTTGCACACTCATGCCACAATTCAATCAATTGCAGATAAACTATAATGCTGGTCACGTTTTAACGCAAGTGTTTAACGCATTTAAGCAAATACTCCCGCAAGTTGTACGCTTGACTATGTTGATTCAAAACCACACCTGCTTTGAAATACAGTATAACGTGTTGGACTGAACTCACAGTATGAGTGTCCTTCATCTGTGATTAATAGAAATTATTGGGGCAATTAATTCGGTGATTATGGTTCAAAAGTGTAATTTGTGCTGTAACTTCGCTAACAAAGTGATAGCACTCAAAGTCGATAAGCCATTAAATCAAACTCAAAGAGGGCACTCTATAGGAAAATGAAAAGATTATTCCGGGCCCCAAGAGGCCGTACAGCTGTAGTTACGCTGAGTGTCAGAGATACAAAAGCCTTAGTGTTCATCTTAGCCTTCTGGCCCACTTCATGAACAGCGTGCTTGTCTTTTCAAAGTTCACATTTGAATAATGCACCACCATTTATCGTGGTTATTAAGAAGTTGCAGCGGAGCACATGACACGCAGGTCAAACAGCACTGAGGGAGCAGTTACCTTCACCTGATAAATAGCTAGGATGCCACTTACCAATTACCCTAATATAAAAATATCTCCTTATCAAAAATAGAATTGAATTAAGTGTAAAAGGAGCCATCGATGCATTACATAACAGAGCTAAAACATCCAAGAAATTAGAGAGCACGTGTGAGACACGATAAAGAGACCAAAAAAGGGAGAGAACGTGAACAACACTGAATTGATGCGTCCCGTACCACAGGTGAGGATGGTGATGGCATTACACAGCGACTGAACCTCAGCTTCAGCCTGTCTGTGTGTATAGGGTAGGGTTGAGGGGTGGGGGCATTTGGGGTGCTTGGGGATCCTCAGGCACAGCGAGAGGCGCAGCTGCGTCAGCCGTGGTCCTATGAGATTCTGACACGTGTTTGTTGCTCATCCAGCGGCTGTAAGGGAGTAGGGTCACAGAAGAAGAAAAAAACGTTGGTTCTAAAATGATCAGGGAAACTGGCATTGCATGCAGCTGGAGCCCTCAGTCCCCGCTCTCTCCATTCAAGGGAAGCCTGTGAGTACCCTGCTGGAGCCTTGTCCCCGGTCTTATTCGGGGTTCTGGAATAGACAGCAGGAGCACTCAAAACTCAGTCAGGCCTCTGGGGCTTGAAGATAAGGCGATCGTCAAGTGAACCTGCAACGGTGTCATTGGTCTGTTTGTTTCATTAGCAAGCGTGACACCTACATCCACAACTGAACCAGATACACATTTTATGAACAAGGTTAGCCTTAACTGAACCTGAACTGAACCAAGTGCATGTCTGCGAGTTATTATCTTTAAATGTTTGTCTTTCATGAGACTTTCTGAGAATCCCATAGAGGAATCATTTAAAGGGCATTATTCCACTTTCAGAAAGACCTGTGCCCTCTCAGCTGTCAGTAGCGTTTATCTCCATGATTACTGCTTGGGGGGAGTATTGAAACAGTGATATCAAACAGAATCTGACCTGAAAAACAAAGAAGACAGAAAAGAATAGAGAATACAGAGATGGATGGCTGATTCTGTCCATGCCCTATAGTGTGGTCAGATATGATGGTTCAGTGCCTTTCCACAGAACGAAAGGGTGTGAATTCACTACATCTCAAGGTTTAACACCGAGGCCATTTGATCTCGAAACTTGTACTGATAAATGAGGCTGTTCACTGGAACCTTTCATGTGATAAAAGCACTTGGACATAAGCCATTACTTTTGGTCAAGCAAAATAGTTATTTTTCTATTCCATGGCCAAAAACCTGTTGTATTGTAATGGACAGTGTTCTAAATCTGCCCAACAATTATACTGAGTCACCATCCGCCACCAATGCCCATAGTAGTACCCACTAGGCACACACTGGTAGAATCCACGTTGTTTCCAGGTTATTTCAATGAAATTATGTTGAACCAACGTGGAATAGATGTTGAATTGACGCCTGTGCCCAGTGGGCATTTTGTTGACCTCAGAAGGTGAGAACGTTTGCGTCAGTGAAAGTAATCTGAATTCAGCACATCTTTTTTTTTTTGTGCTTGCATGGGGACTTGTGCTTAGATTTGACAATGTATCCTATTTATTTTCAACAGCTAAGGAACTTCAATCAATTCCATTGTCCCCTTCCCATGGCCTTGATTTCCAGACTTCTAACAACATCTGTCTATTCTAAACCTAGGGGGACTCCTGGTGAAATGTGTTGCTGGAAACAACAGAGCAAGAGCAGAGAGCTCAGGTGTAGCTTACATTAAAAGGCATTTCACATTTCCACAAAACAAGTCCCTCAGATCTCTGAAACTTGAGAAACCCAAGATGTCCTTCCACAGGCCAAAAAGTCAAAATCCATGTTTTCCTGTCAAAGCTGTCATCTAAATGATGCACCTTAAACGGGCTGTGTGGTATTTCCTCTTTGTGGTTCATTGGTTTTCAACTGTGTGGTGCACAGACAGACACACACACAGAGCATCTCTACTGAGCACACACACACACCCCCCCACACACACACACACACACACACACAAACTCTCTCTCTCACACACACACACACACACACACACACACACACACACACAGGTAGCCAGGTTGTCCGTTTAACAATTTCAAGTACAGGTGCGCCCACTGTAGACACAATTATAGCCTTCACCAGTGGAGGCTGCTGAGAGAGGATGGCTCATAATAATGGCTGGAATGGAGTCAATGGAATGACATCAAACACATGGAAACCACATATGATGTGTTTGATGCCATTCCATTGTCTCTATTCCAGTCATTATTATGAGCCATCCTCTCCTCAGCAGCCTCCACTGGCATACACATAATATTGGAGCACAGGAGGTTGGTGGCACCTTAACTGGGAGGACGGGCTCGTGGTAATGGCTGGAGCCACACATGGTTTGATGCCATTCCATTTGCTCCGTCCCAGCCATTGTTATGAGCCGTCCTCCCCTCAGCAGCCTCCACTGTGGAGGTAAAAGAGAAGTGCATACCTCTTTCTCAGAGATGTACAGATGGTCTCCTCTCAGTATCACGAAACGGTTTTTCCATATTTCCCTGAAAATCCCTTTGCCACAGAACTTGCGGATCCAGCCTACTTTGTCTGGCTGCGATGACAGCTGGTTGACATCCTGAGGACCCTGCATGTTAGAAGTGGAATAAACCCGTTAAAACCTAGTTTAGCTTAACAAGATGTTCGCGAGAATACAGAGAAAAGACGAGCCCTTTCAAAGGCAAATGACTTTTCAATCTGAGCCTCAGTAAATCCACTCGGGCAACTATGAGTCTCCTCGCGTCTTTTCCCAAAAATCATAACGGTGCGCTCTTCTGTGCGTAAAATTTAAGTGCATGTCTTATAACATCCAGGGTGTGGCAAATAAAATATCTGAAAGCTACCAACCGATACAGCGCAACGGACATCTGACAACACATTGTACTCTTCACTGGAAGATTGAATCCGTATGTTGAGGGAATCCGTGTAATGGCACACAAGGAAATTGATAGGCTACATACAGATTGAATGTGGAACGCATAAGGACGTGCCAAACGACGTTTATTTAGGAATTGTATCCTATCAAATGTGTGATATAGACAATGTGTATGATATAGCGGCTAATGTGTGCTGTCGTGTCAAAGCGCGCATAATGACCGATTATGGGCATATTGCCAGTTATATCCTAGAAAATGTATGGGCTAATGCAAAGATGCATGGCCAAAAACTTGCACCCAATACTTGAAAAAAAGAAGAAGCTATATCTCACCCGTTTGGCTAGATTGCTCTTCTTCATTATGACAGAATCACTTTTGTGGATGTGAGCCAGGGAGTTCCTACAGTTTTAAGTATTTTCCTTTCTTTCGGATAAGATATATTTTTGAATTGCATAAACTGTCTTTCCCTTTATTTTCTCCCCAATCTGTTTCAATAACGGTTTATATTCTTAATTTCGATGACGCGGTCTGTTCGTGCCCTGTCCGTTATTACGAGACGGTGGCATCGTCCCTCCACCTCGGTAGGTAGGCTACACTGATCTTAAACAAGCGGGATGAATGGGCATTCCGGTTATTAAAGTGCTCGACAGCTCCATCTATTGCGCTGTCGGCGTGATGTCACCAAGACCGAGGAAGCTAAAGCGCTCTTACAGTACGTTTGGGAAATAGAAGAGCAAGGGTCAGTTGAGAGTAAATCAAACCCAAATCCATAACCTGCCCATATGGGAACAATAAACTAAAATCCACAATTGATATCATTATGATAATGACCACTGACTTTTCAATAGAACCTGTATACATTCTTGCATTGGCCAACTAGACTTATCCATACAACATTTCAATTTAAATCATATTACAGGGGGGGAAGTGAGTATTTGGAGACCCCCATAGAAATATAATCTATTCTTTCCGTTATATTTCTAGGAGACCACAACATTTTGTCTCGTGATGGAGACCTTTAAATGACTGTTGCATGCACCCTAGACATTAGGTTTGTGGTTTTCTGTCATCTATTGGTTTAACTCTATTTTCAGCTGTGCCGATTCCCTCTCCTCAATATACAGGATCCACAATGAAGAAGAGACAAATGCTGTACATATGACTGCACAGAATTACCTTGGTCATTCGAAAACAAACACAAATTGGGCAAATTCTCCTGTCCTAAGACTCATGTCTCTTGGGTTCAGATGGAGGTTGTTGGCAAATTAGAGACATCCTGGGGCAACTTTCCTAGTAGTCATATTCCCATCTACTTATCCTCTAAATAAACCGAAACAACTGAACACCGCATTTTTGGACCTCCGATAAGAAAAAGCAGTGTTGTGTAAGTAATCGGCATTAAGCTGCTCAGAGCACAAACTCTGAGCCTTTTCCTGACCCCCAGATCTTTCAGAACACACACCCACAATCTCCAGGGAATGCACTCTGACTGTGGAGTTGCTGCTGTGTTATGGTGAACAGCGTCTTGTTCCTTAGGCAGCAAACGGAAAAACAATTACTTAAAACGGAGCGAGACTGCAATAAGAAACGCTCATTTCCATTTCGTATTGAAAACACTTTCGGTTGTATTCCTTATGAACATAACCCAGGCAATGTTGTTGTTGTTGCGGAGGATTAGAGGATCTGATTTGGGGGAGGTGGGGGGTTTGGAGAGGTTTTATAGAGAGGCAGGCTGAATATCTGTGGCCCATGTGGCTGGTAGTGGGGGTAGGCAGTTGGCAAAGAATCATTCAACTGCCAAACATGGGCTGCCAAACATTTTGGTTGTTTGCCGTGTGGGGGGGAAAACCCAAAGACTCCACCTTGGGTTTAGATACTGTGCATTCAATTTTTTACCCAAACATGACATCTCTGAGTGGAACCAGAGCAGTCACACTAGCCCACAAAAAAAGACCAAACAAACTGTACTTTCAAGTCAAAGCAGAAACAGAACAGAAATACTGTTCAAATGAAAGTACAACAGAGGGTAACTTCTCGAAGATATTCAGAGAGAGTGTGGCTTGGCATAATGGACTTGGACGGAGGAAGATGATGTTATCATTATTGATCTAAGAGGGACATTTGTGCACAATAACAATACACATGAATGAAATCAAAACAGTGAGGGCTATTTCCATCAACTGCAACAAGAAATGGGTTATAAGGAAATAATTACAACATAACAGGAAATGTGTACAAGATAAACGAGAAACACAACACATCACTCTTTACATTTATTGGTATTTTCCACAAAATATTCATAGCATGGGGAAATGTACATAGGCAAGGAAGGAAAACATACACTGTACATCATGTTATCTTAGAGATATATATTTTTCTTAATATTCTGGGCCCAAATAGGAACTTTTAAGATAAACAAGACTCAAAAGTATGTGTCACTTCTGTTTCCAGAAATTAAATAAAGGTCTAATATAAGAGCAGACTGGAGTTTTCCACTTAATTCCAATTTAAGGGGAAATGTTACACTGCAATATGTTCAAATGTTGGACACTAACATTGAGAGTGTTGTGTTCTGTTCAGTCACAAGTCAGTTTGCTTTGGTACCCAGGGTAAGGTAACCTGGCTTCCTAATTGGGTCACATGTTCATTTGGTTGGAGTTAATTGGCCTAGTTACAACAAGTTTTTAAGGGGTCGATAAAGAGTCCAGCTGTGTGGTGATGAAAGCTGAGAGCACTGGAATGTTTTTAGTGGGACATATCCATTAATTAAAGCATGGGCTAGTAACAACAATAAGGAACAGACACAATATATAGTGAGAGTGGGAGCGTGTCAACAAACATTCAGCGTCTGTTGGGATGACCACCCGCCCTCTGCACCCTCTCGGCCTGGCCCGCACCTGCCGTCAATGTCACTTCCTCCAGGAAGCTGTGAGAGGGCAGAAAAGGGACATGAAGATATCATTCCTCACGAGGCTGAGAGAAGCATGAGCAGCACTGCCAGTACATCAGCATCATCTCTGTGACTCACAAAATACGTTTTCATCTAAAAACAGAAGCCCATGTGACAGAGGTATACATGCAGACACAATAACCTCAGGTTCTAGCTCTGTGTTACACAGACACACAATTATTGTGTCAGTGTGTGTGTCACTAGGTTTCCGGTCTGTAAAGCAAGGATAGGGCGGAGACATGGCAAAAAAATTAAAAATAAGAAACCCTCTAGAGAAATGTCAAAATACCTATTTCTGTTAGCTGATCAACCCAAAACATTTAAAAGATGTCATTGCAAATGACACAAGAGAGATTTTGGCTAACTGTCACCGAAAGGTAAGGTTCTAAAGAGCAGCCATCTTGTCTCTCTTACAGACCTCTGCCAATGAAAGACCCTCATAAATTGTATTTGTTTTATTTTTAAATGTTGACTTTTGATAGAGCAGTAATTACAGAGTAATATAGTGATATATCAGAGATACCAGTGTGACAATTGCTGATGTTAATGCTCAGACCAGCTGGCCGGTGTGTTTACGGACATATTCAATCAATCCCTATACCAGTCTGCTGTTCCCACATGCTTCAAGAGGGCCACCATTGTTCCTGTTCCCAAGAAAGCTAAGGTAACTGAGCTAAACGACTACCGCCCCGTAGCACTCACATCCGTCATCATGAAGTGCTTTGAGAGACTAGTCAAGGACCATATCACCTCCACCCTACCTGACACCCTAGACCCACTCCAATTTGCTTACCGCCCAAATAGGTCCACAGACGATGCAATCTCAACCACACTGCACACTGCCCTAACCCATCTGGACAAGAGGAATACCTATGTGAGAATGCTGTTCATCGACTACAGCTCGGCATTCAACACCATAGTACCCTCCAAGCTCGTCATCAAGCTCGAGACCCTGGGTCTCGACCCCGCCCTGTGCAACTGGGTACTGGACTTCCTGACGGGCCGCCCCCAGGTGGTGAGGGTAGGCAACAACATCTCCTCCCCGCTGATCCTCAACACTGGGGCCCCACAAGGGTGCGTTCTGAGCCCTCTCCTGTACTCCCTGTTCACCCACGACTGCGTGGCCACGCACGCCTCCAACTCAATCATCAAGTTTGCGGACGACACAACAGTGGTAGGCTTGATTACCAACAACGACGAGACGGCCTACAGGGAGGAGGTGAGGGCCCTCGGAGTGTGGTGTCAGGAAAATAACCTCACACTCAACGTCAACAAAACTAAGGAGATGATTGTGGACTTTAGGAAACAGCAGAGGGAACACCCCCATCCACATCGATGGAACAGTAGTGGAGAGGGTAGCAAGTTTTAAGTTCCTCGGCATACACATCACAGACAAACTGAATTGGTCCACTCACACAGACAGCATCGTGAGGAAGGCGCAGCAGCGCCTCTTCAACCTCAGGAGGCTGAAGAAATTCGGCTTGTCACCAAAAGCACTCACAAACTTCTACAGATGCACAATCGAGAGCATCCTGGCGGGCTGTATCACCGCCTGGTATGGCAACTGCACCGCCCTCAACCGTAAGGCTCTCCAGAGGGTAGTGAGGTCTGCACAACGCATCACCGGGGGCAAACTACCTGCCCTCCAGGACACCTACACCACCCGATGCTACAGGAAGGCCATAAAGATCATCAAGGACATCAACCACCCGAGCCACTGCCTGTTCACCCCGCTGTCATCCAGAAGGCGAGGTCAGTACAGGTGCATCAAAGCTGGGACCGAGAGACTGAAAAACAGCTTCTATCTCAAGGCCATCGGACTGTTAAACAGCCACCACTAACATTGAGTGGCTACTGCCAACACACTGTCAATGACACTGACTCTACTCCAGCCACTTTAATAATGGGAATTGATGGGAAATGATGTAAATATATCACTAGCCACTTTAAACAATGCTACCTTATATAATGTTACTTACCCTACATTATTCATCTCATATGCATACGTAGATACTGTACTCTATATCATCGACTGCATCCTTATGTAATACATGTATCACTAGCCACTTTAACTATGCCACTTGGTTTACATACTCATCTCATATGTATATACTGTACTCGATATCATCTACTGTATCTTGCCTATGCTGCTCTGTACCATCACTCATTCATATATCCTTATGTACATATTCTTTATCCCCTTACACTGTGTATAAGACAGTAGTTTTTTGGAATTGTTAGTTAGATTACTTGTTCGTTATTACTGCATTGTCGGAACTAGAAGCACAAGCATTTCGCTACACTCGCATCAACATCTGCTAACCATGTGTATGTGACAAATAAAAATTTGATTTGATTTGATTTGATCTGTTTGCAGTCGGTTTCCATTCATGCAGCCTCCTCTGGGTGACTAGCCTATATCAATGAGTGACTACACACATGTCTAGGACCTAGGTCAGATAGCCTACCATCCACCCAACTACGAAAGAAAAACTTTAAAAAAAAATCCTGATGTTTATGTTCAAAAGAAGAACATGGTATTGAACCTACAACCTCCAGGTCATAAATATGCAGTTTTTGGAACAAAGCTGCCTAGATTGGGTCTCATTCAACCAGCCATATTAGAGTTCAAAAACAGTCCTGGTTATCAAAAGACAGATTACGACCCTTGTGGTACGATGGTAGTGGTAGGCATATATTGTATGGGTGCCTTCAGAAAGTATTCAAACCCCTCTACTTTCTCCACATTCTGTTTTGTTACAGCTGGAATTGAAATTTGATCAAATTTAGAGATTTTGTGTCACTGGCCTACACACAATACCCCATAATGTCAAAGTGGAAATTTTTACAAATTAATAAAAAATGAAAAGCTCAGTAAGTTTTTGACCCCTTTGTTAAGGCAAGCCTAAATAAGTTCAGGAGTTAAACTTTGCTTAACAAGTCACATAAGTTGCTAGGACTCATTCTGTGTGCAATAATAGTGTTAATCGTGATTTTTTAAATGACTACCTCATCTCTGTACCCCACAAATACAATTATCTGTAAAGGTCCCTCAGCCAAGCAGTGAATTTCAAACACAGATTCAACCAAAGACCAGGGAGGTTTTCCTATGTCTCGCAAAGAAGGGAACCTATTTGTAGATGTGTAAAAAATAAAAAAGCAGACACTGAATATCCCTTTGAGCATGGTGAAGTTATTAATTACACTTTGGATGATGTATCAATACACCCAGTCACTACAAAGATACAGGCGTCCTTCCTAACTCAGTTGCCGGACAGGAAGGAAACCGCTCAGGGATTTCACCATGAGGCCAATGGTGACTTTAAACCCACCTAAGGTCGATGTCCGCACCCTAGCGGAAATCAAATTAGCATAATAAAAAAATCCCTATCAAAATCTGTCCATTTAAGCTAGAGATACTGTATCTGTTTTTTTTGCATTGGATACATCTCAATCCATCGCATCCGCCTACGTAAACAAAGGTGACAGAGCTAGAGCGGTGTTTGTCAGACCATGAGACAAATGAATGGAAGTACAGTATATATGGAGACTGTTTGGTGCCAAAAATAAGGTGTTAAATACAAAAATTCAGAACAAACTTACTTTAAAACATTTTGTGAGACACGATCTGCATTGCATTGTATATAGCAGTAAGGCCCCTTCTTTTCTCTCACACACACACACACACACACACACACACACACACACACACACACACACACACACACACACACACACACACACACACACACACACACACACACACACACACACACAGTACTTCAAGGGGTCTTAAAATTCTAAATCAAATAGCAAAATGATCCTTGGTACAACGGTCTTAAATCAATTCCAAATAACTAGTACCCCGGTTCGATCCCCGGCTGTATCACAACCGGCCGTGATTGTGCGCTGCCCTATGGGACTGCCAATTGGCCCAGCGTCGTCCGGGTTAAGGGAGGGTTTGGCCGGGGTACGAAGTCATTGGAAAATAAGAATTTGATCTTAACTGACTTGCCTAGTTAAAGGTTCATATATATATATATATATATATATATATATATAACACAGTTAAAGTTGGAAGTTTACATACACCGTGGCCAAATACATTTTAACTCAGTTTTTCACAATTCCTGACATTTAATATTAGTAAAAATTCCCTGTCTTCGGTGAGTTAGGATCACCACTTGATTTTAAGAATGTGAAATGTCAGAATAATAGTAGAGAGAATGATTTATTTCAGCTTTTATTTATTTCATCACATTCCCAGTGGGTCAGAAGTTTACATACACTCAATTGGTATTTGGTAGCATTACTTTTAAATTGTTTAACTTGGGTCAAATGTTTTGGGTAGCCTTCCACAAGCTTCCACGATAAGTTGGGTGAATTGTGGCCCATTCCTCCTGACAGAGCTGGTGTAACTGAGTCAGGTTTGTACGCCTCCTTGCTCACACACACTTTTTCAGTTCTGCCCACAAATTTTCTATAGGATTGAGGTCAGGGCTTTGTGATGGCCACTCCAATACCTTGACTTTGTTGTACTTAAGCCATTTTGCCACAACCTTGGAAGTATGCTTAGGGTCATAGTCCATTTGGAAGACCCATTTACGACCAAGCTTTAACTTCCTGACTGAAGTCTTGAGATGTTGCTTCAATATATCCACATAATTTTCCTACCTCATGAGGCCATCTATTTTGTGAAGTGAACCAGTCCCTCCTGCAGCAAAGCACCCCCACAACATGATGCTGCCACCCCTGTGCTTCACAGTTGGGATGATGTTCCTTGGCTTGCAAGCCTCCCCCTTTTTCCTCCAAACATAAATGGTCATTATGGCCAAACAGTTCTATTTTTGTTTCATCAGACCAGAGGACATTTCTCCAAAAAGTACGATCTTTGTCCCCATGTGCAGTTGCAAACCTGTCTGGCTTTTTTATGGCGGTTTTGGAGCAGTGGCCTTTCAGGTTATGTTGATATAGGACTAGTTTTACTGTGGATATATATACTTTCGTACCTGTTTTCTCCAGCATCTTCACAAGGTCTTTTGCTGTTGTTCTGGGAGTGATTGGCACTTTTCGCACCAAAGTACATTCATCTCTAGGAGACAGAACGCGTCTCCTTCCTGAGTGGTATGATGGCTGCATGGTCCCATTGTATTTATACTTGCGTACTATTGTTTGTACAGATGAACGTGGTACCGTCAGGCATTTGGAAATTGCTCCCCAGGATGAACCAGACTTGTGGAGGTCTACAATTTCTTTCTGAGGTCTTGGCTAATTTCTTTGAAGGTAGGCCAGGAGTTTGAAGGTAGGCCTTGAAATACATCCACAGGTACACCTACAATTGGCTCAAATTATGTCAATTAGCCTATCAGAAGCTTCTAAAGCCATGACATCATTTTCTGGCATTTTCCAAGCTGTTTAACAGCACAGTCAACTTAGTGTATGTAAACTTCTGACCCACTGGAATTGTGATACAGTGAATTATAAGTGAAATTATCTGTCTGTAAACAATTGTTGGAAAAACTACTGTGATAAGAGAAAACTGAGGATAGATCAAGAATATTGCAGTTACTCCACAATACTAACCTAAATGACAGTTTAAAAAAGGATGCCGGTATATAATTAATTTTTTTACTCCAAAACATGCACCCAGTTTGTATATAAGGCACTAAAGTAAAACTGCAAAAAATGTAGCAAAGAAATTAACTTTCTGTCCTGAATACAAAGCATTATTATCTGGACAAATCCATCACATCACGGAGTACCACTCTTCATACACTGCTCAAAAAAATAAAGGGAACACTAAAATAACACATCGTAGATCTGAATTAATGAAATATTCTTATTAAATAATTTTTTCTTTACATAGTTGAATGTGCTGACAACAAAATCACACAAAAATTATCAATGGAAATCAAATTGATCAACCCATGGAGGTCTGGATTTGGAGTCACAATCAAAATTAAAGTGGAAAACCACACTACAGGCTGATCCAACTTTGATGTAATGTCCTTAAAACAAGTCAGAATGAGGCTCAGTAGTGTGTGTGGCCTCCACGTGCCTGTATGACCTCCCTACAACGCCTGGGCATGCTCCTGATGAGGTGGCGGATGGTCTCCTGAGGGATCTCCTCCCAGACCTGGACTAAAGCATCCGCCAACTCCTGGACAGTCTGTGGTGCAATGTGGCATTGGTGGATGGAGCGAGACATGATGTCCCAGATGTGCTCAATTGGATTCAGGTCTGGGGAACGGGCGGGCTAGTCCATAGCATCAATGCCTTCCTCTTGCAGGAACTGCTGACACACTCCAGCCACATGAGGTCTAGCATTGTCTTGCATTAGGAGGAACCCAGGGCCAACCGCACCAGCATATGGTCTCACAAGGGGTCTGAGGATCTCATCTCGGTACCTAATGGCAGTCAGGCTACCTCTGGCGAGCACATGGAGGGCTGTGCGGCCCCCCAAAGAAATGCCACCCCACACCATGACTGACCCACCGCCAAACCGATCATGCTGGAGGATGTTGCAGGCAGCAGAACGTTCTCCACGGTGTCTCCAGACTCTGTCACGTCTGTCACATGTGCTCAGTGTGAACCTGCTTTCATCTGTGAAGAGCACAGGGCGCCAGTGGCAAATTTGCCAATCTTGGTGTTCTCTGGCAAATGCCAAATGTCCTGCACGGTGTTGGGCTGTAAGCACAACCCCTACCTGTGGACGTCGGGCCCTCATACCACCCTCATGGAGTCTGTTTCTGACCGTTTGAGCAGACACATGCACATTTGTGGCCTGCTGGAGGTCATTTTGCAGGGCTCTGGCAGTGCTCCTCCTGCTCCTCCTTGCACAAAGGCGGAGGTAGCGGTCCTGCTGCTGGGTTGTTGGCCTCCTCCACGTCTCCTGATGTACTGGCCTGTCGCCTCCATGCTCTGGACACTACGCTGACAGACACAGCAAACCTTCTTGCCACAGCTCGCATTGATGTGCCATCCTGGATGAGCTGCACTACCTGAGCCACTTGTGTGGGTTGTAGACTCCGTCTCATGCTACCACTAGAGTGAAAGCACCGCCAGCATTCAAAAGTGATCAAAACATCAGCCAGGAAGCATAGGAACTGAGAAGTGGTCTGTGGTCACCACCTGCCGAACCACTCCTTTATTGAGGGTGCCTTGCTAATTGCTTATAATTTCCACCTGTTGTCTATTCCATTTGCACAACAGCATGTGACATTTATTGTCAATCAGTGTTGCTTCCTAAGTGGACAGTTTGATTTCACAGAAGTGTGATTGACTTGGAGTTACATTGTGTTGTTTAAGTGTTCCCTTTATTTTTTTGACAAGTGTATTTTCAAGCATGGTGTCACACCCTGGTCTTAGTATTTTGTGTTTTCTTTATTATTTTGTTCAGGCCAGGGTGTGACATGGGTTTATTATGTGGTGTGTTTAGTCTTGTTTTTTTTGTAGGTATTGGGAATGTTGTATAGTGGGGTTTTCTAGAAAAGTCTATGGTTGCCTGAAGTGGTTCTCAATCAGAGGCAGGTGTTTATAGTTGTCTCTGAATGGGAACCATATTTAGGCAGCCATATTCTTTGAGTGTTTCGTGGGTGATAGTTCCTGTCTCTGTGTTAGTTTGCACCAGATTAGGCTGTTTAGGTTTTTGTGTTACGTTTATTGTTTTTGTACTGTTCCTGTTCTTATTTCATTAAACATGAATCTAAGTAACCACGCTGCATTTTGGTCCGATCCTTGCTACACCTCCTTGTCAGAGGAGGAGATAGAAGAAAACCGTAACACATGGTGGTGGCTGCATCATGTTATCGGCAAGGACTAGCAAGTTTTTGGGGGGATAAAAAGAAACGAAACAGAGATGGGCACAGGAAAAATTCTGCAGGAAACCTGGTTCAGTCTGCTTTCCAACAGACACTGGGAAACAAATTCACCTTTCAACAGGACAATAACCTAAAACACAAGGAGAAATATACACTGGAGTTGCTTACCAAGAAGACAGTGAATGTTCCTGAATGGCTGAGTTACAGTTTTGACATAAATCAGCTTGAAAATCTATGGCAAGACTTGAAAATGTCTGTCCAGCAATGATCAACAACCAACTTGACAGAGCCTGAAGAACTTTAAAAAATAATAATGTTCAAATATTGTAAATAAATTAGCTAAAAATTCTAAAAACATGTTTTCACTTTGCCATTATGAAGAATTGTGTGTAAATGGGTGAGATTTATAAAAAATATATATTTAATCCATTTTGAATTGCACTGTAACACAACAAAATATGGAATAAGTCAAGGGGAATACTTTCTGCACTGTATTTCCAGCTTTTGGCCCACTGAGACGGTACACAGCAGTAGAGGGTGGCCTAGGACAAATCCCCCTAAGGGGTTAACTGTGTCTTTGTGTTGCTGATTGCAGGGAACATTATCATGAAACAACTTGTGAGTGAGTACCAATGGGAAGCGAGCAACTCATGCAGTGAACAAAGGGGGAAAGACACAGAGGAGAAGCTTAAAGATGCATTAAAGAGCCCCATTCCTATTGGCTTATAGTGCCTCTGGGTGAGGGGGTAGAACATGGTTCAAATGCGCCACACGCAGCGCTATGAGCTAAAAAAAAAAAAAAAAAAAAAGAAGCATGGGACGTGCCGTCACAGCCAACATTAAAAGGCAAAATAACGGGCAAGTAGATGTTTCGAAGAGTACTTCAATGTGCATTAACATTTTCAGATCATAGAATTTAGTTTTTTTGTGTGTTGCTTTTAAACCCAACCTCCCAAGCAACACACACCAATGCCCAGAAGAGCTGGAAGCCAGGATCAACCAGTCAGGAGGGCAACACCTTGCCCTGCCCCCCTGCAGAATTTTGAATCTTGGACAACATAACAATTAAAATACAGCTAGCACCAGTTAATTGAAATATGATCATGTGACAGTATGTCAAGGTCAGCTTATATAAACAAGCCTGCCTGTGACAGACAAAACAGAGACAACATCAAGACACTAAAATGTAAACAACCCATATATAGCGAGTACCAGCATTTCCCGAGCATGGGACAGCAACAGCACGCTAAAAATAAACCTCACAACACACACAGGTGCACCTATCATCTTCGGCAGCACAAAAGTGAGTGCTGCAGTACAACACGAAACGCCTCAGGATCAGAGCAAGAAAGTTGCACGTTCAATTCCCAGAGGTGGACATTGTTAGATGGTGTTGCATAACCGAGAGCAAGAGACACTTCACCTGAGTAAGACCTGGTCAATCTCAGGCCTGCTCAGGTTGGAAACTCATAAAAGGCTGATGAGGAGCACTAAGTTGTCATATAACCGGGAGAGAAATGCATGGTTTGACGTCAGGGTTTGACGTGTGTGTGTGTGTGGGTGTGTTTGTGTGTGTCCAGACCCAGTGATGAAAGAGAACAGGGGTGATCCCACACAGGAGTGTCAGAAAGGGGCACTGCAAAAAGAGCACTGAAGCATCTCCTGACCACCCCGGTGTCACGTGACCACACAAAGTTCTATTCAGCTCAGCCTGAGAGAGAGAAATATGTATAGATAGCTAAACAATGATTTATTCAACCAACACTGTCAGTCAGACAGAGAGACAGATGGAGGGAGAGGGAGCGGGAAAGAAAGGCTGTGCGTAGACAAACTCTTCATTCAGCCAACACCGTCAGAGAGAAAAAGGGGGAGAGAACGAGAGAGAGAAGAGTAGCGATTCGGTAAATACCAGGTTAATTAAGCAAAAACTGCTTTTCCGAAGAAGGGCCTCACAAAGCAACACAAGTAACTAATAAGGTTCAAAAGAGGAAGGTATACAAGTTGAATTACTCTTTAGGTGACGCCATTCAAGCTAGGGATAACATGGACATAGTAAACCATACCTATCATAACTAATATCCGTAGTCAACGTCAGAACAGTGAACCCCCATGAGCAGAAAAGTTAGATATTAAAGGGACATTTGACAAAAAAAATATGTAACGAGTGAAATTAATGTTCATCAAGTAAAATTCCCCTTTAACATTATTGAAGTTAATCTCAGTAAATTGTGTAAAAACTGAAATGCCCCGTTAACATTAGCGAAGTCATTTCAGTAAATTGAATAGAAACTTAGTGTTCTGCACGTAAAGTGTAGGCTGACTCGGAGTTGATATTCCGTCATAAGAAGGAGTTCCCCTCGACCATTCCAACAAATTGGGGGAAACAAAACCATTCTTTCCCAACTTCATTGTCAATTTTTTGTAATAAAGAAATAACAAAACATATCAGAAAGCTACTGTGTTGTCCAACCTACAGTTTGCAATGCTCCCACGCAGGGAAATAGAGCCTGTGAGAAGAGTCCTGTGGCTTCAGGCTATTCGGCGTGGGAGAGTTGGAAGTGTCCAAGTAGGCTACACTTAGTTATACGTGTGGAAAACATATATTTCACAGGTAAGACATTTAACTTGTTTAATATAGGCCATTTGTAACTCCAGGAGTACTATTTGTAGCTGTATAGTCCATTTGTGTTTGCTGGTCTTAGCTAGCTTAATGTTCCCATCGGTAACTACGGTGCCTTCAGAAAGTATTCATACCCCTTGACTTATTCCACATGTTGTTGTGTTACAGCCTGAATTCAAAATGGATTAAATAGAGATTTTTACGCACCAATCTAAACACACTACCCCATAATGACAACGTGAAAACATGTTTTTGACATTTTTGCTAATTTAATGAAAATTAAATACAGAAATATCTCATTTACGTAAGTATTCACAAACGAGTCAATACATTGTAGAAGTCCCTTTGGCAGCGATTACAGCTGTGAGTCTTTCTGGTTTAGTCTCCAAGAGCATTCCAAACCTGGATTGTGCAAAATGTATTATTTTCAAAATTCTTCAAGCTCTCAAGTTGGTTCTTGATCATTGCAAGACAACTATTTTCAGGTCTTCCGTAGATTTTCACGCCGATTTAAGTCATTGGAAAACATCCCTGGTCTTTGTGGTTGAATGTGTTTGAAATTCACTGCTTGACCGAGGGATCTTACAGATAATTGTATGCGTGAGGTACAGAGATGAGGTAGTCATAACATTTGTTTAGGAAACACTATTATTGCACACAGAGTGAGTCCATGCAAATTATTATGTGACTTGTAAAACACATTTTTACTCCTGAACTTATTTAGGCTTGCTATAACAAAAGGGGTTGAATACTTATTGACTCAACACATTTCAGCTTTTCATTTTTAAGTAATATATTTTTAAAAAATCTAAAAACATAATTCCACTTAGACATTACGGGGTATTGTGTGTTGGCCAGTGACACAAAATCTAAATTGAATCCCATTTTAAATTCAGGCTGTAACACAACAAAATGTGGGGAAAAGTCAAGGGGTGTGAATCCTTTCTGAAGGTACTGTAGCTTCACTCACGTGGCTGCTAGCACCATCATGAATAGGGCCATGAGGGAAGCCCTACAATATGACTTTATAACATTAAGTATTGAGAACGCTCGGGAGCAGCCAATGTTGAAAAGTCATCTTTAGACATGTTGAACTTCTCTTAAATGCACTTTTGTAATTGACTAAAACAAGAGACAAGAAAACTGCATTTGAAAAAGGTTAAGTGTTTGCCGTGAGCCAATAGGCTACCCACAGGTTGTCTTCCCCACAGGCGTGCGGGGCCATGACATTGCATCTTATACTGACTGGGACCAAAGCCGCGGGAGGTAGGGGTGCTGCCGCACCCCGATAAATCTAAATAATTTATGCTATACATTTCCCCCCCAACATAATAATACTCCTGTCTGAACAGACATAGATAAAAGTATTCAAAATACTACACCAGAAAGCATCATTTTGATAGAGGATTAATAGCTTCTAAAAAATATCTGTGGATTAAGTTTAATCACAAGCATTTACAGCCGGGAAAGCCGCAGTTAGGGCAGAAAGCACTCCAAATATAGAACAGCTCGTTGCGTTGTGGCCATAGAAGGATTTTGGAACCTCTAACCCTGGCACTTTTTAAACATTTATTTAACTAGGCAAGTGAGTTTAGAACAAATTCTTATTTACAATGACAGCCTAGGAACAGTGGGTTAACTGCCTTGTTCAGGGACAGAATGACAGATTTTCACCTTGTCAGCTCTGGGATTCAATCTAGCAACCTTTCGGTTACTGGCCCAATGCTCCACGAGGCTACCTGCCGCCCCTATTTTTACTTTTAAACTCATGGGTACACTAGCATTGGCAGACAGTCCTGACATGAATGGGAACTGCCCTCTATGGATTATATTTCTATGGTTGGTTGCGGCTGTCAGTTTGCCTTTCCCAAATTTCTAAATACAATCGCGAGAAACATTTAGGCCTACCGTTTGAAAAGCAAATGCCTGCTGCTGAAAAAGAGAAGAGTAATCTGTCTGAAGAAGCTAAAAAGATTATTCTGAACAACTTTTGAGTGAACAGCACTGTTTTTCAAAGTAGCTTATCTTGACATATTGGCACAAACCCATCGCCCATTACCGGTGAGTAGCCTATGCTTCATCTTCATCATTGGGTGAGTCAGTGTCACTGGAAGCTTTATTTTCTAGCCTACTTTAGCCTATATATACACAGTGCCTTCGGAAAGATCAGACCCCTTGACTTTTTCCAAATTTTGTTACGTTACAGCCTTATAAAAATACTCCGCAGTCTACACACAATACCCCATAATAACAAAGCAAATGTATGAAAAATAAAAAACAAATACTTTATTTACATACAATACCAGTCAAAAGCTTGGACACACCTATTTTCTACATTGTAGAATAATAGTGAAGACATCAAAACTATGAAATAACACATATGGAATCATGTAGTAACCAAAAAAGTGTTAAACAAATCTAGATATATTTTATATTTGAGATTCTTCAAAGTAGCCACCCTTTGCCTTGATGACAATTTTGCACACTCTTGGCATTCTCTCAACCAGCTTTAACTGGAATGCTTTTCCAACAGTCTTTAAGGAGTTCCCACATATGCTGAGCACTTGTTGGCTGCTTTTCCTTCACTCTGCGGTCCAACTCATCCAAAACCACCTTAATTGGGTACTTTTTACTGGTACTGTATGTACTCAGACCCTTTGCTATGAGACTTGAAATTGAGCTCAGGTGCATCCTGATTCCATTCATCTTCCTTGAGATGTTTCTACAACTTGATTGGAGTCCAACTTTGGTAAATTCAATTGATTAGACATGATTTGGAAAGGCACACAACTGTTTATGTAAGGTCCCACAGGCATGAGGTCGAAGGAATTGTCCGTAGCGCTCCGAGACAGGCTTGTGTTGAGGCACAGATCTGGGGAAGGGTACCAAAAAAATGTCTGCAGCATTGAAGGTCCCCAAGAACACAGTGGCCTCCATCAGTCTTAAATGGAAGAAGTTTGAAAGCACCAAAACTCTTCTTAGAGCTGGCCGCCTGGCCAAACGGAGCAATTGGGGGAGGGAGGTGACCAAGAACACGATGGTCACTCTGACAGAGCTCCAGGTCCTCTGTGGAGATGGGAGAACCTTCCACAAGGACAACCATCTCTGCAGCACTCAGCCAATTAGACCATTATGGTCGAGTGGCCAGACGGAAGACACACCTCAGTAAAAGGCACATGACAGCCCGTTTACGTGCCAATTTTTTATACATAAAAACCTGTTTTTGCTTCGTCACTATTTGGTATTTTGTGTAGATTGCTGAGGATTTTATTTAATTTAATCAATTTTAGAATAAGGCTGTAACGTAACAAAATGTGGAAAATGGAAAGGGGTCTGAATATTTTCCGAAGGCACTGTATATAATATAGGCTACAGTAGGCTAGAAAATAAACCTTACAGTGACACTGACTCACCCAATGATGAGGTGATAATTCAGAGGGTGAATGGGCAAGACAAAAGATTTATGTGCCTTTGAACGGTGTATGGCAGAAGGTGCCAGGCACACCGGTTTGAGTGTGTCAAGAACTGCAACGCTTCTGGGGTTTTCACGCTCAACAGTTTCCCATGTGTATCAAGAATTGTCCACCACCCAAAGGACACCCAGCCATCTTCACACAACTGTGGGAAGCACTGGAGTCAACATCCCTGTGGAACGCTTGACACATTGTAGAGTCCATGCCCCGACAAATTGAGGCTGTTCTGAGGGCAAAAGGGGGTGCAACTCAATATTAGAAAGGTGTTCCTAATGTTTTATACACTCAGTTCCATTCATTTTTTTAAACTGGTAGCGGGCTACCTTCAGACAGGTCAAGTGAGGCTTGTGGACGCCCTATAGCACTGACATGTACGCGTTCGTGAGAGTCTCACCTTTTCATAGAGGGGTCATATCAGTGTGTAGCCAAAACTGTTCGAATGCTACAGACAGAAGTTGACATATCGGTGGTGCCGACTTCCGTCCTGTGACGCTTGTGGGGGTTGTAGAGCAAAACGGAGAACACCACCGTGCTCGGGAGAGTCTCATCATTCCATTGGAGTGATCATATTAGTTAGGCCAAACCGGTCGGGACGCTACAGACATATTCGTGAGAAGACCGATTTTTTAGGGATGACTCGTGATATAACAAACACCACCGTAGCTCAGCTCAGCCCCCCTCCGATGCGGAAGGTCGCCACTGGCATATGTAGTGGATTGAGACGCAGCCCAACAGATATCTCTAGGTTAAACAGAGACTTTTTATGGGGATTTTTGTATTATGCCAATTAGATTTCCACGTGGCCGTCGACTCTAGAGGGTTAAGCCATTTTGATCATATGTGTTGACCTGGTAACAGACAATGGATGTCTACTGGCTATGTCTGGAAAATTGACTGAGGCGACTACAGTAGGTCACGAGGAGCGGTTGATGATTCTGACCTCTTGGTATTGTGGATGGTGGTGCCGCCCAGTACGATCCGAACCCCTGGCATGGTGCGGTTCAGGTTGTAGACTGCCAGCGCCTCCTCATAGGTGGCCCCTCCGATGACGAACACTATGATATCCTGTGGCCTGAAGAGGAACTACATGGTAATCATTGATAGGCTAGCATCCGGTTGGGGTCATCCAATAACGGTGATGAACTGTGGGCTTATGTGCTCATACACACAGAATATGTGTTTAATTATTTTTTATTTTTTTTACGTATCATTGATAGTGTGTAGAAGTGTGTGTGTTTGGCTATTCAGGTGTAGGGTCTGAGGTCGTGTCTTTAACTGTGTGTGTGTGCGTGCATGTGTGTGTGTGGATGTGTGTGTGTATGTGCGTGTGTGTGTGTGTATATATATATATATATATATCACCCTACCTGTCTCGAAGGGAGCTGGGTCCTAGGTAAGGGAACTGACTGTCTTTCAGCCGCCCCTTGATCAGCTGGTCCAAGGTCTCCTGCAGTAACGGTGCATGCTGCGTGTACACATTCTCAACTCCCTGGAGACACGCACGCAGCCAAAACCAAAGGTGTTTTATTAGAATCTGGTTGAGAGTGGCTAGATGGACACAAAACTACCGCTAGTATTTGTATAATTTGTGAGGAGAATGGTGTACCTTCAGCCCCTTGAAGAACTGTTTGGTGATGGCAACTGCGTCTTGGGGGTTGATGAGGTCACTTCCTCTCACCCTCTTCCCTCCATACTCCACCATGGACGTTACCATCTGAGGTAAAAGATGCCAGTTAAACAAGATAAAAAGGCTTAATTTGATTATTCTAACCCAGTCTAGATTGATAAAACAGACGCATCAAACATACCAACATACTGAATGTACATTGTTGATCCCAAAATAATAACATCTACATAATATAAGACGAGTACAACAACAGTATACAGTCCTCATATTGCCCCAAGGGTCAGGTAGTGGTACAGTATAGAATGTTCCCTTACCCTGCGATGCCTCTCTGACACGCCCTTCCTGTTGAGCTCCTCCATGAGGCCCGGCAGGATGCTGCTGCTGTGTCTCTCGTAGCGCAGTGCGTACAGCATCACCAGGCGCACCGCGTCCAGCTCGCTCACCCGCGGGTTCTGCAGCAGCCGACGCACATTCTTTGGAAAAACAGGGAGTACATTTTACATAGCCTTTAATACAGACTGCAATTCTTTAATGCTACTTCACTATGGCTTCTATGTGCAGTATTTTATTGTATTCTGAAAGTCACTATTATTATTATTAAGTGGCCAAGTCAATATACAATACAGGAGTGGGTTGTATTCCTCTTTAACCAACACAAAGTAATATTGAGTGACTTTCTGAATGCTTTCATGTGAACTATTGGTGTTATTGTATAAAATAACATTGAGCTGTAGGCCCCTCCCCCATGTCACATTTCCATTGGTGTCAGTGATAGGACACCAATATACATTTTTGCTCATAAAAAAATATTATCTTAAAAAATATATTTAAAAAAACGGAAATATCTTATTTACATAAGTATTCAGACCCTTTGCTATGAGACTCGAAATTGAGCTCAGGTGCATCCTGTTTCCATCGATCATCCTTGAGATGTTTCGACAACTTGATTGGAGTCCACCTGTGGTAAATACAATTGATTGGACATGATTTGGAAAGGCACACACCTGTCTATATAAAAAGGTCCCACAGTTGACAGTGCATGTCAGAGAAAATACCATCTTCCAACAGGACAAAGACCAAAGAACAGGACAAAGCATACAGCCAAGACAACGCAGGAGTGGCTTCGGGACAAGTCTCTGAATGTCCTTGTGTGGCCCAGCCAGAGACTGGACTTTAACCCGATCGAACATCTCTGGAGAGACCTGAAAATAGCTGTGCAGCAAAGCTCCCCATCCAACCTGACAAAGCTTGAGAGGATCTGCAGAGAGGAATGGGGAGAAACTCCCCAAATACAGGTGTGCCAAGCGTGTAGCATCATACCCAAGAAGACTCAATGCTGTAATCTCTGCTGAAGGTGCTTCAACAAAGTACTGAGTAAAGGGTCTGAATACTTATGTAAGTGATATTTCAACAACAAAAAGTATACAAATTTGTTTTTGCTTTGTCATTATGGGGTAGTGTGTGTAGATTGATGAGGGAAAAAAAAGCAATTTAACCATTTCAGAATAAGGCTGTAACGTAACAATATGGGAAAAAAAATCAAGGGGTCTGAATACTTTCTGAATGCACTGTATCTAGTAGTGTATTTCTAGTCAGTCTCTGACATCAAGTCAGTGCAGAGCAGGACTGGAGTGTTGATTAATTTCAGACAATTCTGGAAATTATATTGGTAATAATAGAAATGTGTTTCCTACCAGTAAATTAAAAAATAACGCTAGTTAGCATTGGTTGACAGACTTAATTATAACTTCCTACATACTGGACATCGAGACATAACAATGGTATCCACTAGTTCATCTGACACTGGGGAAGTAGATAAAGGACCTCGTTGCCAAAATCCCGAAGTATCCCTTCAACCCCAGAGTCTTACCTGTGACGCGCTTGAGTGGTCATTCTGGCAGGCAAGCTCCTGCTCCACCTCTGACACCTCCATCAGGTGCCTCTCGCTCACCAGGCGAGACAGCTCGCCCACCACAGTCACGTGCTTCGACACTGTGCCAGACATCTTTTTGAACTGGGGGTAGTTGTCCACAAACGCCTGCAGAGAAAAATAGAGGGAATTATTTTAAAAAATAAAACAAAGACATTTCTTAAAGTTGCAGCAATTATTTATAGCTCGTATCATTATTGTAATTAAGAGATAATTTATCTAATTGTGAGTGGTTATTAACTAATGAGGCTGAGATGTGTTAGTGGTCCTAAATGAGCAACTGCAACAGGACATGCTGGGAAATTGAGTTCCTGTACTGAGAAATCGAGTTCCTACAGTGCCCAGCTCTCACCTTCATATCAGAGATGGACTCCAGCTTTTGTTGCTCCTTGGGCTTCTTCTTCTGGAAGTCCTCCATCAGGTTCTTGATGTTTGTGCCGATCTCTCCAAAGTTCAGGTACAGATTCTGAATAAGAGAATGTGAGAGTGAATTGGAAGTTGTCAGCTAACGTCTGGCCCTGTCGGAATTCTTTAACCTTTTCTCACTGACCGACTGCTACACATTTTGCCCGACATTCCTTCAGAGTCTTGTTACAGAGGTTTGCTGGACGCCTTCCTAACCTCTAGGCCAGGGATCGTCATCTAGATTCAGCCGCTGGCCGATTATTATTATTTTTTTCTTGAGCGGATGGTCAGGGGCCCGGAACATAATTACAAATCATTTGTAGACTGCAAATTTACCACAAGAAGAACAAATAGATATAACATTTGATTATAACATGAATCCTTTCAAATCTTGCTTGCATTTGTATACGATCACATACAGTGGGGCAAAAAAGTATTTAGTCAGCCACCAATTGTGCAAGTTCTCCCACTTAAAAAGATGAGAGGCCTGTAATTTTCATCATAGGTACACTTCAACTATGACAGACAAAATGAGAAAAAAAATCCAGAAAATCACATCGTAGGAGTTTTAATTAATTTATTTGCAAATTATGGTGGAAAATAAGTATTTGGTCACCTACAAACAAGCAAGATTTCTGGCTCTCACAGACCTGTAACTTCCTCTTTAAGAGGCTCCTCTGTCCTCCACTCGTTACCTGTATTAATGGCACCTGTTTGAACTTGTTATCAGTATAAAAGATACCTGTCCACAACCTCAAACAGTCACACTCCAAACTCCACTATGGCCAAGACCAAAGAGCTGTCAAAGGACACCAGAAACAAAATTGTAGACCTGCACCAGGCTGGGAAGACTGAATCTGCAATAGGTAAGCAGCTTGGTTTGAAGAAATCAACTGTGGGAGCAATTATTAGGAAATGGAAAACATGCGGTCTCTCCTTCACTGCAGCCGAGGTGAGTAAGACATTTAAACGTGTTAACCCTCGCAAGGCTGCAGGCCCAGACGGCATCCCCAGCCGCGCCCTCAGAGCATGCGCAGACCAGCTGGCCGGTGTGTTTACGGACATATTCAATCAATCCCTATACCAGTCTGCTGTTCCCACATGCTTCAAGAGGGCCACCATTGTTCCTGTTCCCAAGAAAGCTAAGGTAACTGAGCTAAACGACTACCGCCCCGTAGCACTCACATCCGTCATCATGAAGTGCTTTGAGAGACTAGTCAAGGACCATATCACCTCCACCCTACCTGACACCCTAGACCCACTCCAATTTGCTTACCGCCCAAATAGGTCCACAGACGATGCAATCTCAACCACACTGCACACTGCCCTAACCCATCTGGACAAGAGGAATACCTATGTGAGAATGCTGTTCATCGACTACAGTTCGGCATTCAACACCATAGTACCCTCCAAGCTCGTCATCAAGCTCGAGACCCTGGGTCTCGACCCCGCCCTGTGCAACTGGGTACTGGACTTCCTGACGGGCCGCCCCCAGGTGGTGAGGGTAGGCAACAACATCTCCTCCCCGCTGATCCTCAATACTGGGGCCCCACAAGGGTGCGTTCTGAGGCCTCTCCTGTACTCCCTGTTCACCCACGACTGCGTGGCCACGCACGCCTCCAACTCAATCATCAAGTTTGCGGACGACACAACAGTGGTAGGCTTGATTACCAACAACGACGAGACGGCCTACAGGGAGGAGGTGAGGGCCCTCGGAGTGTGGTGTCAGGAAAATAACCTCACACTCAACGTCAACAAAACTAAGGAGATGATTGTGGACTTCAGGAAACAGCAGAGGGAACACCCCCATCCACATCGATGGAACAGTAGTGGAGAGGGTAGCAAGTTTTAAGTTCCTCGGCATACACATCACAGACAAACTGAATTGGTCCACTCACACAGACAGCATCGTGAAGAAGGCGCAGCAGCGCCTCTTCAACCTCAGGAGGCTGAAGAAATTCGGCTTGTCACCAAAAGCACTCACAAACTTCTACAGATGCACAATCGAGAGCATCCTGGCGGGCTGTATCACCGCCTGGTATGGCAACTGCACCGCCCTCAACCGTAAGGCTCTCCAGAGGGTAGTGAGGTCTGCACAACGCATCACCGGGGCAAACTACCTGCCCTCTAGGACACCTACACCACCCGATGCTACAGGAAGGCCATAAAGATCATCAAGGACATCAACCACCCGAGCCACTGCCTGTTCACCCCGCTGTCATCCAGAAGGCGAGGTCAGTACAGGTGCATCAAAGCTGGGACCGAGAGACTGAAAAACAGCTTCTATCTCAAGGCCATCAGACTGTTAAACAGCCACCACTCACATTGAGTGGCTGCTGCCAACACACTGTCAATGACACTGACTCAACTCCAGCCACTTTAATAATGGGAATTGATGGGAAATTATGTAAATATATCACTAGCCACTTTAAACAATGCTACCTTATATAATGTTACTTACCCTACATTATTCATCTCATATGCATACGTATATACTGTACTCTATATCATCGACTGCATCCTTATGTAATACATGTATCACTAGCCACTTTAACTATGCCACTTGGTTTACATACTCATCTCATATGTATATACTGTACTCGATATCATCTACTGTATCTTGCCTATGCTGCTCTGTACCATCACTCATTCATATATACTTATGTACATATTCTTTATCCCCTTACACTGTGTATAAGACAGTAGTTTTTTTGGAATTGTTAGTTAGATTACTTGTTCGTTATTACTGCATTGTCGGAACTAGAAGCACAAGCATTTCGCTACACTCGCATTAACATCTGCTAACCATGTGTATGTGACAAATAAAATTTGATTTGATTTGATTTACAAACCACTGATAATCTCCCTCGATCTGGGGCTCCACGCAAGATCTCACCCCGTGGGGTCAAAATGATCACAAGAACGGTGAGCAAAAATCCCATAACCACACGGGGGGACCTAGTGAATGACCTGCAGAGAGCTGGGACCAAAGTAACATCAGTAACACACTACGCAGCTAGGGACACAAATCCTGCAGTGCCAGACGTGTCCCCCTGCTTAAGCCAGTACATGTCCAGGCCCGTCTGAAGTTTGCTAAAGAGCATTTGGATGATCCAGAAGAAGATTGGGAAAATGTCATACAGTCAGATGAAACCAAAATATAACTTTTTGGTAAAAACTCAACTCGTCGTGTTTGGAGGACAAAGAATGCTGAGTTGCATCCAAAGAACACCATACCTACTGTGAAGCATGGGGGTGGAAACATCATGCTTTGGGGCTGTTTTTCTGCAAAGGGACCAGGACGACTGATCCGTGTAAAGGAAAGAATGAATGGGGCCATGTATCGTGAGATTTTGAGTGAAAACCTCCTTCTATCAGCAAGGGCATTGAAGATGAAACGTGGCTGGGTCTTTCAGCATGACAATGATCCCAAACACACCGCCCGGGCAACAAAGGAGTGGCTTCGTAAGAAGCATTTCAAGGTCCTGGAGTGGCCTAGCCAGTCTCCAGATCTTAACCCCATAGAAAATCTTTGGAGGGAGTTGAAAGTCTGTGTTGCCCAGCAACAGCCCCAAAACATCACTGCTCTAGAGGAGATCTGCATGGAGGAATGGGCCAAAATACCAGCAACAGTGTGTGAAAACCTTGTGAAGACTTACAGAAAACGTTTGACCTTTGTCATTGCCAACAAAGGGTATATAACAAAGTATTTAAATAAACTTTTGTTATTGACCAAATACTTATTTTCCACAATAATTTGCAAATAAATTCATTCAAATAAATTCACAAATCCTACAATGTGATTTTCTGGATTTTTTTTTCTAATTTTGTCTCTCATAGTTGAAGTGTACCTATGATGAAAATTACAGGCCTCTCTCATCTTTTTAAGTGGAGTAACTTGCACAATTGGTGGCTGACTAAATACTTTTTTGCCCGCCTGTATCTCTTTATTATGCTTGGGAATACTTTGGAACAGATATCCAAAATTAAAATCACTTGGTGCTGAAATGCTGCCGTTTTTACAGTCTTATGTCCAGCAATAAGAAAACAAATTTGGCCCGTGGGGGAACCGTGCTCTAGGCTACTTGCCAGCCTGCTCAAATGAGACCGTCTCAATGCCGAAGGGAACATTTATGTAGAATTGGAACCAGGCCTAGAGACTGGGACTCACGTTAGCATAGAACTCATCGTTCTCTGCAGACAGCACCACCTCCTTCAGCTCCTTGCTGATCCCTGGGACTCGGGACAGGTCGATACGGTTGTTGTTGAGGCCAAGCAGCTCATGCACCATGGCCTGGTACGTCCACTGGAGGGAGCAGAGCAACAAACAATGAAACCAAAGCAATGAAACCCACAATTAAAATAAAGTACATTTAATCTCGACTAATTCCATTCAACGATGAGGGGTGTATGAGGTTTTCGCCAAATGATTAGCTTTTCTAATGTGCGCTAAAGATTGGTGCATTTACATGTGACACAAGGGGCCTTGAGTACATTACCTAGTTTAGTGTGCAGGTTGCAGGCCTGGTAAATGTATGTATAAGACGCTGCTGCCCCCAAGTGACCAGAGGCTGCAGTACACATCAGAATGATGTGAATATTCTACAGGATACGTCGTTTGACTAGATGACCTGGTCATTGCCTACCTTTTTGTAAATACGTAGCCTGGGTTCCAGACTGATAAAATGCTCAGTCTGGTGTAAGGCTAAAAAAACAGGTTGATTATCTTTAAAATGTATCTTCTGGCTAATAGTTCAAACAAACATCAACAGTGAAGAGGCGACTCCGGGATGCTGGCCTTCTTGGGAGAGTTCCCCTGTCTGGTGTCTGTGTTCTTTTGCCCATCTTAATCTTTTCTTTTTATTGGCAAGTCTGAGATATCTCTTTTTCTTTGCAACTTTGCCTAGAAGGCCAGCATCCCGGAGTCGCCTCTTCACTGTTGACGTTGAGACTGGTGTTTTGCGGGTACGATTTAATGAAGCTGCCAGTTGAGGACTTGTGAGGTGTCTGTTTCTCGAACTAGACACTCTAATACACTTGTCCTCTTGCTCAGTTGTGCACCAGGGCCTCACACTACTCTTTCTATTCTTGTTAGAGCCAGTTGGCGCTATTCTGCGAATGGAGTAGTACACAGCGTTGTACGAGATCTTCAGTTTCTTGGCAATTTCTCGCATGAAATAGCCTTCATTTATCAGAACAAGAATAGACTGACGAGTTTCAGAAGAAAGTTATTTGATTTTGGCCATTTTGAGCCTGGAATCGAACCTCAAAATGCTGATGCTCCAGACACTCAACTAGTCTAAAGAAGGCCAGTTTTGTTGTTCTGATTGCTTCTTTAAATCAGAACAACAGTTTTCAGCTGTGCTAACATAATTTCAAAAGTGTTTTCTAATGATCAATAAGACCTCAAATGATAAACTTGGATTAGCTAACACACTGTGCCATTGGAACACAGGAGTTGCTGATAATAGGCCTCTGTACGCCTATGTAGATATTCCATTTTAAAAAATCTGCCGTTTCCAGCTACAATAGACATTTACAACATTAACAATGTCTACACTGTATTCCTGATCAATTTGTTATTTTAATGGACAAAACATTTGCTTTTCTTTCTAAAGCACTGACATTTCTAAGTGACCCCAAACTCTTGAACGGTAGTGTAGTTCTGACCTGGTTGAGTAGTGGGGTGATGGCGTCATCGCTGCGGTCCATGATGAGCAGGAGAGGAGGCACCTCTGTCTTCCTGAAGTCAAACAGCTCATACTCCTTGGTGATGATTTGCTGGAGGAGGAGAGGGGTAGTGAGATTGCGTGCATGCGTGCACGTGCGATAGTTGTGCATGTGATATTAGTCACCTTCACGCTCTCTCCCAGTCTCTTGGCCATGTCTGAGGACAGCTGGTAGCGGATCATGGGACATTTCTTCAGGGCCAACAGCACTGAGGTCAGACCCTGGGTGGTACGTGGTAGGAGAGTTGGCTCCCAGCTACGACCCTGCAACACACACAAGATGGGAATGCACTCTGTAAACAGATCCAAAATACAGAGGGAATATGTCATGTGTAGAGACAAACAAAAAACGTTAAACTAAAGTCAATGCAGATGAATAATAAACCCCTTTATAGATTGTCACATATGCAAAGCGTCATAACATATTTGCATGTCCTACCCTTGCGACACCACTGAGGTTGAGGGAGAAAAGGTGTGGGTTCACAGCAATGAAGTCTCCATAGAACTCCTGCAGTCATATATGAGAGAAATTTGAATGATTAGTTTCCAGTATAAACGTCAAAGGATAACCTGGCTATTACAAGACGACGGGTACTGTAAAGTGGTTTTAACTAGAAATAGAAATGATGAAAAATGTGGATTCAGGACTAGTAGGAAAAAACAAGAAAGGTTAATTAAAAAAAAAAAATTGTTTACAAATAATAATAGTTGTGTACCTAACTGATGGATACTGTCCTATAGTACTGCCCTTAGCGTTAACTTACCTGCACTTCTGCAACCACCTCCTGTTCATCCGCCTCAGCCAGGGCTTTTATCTCACTCTTACTGATGACGTTGCTGAAGTCTAGAAAGGATTATGAGGAGGATGTCACCCATACAGGAAAAATTATATATTGTAATATATTTAAATATATTGGGAAAATGTATTTACCAAATATATCAAATAAATACACGCTCACGTCTCACAACCTTCTCTACCCCAATGACAACGTTGAGTTTCTATTGACCTCTGGTACCTTCGCTCCCACCTGCCCTCACCGTTGTTAATAAAACTGCTGGAAAAAAGTGCCCGACAGGCAGGGAGCAAAGGACACTGTCTACCGGTCGCACATGCCTCCTAGCTAGCTTTCTAGTTAGTGACACTGTATATTATGTATATAAGTATATCATTTGTATCTATTGTTTGCAAACTTTGCCATGAAATGAGCAGCAGCAGTACAGAACCATCGCTAGACCAGTGCGTTAGACGCACATTCCTCTCGTTAGATGCACAATTAAAGAGGAATTACACTCAAATCTTAATGTTTACTTACAGACCTAAATAAAATATCTTCTGATGTGATATAAGCATTGACGTGGACTCATAACATCCAATTTAGTTTTTTCTCTAGGAAAAATTGTTAATACGATTAAATCTAAAACCAGGAAAAACGTAACTGAGGACCTAATTTGGAGGAAATTTTATAGGGCCCCCCCTTAGAGTTGTTTATTAACCATTCTTTTATGAGGTATATTGACAGAAAACATAGTGCACTACTTTCACTTGTACACTAAGTACCCGGGGAAGGGTTGCAGGGGAGAAGAGAAGAATATGCCTATTTGAAAGCTTGAAAAAATGTGTAGCTCACGAAATGTATAATTTCGTGATACACGAAAAGGTTGGAGTACCCTGTCCTAGACACTGTAATTCCTGAAAAGCCTAGGAGGCCGGTCGTTTCTTAGATCGAGAAACCGGCACACTTGGCACCGAAGATCATACCACACTCAAAATGTCAATAGTTTTGCCCATTCTATTGGTCAATCGCAATGTCAATCAATTTTGAGTCTTTAGGTTTAAACCATATAAATGAGACAGGGACATAACATCTTAGTCCACTTTATCTGTATTTGATCTGTCTAAAAACCTGCACAAGAATCAGAACAGAGAACCATACGATTTAAACAACTGCCCAGAAGTCCTTACAGATGAAGTAGACACTGTACTTGGGTCGCCGGAGCTCCTGTATCAGATTTTCCACATTCTCCTGTAAAGAGGACAGAGATAAAGTCAGGGGAGTCATACAAATCCATGTCTAAAGTACTTTGCCTCCAAATAGTGCATATTGTATGGACGCAATATATTCAGTATACATACAGTATACGTACAATGAAGTTGACATATGCATTCATACAGTTATGGATGGACACAATCCAGTAGATACAATGTGTGTGGATGGTAAGTAACAAAGTCTTAAAGGCCCAGTACAGTCAAAAATATGATTTGCCTGTGTTTTATTTATATTTCCACACTATGAGGTTGGAATAATACTGTGAAATTGTGAAAATTATGATAATCGTTTTTAGTGTAACAGCTGTTTGTATATTTCAGTCTGTTTTGGTGGAATGGAGTTTCGGCCTTCCATGTTGACATCGCCAAGCAGATAACTTAAGTTAATATACCAATAACAAAGAGTTCTAAGCCCCTCTGCCAATAACAGCACATTTTCAGTTGTTTTCTCCTCTCCACTCAGACCACTCCAAGACAGTACTAGCAACATTCATGTCCTAGCAATATTCTTTTTGACCATTTTAATTGAAAACAATCACAGTAAGGTACTCAGTTGTTACCCAGAGATGATTTGATATATAAATAAAAATGGTTGCATTGGACCTTTAATGCAGAGCAAAGGCTGGCTGCAATGTCTATACAGTGACTGGGGCACCTTGGTTGGCCTGAGGAAGCAGATGGCTTTGAGGTGCTTCATGTTGTCTCGACTCTGTGAGTCGATTCTTTCAAACAAGTAGACCTCCTTCTGTAGGATCTCGGATTGAGTGTAGACCACACTGACGATGCTGGTCTGATGAGACAAGCACAAACAAATAGGCATGATGACAAAACGCAACTGTAATGCAGTAAATTTGTTTCTACATGAGCCAAAGATTTGGCATCTTCCAATGGAAGGAGCTGCTGACAGTATGACATTTTCAAAAGCTTGGTTCTCCTATCTATATTATTTAATACTAATCATTATTAAAGGAGAAGTTTCCTTTTTTATAACCAAATCTCTACATTTGATATGAATGGCATTTTAGAGACTGGTCCAGAGACTTGTTTGTGATTTCACGTTTTTTGGTGAATAATTCAAGGTTCTGTTCCTTCAATGTGTCCGTCTCAGAAAGACAACACATACACTACATGGCCAAAAGTATGTGGACATCCCTTCAAATAAGTGGCTAATTTATATAAATATAAATAAATATTTGGCTATTTCAGCCACACCCGTTGCTGACAGGTGTATAAATCTCAATAGACAAACATTGGCAGTAGAATGGCCTGTACTGTAGAGCACAATGACTTTCAACAAGGCACCGTCATAGGATGTCACCTTCCCATCAAGTCTGTTCATTAGATTTCTGCCCTGCTAGAGCTGCCCCAGTCAATTGTAAGTGGTGTTATTGTGAAGTGCAAATGTCTAGGAGCGACAATGGCTCAGCAGCGAAATGGTAGGCCACGCAAGCTCACAGAACGGGACTGCCGAGTGCTGTTGCGCGTAAAAATCGTCTGTCCTCGATTACAACATACCGAGTTCCAAACTGCCTCTGGAAGCAACATCAGCACATGAACTGTTCGTCGGGAGCTTCATGAAATAGGTTTCCATTGCCGAGCAGCCTTACACAAACCTAAGATCACCATGCGCAGTGCCAATCGTCGGCTGGAGTGGTGTAAAGCTGGCAGCTATTGGACTCTGGAGCAGTGGAAACGCTTTCTCTGGAGTAATGAATCACGCTTCACCATCTGGCATTCCAACGGACGAATCTGGCTTTGGCGGATGCCACGAGAATGCTACCTACCCCAATTAATAGTGCCAACTGTAAAGTTTGGTGGAGGAATAATGGTCTTTTTTTTTTTTTAATGGTTCAGGCCAGGCCCCTTAGTTCCAGTGAAGGGAAATCTTAATCTTTTTGTATGGACTTCGCTTTGTGCACAGGGGCATTGTCATGTTGAAACAGGAAAGGGCCAAACTGGTGCCACATGATTTTGGAATGAGATGTCCGACGAGTAGGTGTCCACATACTTTTGGGCATGTAGTGTACCAACAAAAATAACCTGATACATTGTAACCACTGTCCATCGTTTGAACCACTACATTGTAACCATTCTATCTACATTACTTACCGTCTCTTTATCCATGAGCAGAACCTTCATTCCTGGCCCGCTGTTTTCTATCATTTTGGAGATATACTGCTTGACAGCAAGTGTCACATTCATTTTGACAACGTTCTTAAATTCTAGCAATGATAGCTTGAAAAATAACCAAAGGCCGAATTGTATGAACTTAAGATCTCTTGCACCAGGCAACGCTTCGATTCGTTTTTATGTTAAATGAGTCTATTGTTGACAAATATTCAGCTCAGCTTCGAAATGAACCCGAGTTACATTTCCGGGTGAACATTTGGTCAACTGAAGAGTGTAATGACTGATCTACGACCAGTTTATAGAGCAAAGTACAGGCAAAAGCGTAATCTGAGCATGCATTTCACTGATCCAAAGTCAGCATGTGTTTGTTATATCCCACAATGCTCCGCTAATGGTTGCACGACGAGGACGCCATTTTGGTAAGGGCAGACCATTCAAATGAAACGGATATATTTTGTTATTTTGAGAAATATGTCATGCATGCAAGCAACTTCTGAAAACATATAAATAAAATATTGAGATGTACAGATAGCATATATTTTTATTAAGTCTTTAAAATAAGTAACACTTTTTAAAGGTAGTTTAGCTAAACTGATAAAATAACTGGGGTGTAAAATTACAATTAATAAAACTACACTATTACTCATGCAAAGACTTCTGAAGCAACATTTTTTTTTTTAAACGAAAACATGAAAAATACAGAATTTCAGCATGAAGACCATTGTAACGAGAATAAGCTTCAATACAATAAAATACAGAAAAAAATGTTTTATCAAAATATACTGTATTATAAGACAACATCAAAAAATATAGAAAATGTGTAGAATACAGGATGTATATAGAATACAGGATATCTTCTGATATGAAAGTTAAGAGCCAACATTTAAAAAAATGCCAGTATCCGTGAGGGTTCTGGCAGGTGGGGTTGGGAGTGGCACCGTGTTGCAAGGCGAGTTGTTCAGTTGTTTTAATTGAGTCCCACTAGCCCGGCGCTAACGCCCCATAGTCTCAGTGCTGCAAGATCATCTCTCCCCTCAAGAGCTGGCTCCTTTACCTGACAGTCACTGAGAAACAAACACATCCTGACTTAAAGCTCACCTAAACATATACAGTAGTTATTTACACTGAACAAAAATATAAAGGCAACAATTTCAAAGATTTTACTGATTTACAGTTCATATAAAGTAATCAGTCAATTGAAATAAATGTATTAGGCCATAATCTATGGATTTCAACTGACTGGGAATACAGATTTGCATCTGTTGGTCACAGATACCTTAAAAAAATGTTAGGTGGGTGGATCAGAAAACCAGTCAGTATCTGGTGTGACCACCATTTGCTTCATGCAGTGCGATACATCTCCATAAGGTGAACCTGTGTAATGATCATGCTGTTTAAACAGCTTCTTGATATACCACACTTATCAGGTGGATGGATTATCTTGGCAAAAGAGAAATGCTCACTAAAAAGGATGTAAACACATTTTTGCGCCGAATTTGACAGAAACAAGCTATTTGTGCGTATCAAACATTTCTGGGATCTTTTATTTCAGCACATGATATGGGACAAACACTTTAAATGTTGTGTTTATATTTTTGTTCAGTGTATATTGTCTACACTCAGAATATATACCGCATTGTACACACATACTTTTGATGGGATGCTTAACTATCACATACACACAAGATACACTCCCACTGTAAATTAAAATCATCCCCCTCCAATTAACACACAAACACACACAAAGAGAGAGAGATCGATTTAGGCTAATTCACTCTACACACTGGGATGCTACTACCTGAAGTAGTAGCCGCTCTTCTCCTCCAGCCCCTCAGTGACGGCGCAGTAGATGGTGGTCTGGGCCCCCTCCCTGGGGGTCTTCATCAGGAGCCAGGCGGGGGCTGACAGCATGGAACTCAGCATGGGGTACTTTGACTGCGAGTGGCGCCACAGCTCTGTCCGGATAACCCCGGGGTGCAGGGAATACGACGTCACTCCAGTACCTGATGGGGTGAGTGTAGGGATAGGGCCACTAACCTTAGAATGTTGACATTCAGAGACATCATGTGGCAGAGAGCAATGCACTGTACACCAGTTATGACCTGATGTTGAAGCAACATGATTTGTTTGTATAATGTTTGTTGTGCATACTAAGACTGCTACTGATGGGGAAGAATGGGGGAAAACAGCATTAATAGGTAAATAATCGTTAAATACAGTAATTGCATAGGTCCGATTATTTTTACGGTTAACTTCAAGATACTTGATGAATACTCTGCAACAACAGCCTCAAATCACTCCGCACCCCAATGCACATTACAAAAACAAAAGATAAGCCTTCTCAGCCAACTGGTACGGGCTTGAATCCACTAATAAACATTAGTTCCCTTATCTTTAGCCATGCATTGCTAAACCACCATAAAGTAAAGTCAAATCCATCCATAACTACGGTAAAATCCACATCGATTGTTAACCAATAAATGTAGACTAACAGTGTATGTGTTGAAGCATTTATTATGGTGTTTTCTGAACCCGCACAAAGTTATGGCCCATTGGTATTGTATTTCCATGTATTGGTTAACTGGGGTCCATTACCAATACAGTACATTTAGCCATTGAACAGGATATGTAGTGGAAATGGAAAAATCTCCTAGTTACATTACCTAATTTTCTATGCATAACTAGGTTAATTCATTTGAATTGGTCTAATTTCTAACTACATGTACATGAGTAGTAATACGTAATAGAGCTGTAATAAGGCAACCCCTCACCTTTAGTCCTTCGTGCCAGCTCCCTAGAGAAGAGGAGGTTGGCCAGTTTACTCTGCTTGTAGGCAATTACTGAGTTGTACCCCTTCTTATCAAAGTTAAGGTCATCATAGTGGATTTTCCCTGAAAGAGAATGAGGTAGAGCCAGATAAAGCTATAACTCAATTGATGATATTTGTTTTATTACAAAAATATCTGGTCAGAATGGGCTTACCGCCTTGATGAGCGATGCTAGACACAGTGACGACGCGGCTGGGGGTGGAGGCTTTCAGCATGTCCAGGAGAAGATTGGTCAATAGGAAGTGACCTAGGTGATTGACAGCAAATTGACTCTCAAACCCGTCCACTGTGAAGCTTTTGGGACATAGCATTATACCTGTGAGGAATAGAGAATTGAGTATTTAACGGATGGTTAAAAAAAAATCAGGCCCACAACTTTGACAACGAAAAACATGATATAGTTCAAAACATACCCAGAGTAACACCAACACAATTCAGGCTCTCAAAGCATGTTGGTTAAATGCATCAGTTTCACCTGCGTTGTTGATAAGTATGTCCAGACGGGTCTCCGTGGCAATGAATTCCCTGGCAAACTGTCGTACTGACCCGAGGGAGGCCAGGTTTAGTTGTTGCACCACCACGTTAGTATTTCCAGTAGAACTGCGGATCTCTGTTGCAGCGGCCTCTCCCCTGGTGAGGTCTCGGCAAGCCATAATCACCCGGGCTCCTGAGAACACGCAGTACCGTCCATCTGAGAACACCCTCATCACATTCCCTTCCAATAGAATATATAGGATCAGTCCTATCATCAGCTGAACAACATCCACAAATTTACCACACCCCATCACTAAGCCCCCTATTCTCATGCCTTCCATTGAATAGCCCCCACAATTGCCCTTAAACCCACATTTTCCTCAGATTGCATTGTAACTTGTTTGTGTTCAAAAGCGACATCCCATGAAAGGTAATGCAAATCACAACATAGTTACAGTCCAATAGAGAAGTGGTATTTGCCTACTGTACCTCTCATGGCCATATCCCAGGCCGTCTCCTTGCCGATACCAGTGTTGGCACCAGTGATCACCACAGTCCTTCCATGCAGTTTGGCACGGCTGTGGCATATCCCACCGGCGATCCACTTTCTCAGTAAAACATAGCCTAGTTTGGAGACAAATGGCACTGAGACAAAATATCACTCTTACTTCTTCTTATGTTGACCTATGAACCTTTAAAGCCTATGCAACAGACCCTTTGTTGTGGGAGTAGGAATTGTTTACATACTTAATGGACAAGGTAGCATATACTGTATGTACAATTGTAAAGTATTTACACACATAATAGTATATATCAGGATCTTGGAGCTACAGGGAATAAACACGTTTAAAATCACAACCCTTAAATAGACACTACAATACAAATGAACCACATACCACGGTCAATCATCCTTCAGTGATTCTGTTCATTTCCATGTCGATCAAGATAAATGTATAATACAATCTGAAGAATTGTACATCCTGTACGTCACAACATATGTCATGCGGTGCAATACTCGCTGTGGGTAGTTTATTAGTGTTTACTAAGAAGTTCCTGGTTTTGTTGAAATTAGGCTACAATTTCCCGAGACTATATGTCCATGTAGAAATGTTAGAAACGATTTTACCATTACAAAAAACTGTAAAAGTAATTGAAATGAGGTCTGAAACCTACAATACATCAAGATAACTTGCATAGCAGTAGAGCTGTGACTTACTGATGGTTGACACTGTGGTCACAGCGCCGTACTTGACGAGCTGGTTTTTCTTCAATTCTTTCCACATCTTATCAGCTGTTGCCAAAATAATTTGACCACCCCAGACAAGACAATTACATTTTAGCCTGGTAAATCATGAGTTTATCGAGTCTGTCTCGTCTTCTTGAACTGGGTTGCTTTAAATGTTGTTATAGCACAAGCAGTGATACAGATCGAGTAGCTATGAATAGGTCTAAGTATCTTACATACTAGGTTTAAAGTCTTATAGTCCGATTAAACCAGGACTACTCCCTTGACCCGTCAGTGACCACGTTTACATGCACACCAATATCCCGTTATTATTCGGGATACTTAAGTATTCTGTTTTTGAGTTGATGCATATAAACATCATATCCCGTTTACAATAACCCGAAAAAACTTGTATCCCGGTTATGTGAAACCAGGATGCCTGGGATATGTTGATTTTAGATGGGATACTGTGGCATGTAAACATCTGTTGTTTTTCGCGGTCTGCGCAGGCTCAGTCGCGCATATTAGGGTGTTGTGTGTGATGACTTCAAAAAGTCGGCTACCTGCGCAGTTCGATCCACCATAATCATTTGTTTTGCTGATACTCCAGACTGGACCGTATAGCATACTGGCTACTTTCAAGTTTCTGCTTATAATTTCAGACATTTGGTAGGCCATTTGTTTATCAACTACCCTTTTACTGAACATAAATATAAACGCAACATGCAACAATCTCAACGAGTTTACTATGTTACAGTACATATAAGGAAATCAGTCAATTAAAATAAATTCATTAGACCCTCAGCAATGGATTTCACATGACTGGGCATGGGCACCGCCATGGGTGGGCCTGGGAGGGTATATGCCCACCCACTTGGGAGCCAGGCCCATCCAATCAGAATGAGTTTTTCCCCACAAAAGGACTTTATTAAAGGCAGAAATACTCCTCAAACACATACTGCCCTATTACTTAAAACAACATTGGAGTTGTTGCTTATGGTAGAGAAATTAACATTAAATTATCTGTCAACAGCTCTGGTGGACATTCCTACAGTCAGCATGCCAACAACAGTCCCTCAACAATTGAGACATCTGTGGCATTGTGTTGTGACAAAACTGCACATATTAGAGTGGCCTTTTATGGTCCCCAGCACAAGGTGCACCTATGCAATGAACATGCAATTTAATCAGCTTCTTGATATGCCAGACCTGTCAGGTGGATGGATTATCTTGGCAAAGGAGAAATGCTCACTAACAGAAATGTAAAGAAATTTGTGCAGAAGATTTGAGAGAATTAAGTTTTTTGTGCGTATCGAAGTTTCTGATATCTTTTATTTCAGGTCATGAAACATGGGAAAACACTTTACATGTTTATATTTTTGTTCAGTATAGATACATGAAGCTTCTCTTCGTTCATTACTTGTTGCCCTAGAAGTAGCGGCTCACCAGAATAATGTCTTACATCGATAGAATGAATGGAACAATCTAATTAACACCGGTAAAGTTGTCTGTTTCCTTTAGGGACCGGGAGAAAACGCAATAACTCCAAAACAGTGGAAAGATCATGTGCAAAATGCCCAATGAAATGAGTTTGACTGGTTTTAAGGAAACAATGAAACGCGTTTCTGATTAGACTTCAGTTCGTCTTGGGCACTATTATTTTATGTGGTTGAAAAACACACATTACAAGCACTTAGCATTTTCTCAAGAGATAATATTAATTCACTGCTGTTACAAAGACAAAATTAATATTTGTTGTATCATTTAACTGCAAAAAATGCATAAATCTGTAGGAGTTATTATATTTTACTACATGTGAAAGGTTAAAAAACTCCTCTCACTGTCAACTGCGTTTATTTTCAGCAAACTTAACATGTGTAAATATTTGCATGAACATAACAAGATTAAACAACTGAGACATAAACTGAACAAGTTTCACAGACATGTGACTAACAGAAATGGAATAATGTGTCCCTGAACAAAGGGGGGTCAAAATCAAAAGTAACAGTCAGTATCTGGTGTGGCCGCTAGCTGCATTAAGTACTGCGGTGCATCTCCTCCTCAAGGACTGCCCCACATTTGCCTGTTCTTGCTGTGAGATGTTACCCCACCCTTCCAACAAGGCACCTGCAAGTTCCTGGACATTTCTGGGGGGAATGGCCCTAGCCCTCACACTCTGATCCAACAGGTCCCAGACGTGCTCAATGGGATTGACATCCGGGCTCTTCGCTGGCCATGGCAGAACACTGACATTCCTGTCTTGCAGGAAATCACGCACAGAACGAGCAGTATGGCTGGTGGCATTGTCATGCTGGAGGGTCATGTCAGGATGAGCCTGCAGGAAGGGTACCACATGAGGGAGGAGGATGTAATGCACAGCGTTGAGATTGGCTGCATTGACAACAAGCTCAGTCCGTTGATGCTGTGACACACCGCCCCAGACCATGACGGACCCTCCAATTCCAAATCGATCCCACGCCAGAATACAGGTCTCGGTGTAATGCTCATTCCTTCGACGGTGAACGCAAATCCGACCATCACCCCTGGTGAGACAAAACCGTGACTCGTCAGTGAAGAGCACTTTTTGCCAGTCCTGTCTGGTCCAGCAACGGTGGGTTTGTTTCCATAGGTGAGGTTGTTGCCGGTGATGTCTGGTGAGGACCTACCTTACAACATGCCTACAAGCCCTCAGTCCAGCCTCTCTCAGCGTATTGTGGACAGTCTGAGCACTGATGGAGGCATTGTCTGTTCCTGGTGTAACTCGGGCTGTTGTTGTTGCCATCCTGTACCTGTCCCACAGGTGTGATGTTTGGATGTACCGATCCTGTGCAGGTGTTGTTACACATGGTCTGCCACTGTGAGGACGATCAGCTGTCCGTCCTGTCTCCCTGTAGCGCTGTCTTTGGCGTCTCACAGTATGGACATTGCAATTTATTGCCCTGGCCACATCTGCAGTCCTCATGCCTCCTTGCAGCATGCCTAAGGCACGTTCACGCAGATGAGCAGGGACCCTGGGCATCTTTCTTT
The DNA here is from genome assembly GCF_018296145.1 of Oncorhynchus tshawytscha. Classification (NCBI taxonomy): domain Eukaryota; kingdom Metazoa; phylum Chordata; class Actinopteri; order Salmoniformes; family Salmonidae; genus Oncorhynchus; species Oncorhynchus tshawytscha. Next base: position 33,404,042 of record NC_056441.1, read on the forward strand.
TGGTGTTTTTCAGAGTCAGTAGAAAGGCCTCTTTAGTGTCCTAAGTTTTCATAACTGTGACCTTAATTGCCTACCGTCTGTAAGCTGTAAGTGTCTTAACGATCGTTCCACAGGTGCATGTTCATTCATTGTTTATGGTTCATTGAACAAGCATGGAAAACAGTGTTTAAACCCTTTACAATGAAGATCTGAGAAGTTATTTGGATTTTTACAAATTATCTTTGAAAGACAGGGTCCCGAAAAAGGGACATTTCTTTTTTTTGCTGAGTATATGTCTGTAACTCACGTGAACTCCTCCCTCATGGTGTACTTGAAGCCCTGTTGTGTTCTGATGGTTACGAAGGGCAGATCTCCTCCGTCCGACGCACCCAGACCAAACTCCTCCTCTAGCTCATCCACAAAGTCTCTGCGATTAAAACCTCATAAGGATTGGCCCCTTTTTTTCAGTTTTCGCCTAAAATGACACCCAAATCTAACTGTCTGTAGCTTAGGCCCTGAAGATAGGATATGCATATTCCTGGTACCATTTGAAAGGAAACACTGACGTTTTTTGAAATGTGATAGGACTGTAGTAGAATATAACACAATAGATCTGGTAAAAGATAATACAAAGAAAAAAACCAACCGTTCAACCATTTATTTTGTACCATCATCTTTGAAATGCAAGAGAAAGGCCATGATGTATTATTCCAGCCCAGGTGCAATTTAGATTTAGGCCACTAGATGACATCAGTGTATGTGCAAAGTGTTAGACTGATCCAATGAAACATTGCATTTCTGTTCAAACTTTTGTATCAAGCCTGCCCAAATGTGCCCAATTTGTTTATTAATAACTTTTCATGTTCAAATTGTGCACTCTCCTCAAACAATAGCATGGTATTATTTCACTGTAATAGCTACTGTAAATTGGACAGTGCAGTTAGATTAACAATAATATAATGTTAGATATGTCTATGTCCTGGGAAATGTGGCTACCTGGGGCGGCAGTGGCTAGAGACTTATAACCGAAAGGTTGCAAGATCGAATCCCCGAGCTGACAAGGTAAGAATCTGTTGTTCTGCCCCTGAACAAGGCAGTTAACCCACTGTTCCTAGGCTGTCATTGAAAATAAGAATTTGTTCTTAAATGATTTGCCTCGTAAAATAAATAAAACCTCATGCTAATCGAATTAGCCTGTGTTTGTTCAACTGTCCTGTGGAAGGGACACCAATTCTGAAGAAGTTAATGACCGTTCCACAGGTGCATGTTCATTAATTGTTCATGGTTCATTGAACAAGCATAGGAAGTTATTTAGATTTTTATGAATTATCTTTGAAAGACAGGGTCCTGAAAAAGGGACGTTTCTTTTTTTGCAGAGTTTAGGTCTACAGTCAGTTTCCATATTTCAGTTAGTATTCCATTTAATAGTGCTCCCCCTCAATTTCGACATTAGCAGAAGTGGCATAGTCCCTGTGGTTGAGTGTACTACTAATACTTCAACTTTTGCTATGATGACACATGGAAGGACCAAGTCTATGGGTAGGACCCACTGAGGTATGGGTAGGACCTAGTGTACCACCTATTGTAGGGCTAATTGTCAAGGCAAATAGGACAAAAAGCTATAGCTAGATTTTGCATTGGCTAATTACTCATAATTCATGTAAGTTATTTTATTATAAGTAAAAATCTGGTAATCATACTGTTGGCAAGCTACACTGATATAGATATTGAGTTAGTAGTGCATTTGGAAATAATCTAATCAACTGCAACATTGAGGAAATATGCGTAAACATTGTTTGACTGAATTACTGGGGTTGATGGTTGGTCGCGTGAATTTTGTAATGTAGGTTATATAACTAGATAGCTGAGCTAAACCCATCGTCTACCAGAGGGGGGCGCTCCTGTACGTATACCGGCGCCACCGCGTAAAATTACGTTTACCGGTACCTAGCTACTAGCTAGCTTTCGCTTTGCCTAGGCAGGTAAAGCTATATTTGTTTTAGGCGGTTGCCCATTTCGCTAGCTATAGTTCATGTTCACATACAGAACAATATTAGATAGATAACTCAGCTAGCTAACTTTAGTTATACCGTCGTTATCCAGCCAGTTCGATACGTGAATTATTAGCTAGCTAGCAATAATGTTAGCTAGCTAGCAGCTAGCAACCAATTTTGTCGGTTTGTTAGTGAACTAGCTTCGTTAGTCAGCCACTGCTAATACCTCCAGTTGTCACCCGACCCTGGTTTTATATCGGGCAGCTGGACTGGTGTTCGAGGCTACTGTTTCAGTATGATATGTTATATAAAGGAATAACGACAGACACCAATGTCAGGTTCAATAGCCTTGTTTGTGCATTGTACGAATGGCCACAACTGGAGTCCGGGGAACAGTCCGGCTAGTCGATTACCTATCAACTAGACTCCGTAACATCATCCTTTTCAATAGAAAGTGCAAACATAAAGGCATAACATTAAATTCTTAACAGTCAGGTCATAACAATAGAAAAAGCATTCCATTTCTTTTTTACTTCAGTTGTCATCTTCCTTTTTAAAATTTCAATTTAATTATTTAAGAACAAATATAGATTTTAATTAACCGAGGGCAAGTTAACAGTCCCTTGCTTACAGAGTAAGCCTGTCCGGTGGCTTGCACAGCTGACCCACCCGTGAGTAAGTATTGGCTCTGACAGGGGTAGGATTAGGGGCACGAGCTGGAGAGCTTGGTGGGGTAGAAGCCTCACCTTCAGTTGGCCCATGTCTCAATTCTGCACCCCTTACCCTTAGGCCTGGACTGTGATCCAGCTCATCTAGGTGAGTGTATGGCGTGTTCTGGTTTGTCTGCTCTGCTACGCGCAGATCCACCCGATTGCGACGACAGAGGGAGCCACCAACATCCACCAGGTAAGAACGTGGTGCAACTCTCTGCAGGCATGTGCCCAGCCTCCAAAGTCCTGTGTGGTCTCCCGGCAGCGGTTTCATCCTTATCGTTTCACCCACCTCCAGCTCTGGTAGGTCCCGAGCTGTCCGGTCGTAGAAGCACTTAGCGAGCTGCTTTCTGTGACGCAGTTTGTCCGTGACGCCAACCATGACGCAGGGCTCAAGTAGCTTGTTAGCTACGGGGATGGTAGTCTTCAGACGTCTGGACAGAAGGCGTTGTGCTGGGCTGCTGTCCATGTTTTCAGTGGGTGTGTTCCTCCACTGTAAGATCGCTTTCCATGGGTCGTTGCTGTCGCGCAAGGCCCTGCTTAACAGGTTTTTTGCAATCTTGACAGCTGATTCTGCCTTGCCATTTGCTTTTGGGTGTCTTGGAGAGGAGGTCACGTGGTCAAACTCCCATTCTGAGGCGAAACGCTTGAACTGTGCAGTGAATTGTGGGCCATTGTCCGTGATTACCTTGTCAGGCTGACCTTGCCTTGCAAACTGCGCCTTGCAGCGCTTTATGACCATCTCTGCAGACAAGTCAGGGAGCAGTTCAATTTCCCAAAAGTCAGAGTAGTGATCAACGATGAGAAGATAGTCCTTTTGTCTGTGGCTGAATAAGTCCATGCTGACGATTTGCCAGGCCCTTGTGGGCAGTTCGTGTGACATCATGGTTTCCTTTTGCTGTTCATGAGCGTACTCGTTGCATGTGGTACAGTTGCTGACAAAGTCTTTAATTTCTGCTTGCATGTTTGGCCAGTATAATGTTTCACGAGCCTGGCGGTAGCATGCATCACCTCCAACGTGACTGGAGTGTATGCGGGTAAGCATCTCTGGACGTAGTGATTTGGGAATAATGACCTTCTGACCTCTGAACAAGACGCCATTTTGCACGCTGATCTCATCTCGAAAGGTCCAGTATTCTCTCACTGTGAAAGGTGTCTCCTCTTTCAGGTATGGCCAACCTGCGAGAGCCATGGACTTCAGTGACTGTAGGCGTTCGTCCTTGTCAGTGTGTTGCCTTATCTGGGCTAGGCGGTGATCTGTGACGTTTAAGTAGTCTGCCTGATTGATCTGTTGAACATCTTGTTGTTCCTGCTGTAGCGAACAGATGGCCTGCCGCTGATAGACAGTGCCTCTGCCTGTACATTGTGTTGTTGCCCTGCTCAGTGTGTCGCTGATGTACATCTCTGGTCCTGGCTTGTAAATGACCTTCAGGCTGTAGTTTTGCAGAGTCAGGAGCATGCTTTGAAGCCTCTTGGGCGCGTTGAGGAGAGGTTTACTGAATATGGCAATGAGTGGTTTGTGGTCAGTTTCAGCGATGACCAGGTCTCGCCCATATAAGTAGTGATGGAATCGCTGGCAGGAGAAGACGATGCTGAGGCACTCTTTCTCAATTTGTGCATAGTTTTGTTCGGTGGGGGTGAGCGCTCTCGAGGCAAACGCAACGGGCTGGCCTTCCTGCATAAGGCAGCATCCAAGTCCCCTTTGGCTGGAGTCGCTCTGGATTGTGACAGGCTTCATGACGTCGTAGTAGCGCAACACTGGCATGGATGAAGCCAGAGATTTCATCTCCTGCACTGCGGCCTCGTGCTTGGGTAGCCAGTGCCATGGTGTGTCTTTGTCCAGCAACCGGCGCAGAGGCTCACAGACTGCTGATAGGTGTGGCATGAACTTTGCAAGATAGTTTGCAAAGCCGATGAGACGCTGTACTCCTTTTGCATCAGACGGGTTTGGCATGTCGAGGATCGCTCTGACCTTGTCTGGGTCCGGCTTCAGGCCTTTTGCCGAGAGAATGTGGCCATGGAAGTGGACGTCTTTCACCTTGAACTGCAGCTTCTTCAGGCCAAGGCGAAGCTTAACTGATCGGCAGCGCTCCATCAGTGCCAGGAGCTTCACATCGTGGTCACGTACTGCTTCTTCGTCTGTGTCACCACAGCCTACGATCAGGACATCATCTGCGATGGGTTCAATGCCCTTGAGCCCAGCCAGTAACTCGTGCTGCTTACGTTGGTATATCTCAGGCGCCACCGAGACACCAAACGGGAGCTTGAGCCAGCGTTTCCGACCCCAGGGGTCCAGAAGGTAGTCATGAGGCTGCTTTCTTCATCCAGCTTGCATTGAAGGAATGCATCTCGGGCATCCACCAAGGTGAAAATCCTGGCCTTGGGAAGCTTATAGAGGACATCCTCTAGTGTCGGCATGATGTAGTGGGATCGTTTCAGTGCTTGGTTCAGATGCTTTGGGTCGATGCAGACCCTCAGCTTCTCTGGTTTTTTCACTATGACCATATTGCTGATCCAGTCAGTTGGTTCAGTCACAGATGTCATGTGGCCATCAGCCTCATACTTGTCCAGCTGGGCCTTCACAGCCACTTTCATTGCAATGGGCACATTGCGAGGAGCACACTGGACTGGAGTGATGCTCTCATCCACTTCAAAGTGTACCTCCCCAGGCACAGATTCAACGGGCATGTTGAATACATCGTCATATCTGCTAAGTAGTTGTTCTTTGGACAGGGGTCCATGCTGGACATGATCCACGATGTGCAGGTCATTTGGTACAGTGAACCGCATCAGTCCCAGGCGTTCGCATGTAGAGCCTGAGAGGAGAGGATGTTGACTGGTTTTTACGATCTCAAACTCCAGCTTGTGTTTGCGTCCCCGAATAACACATTCGGTCTCAAAGGTGCCCATAGAGCTCATTAGCTCTCCTGAGTAGAGCTTTAGTCTAGTATCGCTGGGCAATAGATGTGTGTCAGGTGCCAGATTGATTTTGTCTTTGTAGCTCATTACGTTGCATGTAGCACCAGAATCCAGTTGACATTGTTGTTGCTTGTTGTGTAATCGTAGTGTCACAAACCATTTCTTCCCTCTTGAGTGTACAGCCCCAATGGATTCATGCATGTAAATGTCACTTTTCAGCTCTGAACATTGAATGACATCATCAACACAGTGAATCTTGCCCTCACTCACCCTTCTTTTGCTTTCGAGACACACTTTTGCAAAATGATTATTAGTTCCACAAGCTCTGCATGGTTTTCCGTAGGCAGGGCAGTGCTGTGTATTCCCACAGTATTTACATGCTACGGGGCTCTCTGTGTTCACCGTTCGTGGTGAATTGCTCTGCCTCGATTGGTTTAGTCTGAATGTCTGCCTAGCAACAGCGTGAACGGTATCAACGTCGGAGCGTGGGGTTTCGATTTCCATTGCTCTCATTCTCATGTCAGTGACTTCAGCAGTGCGGCACATTTCAATGGCAGTTACGAATGTTAAGTCTCTCTCTCTCAGTAGACGCCGGCGTGTATCCTCATTTGCAATTCCCAGCACTATTTTGTCACGAATCAATTCATCTTTCAATCCCCCGTATTCACAAGTGGCGGATTTCTCTCTCAAACGGGTTACAAAGTTGTGTACTGACTCACCCTCTTCCTGTTTACAGCTTCCGAAAACGAACCGCTCATAAATTACGTTTCTGGCGGGTTTGAAGTAATTCTCCAATGCATCCAATATAGCCTTTGCATCACACTATTGACGTGCTGTGAGGGTGAGATTGTGCCGGTAGATATGCCTGCATTCGCTGCCCATTAAACTCCTCAGAGTTGCCGCTTGTACCTCGTTGGGTTTCTCATGTAGACCGGTCGCCAGCGCATAGTCCTCGAATTCATCCCTGAAGTTGTCCCAATTAGTATTCCAGTCCCCTGTGAGAACCATGGGATTTGGTGGCGGAATGTTCGCTGCCATAGCAATGGAATATGAGATTTCTTTGCCTTCAGTCATCGACGTAGGTAGTGATGCTAGCTAGGCAGCTAACAACGAGTTGATCAGTGTTGTGAGTAGGAAACGGCGTGTGTTCACATATGGAACGTAACTGCGCCTATACTGTACTTAGCTACAAAAATAACAAACGTGTGTTTTCCGAGCCACTTCTGATACCATGTTTCAGTATGATATGTTAAATAAAGGAATAACGACAGACACCAATGTCAGGTTCAATAGCCTTGTTTGTGCATTGTACGAATGGCCACTACTGGAGTCCGGGGAACAGTCCGGCTAGTCGATTACCTATCAACTAGACTCCGTAACAGCTACATACAGATTGTTAGCAGGCTAAATTAGTTAGCTAGCCAACACCTACGTCCTCGTCTATTTATTTCAATGAACACAAGCACGTGCTAGCTACGTTTTGAATTGTTCCGCCAGTCTCTGGTTTGGCCAAGCTCAAATCAAATGTTATTTTTAAACATATTTTGCAGATGTTATCTCAGGTGCAGTGAAATGCTTATATTTATTACTGCAACGGTGCAGCAATACCTAACAATACACACAAATCCCCCAACATTTTAAGAAAGACATTCAGAAGTATAAACTAGCTAAATGTTAGTTTGGTTGTGGGGCCATAACTTTATCGCGGGTTGGCGTTTGAGAGCAGTGCTGGTTAAGATGGTCGTGCAAGTAACTTTTTTCATTTGCAGATCATTCTTCAAAACATGTTGAAATGGAAGATTAACTATATTAACATTAGTTAGGAGGTAACGTTAGATTAGCATGCTACTATTGATTCTGGTAATTGCAGTTTCTACGATTTTTTGAAAGCGAAAGTGGTGAGACTTTTAGTTTGTTACAATGTTGCAGCCAATGTATCTGACAACTTGTACTAAGAAACGCATCGAATTGGAATATGCATAATGTGGAAATAGTCATACAATTTACACCAAAATTATATCTGCGGGTGTATTAGGAGTTGCAAATTAGATTTTTGGAAGACGTCAACATAATCGTGTGCTTTTCAGGATGGAGATGGGCACCACGCCCGTTTTTAGGATTGTAGCGAATCAGAGCGTCGACATCAAAAACGGGAAGTGGCGTAGGGAATTGCTTGCGCTGTCCTAAGCGAGCCGAAAAGGGAAAAACGGTAGCAGCCACCATTCTTCTACAGATCTGTTTTTCACTTCATTGGTGAGGTACGTAACGTATATCCACGTTTTATTGTACTTCATCCTTTTTATTTAACTTTGGCAAAAGAGTGAACAAGGTCAGAGTCATGGCATGCTTCGTGTATAGATTTAGATGTTGCTAGTTGTTGAACTCAGTTAGCTTGCTTGCTAACTAGTTAGCTAGCAGTGGTGTTAGCTCAAGCTCACGTCTTGCTGTTTGCATGGAGCCATGTTGCAGAGTGTGCTGCAGGATTCAATGCACACGCGCACTGTACATATCCGAACGTCACTAGCTACTGATCCAGGACAAGTTAGTTTGTACTACTTGTTGTAAGGAAAGTGAAGATTAGAAGACAGGAAGCTGATCTTGGACCAGCGTGCATGAGCATCATTTTCTCATCGCACCCTGAGTTACTGGTAGCTAGCTTAACGTTGCTAACTTAGAATGTAGCTATGCTTTATTTCCAACGACTGTAGCCGGCTAGTAGCTAATAACTGAAACTTGATCGTTGCTTATGAATAATTCAAGCATGGAGTATCAAAACTTTGCTGTTTGCCCTCTACAGAGAACATGGTGGCTAATGAGATGACGTTTTGATAATATTAAATGATGCATTACAAAGAATATACTGTACATTTTGTTTAACATTATTCTATTAGGTCGTGCATTATTTAATTGGCACGTTTAAAATATATATATATATATATTCATTCACTGGAATGCCTCAATATTTGTTATTATTAGTATATTTGTAGCTTTAATATATTTTAATTATATTAATGACATTTATACACTGTTCATGCATACAATTTGGTTAAGACAATAAAAATTACGTTTTTTTTCTTCCCCTTCCTCTCTAACTACAACCACAATGGCTGTCCATTTAAAACTGGACAACACATACACATGATGTCTTGTCCACATCATGTGCCAATATCCTACAACTTGATCATAGATTATCATCATAACGCCCTTATTACATCAACTAATCTACAGTTATGAGCATGGCGGACTCAGACGTCAACATGACAGACTCTGAGGTCAATGTGACTGACTCCGAGCTCCACATGGAGTGTGTGGAGGAGGATCTGACGCCATGGCAACAGCAACCAGAAGAGGAAATGGAAGAAACAAGCAAATGCCCAAGTAAAGGTGAGTGTGCGGTTTGCAGACTCAATGTAACCTGCTTCCCTGGGTCATGTCATTTTGTATGTTCTGAGACTCAATTCTCACATGCAACAGTTTCACAACAGACAACTGTAAATGGTGAGTCTGTATTGTCATATTCTATCGTCAGTTCATGGTTTTTTAAATCGCCTTCCCAGTACCAGCACCTCCCGATGACACTTCAGTGATACCCCTCAGCGATGGCAGTAGCATCACAACCAAACCTATGTCTGCCCTTGGTGAGTGCTCTGGAATGGTACACTATATATACAAAAGTATGTGGAAACCCCTTCAAATTAGTGGATTCTGCTATTTCAGCCAAAGCCATGGATGACAGGTGTATAAAATCGAGCACACCGCCATGGAATCTCCATAGACAAACATTGGCAGTAGAATGGCCTTACTAAAGAGCTTAGTGACTTTCAACGTGGCACCGCCATAGTATGCCACCTTTCCATCAAGTCAGTCTGTCAAATTTATGCCCTGCTACAGCTGCCCTGGTCAACTGTAAGTGCTCTTATTGTGAAGCAGAAAAGTCTAGGAGCAACAACGGCTGAGCCGCGAAGTGGTAGGCCACACAAGCTCACAGAACGGGACCTCCGAGTGCTGAAGCGCGTAGCAATCGTCTGTCCTTGGTTGCAACATTCACTACCGAGTTCCAATCTGCTTCTCGAAGCAACTTCAGCTTCATGAAATGGGTTTCTATGGCCGAGCAGCCACACACAAGCCTAAGATCACCATGCTCAATGCCAAGCGTCGGCTACAGTGGTGTAAAGCTCGCTGTCAATGGACTCTGGAGCAGTCGAAACCAGTTCTCTGGAGTGATGAATCACGCTTCACTATCTGGCAGTCCGACGGACAAATCTGGGTTTGGTGGATGCATAGTGCCAACTGTAAAGTTTGGTTGAGGAGGAATAATGGTCTGGGGCTGTTTTTCATGGTTCGGGCTAGGCCCCTTAGTTCCAGTGAAAGAAAATATTGAAGCTACAGCATACAATGACATTCTAGACGATTCTGTGCTTCTAACTTTGTGGCAATATTTTGGGGAAGGCCCTTTCCTGTTTCAGCATTTTCTTATTTAACTAGGCAAGTCAGTTAATAACATATTCTTGTTTACAATGACGGCTAAACCCTAACCTGGATGACGCTGGGCCAATTGTGTGTCGCACTATGGGACTCCCAATCACGGTCGGTTGTGATACAGCCTGGAATCGAACCAGGGTCTGTAGTGACGCCTCTAGCACTGAGAGCAGTGTCTTAGACTACTGCGCCACTCAGTAGCATGACAATTCATTGCCGGTGCACAAAGCAAGGTCCATACAGAAATGGTTTGTTGAGATCAGTGTGGAAGAACTTGACTAGCCTGTACAGAGCCCTGACCTAAACCCCATCAAATGCCTTTGGGATGAATTGGAATGCCGACTGCGAGCCATGCCTAATCGCCCAACATCAGTGCCCGACCTTACTAATGCTCAAGTGTTTGAATGGAAGCAAGTCCCCGCAGCCATGTTCCAACATCAAGTGGAAAGCCTTCCTAGGAGAGTGGTGGCTGTTAAAGCAGCAAAGGGACAAAGGACCAACACCATATTAATGCCCATCATTTTGAAATGATATGTTCAATGAGCAAGTGTCCACATACATTTGGTCATGTAGTGTATTTAAAAATATAGGAATATCAGGTAACTGCCAAAATAAGTGTCTTAATAGGGCGATGGGCCATCACAAGCCAGAACCGCGTCAATGCACCTTAGCATTGATTCTACAAGTAACTCTGTAACTCTATTGGAGGGATGTGACACCATTCTTCCAAAATAAAATGTCTCAGGCGCCGCTCCAGAATCTCCCATAAGTGTTAAATTAGGTTTAGATCTGGTGACTGAGACGGCCGTGGCATATGGCTTACATCATTTTCATGCTCATGCACTGTGGATGGTTCCATTTTCATCCTTTGGGGGGCATAGCCATGGTAGCCAAAATAATGGACATCCCAGCATTTTTATACATGGCCGTTAGCATGATGTAATGTTAATTGCTTAATTAACCCAGGAACCACACCTGTGTGGAAGCGCCCACTTTCAATATACTTTGTATCCCTCATTTACTCAAATGTTTCCATTATTTCACTTCTTTTTTTTACTTACTGACGTGTAGTCACAGTAGAATAAACATGGTTCAATGGACACGTGTAACCAATCGGTGTAAGCCTCATAGGGAGTATATTGACTTTTGCCCATCTCTGCAGCACCATTACTACCCAAACCAATGGTCTTGACGCAGGCTATGACTCAAGTGCTGCAGCCTTTTCAGACCTCCATGCCTCAGGTGCTGCATATGCCGACCACTATGTTGCCTGGCACAGGCAGCAATGCTGGACAGAACATCATATTCACCACACAGGTGAGAGACGTGTTGGTTCTTCATTCTATAATTCTATCTGAACCCTGCCCTGATTGTTCTCATTAGATTGCTGCTGAGTAGCAAACTTTTAGGTTGACATCAGTGGACCAGGCAGCGCTTCATGGACTTGAGGTTTGCTACAGGAATAATGAGTCTAGAGTCATTGCTGTGATTGTTCTCTTTTTGTGGTGCAGAACATTCAAGGGGGAGGACAGACCATAAGTGCCAAACCAGTAGGATATATCCTGAATGGCCAGCCCATCACCGTGCTACCTGGTGGTAAGTAGCTAACATTAGACCACAGGAGGTTGGTGGCACGTTTAATAGGGGAGAACGGACTCGTGGTAAAGGCTGGCTCGTAATAGGTGGAATGGTATCAAATAGATCAAACACATGGTTTCCCATGTGTTTGATGCTAGTCCATTCACGCCATTCCGGCCATTGTAGATGGCCGTCCTCCCCTCAGCAGCCTCCACTGCATTAGACATGTCTATTTTTGTTATCTTATCAATGTCTTGATGGCTAACTAAGTATTTCACAGCCCACCTGAAACCTAGAAGTAACCACCTTTAGTGGGATCCAGAGAAATGTGTTTGTGTTCTATTATTGTGTCATAAAAGCACGTAAATGTATATTTTATCCGTGGGTAGTGTTTTGTAAAATGCAAGTAGACAATAGCTACTGTATGATTTCATTATTATTCCAGTGAATTTTGTTGTTGACATTTAGAAAATATGCATAGAAAATACAGTGGGGACAACAAGTATTTGATACACTGCCCATTTTACAGGTTTTCCTGCTTACAAAGCATGTAGAGGTCTGTCATTTTTATCATAGGTACACTTCAACTGTGAGAGATGGAATCTAAAACAAAAATCCAGAAAATCACATTTAATGATTTAAGTAATTAATTTGCATTTATTGCATGACATAAGTATTTGATACATCAGAAAAGCAGAACTTAATATTTGGTACATAAACCTTTGTTTGCAATTACAGAGATCATACGTTTCCTGTAGTTCTTGACCAGGTTTGCACACATTGCAGCAGGGATTTTGGCCCACTCCTCCATACAGACCTTCTCCAGATCCTTCAGGTTTCGGGCTGTCGCTGGGCAATACGGACTTTCAGCTCCCTCCAAAGATGTTCTATTGGGTTCAGGTCTGGAGACAGGCTAGGCCACTCCAGGACCTTGAGATGCTTCTTACGGAGCCACTCCTTAGTTGCCCTGGCTGTGTGTTTCGGGTCGTTGTCATGCTGGAAGACCCAGCCAGGACCCATCTTCAATGCTCTTACTGAGGGAAGGAGGTTGTTCTCCAAGATCTCGCGATACATGGCCCCATCCATCCTCCCCTCAATACGGTGCAGTCGTCCTGTCCCCTTTGCAGAAAAGCATCCCCAAAGAATGATGTTTCCACCTTCATGCTTCACGGTTGGGATGGTGTTCTTGGGGTTGTACTCATCCTTCTTCCTCCAAACACGGCGAGTGGAGTTTAGACCAAAAAGCTCTATTTTTGTCTCATCAGACCACATGACCTTCTCCCATTCCTCCTCTGGATCATCCAGATGGTCATTGGCAAACTTCAGACGGGCCTGGACATGCGCTGGCTTGAGCAGGGGGACCTTGCATGCGCTGCAGGATTTTAATCCATGACAGCGTAGTGTTACTAATGGTTTTCTTTGAGACTGTGGTCCCAGCTCTCTTCAGGTCATTGACTAGGTCCTGCCGTGTAGTTCTGGGCTGATCCCTCACCTTCCTCATGATCATTGATGCCCCACGAGGTGAGATCTTGCATGGAGCCCCAGACCGAGGGTGATTGACCGTCATCTTGAACTTCTTCCATTTTCTAATAGTTGCGCCAGCAGTTGTTGCCTTCTCACCAAGCTGCTTGCCTATTGTCCTGTAGCCCATCCCAGCCTTGTGCAGGTCTACAATTTTATCCCTGATGTTCTTACACAGCTCTCTGGTCTTGGCCATTGTGGAGAGGTTGGAGTCTGTTTGATTGAGTGTGTGGATCCTATCTGTCTTTTATACAGGTAGCGAGTTCAAACAGGTGCAATTAATACAGATAGAGTGGAGAACAGGAGGGCTTCTTAAAGAAAAACGTAACAGGTCTGTGAGAGCCGGAATTCTTACTGGTTGGTAGGTGATCAAATACTTATGGCATGCAATAAAATGCAAATTAATTACTTAAAAATCATACAATGGGATTTTCTGGATTTTTGTTTTAGATTCCGTCTCTCACAGTTGAAGTGTACCTATGATAAAAATGACAGACCTCTACATGCTTTGTAAGTAGGAAACACTGCCGATTTTGCAGGTTATCAAATACTTGTTCACCCCACTGTATATGCTTACAATTGCCTGCTATGGTGTGTTTCCAATGAACTGTCTTGTGTCAATAAAAACAGTTGGACCTCGCAAAAACCTTGTGTTGAATAAAAATGGAGTTCCTTGCACACTAATAAATTAATAAATTCCACAAGCTTGGAAACAGCCTGTATGCCGTCCCACTTAACTGTTTAATGTCTCCAGTAGCCCGCAAAAGCCACTGTTGATAGAATGCTAGAATAGACTAATATTTGCCATATTCTAATAATTCTCATGGGCCAACATATCGCCATGGTGGAACTTGCGCTTCCTGTAAAGCTGAAATAATTGGATGGTGAAACTTGCATCCAGCCAACCCAGAAAAGCAAGGCGTAGCAATTTTAGGCATTCTTAAAAGTAAGGACAATCCTTTTCCTGCAAAGAAAAACATAATTGTTATAATAGAAAAAATAGATTTAGCAAGCAGTAGGCTTTGGCATTTAGAACTAAATGTGTAGTGGAGCTTTATAGATACAGTTGAAGTCGGAAGTTTACATACACCTTAGCCAAATGAATTTAAACTCAGTTTTTCACAATTCCCGACATTTAATCCTAGTAAAAATTCCCCGTCTTCGGTCAGTTAGGATCACCACTTTATTTTAAGAATGTGAAATGTCAGAATAATAGTAGAGAATTTATTTATTTCAGCTTTAATTTCTTTCATCACATTCCCAGTGGGTCAGAAGTTTACATAGACTCAATTAGTATTTGGTAGCATTGCCTTTAAATTGTTTAACTTGGGTCAAATGTTTCGGGTAGCCTTCCACAAGCTTCCCGCAATAAGTCAGGTGAATTTTGGCCCATTCCTCCTGACAGCTGGTTTAACTGAGTCGGGTTTCTAGGCCTCCTTACTCGCACACGCTTTTTCAGTTAACGCTTTTTCAGTTAACTTCCTGACTGATGTCTTGAGATGTTGCTTAATTTTTCTCCTCATGATGCCATCTATTTTGTGAAGTGCACCAGTCCCTCCTGCAACAAAGCACCCCCACAACATGATGCTGCCACCCCCGTGCTTCACGGTTGGAATGGTGTTCTTTGGCTTGCAAGATTCTCCCTTTTTCCTCCAAACATAACAATGGTCATTATGGCCAAACAGTTCTGTTTTTTTTCATCAGACCAGAGGACATTTCCCCAAAAAGTACCATCTTTGTCCCCATGTGCAGTTGCAAACCGTAGTCTGGCTTTTTTATGGCGGTTTTGGAGCAGAGGCTTCTTCCTTGCTGAGCGGCCTTTCAGGTTATGTCGATATAGTACTCGTTTTTACTGTGGATATAGATACTTGTGTACCTGTTTCCTCCAGCATTTTCACAAGGTCCTTTTCTGTTGTTTTGGGATTGATTTGCACTTTTCGCCCAAAAGTACATTCATCTCTAGGAGACAGAACGCGTCTCTTTCCTGAGTGGTATGACGGCTACGTGGTCCCATTGTGTACTATTGTTTGTACAGATGAACATGGTACCTTCAGGCGTTTGGAAATTGCTCCCAAGGATGAACCAGACTTGTGGAGGTCTACAAAAACAAATTCTGAAGTCTTGGCAGATTTCTTTTGTTTTTCTCATGATGTCAAGCAAAGAGGCATTACTTTTGAAGGTAGGCCTTGAAATACATCCACAGGTACACCTCTAATTGACACAAATGATGTCAATTAGCCTATCAGAAGATTCTAAAGCCATGACATTTTCAAAGCTATTTAAAGGCACAGTCAACAGTGCATGTAAACTTCTGACCCACTGGAACAGTGAGTTGTAAGTGAAATAATCTGTCTGTAAACAATTGTAGGAAAAATTACTTCTCATGCACAAAGTAGATGTCCTTACCGACTTGCCAAAACTATAGTTTGTTAACAACAAGAAATTTGCAGAGTGGTTGAAAAACGAGTTTTAATGACTCCAACCTAAGCGTACTGTAATTTCCGGACTATAAGCCACTACTTTATTCCAACGCTTTGAACCTCGCGGTTTATACAATGACACGGCTAATTTATGGATTTTTACCGCTTTCACAAGATTCATGCCGCCAAAAAACTGAGCACCACCACATAATGTGGCGTAAATCGAACGCGCTCAAACTTCCCATCATTCTGATTACGGTAGTCATTTTGTCACCCTCATCATGGCAAAGACACAGAGAAATGCATATGATGCAGCTTTCAAGTTGAAGGCGATCGATTTGGCTGTTGGAAAAGGAAATAGAGCTGCTGCACGGGAGCTTGGCCTTAATGAGTCGATGATAAGACGTTGGAAACCGCAGCGTGAGGAACTGACTTAGTGCAAAAAGACAACAAAAGCTTTCAGAGGGAAGAAAAGCAGATGGCCCGAACTAGAAAATGAGCTTGAAGACTGGGTCAACACACAGAGAGCAGACGGCCGAAGTGTTTCAACTGTGCAGATCCGACTGAAAGCCAAAACAATCGCCACCGCAATGAAGTTTGAGGATTTTTGAGGTGGACCATCGTGGTGTCTAAGATTTATGATACGTAAATGCCTGTCCATCAGGGTACGGACGAGTGTGTCAGCAGCTCCCTCCCGACTACGAGGTAAAAAGTTTCAAACATCCTCAAATTCACTGATGCAAAGATAGCGGAGCATTCCATCGGCCCGCACAACATCATAAATATGAATGAGGTTCCTCTGACGTTTGACCTGCCTCTCACTCGGACTGTCAACAGGAAAGGCGAATCATCCGTCACGCTGAAAACAACTGGGCATGAAAAAACTCACTTCCCCTGTGTTCTGAGCTGCACGGCATCGGGAGAAAAGCTTCCACCGATGTTGATTTTTAAACGCATGAGGATGCCAAAAGAATAATTCCAGAGAGGAATTGTTGTGAAAGTCAACAAGAAAGGATGGATGACGGAAGGCCTAATGCATGAATGGCATACGGAGTGTTACGGCAAGCGACCGGGAGGATTCTTTCACAAGAAAAAGGCATTGCTCGTGTTGGACAGCATGAGGGCCCACATAACAGATTCTGTGAAAGAAGCCATCAAGAGGACAAACTCAATTCCAGCTGTGATTTCCTGGGGGCACAACAAAGTATTTGCAGCCACTCGACATCAGTGTAAATCGTGCATTTAAGGTGGCGCTCCGTGTTCAGTGGGAGGCTTGGATGACAAGTGGGGAGAAATCCTTCACTAAAACGGGCTGCATGCGAAGAGCATCTTATGGTCAAGTCTGCCAGTGGGTCCTGACAGCGTGGAGCACTCAAACAGATACAAATGTTGTTGATCATTAGAACATTTTTCCTATAGCTGCCGCTTCCATTACGTGTCGCATTGTTGTTGTTTTTGCGACATTGCTGTTGCCTAATAAACCTGTTAATGAAAACCTGCCTATTGTGAGAGGCTCTTAACTACTGTCTCCTCCAGTTCAGGGAACCCAGCTGCAGCTACCGCCCCAGCAGGTGTTGTCTCAGCCCAGGGGCAGGCCGGACACCAGCGGCTTCACCACAGTGCGGATCCCTGTCACCCTCACCATCCGCACCACCAACGGAGTCCAGACCATCAGCACTGTGGCCTCCGGCGGGGTCACCCTCTCATCCTCCCCTGCAGCTGTCACAGGTGAGGAAGGCTCTAGTCCTTGTGGGCCATCAGTCTCTCCCGAGTGAACACTGGGATAATAAATTAAATTGCAGTCTCAGCTAATTATTGTCTGTATGAATTTAAGTGTAGTCTGAGAGTAAAGGCTATCTTTATTTCTTTTTTTAAACACACATTTGTGTAATCTGTTATGAATCATTGCTTTGTCTTGGGACACTAATCCCGCTTTCTTGTGTGTGTAGGGATTGTGTCAGCCAGTTCTTCAGGTGCAGCAGGAAGCCATGTTGTGAGGACTGCACCCCTCACAGTCACCCCCAAAATACAGCGGTATCAGACCCTGCAACCAGCCCCCAGCTCTATCAGGTCCCCTGCTACCAGTGGCTCGAGCACGGCGACCTCTCCTCGTGCACCCCTCAGAGGTTAGTAGTCTCCAGGAACACACCGCTTTCCTGTAACAGCTAATAGAAATAGGTTGGTACTGCATTCATCTTTCAGATATTACTACTGTGTAGCCTGCCATTTTTTTTCACCACTCTAAACAAGAAGTGATCCATACTAATATGTTATCCTATTGAAGTCAAAGGTCATTTACTACTGACCAAGCCCACTGTTGTGTTCTGTGATTTGGCACATTTAATAGTTTTTCTTCTTATCCAGAGTTCTGTTGTGTTCCTTTTGCAGTGATTGCACCAGCCACCGCCAAGCCAAAGACGTGCAAGCGCTGTGGATCCGAGTACAAATTGGTCAACGCCCTCCGGGGCTTCATGTGTGTAAGTGTGCCTTAGATTTACTTTACACTCTCCTTTTGGGGAACGTATAGAACTTATTTAGTGGATTTTTGGGTGCTGTATTAATGTTATTAGCCTTGACCGTGAAGGGCTGTTAAAAGCTTCTCTTGATATGGCAAAATCCTCTGCTATAATGACATCTACCCTAAAAGCTTCTGTTGAAGTATTACACTCTTATAATGGTAACAGAGATGACTGAATATTGATATTTACACCATTGGTCCCTCTTACCTTCTAGCTCTGCAGCAAGCAGATCGCCCTGAGCCTGGATGCCATCAATGCCGCGGCCAAGCTCTCCTCCAAACCCTCCAGATCTTCCAGGTCCAAGTCCAAGTCATCCAAAGCCACCTCCTCCTCTTCATCCTTCTCCAAGACCTCCAAGGAGCCACCCACCACGCCGGTGCGACCGGTGTACCCAGAGGAGGAAGGCAGCCCCATCCTGGAGGCCGACCAGCAGGGCAAACTCATCATGCTGGTGGAGGACTTCTACTACGGCGTGGACAAGGGCCGCAGCCTGAGTGGCGCACCAGTGGAGAAGCCGCCGGGCGTCTTCAAGTGCATCCACTGCGAAAAGACCCTGAAGACCAACATCAAGTGAGTGGTGGAGTGTGTGGGAGAACGGGAATTCAGGTTACGTTCTTAAACAATTCTGCTTTGTTGAATTGACTGAAATCGTACCCTTTCTTTGTCCTCCATTTTCCACCTCTCCTCTCTTCCAGGCTGATGAACCACATGCGCCATCACGTGGAGATGACGGCGCAGCAGAACGGCGAGGTGGACACGCACACCGCCTGCCAGCACTGCTTTCGCAACTTGGCCACGCCCTTCCACCTGCAGTGCCACGTGGAGAGCGTCCACAGCCAGTTGGAGTCCACCGGTGAGGACTAGCTCACTCCCCACTGTCCTACCACATACAGTCACTAAAACAAAGTGAATCTATCTGCACTTGCCATCCCACCAACATTCTCCCACACGCACCCACAGTCAAATCACATTGAATCAGCACTGGGTGCTGAAATATCACTTTGTTGGGTATTGGGTGAAATACCTTGATGGGAATTGGGTGAAATTTTAAGATTTCATTGCTACTCTAGTAAGCAGTCACTCTTACCCAGTGTGACATTCATTAAGTGCATACAGCAAGAGGACTGAGAACTTTGAATGCTTCTGTGACGCGCCGGCCTTTTTTCTGTGTTCGTCACAGCTAAGTGTAAGATCTGTGAGTGGGCATACGAGAGCGAGCCTGTCTTCCTGCAGCACATGAAGAGCACCCACAAACCAGGAGAGATGCCCTACATTTGCCAGGTAAACGTTGCCCACTTGGTCATTATTTCTACCGTTTCTTCCACTCGCCCTCCTTTCACACAGTGAATCTCTGCACTCTTTTCTCTTTTACTTTCACTCACCATTTAATCACTTGAGAGGGCTGTTTTATTACACAACTTCAGTGAACACTTGAGGGCTAAGCCTAAATGTCCAAACCAAGTCTATATATTTAGATGCAATGTCCTGTCCTGGGTGAAAGCTCACTATATTAACATGTAGTGTCTCCTAATGCAATTCACCCTTAAAATAGTCTCATGGTTTCATGTGAAGGTGTGCGACTACCGCTCGTCCCTGTATGTGGACGTTTTCGCCCACTTCCGTGAGTTCCACAACGGCACGGCCA
Source organism: Oncorhynchus tshawytscha (assembly GCF_018296145.1). Classification (NCBI taxonomy): domain Eukaryota; kingdom Metazoa; phylum Chordata; class Actinopteri; order Salmoniformes; family Salmonidae; genus Oncorhynchus; species Oncorhynchus tshawytscha. The sequence goes on from NC_056441.1 coordinate 33,423,806, forward strand.
ATCTGCTGTGCCCCTACTGCCTCAAGTTGTTCCGCTCCAGCAGCAACTACCAGAACCACTACAGCCGCCACCAGGTAAACTCAATGAGGTGACATGCTACATATATGGCCGTTCGGCAGCGTCTATTCCACTTCATTTTCGTTCTGAAACCCTCCTTGTGTTTTTCTTCCTATGTGTTTATGTGCAGAAAAAAACAGTGTTTCAATGCGACCGGTGCCGGCTGCAGTTCCTCTTTGCCAAGGACCGGGCAGAGCACAAGGTGCAGTACCACAAGACCCACCTCAAGCCAAGGCAGCTGGAGGGCCTGAAGCCTGGGACCAAGGTGAGGAGTGTGTGTTTGTCTATGTATGTGCGCACGTGTGAGTGCTTGCTGGAGTGTGATATTTAAGCAATTTGGCCCGAGGGGGTGTGGTATATGGCCAATATACCACGGCTAAGGGCTGTTATGACGCAACGCAGAGTGCCTGGATTCAGCCCTACGTCGTGGTATATTGGCCATATACCACATATCCCAGAGGTGCCTTATTGCTATTATGAACTGGTTACCAACGTAATTGGAGCAGTAAAAATGTTTTGTCATACCCATGGTATATTGGCAGTCAGACAATCGGTATTCAAGGGCTCGACCCACCAGTTTAAATCGTCATTTTTGTCTGTACTTTCTCTGTGATGGGAAAGTCTATTGCTGTGATGTATACATTTTCCCTGTGGATAATGGGAATATTAGTCATGTATATTAGTAGAGTGGTCTAAGAATATTTCTCTGTTCCAGGTGACCATCAGGGCCTACGCGCTGCAGGGTAAGCAGTACTTCCATCAGGAGTCTTCTGGCCGAGGAGACCTCCGGCCCTCCAAAGTGATTGACGTTCCATCTGCTCCCCAAAAACCCGAGCCCAAGAAGAAGCCTGTTGAGAGCCTGATGGGGCTGCTCACTAAGTTCCAGATGAGGTAGAAGAGGGTTGATGTTTTTCACCCTGATTTGATATGGAATTGACTCCAAGCTTTATTCAGACTCCATTGTGTTTAAATAAATACTGTAAACAGTGTTTAGCTTTTGTCAGACAGTAAAACTGTTGACAGTTTATAATTCGGAGCAGTGTTCTGGGATGCTGCAGATAGAAATTGAATGTGTAAAATGGATACGCTTGGACATTCCATCGCTGTGCACTATGGGTAACCTGCCTCTGCCTTCATTTCACCTCCTTTCCAGTGCATCGCTGGCCCAACAGAACTGCATGGAGTGCGCCTTTAAGATTCCTGACTTTGCCAACCACTTCCCCACCTACGTCCACTGCTCCTTGTGTCGTTATTGCACATGCTGCTCCCGCGCCTATGCCAACCACATGATCAAGTGAGTGATGTCGCTCAACATCAAGATTTTGTCAACTCAACATTTCCCAAGTGATTTCTTCCATCATAGAGGGTCATTGAAATGATGTGGGTTTGGAAAAGGGTGTATGACACAGGTTCTGTCTCTTTTCACATGCAGTAACCACGTGACTCGTAAGAGCACCACCCAATACCTGGCCATGTACGAGTCATACCCAAGGTAACAATCATTTAGTCCGAATTTGTTGAGCTGTATTTAACTGAATATAGTGTGTTTTTATTTAATACGGACTGCTCTAAACCCTCTGTTGGTCCCGTGTCAGAATGGATGAGATGAGGTGCACGTCTTGTAACTACAAGACCAAGGTTGGCGATATGATGGCCAACCACCTGGTGGATCACCAAGACCATGATGCTGCAAGCTTCAGCAAGCCGGAGGTGGAAGGTAATTACATTACATTTTAGTCATTTAGCAGACGCTCTTATCCAGAGAATCAAATCCACAAACCTAGCGCCACGCTCTACCAACTGAGCCACACGGGACCAGAAATTGTTTTGAGTTCCACGTTCTGGTATTTAAGTATCTTTGTAGGTCAAACTTTTTTATGTTTCTTTTTTCCATCCAGAAGTTCCCGAGGAGGGTTCTCAAAGGTATTTAATATCCTCTTACATATTGAGTGAAATTACTTACTGCTGGACAGACCTGGAGTTGGCTCTCAAGTCTATTTACACTTTGGTTGCACTGCGACACTCCATTGCTACATTATCAAATGTGTGTGTCATTTACTGAGCTTCCTGAAAAATGTAATAATGAACATGTTTTCATTCCTCCTGTAGCTTTGTAATTAGGGAAATCAGCCCGGGTCAAGGAGGGTCCTTTGTGCCTATCCATCTGCTACCAGCTGGCAATAGTTCCACCCAGCTCTCTATCAAACCGTTCCTATCCTCCAAACCCAGCATGACTATCACGGTCCTTGGTCCTAATAAAACCATGCCCTCCACTGCTGCATCCAATGGTGTCTGGACAACCCCCAAGGTCAGAGGATTGGGCCATGTGATGGAACACCAGGCAGTGGAGTCCCACGGGTCCAACGGAGAGCTGTTCCATGGAGGAGAGGCCAGGATGGGCAAATCCAGGAAAGAAGGGGCAACCAAATTGACGTTGCGCCAGCTGAAGGTGTTGCTTTACGCCCTATGCAGTGGCTTCCCCCAGGCATCCCTGCGCTTTGGCACCCAGCAAGAGCTCATCCAGGACTGGATGCTGCAGCTGGAGAACCAGCGCCTTCAGAAGGACTGGATCTGGAGCACGGACCGCATCGCAGAGTGGGTGATGTGCCAGCGGGAGCAGCAGCTGCCAGTCACAGAGGAAAACTTGCTCCAGACAGCCACGCAGGCCTTGGAGGAGTCGCACGAGATCGGTGAGTTCTACGAGTGGGCTGTGGAGTTCATGCTCCGCCACAACCTCAGCCTGCAGGCCACCTGCTCGGCCAAGCGCCCGCTGCCGCGCAATGTCTACGAGAGCGTCCGCATCTTCACTCGCTTTGTCTGCAAGCAGGTCAAAGATGTCGGTTTCCGGCCACCCTCCATGGGATGCGTCGATGAGCTCTCTGTGTTCCTGGACCTGGATAAGCTCAAGACGAGCCCTGAGGCGTTCCAGTTGATCGGCACCGGGGAGCCCCTGATAGAGGTGGTCCTAGCAGGGCTGGCCGATGGCACCATGCTGCCCACCATGGTGTTCCTCAAAGGCAACCCTCCATACCTCCACAAGGCCATCCCGAACTCCGTCATCCTGGAGGCGCGCCCGGAGGGCTTTACGGACGACGAGCGGCTCCAGCTGTGGCTCTCTAAGGTGTGGCAGAAGCACGTGAACCCCCAGGCGGGGGGAAAAGGTCTGTTGATCATGGACACCCACCACGGCCACCTGGCCAATGACTTTCTGGCCGCTCTCAACAGCAGCAACACCCTGCCGGCGGTGATCCCCATCGGCTGCTCCTGTCGCCTGCAGCCCCTGGAGCTGTGCGTAGTACCTGTTATGAAGGAGTTCCTGCAGGCCCGCTGGTGCGAGATGCACACCCAGAATGAAGGAGCTGTGGCTCTGGGGCCAGGCGACCTGGCTCTACTTCTGGTGGAATGTCTGGGTGATGTGGTCTCGTGCTTGGCCACGCAGCCCAAGATCCTCCAGCAGTCCTTCATGATGGTCAGCACACCGCCACAGGAGGAAGGAGAGGAAGGTTCAGCTGAACTGGCGCAGAGCCTGACCGAGGCTCTGGTCGGCCTTTCTCAAGCAAAGTCGGCAAAGAGGTGCTCTGAAGCGCTAACGAAAGTGGAGCTAGAGGACAAAGGGGTGGTCTCGGACACTACGTCTGAGTACACCTTGCCCTCGCCGACACCCAACCCTCAAGCTCTTAAACAGGTGTTTGAGAAGGACAGCGATCTGGAATCTTTCCATGGCTTTGAGGAAACTGAGATTGATCATTTGCGGACTCGCAACTCACAGTAGACTACGGACATGGATCATTCAACACTGTTTCAAACCAAGGGAATCATGACATTTGAAGCAGAAATGGAATATCTCTGGAGACTTTACCAAACCCCTGTTAACTGTGTGCACACATTCATTCCTTTCTCTTGGGAATGAGAGGTAACTTTTGCTATTTTGTGGGTGGAACATTCACATAATGAAGTGTTTTTGTACATTTTCTATCACAAGCTGCTGTTGTACACGTTTTGTCTTACGTGTAACCCTAAGGTTAAATCATTAAATATGACTAACCGGTTTTATGCAATTAATCAGTCTCTTTCCATCAACACTGTAGACTAAAGACTTTGTAAATAACTTGTACTCAAACTCCTTAGAATTGATTGAAACTGTCATTCATAGGCTGGCTTAGACCGCAACATTTTGCTCTCTAAGGCACTGCATCGGTTTGATCCCAGGCTGTGCCGTGACCGGGAGACCCATGATGCGGCGCACAATTGGTCAAGCGTCGTCCGGGTTAGGCCGGCTGGGATGTCCTTGTCCCATCGTGCTTTAAATGACATTTTATTGGTCACATACACATTTAGCAGATGTTATTACGGGTGTAGCGACATGTGTGAGCGACTCATTGTGGCGGGCCGGGAGTGCCTGCAAGCTGATTGTCGCTAGCTGGACAGTGTTTCCTCCGACACATTGGTGCAGCTGGCTTCAAGGGTTAAGCAAGCAGTGTGGTTTGGCAGGGTCGTTTCGGAGGACGCATGGCTCTCGACCTTCGCCTCTTCCGAGGCCATAGGGGAGTTTCAGCGATGGGACAAGACTAACTACCAAATTGGGGAGAACGTTTTGTTTTTTTTAAGAGCAAAATGTCACTTCTAGTAGGGATCGTTTGATATACACTGCTCAAAAAAATAAAGGGAACACTAAAATAACACATCCTATATCTGAATGAATGAAATATTCTTATTAAATACTTTTTTCTTTACATAGTTGAATGTGCTGACAACAAAATCACACAAATTATCACTGGAAATCAAATTAATCAACCCATGGAGGTCTGGATTTGGAGTCACACAAAATTAAAGTGGAAAACCACACTACAGACTGATCCAACTTTGATGTAATGTCCTTAAAACAAGGTCATTTGGCAGTGCTCCTCCTTGCACAAAGGCGGAGGTAGCGGTCCTGCTGCTGGGTTGTTGCCTTCCTACGGCCTGGCATGTCTCCTGGTAGCGCCTCCATGCTCTGGACACTACGCTGACAGACACAGCAAACCTTGCCAAATCTCGCATTGATGTGCCATCCTGGATGAGCTGCACTACCTGAGCCACTTGTGTGGGCTGTAGACTCCATCTCATGCTACCACTAGAGTGAAAGCACCGCCAGCATTCAAAAGTGACCAAAACATCAGCCAGGAAGCGGTCTGTGGTCCCGACCTGCAGAATCACTCCTTTATTGGGGTGTCTTGCTAAATGCCTACAATTTTCACCTGTCTATTCCATTTGCACAACAGCATGTGAAATGTATTGTCAATCAGTGTTGCTTCCTAAGTGGACAGTTTGATTTCACAGAAGTGTGATTGACTTGGAGTTACATTGTGTTAAGTGTTCCCTTTATTTTTTTGAGCAGTGTATTTAACTTCACTCACTTGTATGATTCTGTATGGCCCCGTGTAGCTCAGTTGGTAGAGCATGGTGCCTGCAACACCAGGGTTGTGGGTTTGATTCCCACGGGGGAACCAGTATGAAAATGTATGCACTCACTACTGTAAGTTGCTCTGGATAAGAGCATCTGCTAAATGACAAATGTATGCTTCACCTAACACCCGTGCCAATATATCCTCCAAAGACTGGCTTCTCTGTTTTTATCACAAAAGTGGATAGACAGGCCATTGCTTCATTTGATCTACTTTTTGTTTATGTACTAAAAGCAATCTAGCCTTTAAAGAAATCCTGTCCACAGCGATAAATTACCTCAAGAAAACCAACTATGCGTTCCAAGGAAATCTCAGATGTCGATGCCTTACCGACTGCTTTCTCTTGGATTTACATCCTACCCTGGGCTCATTTACATATTTTTATTATCACCTGAATGATTCTCCATTTTTAAATAAGAAATAAAGTGTCAAGCCTGCTTTAATGGTGGGTTTTCCTTTGAGGTACTAACAGCGTAGTTCTATTTGGTTGAACCTTTACCCTTAGCTCTGCTTGTGTGTGGACCTTTCCAATTACAGAATATAAATCTAATTTCTCAGAACTTCACATTTATTTTAAGCCTGATTGTCATTCAAGTTTAAATAACTCACCCATTCAGAAATTTACATTTATTTTTCATATTACAAAAGTGGGAAAAACTAAATTGGTTACATAGCAGCCTTATCAAAGCGCTAACATTTTAGAATGTCATGGAACAGACTGATAGTGTGGGTTAACGTACAGTCCTGAATCGCCAACATCGTCCTTATTCAAACCCACTGCAAAAGAAAATAAAATTACATTTTCATATCACTTAAGATAAACTAATCTACAATGTATCTTCAGTTAAATGCTATAATCAATTTAGGACAAATGACAGCTTTAAACAATTTCCTATCAAGTGATGTACTACACACAAGTACACTAAACATGCCAACTTCATGGACACTTCTGACTGGACAGTCACGATGATTCATGTGGCTATAACCTACCTGACCATGTGGGCAATTTCCCAGTTGGTCTCACAGGACATGGGGCCAACAATCTCCACACCTTCTTCTGTCACAATGGCAATCTCATGCTAAAAACAGTCAAAACATCAGTCATGTCACAAATGGCTATGAGACTGGTAGCATCAAAAACAAAAATTCACTATATGCTGTTGAAAATAACTAATTCAGGAGTGTTACGAGACTAACGACTCACCCTGTTGTAGGAGCGAGCATCGCGATAGTACAGCACTTTAAGGCAGCGCTCAATCAGCGCTCGCGCCTCATCCTTAGTGATCTCCACCTTGTTCTCCACCACCTCCCTCATCAGGGGCTGCATGGACACACAGAATAACCTTAAACCCATATGTACTGCAAGGGTCTTTGTTGAACTCTAACTGTGGAACATTCATTTTTACCATGAAGTAGTAGATGCATCATGCAGTACAGATTACACTCATTCCTTTTCTTATCCCTGAAGGGGTTGCCACTATTTCTATGAAAAAGTGTAGCTCGACGACTTTAAAAATAAATGACTACTCCAGCCAATCACGGGAATAGAAACTATGGCATTTTATCTTTGATTTATAAAAGATACATTCTAAACTATGAAATGTATAGAAGTTATTACTGCCTCTCAATATTAGTCCCCTCATGTGTGTTCATTAGCTTATTTGTCCTCACCTGGGCCAGGTAAGCACCAAAGCCTGTCGCCACTGTAGGTGCCTCATAGGCCACACCCAGCTTGTCCACGTAGCCCAGGAAGCTAGAGAAATACAAGATGACAAGTTATGCATTTATTTTGACGTAGCTAGTTACAATATTTATAGCTGCAGGTCTCAAGTCAGTTTGATGTTAACATCAAGACCTATGAGGTTTGTTAAAATGGGCGGCAGCGTAGCCTAGTGGTTAGAGCGTTGGACTAGTAACCGAAAGGTTGCAAGAGTTCAACACGGACCCTTGCTGACAAGGTACAAATCTGTCGTTCTGCCCCTGAACAAGGCAGTTAACCCACTGTTCCTAGGCTGTCATTGAAAATAAGAATTTGTTCTTAACTGACTTGCCTAGTTAAATAAAAGGTAAAATAAAAAAGGCAAAAACTAACCAGGGTCATGGTTAAACTATTCGATCTAACATGACAACATTGTCAACGGGCACTCCTAAATTGCTAAGCAATTTCAAGAGTTCCACATCTCGGCATAGCTTCTGATAAGGACAAAAAATCTGCTGAAAAATCATCCCACCTCTCGCCGTTGTAGAATCCACCAACGACCACAGTGTTCCACAGTGGGTTCATCTTGCTGCGGCGGTTGTACATTACCCGTGTCAACCAGGAGTGAATGGCTTTGGGGCTGTAGCTGTGACCGTCCCCCAGGAGCTCCTCATCGATCCTGGGATGCAAACACACAGACCTGATCAGTGGTGGTCCCAGGGAGATAACCAAGAAAAGGTTTCAGCACCCCAAAGTGAGGGAAATGACTCCTTATAGCCAGAAACCATTAAAACAAAGAGATCCTGCCCCAATCTCCTTAAAACCCATTATTATACTTTGTATCAATGATCCAGACCCTATACTCCAATCTATCTGCAAACATCTGCTTCCGTTAGTTTTCCATCTCCAGAAGTATACACCAAGGATGTCCTCTTCATTGTTAATTGCCTTCTCTCAAACCCGTAGTCAGTCTGCTATGATCCTATTACAATCTATGGCACCAAATATCTATACTGATGACATTATTCTTCCAGATTGTTTCTCACTCTTTTCCCCACCTTTTAGATATCTTTAATACTTTTAGCAAAATTGCAGGCTACAAGATCAATTGGGGGAAGTCTGCTTTACTACCACTGAACAATAGACGAGAGTAATCTATTCCGTTAAACATCCCAGTGGTCCAGTATTTTAGATATCTGGGAGTACAAATGTATCCCTCCTTGCAAAATATTGTACTGAATCATGTAAAAAGAAATGTACATAAATTATGTAATAATAATAATTAAATTCAATTGCGTTTTTCAGTGGTTAAAATGAACACCCTTCCACAATTTTTTTCAGTATCAATGCTCCCTGTAGCACCACCTGGGCTCCCGAATGGCACAGCGGGGCATCGCAGTGGCACTGCATCACTACAGTCCCTAGTTCGATTCCAAGCTGTATCACATCCAGTGTGATTGGGAGTCCCATAGGGTGTGTTTGGCCGTCATTGTAAATAAGAATTGGTTCTTAACTGACTTGCCTAGTTAAAATAAGGTTACATTTTTAACAAATTGTCAACAAACAAAAGAATTGTCAAAAAAAATTGTCTTGGAAAAAAATGTACTCCTTAATCTCCATGTATCTGGAGGGGGTAAAAACCCAAGTACGTTCAGAAATTATGGGGGATGGCTCATTCCAAGATGTCCAACAAAAGCACAACCTGCCGAAGCACTTTTTTCTTCTTCTACTTACAATTACGTTCGGCTAGGAGCGGTTATGTGGTACCTTGGGAAACCAAGTTTAATCCCCATCCCTTTCACAAGTTACTGCTTAGAAAAAGAGGTCTTGCATCTGAAATGTATTCTCTTCTAGTAAAGACCTCATCCTAGCAACTTTCAATTTGGCTGATTAGGGGAAAAAAGTTGGAGTTTAACTCAACCTCATTCCTTAATTATTCCCTCATGTTGTGCATATTCATATACTTCTGTCAATGGATAATATCTGTATATAAAAAATGTTGACACTAGCATATGCAAACGCACTGATGTCATTGACAGAGATAGTCAGATCTGCTTCTGTGTGCCAATGTCAGTGAGTTAAGCATACAAAGCTAAGGGCATCTCTTGCGGTTTCTCCTTTCTAGAACCAACCTATTATTATGAATGCTACTATATTATGAACTACTCCATTTTCTGTGTATGTGCCCTTTAAGAGTCAACAATAAATAAATTAAAACAAAAACATATATATACTTTTAAAACATGTAAATATTCACCATAAAGGACCAAGACAGCATATCCGATTTTTCTGAAAGAAACCTCAAACTTACACCATCTGTTCGATTATCTGCTTCATGTACTGGTAGTCTGCGTAGTCACCGGAAGCGCCCAGGATGGTGGTGTCATTCACCTTCATGAGACGAGAGATGTTACGGAACCGTGCCAGGGAACCATAGGAGCCCAGCATGTCAGCTGCGATGATGACTCCACCTGTAAACTTCACTCCCAACACTGATGTTCCCGTCACCATGGGGTTTCTAAAGTTTAGGGAGGGGAAAATGTAGATGGTTTGTCATGGGAAAGTTTTACTAGCCAACGTTACACTAAAAATGCAATACAGAGGAATGCATGCTCAACGTCCATTTAGGCTCATGCACGCGCATATATAACATATATGGCGGGAGTAGGACTAGCTACATAATATGCTTCTATAGTATCCTTCGTGATGGTGAGTTTGTTAGCTACCTCACTGCCATGTCATACTAGCATTAGCTACCGTAAGCGCAATATGATTAGGTAGATAACTGGCGAGGCATAGATGGACAACTTCACGTCAGTCAATTTGTGCGAAATAGAATAAGATAGCGCGTAAACATATTCAGTTTAGCTAACTATAGTAGCCCAACTAAATAATAGGGCAGTAGTCAGTGAGCTAACGTTAACTACATCGGCTAGCTCCACCATGATGATACAGCACTGCAGCGTACCGAGGAAATCGAAAGTGGGATGACATTAGGGTCTCCACTCAAAAGTATTTACTTACAGAGTGTGTTTGATAGGTCCGCATCCTGGGGCTAAACTGCTGCCAGGAAATGAATAAAATTGTCCGGGTTTTGGTCCATTCTCCCAGAAATTGAGCTTCAAACCGCTTGGATCCATGTTACAAATTTGCGGATGTGACGACACAGCTGCTCGTGTTGTGTTCTTTTGCAAAGATTATGGGATACAGGAAGCAGACAATTCTAACAAAAGCCAAACATTATGTATCTTATTTATAACCACATGTAAACCTTAACCCGAAGTATAATAAAGAAAACAAGAAACTCATCAATAACTGTTAGTTTTATTATAAATATTCGATGATTTAGTCAGAAGGAAAGGAGTAAAATCAGAGGAGAGTTAAATTGCACTAGATGCTGATCCAAGGTCAGGTTTACGTTTCCTGTGTTTAGAAGGCGACGTTAGGATAGTGTTGTAAACTGATTCTAGATCTGTGCATGGGGTAAGTTAGCCCAAAAGGAAATAAAATATTCATATATGGGTAAACCAATCAAGTTACTGTCACTAGGCAGAATTTTCTTAGACGAGCCATCAGCTCAGTTACTGGGCAGACCAACCATAACGCCTCCTATCAGAATAATATTTAGCAAGAAAATAAAGCAATTGAACCAATAGAATTTAACTTACACTTGGTATCCGAGTAGAATTAGAACAATCCACCAATTGGAATTTACGTTTGCTTTGTAGTCAGGCAGACATGACATATTTGTCCAATCACAAAAAAAATCTGAAAGGGGATTTTTGCTGTATCTTTGGCTCAGGTACTTTCTTTTTCTTTTATAAAATAAATAGTCAAATAGGTTTTTATTATATATATCGCCGAATAATATGCGCAATTTAAACATTACTTTGATATATTGTTGAAAAAGTTTGAATTCTGTTACAATTAATGTTTCAAAAGGTGTTTCATTGCTTGGTAATGCTAGCCCAGCTAGCTAGCTATCAAGTTTAGCTAACGTTAGTCACTTGCTAAGATGAAATACTAGTATTCAGTGAATTTACATGTGTTAAATGCCTATCAAACTAGCTTATTTGTTCTTCGCTTGTTATATGTGCTTTCTATTCCCAAAAAACTGACCTCCAGTGTGTGCCAAGCCAGATGGCTAGCTAGGAAGCTAGCTACGGTGAATTGAAACATGTTGTGTCGATAAAGCGGGAAGTATGCAAATTGCAAGCGCATGACCATAGAATAGCACAAGCTGTGACATGAAAAAGCCATTGTTAACCATCTCAAATAATGGAATTCGCTAGCTAGCTGAGAATGAAGCGAGTAGTTTGCAACGCTAGTGAGAAAAAGACCCATGTCATGGCAGGTATTGGTACGCCAAAACCATGCCTCATAGTATTTCGGCACCGTGCTAGTGACAGCCGGGTAAACCAGCTTGACAGCGGCTGCACTCTGTCAATACGCCATTGTATTATGCCAATCAAGCTTTATAATTAGGAACACTTCTTTTTTTATTATCCTACGTAATCGCCAGTTTGTCATGTTTTGGAAATGCAGACAGCATCGTGCATGTTTCACTCACAAGTATTATTATTTTTCCAGACACTGATAGTGCGTTGGGTGCCGTAGTGGGAGTGTCCCTGGCTGTTCAACTGATTGACTTATTTTCTATTTAGGGGACAGCCTTGTAGCTGCAATAGTGTGCAGCTGCAGCCCACAATTCGGGGTGTTCCTGCATGTGGCCACCCTTGAGCATCCCATTGGTTCCTTCATGAACCCCCCCATGAGCATCCAATTGGTTTCTGGATAAATGCCCCCTCCTCGATGTCTTCATGCATATGACACTTTTGAATGTGGAGTCAAAAGGAAAGTACAAGTATTATGTGAGTTTTTTGGCGGAGTCCGCCTCGATGTCCTTCGCTCCCTCCTGCCCTCATTGTATTTAACAGAACTGCAGGAAAACAGTGCCCAACAAGCCGGGGCGAAGGACACTGTCTTCCGGTCGCCCCCACCTCCTGCTAGCACGGGAGGCTGGGGGGACAACATGTGCTAGCGAACTAGCTAGCTTGTTAGCGACACTGTGCTAGTTTGCTAATTAGCTAGGGCACGGTGTCGCCCCCGCCTCCCACCTGCTGTGGAAGTCGTGTCCTTCACCCCTGCCTGTCGGGAACAGCTTTCTGTTGTGGGCCGACAGGCGGTGGTGAAATACAGTTTCTACCGGTCGCCCCCTGGAGCGACACCGTGTGTTAGTTAACTTGATAGTTAGGGACACCGTGCGCTTGCTAGCACACTGTGTCGCTCCTGCCTGCTGTGTCCTTCGCTCCCGCCCGCCCGCCGAACGCCTGCCCTCATCTTAGTTAACAGAACTGCAGGATAACAGTGCATGACAGGTGGGGACAAAATACACTGTCTACCGGTGTACGGGCTAGCTAACTACCGGTGTCGCCCCTGCCCCTTCTTCTGTGGGGTGTATTGGCGGCTGGCATCCAACATTACTGTGCATTAATACCACCTACTGTACTGGAGCGCTCCCACCTGTCCGAGTTTAATAATTTAGCAATAGAAAGAGGGTAATGCAGATGCAGGAATGTCCCGAATTGCACCCTTCTGTGTAGCTGTAGCACGCATCACTGTACTTGATTTTGGCTATACAGTACACACCAAACTCAGATTTTTCTCATTAAAAAAATATGCTCATATTGATACATTGAATATATTGACACAAGATTGAAATGAAAAGAAAAAAATACTATTTCACTTCTTCAGTACTATTCTTCATTTAATAATCCTGACCTGAAACAATAATGAGAGTGAGAAAGTTAGAGAGAGGGTCGAAGATCATACCCCCAAGACATGCTAACCTCTCACCATTACCAATAACAGGGGAGGTTAGCATGTCTTGGGGTTATGATATTTGACCCTCTGTAACTTCCTTTCTCACTCATCATTATTAACTATTCATTTCAGGACTATCCGTAATCATGGAATCATCCATATTAGGATAATGTAGAAGTGTTTAGAAACATATTCTGTTCTTATTTACAATAAAAGTTACTCCAAAATGACACAATACATTTACCATTAAATTTATAATTGGGCACAAAATAATCTGAAACACAACCAAAACTAAATGCAAATACATCCAACAAGTTTGTAGAGTCACACGCTTGATGTAGTCATTGCGTGCTAGGAATATGGGACCAAATCCTACATTTTGACTACTTTATATATAAGAATCTTTAGGGGTGTTAATAATTTTGACCCCTACCTTTTTGCGAGAAAAAACTATTACTTGTTTCAACAAAATATCTTTCTCTGAGCAATTTTATTAGTATAAAATAATATACAGTGCCTTCAGAAAGTATTCATACCCCTTGACTTATTCCACATTTTATTACAGCCTATTTTCAAGATGGATAAAATATATATTTTTCTCTACCATCTACACACAATACCCAATAATGACAGTGAAAATGACTGTTATTAAAAATGTTGGCAAATTTATTGAAAAAAAAAACCTTCAAATTTGTGGATTAGGCTATTTCAACCACACTCATTGCAGACTAGTGTTCAAAATCGAGCACATAGCCATGCAATCTCCATAGACAAACATTGGCAGTAGAATGGACCGTATTGAAGAGCTCAGTGCCTTTCAATGTGGCACTGTCATAGGATGCCACCTTTCCAACAAGTAAGTTAGTCAAATTTCTGCCCTGCTAGAGCTGCCCCGGATCAACTTTAAGTGCTGTTACTGTGAAGTGTAAACATCTAGGCGCAACAACGGTTCAGCCGCGAAGTGGTAGGCCACACACGCTCACAGAATGGGACCGCCGAGTGCTGAAGCGTGTAGGAATCGTCTGTCCTTGGTTGTAACATTCACTACCGAGTTCCAAACTGCTTCTCGGAGCAGCTTCATGAAATGGGTTTCCATGGTCGAGAAGCCACACACAAGCCCAAGATCACCATGCGCAAAGCCAAATGTCGGCTACAGTGGTGTAAAGCTCTCCGCTATTGGATTCTGGAGCAGTGGAAAGGTGTTCTCTGGAGTGATTAATCACGCTTCACCATCTGGCAGTCCGACGGAAGAATCTGGGTTTGGCGGATGCCAGAAGAACGCTACCTGCCCAAATGCATAGTGCCAACTGTAAAGTTTGGTGGAGGACGAAAAATGGTCCTGGGCTGTTTTTCATGGTTTGGGCTACGCCCCTTAGTTCCAGTGATGGAAATCTTAACGCTACAGCATACAATGACATTCTAGACGATTCTGTGCTTCCAACTTTGTGGCAACAGTTTGAGGAAGGCCCTTTCCTGTTTCAGCATGATAATGCACCCGTGCACAAAGCGAAGTCCATACAGAAAAGGTTTGTCGAGATAGTTGTGGAAGAACTTGTTACACCCGAGTCAAAAATTTGTAGAAGCACCTTTGGCAGCGATTACAGTTGTCTTTATGGGTAAGTCTCTAAGCTTTTCAGACCTGGATTGTGCAACATTTGCCAATTATTATTTCCAAAATTCTTCAAGATCTGTCAATTTGGTTGTTGAACATTGCTAGACAACCATTTTCAGGTCTTGCAATAGATTTTCATGAAGAGTTAAGTCAAAACTGTAATTTGGCTACTCAGGAACATTAACTGTCTTCTTCGTAAGCAACTTCAGTATAGATTTGGCCTTATGTTTTAGGTTATTGTCCTGCTGAAAGGTGAATTGATCTCCAAGTGTCTGGTGGAAAGCAGATTGAACCAGGTTTACCTCTAGGATTTTGCCTGTGCTTAGCTCCATTCCATTTATTTTTTATCCTGAACAATGCTCTAGTCCTTAACGATTACAAGCATACCCGTAACATGATGCAGCCACCACTACGCTTGAAAATATGGAGAGTGGTATTCAGTAATGTGTTGTATTGGATATGCCCCAATCATAACACTTTGTATTCAGGACAAAAAGTGAATTGCTTTGCCACATTTTTTTCATTATTACTTTAGCGCCTTGTTAAAAACAGGCAGTGGTGTTTAGTGAGTCCGCCAGATCAGAGGCAGTAGGGATGAGCAGGGATATTGTCTTGATAGGCGCTTGAATTAGACCCTTTTCCTGTCCTGCTAAGCATTCCAAATGGAGCAAGTACTTTTGGGTGTCTGGGAAAATGTATGGAGTAAAAACAAAATTATTTTCTTTAGGAATGTAGTGAAATAAAAGTTGTCAAAAATATAAAGTAAAATACAGATACCCCTAAAAACTACTTAAGTATTACTTTAAAGCATTTTTACTCAAGTACTTTACACCACTGCAAACAGGACACATGTTTTGGAATATTTTTTATTCTGTACAGGCTTCCTTCTTTTCACTCTGTCAATTAGGTTAGTATTGTGGAGTTACTACAATGTTGTTGATCTATCCTCAGTTTTCTCCTATCATAGCCATAACATTCTGTAACTGTTTTAAAGTCAACATTGACTTCATGGTGAAATCCCTGAGTGGTTTCCTCTACGAAACTGAGTTAGGAAGGACCCCTGTATCTATGTAGTGATTGGGTGAATTGATATACCATCCAAAGTGTAATTAATAAGTTTACCATTCTTCAAGAGATATTCAATGTCTGCCTTTTTACATGTTTACCCATCTACCAATAGGTGCCCTTCTTTGTGAGGCATTGGAAAACCTCCCTGGTCTTTGTGGTTGAATCTGTGCTTGAAATTCACTGCTCAACTGAGGGACCTTACTCATAATTGTATGTGTATGGTACAGAGATGAGGTAGTCATTCAAAAATCATGCTAAACACTATTATTGCACAGAGTCCATGCAACATATTAAGTGACTTATTAAGCAAATTTTAAATTCAGTCTGCAACACAACAAAATGTGGAAAAAGTCAAGGGGTGTGAATACTTTCTAAAGGCACTGTAATTTTCCAATTATTATTTTTTAATACAATATAGCTCAGTATTTGAATTATTTATTTTATACAGTCATTATGTAACGATTGTCTGTGGTGGAAGAAGGTGAGGACCAAAGCGCAGCGTGGTAAGTGTTCATATTTTTAATAAAATAACTGAACACTGAACAAAACAATAAACGACAAACGAACAGTCCCGTAAGGTGAATAGAAAAAACACTAAACAGGAAATAATCACCCACAAAAAACAGGTGGGAAAAGGCACCTGACACCTGCCTCTGATTGAGAACCATACCAGGCCAAACACAAAACCACAACATAGAAAAAAAAGAACTACCCACCCCAACTCACGCCCTGACCAAACTAAAACAAAGACATAACAAAGGAGCTAAGGTCAGAACGTGACACATTATTGCTAATTTTTTATCAAAGGTGTCAATAATTTGGGACCTCTGTATACAGTGAGGCAAAAAAGTATTTAGTCAGCCACCAATTATGCAAGTTCTCCCACTTAAAAATATGAGAGAGGCCTGTAATTTTCATCATAGGTACACTTCAACTATGACAGACAAAATCAGAAAAAAAAAATCCAGAAAATCACATTGTATGAATTTTTATGAATGTATTTGCAAATTATGGTGGAAAATAAGTATTTGGTAAATAACAAAAGTTTCTCAACACTTTGTTATATACCCTTTGTTGGCAATGACAGAGGTCAAACATTTTCTGTAAGACTTCACAAGGTTTTCACACACTGTTGCTGGTATTTTGGCCCATTCCTCCATGCAGATCTCCTCTAGAGCAGTGATGTTTTAGGGCTGTTGTTGGGCAACACGGACTTTCAACTCCCTCCAAAGATTTTCTATGGGGTTGAGATCTGGAGACTGGCTAGGCCACTCCAGGACCTTGAAATGCTTCTTACCAAGCCACTCCTTCGTTGCCCGGGCGGTGTGTTTGGGATCATTGTCATGCTGAAAGACCCAGCCACGTTTCATCTTCAATGCCCTTGCTGATGGAAGGAGGTTTTCACTCAAAATCTTACGATACAAGGCCCCATTCATTCTTTCCTTTACACGGATCAGTCGTCCTGGTCCCTTTGCAGAAAAACAGCCCCAAAGCATGATGTTTCCACCCCCATGCTTCACAGTATGTATGGTGTTCTTTGGATGCAACTCAGCATTCTTTGTCCTCCAAACACGACAAGTTACATTTTTACCAAAATGTTCTATTTTGGTTTCATCTGACCGTATGACATTCTCCCTATCTTCTTCTGGATCATCCAAATGCTCTCTAGCAAACTTCAGACGGGCCTGGACATGTACTGGCTTAAGCAGGGGGACACGTCTGGCACTGCAGGATTTGAGTCCCTGGCGGCGTAGTGTGTTACTGATGGTAGGCTTTGTTACTTTGGTCCCAGCTCTCTGCAGGTCATTCACTAGGTCCCCCCGTGTGGTTCTGGGATTTCTGCGTAGCCAGGTGCTAAAATAGAACTTGGTTCTATTTTAGATGCGCTGTCAGTCCTGCCTCTCCCATCTACTCGTTGGTTTTTAGGAGCATATACCCACGTGGGTGATTGAAAGATGAACGAGGTCCACACTCCAGTCCAGTTGGTTGCAGTAAGGCACCTTAAAGTTGGTTGCCAACTGCCATATAAAATCCACAGAAGAAGATGACTGAACTAGGAGAGATTACTAGAAACTAACTAGGTTTCCCCTTTTATTTTTGGATTAATTGTCAGAGGAGAGAACACATGATTTTGTGACTCAAAATAGGTCGATATTCTACAAAGATCCAGCAGAAAAGGACCCTGTACATGTAATTCCCAGTGTTTATATCCCAGGACAAATTATCTAGCAACAGCAAGCTAGCTAGCTAAATATCCATTAATGTTTCATAAATTTCGACCTGTCCACAAATGAATATAGTTCAGAGTTAATTTTGATATTTCTACCTCTGTGTCCTGATCACGTCTGGTGGGGATAGACAAACTCAACATGCAAACGCGGGTCACAAAAATCTAAATTAGCATGACACGAGCTGAATTAAATGTAAACAGATTTTTTTTAAATCTTGGTATATGCTCAGTGCTCCGTTGACATTTTCACAGAGATACACTTGTTTTTGTGAGAAATCTTGTAAAAAAGATAAGGGATTTTGAATTAATATGAAAAGTGTATACTAAAATAAGAAAATACTACATGTCATGTCTCAAAATCGATATCCATCTTACCTCTATATTGTTTTATGTCCTGCGGATTCGAGAAGAAAGATGACGAGTTAAACAGCAAAGTGAGCGTGTCATATAGCCAATAGCCTTAATTCTCTCACATAATCCAGCCTAGTTGATGCAACTTTCCAGACTTTTGTACCACTTTTCAATAAATGTTAATCACATACTCACGGACAGTTTCCTTGTTGAGATTCAATTGGCACATACGCATTTGTGTTGCCATCATATTTTTTTAATTTAACATTTATTTTACTAGGCAAGTCAGTTAAGAACAAATTCTTATTTACAATGATGGCCTACCGGGGAACAGTGAGTTAACTGCCTTGTGGCAGAACGACAGATTTGTACCTTGTCAGCTCGGGGATTTGATGACTGAAGAGGCCCAACGCTCTAACCTGTTGAGCACTGAGCAAACAGTCAATGGTTGTATTTGACATTTATTTTTTAAGAGTATGGATTTCAGCAATCAAAGAAAGACATGCAACTACAGAGGATAAACATAGGTAAGGGTTTAGTCATAGATTATTATTTTTTTTAAGTATTGACCTTGGGCGAATCGATGTAATTGGAGCTGAATTCCAAGCCTGGTCTCTGCTCCACTCCATTGGTGGATTTAATCAGAAACTAACTCCTATCAGTACTACCATCATCATAGTCAGATATAATCCATAGTTTCCATTTGGATTTAAATGAAACGAAATGAAGGCTTCTGTCTTGTCTTGTTGGGCAGCTTATCAGTTGAAAATTCACTAACATCGTGCATGTCCAATAAAGAGCGTTATTGGATGTGGAGGGATAGATTTAACATCCTCAACTAAAACTAAAAGTTGCTTTTAAAATATCAAATGACAGCCCCCAGCAAATTCCACAGTGCTTAGAACAGTGTTATAACGTTTACCCTCCTCTCCTCATTTCAGAGGCCTCAGGGTGTGTTTGCCACCGCTGTGTGAGCAAACAATGACGGAGGACAGGCTGAAGGCGGACCCCTCCAAGCAGGAGGGGCTGGACTCAGTAGAGGGAGACACAGAGCCCAGCCTGCTGCTGCAGAAACTAAAGAGCAACATCTCGTATGTCCCACCCCTCTGTCCACACAGCCACTGCTTAAATCATCAAAATGTACTAAAATATTGTGTAGTATCAGCACCCTCTCCAACATTTCCTGCCATTTATCTCATACAGCTTATCCATCAGTGTCATTAGAAAGTCTGCAGAAATGTGTTTGTAATAGCTGTTTCTTTTCGCAGTAAGAATGTACAGGGCAAAGTGGACGTTATCCTGGTGAGTACCAAGACATCTTTGGTATTGCTCTGTGTATGAATTGCCTTGTCTATGAATGACCCAGATTGTATCCTATGTCTCACCTACCCCACAGCAAGATGTGCAGCGCTTCTCTGACAACGACAAACTCTACCTTTACCTCCAGCTGCCTTCTGGTCCCAGTTCAGGGGAGAAAAGGTGAGCATCATTATCATCAGAAATCACTCTGGGTCTAGCACTCTATGATTGTCCTCCTGGAGGGACATATTTGTGGCTCTTCAGGTGACTGAAGAGGCTGATGTATGACTCACAAATCCCACTGAAGAGGCCAGTGTGTGTGTGGTGGTAGTGGCTGATAGTGGTTGATGTTTATCGTCTCCTTTCGTTGTTGCCGCTTGTCCTCAGTGGCACGGTGGAGGTATTTTTCATGATGTGCAGCCCTACCGTGGATGGCCTTCCTCCATTTTGTTTTATTTCCATTCAGTCCATTAGAGATACATTAGGTGTCATGCAAGCAAGCGTTGCCGCAGTGGTCCATCCAGAAGGGGGTGCATTGTACCTACCTGCTGGTGGTTTTAAGTTTAGTTTTGATCTGGATGTTATTGTGTGCGTTTGAGATGCAGAGATTCAACAGACCATGCAGATCTATGTATCTCGAACATGCACGCATCTCCAAATTCCCCAAACTCTTTTTCTCAGTCTGGCAATGGCCCCGCTGGCACAACTTAGGCGGTGGTGTATTTCTGCATCGATGTCAGCTTTGGAGGAGAGAACACTGCCAAGGTAAGGGAAGAGGTCCACGTTTTCATGGGTGTTATTGTCAACATGTATACAAAGCTCAATAACCCAGTCACATACTGACTTCCCCCCATAACACTTTACACTTAAAACGATTCATAAATGCTATTATAAGTAGTTTATAAACTATAAATGATTTAGTTAGTTTATAAATCTGTTATAAACAGTTGACACTGACATTTTGTGATTGTTATTTAGTTGCTTGCCAAAATGTGAGTGCATATTGATTATTATTACTATTGCCAGGGCAGCAATGCATGTTTGAGCTGGAATAAAACAGCAGCAACATGAACCTTGTGCTGGCTTTTCATCTTTTTTGGGGGGGGGGGCACCGGTTGAGAAGTTGGGGATGTGTAAATCTCCTCCTTAGATTTTTTAATTTTTTAATGTTCCCCGCCTTAACTTGTTTCAAAATGTCTACATTGAACTGTCGCTTTGTTTCCCGCCACAAGAAAGAAAAAATGTATCAGCAAAACATGGCTGCTGAGATGTACTGCTTTGCTGTGTTTGTCCTGAGCAGCAGCAGCAGTGACCCCAGCTCCTTCAACACAGCTGACCAGCTGCACACCTGCAACTGGATCCGCAGCCACCTGGAGGAGCACGCAGACACCTGCCTGCCCAAGCAAGACGTCTACGAGACATACAAGTAAGTTCATGTCATGAGGCACAGCTGTGACTGTGAGTTACAAATGTACTCGTGAACCCAGACTACCTGGACATCAATAAGAAATGTTTGTTTTCCCGTTTGAAACGCTTTGCTACGGTGTGCCCTAATGAAAACAACCCAGCTAATGTTATGATCTCTTAATGAAAACAACCCAGCTAATGTTATGATCTCTTACACTCTCATCCCCCAGGAGATACTGTGAAAACCTGCAGCACCGGCCTCTGAGTGCTGCCAACTTTGGGAAGATCATCCGTGACATCTTCCCCAACATCAAAGCCCGGAGGCTCGGTGGCAGGGGACAGTCCAAATATCCTTTCAGTCTGTTATGAGGTTGTTTTGGGAGGCCCTTTAAGCATTTTAACGCAATTTTACTTTTGTTTGCCACAACTGCATTGACACCTGTAAATGAAATATTCAAGCGTCTCCCTGAATGCTGGATGGAATTCAGGGATTCACCCATACTTCAATGCATCCTATTTGCATCCTATTTTATATTTTTGCACAATATGGGAAATGTGGATAGAATAATGCCACAGAGTACAAAGGATCAAAAAGTATTACCATAATCTATTGATAAGTGGAGAGGGTGGGGTTCCCCTTTCTGTCTACAGTTATTCCTTAACTCCTCCGCTGACACGTATTGTTATAGTGGAATCCGCAGGAAGACGGTGCTAAACATGCCACTGTTGCCAAACCTGGACCTGAAAAACGACCCAGTATGTATGACTAGCCAACTGCACTTCCTGGTTAGATGATAGCACACTACCATTGCTTTTGCTATAGCTAAGTGCAAAAATGACTGTCAGTAGTGATTAAGGCTGTACGTCCATGTAGTCGGAGCTGACGGAGCTGGTGCAGACCTACAAGCAAGAGGTGACGGAGGCGGCTTGTGAGCTCATCTGTGATTGGGCCCAGAAGATCCTCAAGCGTTCCTTTGACACAGTGGTCGAGATCGCCCGTTTTCTTGTGCAGGAGCACATCGTCAATCCGCGCTGCAGCCAGGCTGAACTTGTCACTTCTGCCGCTATGGCAGGTGAGTCTCAGTGTTTCCATCATACTGTGTTCAGTCGTCCTCGTTACACTGTGTTCAGTCGTCCTCGTTACACTGTGTTCAGTCGTCCTCGTTACACTGTGTTCAGTCGTCCTCGTTACACTGTGTTCAGTCATCTTCAATACCATCCGCAACCATCTTATGGTTGGAATTTCTTGTGGTTTCTCTGTCTCACAGGAGGTCCTGCAAAGCCCCACAAGGTGATCAAGAAGAACCCAGTACCATCCAAAGGAGGTGGGCCAGAGACGGAAGGGAGCGGCTCTGAAGCTAAGGTAGTGAGTGCATCAACAATACCCTTTCAAAGACTAAACGCAAAGTACATGAACACACTGCTGGGCTGGAAGTTGTAATAATGAGCCATGTCTACTTATATTGATTTTATGTAACACAATGATGTTGTTTCTCTCAGAGGGATAAAGACGTTGGGGATCAGTCATTGCCAGGGAAACTGCAGTCCAGTGACAAGCCTATGAAAGGGGCGGAGTCGGTACGCCCGGGGGGTCGCGAATTGCAGGTGGAGGCTCTGATGAAACACTTGCCCCGAATCCTGCCTCGCAGCTCTGTCCCGGAAAAGTCCCAGCTTTCGGTGCGCTCCTCGCCTCCCTCGCTGGCGCCCAAAGACGCAGGCGGCATGAAAGTCATCACAATGACTGCCCTGCCCCAGCAGCAAGGGGGCGCTCTCCCCGTCATGATCCTCCCCCAGAGCGTCAGCCTCTCCTACCCCGACAGGGAAAAAGCCCCATCAATCACTATGGCGCCCGTGGCACCAACCTCGGTGGTGCAGAGGGCTCGCGCAGTGGGCAAACGGGCCCCCGAGGCAGCAAGTGGAGGCCCCGGGCTGGGAGGCACGCCGGCCAAACGGAAACGAGGACGACCCAGGAAGCAACGGCCAGAGGACACCACCCCCCCGCAGCCGCCCCCTCCACCCTTACCCTCAGTCAACCAAGCCCCTATTATGAATTCCCTCACCGGAGGGGTGATCCAGAAAGCCTGCTCTTCCTCCTCCTCCCAGGTGGTGGAGGTCGTATTCCAGGACCAGCAGGCCTTGGTACTAGGTCAGCTGCATTCGGTAGCGGACACAGGTGACCCAGAGCACCGGGGCGTGGTGCTCGAGACTGACCCACGGCCCGTGATGCTGCTGTCAGGGACCAGTCACACAAACTGGGACATGGGCAGGGCCATGGTAGAGGTCATCCAGAGGGCCCCGAGACCACCCACCATCATCACCAAGAACAACAACAACTCCCAGTCTACCCCCCAGCACCGCCTGCCCCTGCCCACTGTGCTGGAGGATCGAGGGGAGGTGGAGATCACCCTCACCCCCGTGGAGCCTTCGGACGATCTGCCGACCCCCACTGGCCAGGCTAGCTCGACCCCCACTGCCCAGGCTAGCTCGGAGGGTGGCCCCACACCCGATGACCGCTCTAAAGAACCTAGCCCTGGCCTTCCTTGTCCCAGAGACTAAGGAGCACTAAGGGACTTTATACTACCCTTAGGGGGAGGATAACCACCCCCAATCATCTTCTCCCAGGTAGTGTCTTCTCCCCGATTGGTGGAAATCCAAGATTGGTAGCGCAGAGAGCCAAGAAGGATCGATGAAGCCTAAACACGATTAATCCCTGTTGACCTTCCGTTTATAACTCTTTGCTGTGACTAACTGCATGTTTGTCTTTGTAATTGTGAGCAGAGAGAGCGATAAAGGCGGTTCCATAGTTCTTATGACGAGGGGGGGGGGTATTTACGGGTTCGGACCTTTTAAGGTATTAAGTGCTACTCTCCCTGAGAGGAACTCCCCTCAGTGTTTATTTTCTTTTAATAATATACAGTTGAAATCGGAAGTTTACATACACCTTAGCCAAATACATTTAAACTCAGTTTTTCATCATTCCTGGCATGTAATCCTAGTAAAACTTCCCTGTCTTTGGTCAATTAGGATCACCACTTTATTTTAAGAATGTGAAATGTCAGAATAACATTTGATTTATTTCAGCTTTTATTTCACATTCCCAGTGAGTCAGAAGTTTACATACACTCAATTAGTATTTGGTAGCATTGCCTTTAAATTGTTTAACTTGGTTCAAATGTTTCGGGTAGCCTTCCACAAGCTTCCCACAATAAGTTGGGTGAATTTTGGCCCATTCCTCTTGACAGAGCTGGTGTAACTGAGTCAGGTTTGTAGGCCTCCTTGTTCACACGCGCTTTTTCAGTTCTGCCCACAAATTTTCTATAGGATTGAGGTCAGGGCTTTGTGATGGCCACTCCAATACCTTGACTTTGTTGTCCTTAAGCCATTTTGTGCCACCCCTGTGCTTCACAGTTGGGATGGTGTTCTTCGGCTTGCAAGCTTCCCCCTTTTTCCTCCAAACATAACGATGACTCATTATAGCCGAACAGTTCTATTTTTCTTTCATCAGACCAGAGGACATTTCTCCAAAAACCGTTGTCTGGCTTTTTAATGGCGGCTTTGGAGCAGTGGCTTCTTCCTTGCTGAGTGGCCTTTCAGGTTATGTCGATATAGGACTTGTTTTACTGTGGATATAGATACTTTTGCACTTGTTTCCTCCAGCATCTTCACAAAGTTGTTTGCTGCTGTTCTGGGATTGATTTGCACTTTTCGCACCAAAGTGCGTTCATCTCTAGGAGACAGAACGTGTCTACTTCCTGAGAGGTATGACGGATGCATGGTCCCATGGTGTTTATACTTGCGTACTATTGTTTATACAGATGAACGTGGTACCTTCAGGCGTTTGGAAATTGCTCCCAAGGATGAACCAGACTTGTGTAGGTCTACAATATTTTTTCTGAGGTCTTGGCTGATTTATAAGCGAAATAATCTGTCCGTAAACAATTGTTGGAAACATTACTTGTGTCATGCAAAGTAGATGTCCTAATCGACTTGCCGTAACTATAGTTTGTTAACAAGAAATTTGTGGAGTGGTTGAAAAACGAGTTAATGACTTCAACCTAAGTGTATGTAAACTTCCGACTGTATATCTTTGGTTGTGTTATGTTAATGTTTGTAGTTGTGCTTTCAAATAGACTTCCAGAGTAAAGGAGAATGCATGACTCGCTGCTGGTGGAGCTGCATTTAAATGATGCCCCCCTCAAGCATCAGAACTGGGTCTGCCACAGTGTTGTAAAAAATTGTGTGACAAGATTGTGAGTTTGCCCCCTCCCCCTTCTCCAAATCCATTAAATTGGAGTGTGACAACTCGAGCACTTACCAGGTCGTCATGCCAATATTACAGCACTTCCTGTTAGCGATTTAGCATAGATTACGAAACGTAGACACCATATAGGCTAGACTATGACAAACAGTCATTAAATATGCCTATTTTGAACTTGCATCACCTCAGGCGAAAACGTCAAAGCACAAACCTGTGAGCCTAGAGTAAAACTTTGAGCGCGGCAAAGAGACATAATGAAATATTAGCGCAGATTTAGAAAATGATTTAGCCTGATTCTAAGCTAATGCAGGTTGCCAAGCCCTTTTTTTTATGTTATGGATGTTGTACCTTAGTCCTAGAGTGTATAAATATTATAGAATTTTCACATTTTCAAACTGTCTGGCAGAGACAACTATTTTTAGTCACCCTTTGCCAAACTTTCAGCCTCTGGCTTTGCCTAGGGGTGCATACATCTTTGGTGCTGAACTGAGGCATATTGCAATACATAGCAGTACATGATAATGTAAGATATTGATACCCTTCAATCCAAACCCAGCATATCATCCAAAGTATCATCAACCTTAAATAGGCTGGTTTTGTGTACCTTCCGTCCTTTGACAATGGCCGATTTCAATTTGTAATCCCCAGCCTCAGCCCTTTTGGAATTAAATTGAAGCAGACAAGGATATTTGCACTGATATGAAGAAATCAAAAAGGGAAGAGCCTGTTGGTTAGAACATATAATAGTAGTGATTACTAGGAATTAAAACAATGATTAAAAACCTGCTATATGCTTGAGGTAGTTTTAGATGAGGCTATGTTAGCTTTATTTTTCATTAGAGTTGGTCAAATTTGACTGAATTGAGAATGAGCACTACGGAATTAGACTTTATTATTTGCCTATGCCATGTTATTGTCCTTCTGTAAACTATGGGCTTATGAAGAGAGAAACTTTATGTAAATTAATGATGCATTCATTTGGTACTGTATTGGTGAGGACACAAGTTTGTCTACACACTACACTATTTCCTGGGAAAACAGGGATTCCCTATGTCTGTCTTAATAGATTTTCTCCCCAACCAGTATGTAGTACAAGGGTGACCAACCATATACATACATGTGGCCAGCCTTCTTGCTTGCAGGCTTTTGTCCCAGCACTGTTCTTACACACCTGATTCTATTCTACTAATCAGCTACTCATGATTAGGTAAATCAGTTGTGTTAGAACAGAGCTGGAATGAAATCCTGCAGTGCATACCTTGTAGCTGTGAGGAGGGTTGGCCACCCCTGATCTAGTATATTCTATTGGTCTGTTAATTGTGTAATTACATGTGCATAGTTATAGTAACTCAACTATCCTTGTTGATGACATTGGAGTATGAGCTAGCAATGATCTCAGAGTTGTATTAGTCAATTGACAGATCAAGTTAATATCAGTAAGAGGTGGGTTTTACTTTGAATGAAAACTACTAATAAACTGGAGGCCCAGGGGACACAAACGGGTAACCCCTTCCCTAAGTAAGTGCAGGTCCTTTAGTGTGCAGTTAAATGAGTGTTGCAGTAAGTGAATGAGTGGGAGAACTTTTTCACTGTGGAGCCACGGTGCTCAAAAGAAACGGGTTAGAGAATCAAAGATAAGGATCGGGATCCGGGTAGCGGAGCCTTGACCATAACTGCCGGTCAAACCACATCATGACCGACCATGGTCAAGCTCTGTAGATGCTCTGTTGATGGTGGTAACTCTGTAAACCAGCCCGGCTAGCTATGTAGTGGTTAAGTAGCTTCATAGCTTTGCTTTGCGGTTTGTTTGAGTCATGCAAATAAGAAGATTGCAAATTAGTCATTTTGCTATTGTTGTTTTATCAAATCTATAAAAACATGATTTATCATATGTGCTTTTGTTGATATGAGTCATTAAAGTTTCATTCATTGTACAGGTCATTTGAAGTCCAGTTTTAACATGAATGTCTTTGAATTTCAAAGGCACTTACAGTTTTAAAAAAATCTGTCCATGCATGGTTTTATGTGACAGTGATTATATTATTCTAAGATTCAATAAAAAAAAACCTGTTACTCTCCTAGATTAGAAAGCATACGTCAAACCATAAAATGTATTGACTAAGGGTTTAAAAATGAGATGTGTTAAGTTATCTGTTTTAGTTTAACATTATATTCCCCCAGGTTGTGTTTTGCACTTTATTTATACCTGAAGATTAAATAATTTACAATTTGGTGTGCACATAAAAAAACAGAATCCTGATTTGATCATTAAGAATTGCACCTTACATGTTAGTGATTTTATACGTGCAACTCTGAATGCCCTTGTTTGAAATTGTTTGAATTGTTTTTTTCTAAATCATTGTCTCAGAGTTGTATCATTTACATCTATGCTTCCTTTTAAAAAAACAGAGCTAAACAAAAAATGATGCCAACAACAACTAATGTGAATATATTTTCCTATGCTGACTGTAATAAATGTTGTTAAAGGGTAATTGGAGAGATGTTGGGTGTTGATCATTTGTGTATTTTTTTCACTCTTCTCTTAAAGACGCACTCCAGCTATTTTGAAACTTTCCCTGTTGAAAAGCAATATCCCACATATACATTTGAGCGAGAGAAATAGTGTAAACTTCGTGGAGTAGGCCATTCAAGTAGTTGGTCCGATGGCCCTCTGATGTCATCGGCCTACCCACTTGCTTGAGGAACAATACAGAACAAAAGAGGAAAGCCTCCACACACATACACACACACTTAAGAGGACACCTGGATCACCTATTAAGATGTGCCCTTTGTTAAGTAAATCGGGTGTTAAATGAGCTGAAAATGACACTGCAGTAGGACTTTTAAGGGAGAGAGAGTAGAGGGAGAGAGTTTTTAATCCATTGAGGCAATGGAGCTGTTTTGAGCTCTTCCTAATTTCAGAACCCATATTAAGCTCTTCCAAACCAGATGCTAAGAGTCAAACTCAGTCAATGACTATTGGGGAAAAAAACGAGGGTATGTCAAAGTGGGGTGAGTAGAAATACACCCACCAGTTGAATCTCATTTACTGTAATTCTACACAATATTAAAACTCTAAAATTATATTTGGAGAACAGTAAATACAAACAAATGTCCCCCAGATATTAGGTATATATTAGGTTTGGCGTGTACATTGTACTATTCAACCTCACTATTCAACCTCATTATCCATAGGTAGCCCACGCAGATCGTTCATTCATTTAGCCTACTTGTGGCACAGTGCATTAGCTCATGGGCATTCCGGCTCTTTTCAGTGAGCCGACTCGTTCAGCTCAGCTCACCAAAAAGAGCCGGCTCTTTTGGCTCCCAAACGACTCTTTAAAAAATATATGTTTTGTATTTTTTCAAGTCAAACAGTTTGCGGTAGTTTGGCTATGATTGGTGTTAAAACAATTCTAATTAAATCTTACTCTACCATAACCACAATGTATTTAAAAATGCATTGGTTTGTTGTGAAAAAGAATGCTATTAAACATTTGCATTTAAAGTGTAACGTTTAAATGTAAACAAAGTGCATATAAATCTAACAATTCAAAACGAATACAATTTGAACAGTATAATACAATATTGCACCATATAAAGAAAAATAAATGTGCAAAACTGCAGCATCCCACTTAAAACATTAAACTGGTCCCTCTTTTCTCTCTCTTCTTTATTGCCATGTAATAACCAGCAGCACACAGCAATGCTGACCAGATTTAGCTTTTATGAGAGATTTGCGTTCAGAAACGCAAGCTGCCTTACTTTCGAGGGGCTGATGCGGTTTCGTCTGTCAGTAATTATTTGTCCCGTTTTCGAGAAGACCCTCTCAGAGAGAACGGATGTGGCCACTATGCAGTCTCCCTGTCATGACTTTAGTAAGCCGTGGGTAGACAGAGGCCTTGTTCTTCCACCAGCTCAGAGGATCTGCAGATGTTTCAGAATGAATGTGTGTGCGGTTGAGCATTTAAGCCTAAAATTACTTTATTTATTTTTTCGTTCTTTGAATTAGATAATTATATTCATGTAAATATTTTGATTATTCATATCTTCATTTAAAAAAATAATTTATAAATAGATTCGGCTCTTCTGATATGCGAGCCGGCTCCCAACGTTCACCTACAAGAGCCGGCTCGTTCGCGAACGACCCATCACTACAGTGCAACATGAAATAGATGCATAAATCAAATCAAAATCATAAATCAAATTTTATTTGTCACATACACATGGTTAGCAGATGTTAATGCGAGTGTAGCGAAATGCTTGTGCTTCTAGTTCCGACAATGCAGTAATAACGAACAAGTAATCTAACTAACAATTCCAAAAAAAACTACTGTCTTATACACAGTGTAAGGGGATAAAGAATATGTACATAAGGATATATGAATGAGTGATGGTACAGAGCAGCATAGGCAAGATACAGTAGATGATATCGAGTACAGTATATACATATGAGATGAGTATGTAAACCAAGTGGCATAGTTAAAGTGGCTAGTGATACATGTATTACATAAGGATGCAGTCGATGATATAGAGTACAGTATCTACGTATGCATATGAGATGAATAATGTAGGGTAAGTAACATTATATAAGGTAGCATTGTTTAAAGTGGCTAGTGATATATTTACATCATTTCCCATCAATTCCCATTATTAAAGTGGCTGGAGTAGAGTCAGTGTCATTGACAGTGTGTTGGCAGTAGCCACTCAATGTTAGTGGTGGCTGTTTAACAGTCTGATGGCCTTGAGATAGAAGCTGTTTTTCAGTCTCTCGGTCCCAGCTTTGATGCACCTGTACTGACCTCGCCTTCTGGATGACAGCGGGGTGAACAGGCAGTGGCTCGGGTGGTTGATGTCCTTGATGATCTTTATGGCCTTCCTGTAGCATCGGGTGGTGTAGGTGTCCTGGAGGGCAGGTAGTTTGCCCCGGTGATGCGTTGTGCAGACCTCACTACCCTCTGGAGAGCCTTACGGTTGAGGGCGGTGCAGTTGCCATACCAGGCGGTGATACAGCCCGCCAGGATGCTCTCGATTGTGCATCTGTAGAAGTTTGTGAGTGCTTTTGGTGACAAGCCGAATTTCTTCAGCCTCCTGAGGTTGAAGAGGCGCTGCTGCGCCTTCTTCACGATGCTGTCTGTGTGAGTGGACCAATTCAGTTTGTCTGTGATGTGTATGCCGAGGAACTTAAAACTTGCTACCCTCTCCACTACTGTTCCATCGATGTGGATGGGGATAATACACGGTATCAAGGGCGACTTCAAAATACCGACATCAATGTGAAAGTAACCAGAACATAAAACAGCTGACTGCGAATGCAAACTATGTCAGATAAATCCTACACATGCATTGAAATAAAAGGCATACATCAAAATAATTCGTTTGCAATTCGCTTACAATCGACAAGGACGCATAAAGACAAACAAACTCGACCAAGGAATGAAGAAGAATCTACACATTAAGGCCGCGCCCATGATTCAGCACCAGGGAGCTCCATGCGGTGTGGATGAATGGACAGCCTCTGTCTCGTAGCCAGGTAGAATTAGGATATTCAGTTTGTGGGCACAGTTGAGATAGCCTACAATGTTTATGAAAACCATAACTGTCACGCAGATCTTTAGAAATTGTATTAACTCTTTTAAATTGTTAGTCATGTGAAAAAGGTTGCAGACCCCGTGCTACAGGCTATATGAAGTCACATACAGTGTACTATGAGTGTCATTGTCTCGTGCTATTCCCACCAAAATGGTGGCTCTGCATTCAAAGATGTTCCTTATGTGTGCGCCCAGCTCATTTTTGTATTTGCCTGTCTGCATTATTCGCCAGGGAAGGGAAACATTCTGCGTATATTGAAGCATTGCATCAACAAGGTGTTTGAGAATATTGAAACATTGTATGAACGAACTGGGGGAAAAAAACGACTGTACTGAAGAGATCTATATCAGTCCGCTAATACAGGACTAGTAAATGCCCGGTGCACTATTTTTGTGAAAACATTTCAACTAAATGTATTTGAGTGTTTACCAGCATTTGTAACTTGAATCTGATAATTATCTGTACAAAACAGTTAATCTGATAATACTTATGGAATATAAAAACACTTGCTTGATATATCCCCGGCATTGATTGATTTAATTCTTACTAATAACCCCTATAAATACTTGTCTAGTATTGCATATGATCTGATTCATATGAATGTACCCTAATAAAATGTCATTCAGGATAACGTTAAGTGTTTTAAAATAATGTTATGCCCATTTTTCATAATCACAAGTTTATACAGTTGAAGTCAGAGGTTTACATACACTTAGGTTGGGGTCATTAAAACTCGTTTTTTACCACCCCACTAAATTCTTCTAAAAAAACTATAGTTTTGGCAAGTTGGTTAGGACATCTACTTTGTGCATGACACAAGTAATTTTTCCAACAATTGTTTACAGACAGATTATTTCACTTGTAATTCACTGTATCACAATTCCAGTGGGTCAGATGTTTACATCCACTAAGTTGACTGTGCCTTTAAACAGCTTGGAAAATTCCAGAAAATGATGTCATGGCTTTAGAATCTTCTGATAGGCTAATTGACATCATTTGAGTCAATTGGAGGTGTACCTGTGGATGTATTTCAAGGC
Organism: Oncorhynchus tshawytscha; assembly: GCF_018296145.1. Taxonomy (NCBI): domain Eukaryota; kingdom Metazoa; phylum Chordata; class Actinopteri; order Salmoniformes; family Salmonidae; genus Oncorhynchus; species Oncorhynchus tshawytscha. Next base: position 33,455,683 of record NC_056441.1, read on the forward strand.
CTACCTTCAAACTCAGTGCCTCTTTGCTTGACATCGTGGGAAAATCAAAAGAAATCAGCCAAGACCTCAGAAAAAAATTCTAGACCTCCACATGTCTGGTTCATCCTTGGGAGCAATTTACAAATGCCTGAAGGTACCACGTTCATCTGTACAAACAATAGTACGCAAGTATAAACACCATGGGACCATGCAGCTGTCATACCGCCCAGGAAGGAGACACGTTCTGTCTCCTAGAGATGAACGTACTTTGGTGCGAAAAGTGCAAATCAATCCCAGAACAACAGCAAAGGACCTTGTGAAGATGCTGGAGGAAACAGGTACAAAAGTATCTATATCCAAAGTAAAACGAGTCCTATATTGACATAACCTGAAAGGCCACTCAGCAAGGAAGAAGCCACTGCTCCTAAACCGCCAGACTACGGTTTGCAACTGCACATGGGGACAAAGATCGTACGTTTTGGAAAAATGTCCTCTGGTCTGATGAAACAAAAATAGAACAGTTTGGCTATAATGACCATTGTTATGTTTGGAGGAAAAAGGGGGAAGCTTGCAAGCCCGAAGAACACCATCTCAACCATGAAGCACAGGGATGGCAGCATCATGTTGTGGGGGTGCTTTGCTGCAGGAGGGATTGGTGCACTTCACAAAATAAATGGCATCATGAGGAAGAAAAATTATGTGAATATATTGAAGCAAAATCTCAAGACATCAGTCAGGAATTTAAAGCTTGGTCGCAAAGGGGTCTTCCAAATGGACAATGACCCCAAGCATATTTCCAAAGTTGTGGCAAAATGGACAACAAACTTCAAGGAGAGCGGTTCAATTGTTGTGAAGAAGGCTTCAGGGCGCCCAAGAAAGTCCAGCAAGCACCAGGACCGTCTCCTAAAGTTGAGTCAGCTGCAGGATCGGGGCACCACCAGTACAGAGCTTGCTCAGGAATGGCAGCAGGTAGGTGTGAGTGCATCTGCACGCACAGTGAGGCGAAGACTTGGAGGATGGCCTGGTGTCAAGAAGAGCAGCAAAGAAGTCACTTCCTCCAGGAAAAACATCAGGGACAGACTGATATTCTGCAAAAGGTACAGGGATTGGACTTCTGAGGACTGGGGTAAAGTCATTTTCTCTGATGAATCCCCTTTCCGATTGTTTGGGGCATCTGGAAAAAAGCTTGTCCGGAGAAGACAAGGTGAACACTACCATTGGTCCTGTGTCATGCCAACAGTAAAGCATCCTGAGACCATTCATGTGTGGGGTTGCTTCTCAGCCAAGGGAGTTGGCTCACAATTTAGCCTAAGAACACAGCCATGAATAAAGAATGGTACCAACACATCCTCCAAGAGCAACTTCTCCCAACCATCCAGGAACAGTTTGGTGACGAACTGTCATGCCTTTTCCAGCATGATGGAACACCTTGCCATAAGGCAAGAGTGATAACTAAGTGGCTCGTGGAACAAAGCATTGATATTTTAGGTCCATGGCCAGGAAACTCTCCAGACCTTAATCCCATTGAGAACTTGTGGTCAATCCTCAAGAAGCAGGTGGACAAACAAAAACCCACAAATTATGACAAACTCCAAGCATTGATTATGCAAGAATGGGGTGCCATCAGTCAGGATGTGGCCCAGAAGTTAATTGACAGCATGCCAGGGCGGATTGCAGAGGTCTTGCAAAAGAAGGGTCAACACTGCAAATATTGAGTCTGCATCGACTTCATGTAATTGTCAATTAAAGCCTTTGACAGTAATGAAATGCTTGTAATTTTACTTCAGTATTCCATAGTAACATCTGACAAAAATATCTAAAGATGCTGAAAGCAGCAAACTTTGTGGAAATTAATATTTGTGTAATTCTCAAAACTTCTGGCCACGACTGTATTAGACTGGCAGAAATATAACTACCCAGAAAAAAATGTGATGTGTCACGGGTACAACTAAAAATATGTTGAAGTTTTTTTTACAAAAACCTCCTGCCTTACACTGAACAAAATGCAAACATCTATGAAAATATCTTCCATTTTATTCTTTGAGATCTGTTTTTGTCTCTGAGTCAACAAAAAAGTTGTATTTTAAAATGTGCAGGCTAGCTGGACTTAGATCGCTTCCATACTAGAGAAAGAGAGAAATGAACCATACACCACACACATAAAGAACATAGGTTTTACTATGCAACATAGTTTAAGTGACACATGAGGTACAATTTAATTAATCTAGGATTAATGTTGTACTTGTACAAGTTGTTCAGGGGGCTGCTCAAAAGAGTTTGTCACGTTCTGACCTTAGTTCCTTTTTTTTGTCTTTGTTTTAGTATGGTCAGGGCGTGAGTTGGGTGGGTTGTCTATGTTAGTTTTTCTATTTCTGTGTTTGGCCTGATATGGTTCTCAATCAGAGGCAGCTGTCTATCGTTGTCCCTGATTGAGAACCATATTTAGGTAGCCTGTTTTCAATTGTGTTTTGTGGGTGGTTATTTTCAGTCTGTGTGTCTGCACCAGATAGAATTGTTTCGGTTGTCACTTTGTTGTTTTGTATTTTTTAAGTGTTCAGTTTCTTATTAAAAAGATGAACACTAACCACGCTGCGCTTTGGTCCTCTCCTTCTTCCACAGACGACAGCCGTTACAGTTTCTGTCAGAGTCGTGTGTATAGGTGGCAGGGAAGTCAGGCGCAGGAGAATCAAACTGAGTGTAATGGAGTATTTAATAACAACAGATGAAAACAGAACTCCAACACTAAATGTAACAAATAAAACAAAGTGGGTACGAGGACCCGATTACGCACCAACACAAATAACAAACAATCTCTGAAAAAAGACATGAGGGGAAACAGAGGGTTAAATACACAACAGGTAATGAATGGGATTGAAACCAGGTGTGTAGGAAGACGACAAAACAAATGGAAAATGAAAAATGGATCAATGATGGCTAGAAGACCGGTGACATCGACCGCAGAGCACTGCCCGAACAAGGAGAGGCTTCGACTTTGGTAGAAGTCGTGACAGTTTCCTTCAGTGGATACTAGAGTTCCTCACCACATTCATTTGTTAGATTGTTTCACAGCGCCTCCTCTGATTTAACCAATATAATCCATCAGTTATACTGCAGTACAATAAAACCTTAACTACAGTGTAATCGTGCAACTTAATGTTAAGTGTTATATCCTATGATATTCTATTCTGTTGCTGACAGTAGCATGAAACCATGAAAAAAACACACCTTGTCTTGATTTCCGCCGAAGTCGGCTCCTCTCCTTGTTTGGGCGGCGTTTGGCGGTCGACGTCACCGGCTTTCTAGCCATCGCCGCTCCATTTTTCATGTATCCATTTGTTTTGTCTTGTTCCCTGCACACCTGGTTTTCATTCCCCAATCAATCCATATGTATTTATTCCTCTGTTCCCCATCATGTCTTTGTGTAAGATTGTTTGTGTTACATGTATTTTGGAATTGTGGATATTGTTACGCACATTACTTTTTGTCCATGTTCCGTGTTTGGGCACATTTTATGTTACTTTGTGCTGTCATTTTGGATCGGAATAAAAAGTGTGCCTGTTCACTACACTCTGCTCTCCTGCACCTGACTTCGCCTCCAATACACACTCCTAACACACCTTGCTTTTCTTCTGGTTAGTCTTTCCTCCCTAGCAACTGGATCTGCGTTAATCATTTGTCTGTGTCGTGCAGCCCTATCCTCATTAGACAATGGCATCTACAGTATAAAGATAATGTGCCTTGAAATACCTTAAAATGCCATAATAGTTTAAAATTATAATATTCAGTATTCATACAACAAATAAATATGAATTACATGATTAAATGTTGGGATGGGATAACAAAGCTACATGGGATAACAAAGCTACTGTCATTCAGCATAACGGGTGACATTGTGGTATAACATGAAACTTTTGTTGTGCTGAAGGACAAAAGCATGATACTGAAGGACATATTTCATACATAAACATATTTAACAGGCTGTTTCTCTGCCACATATATAAAGTAATGACCTTGACCTATAAAAGATTATTCTTACTTTTCATATTTAATATAGCTTTCTATAAAATAATAACATTAAAAGTATGTTTTCTGTGTTGTACGGATATGTGTTGTTACAAAGGTTACTAGAGGGGGAAAATGTGAAATCAAATATTTCAGAGAGATTTACTCACCTCATTGATAGAGGGTTTTCAATGGGTCTTTTTTGGGATGTCACACACCGTCACATGATTATCATCATGTGATATGCTTTAAAATGGCTTTTCACCTTTGTTATACTGAATGACATTGATGAAGTGCAAAAGTCCAGATAAAAGTTATTCAAGTTTTAAAATATTTTTTAGATACATTATTCTATATATTGCTGCAAACACTAACACAATTATGCCATGGGTGTTAATTTATATTTTTAGGATGAATTTCTAAATTGTAAAAACATTGTCATTAGAATTTTATCCCGGACAGTTACACTGAAGGACATTTTGACATATTAGAGTTCAATAACTTCCTTAATTTAATAGTTTGCAACACAAATATGGCTGGGTCTGTCACAATCGCCTGGAGTGGTGAGTGCAGAATCAATTGCAGAGAGCAGAGAAACTGGGGAAACCATCTTTATTGGGATCCCCAAACGAACGCCCAAAACAATAGGCGATAAATAGACAGAAACGGACAGGACCACGCACACCCTGACTAGCAGAAAACAATCCTGCACAAAAATAGGTGGGCCTAACAGGCTTAAATAGACATGAATCAAGAAACAAAATAAGCGACAGGTGCAACCAATAAGACCAAATGAACAGAAAAGGAATCGGTGGTGGCTAGCAGACCAGCGACAACGACCGCTGAGCGCCGCCCAAACAGGCAGGGTAGCCACCTTCGGTGGGAGTCGTGACAGGGTCAAAAGAAGGTTAAATATTAGTTAAATATTTCTAAAGAATATTTTTGAATTCCCTGCGCCACCTTTTCAGCTGAATGGGGGCGGGGGAGTTCCCCTAGGGGATCGCCTTGCCATAACAGATTTTAAGAGTCGATTACATTTATACATATTTATCTTTTTATGTTAAATGAATGGCCTTCGGACACCAAATTTACACATCTCGTCTTTGACCCATATACTATCTTGATTAAGAAAGCTAAATCAAGCTACTTTTTAATCTCTATCTCTGACTGCTGGTGAACCTTCTAAGTTTGGGAAAACAGTAAATGCACTGAAGTGCAAAAATGTATCTTCTTCCCTGCCTAAGTGAGTTCTGTCTGATTCTGGCATCATAACTGATTAGAAGGGGATAAGTGAAGCTTTTAGTCATAATTTTATCTCGGCAGACTTTATTTGAGAGAAATGGTGGTTTAATTGACCCTGGTCAGTCAATCGACTGCTCTTCCCTCTGCCAGACTCTAGCTAACAACGGTTACCATCCAACTTTTGGTGTCACACCCTGATCTGTTTCACCTGTCCTTGTTATTGTCTCCATCCCCTCCAGGTGTTGCTTGTTTTCCCCAGTGTATTTATCCCTGTGTTTCCTGTCTCTCTGTCTGTGCCAGTTTGTCTTGTATGTCCAAGTCAACCAGTTGTTTTTCCTGTTCTCCTGGATTTTTCCCTTGCCTGTTTCTGGACTTGCCTGCCACTCTGTACCTCCTGGACTCTGATCTGGTTGACCTTTAGCCCTTCCGCGACCATTCTCATGCCTACTCCTTTTTGGATTCTTAAACATCGACTTCAACCATCGGCCTCCTGTGTCTGCATCTGGGTTTCGCGTTGAGTTATATCTGGTGAATCTTTGTTTTAACTTCAACAATTTACTATCTGATGTGCTAGATGCCTTAAGATTGATATTTTAAAAATCCACTGGGGCTGATATGCTTGATCCATTTTTGCTGCAACTCTCTGCCTCCCGATTTGCTGAATCATTCTCTTTTTTTAACCTGAAGATCATATCTGGTACTATCCCCAAGGTTTGGAAGGCGGCCCATGTAATCCCCCTTCAAAAGTTGCTAAATAATTATTGCAGAAATTAAGAAAGAACAGAAAGACTTGAAATTAGTATTGAATGCAGGTTCTATTTTATTTAACTAGGCAAGTCTGTTAAGAACAAATTCTTATTTTCAATGATGGCCTAATCCTGGCCCCCCTTATGACTCCCAATCACGGCCGGTTGTGATACAGCCTGGAATTGAACCATGGTCTGTAGTGATGCCTTTACCACCGACATGCAGTGCCTTAGACTGCTGCGTCACTCAGGAGCCCCTTGTAAACTAAGTATATGTTCTCCAGTGCATAAAGTCTGATTTAAGCATATGTACTTTGGATAGTATCCATATTGATCATGTCCCTGCTTACAAGTATCTGGGCAAATAAAATGTCTTTTAAAAAGCATATTGGGTTAAGAAGCGGAGAATAAAAATGGAATTCTTCTCTAGAAATAGGTCCTGCCTCGGTAAACATTCAGTTAACGTTCCTATTGGTCCTAGACTATATGAACGCAGCTGCTACTTCATTAAAGCCGTTAGATGCACTTTATTACAGGCAACAGTTTTAGCACTCATCACTGCATTCTCGACCAGAAAGTTGGTTGGCCCTCGTCACGTAGGTTGATACTTTTTCAAAAAGTTCCACTGTACCTAACATTACTAAACTTTAAACATACGAGTTACCACACCTTTTGGTCTCTAACTTAGGTAAATCAGCTTTTTTGACATTAGTGGAACAATCTTAAATGTTCAGAAATGTAATGTTTTGGTGCCTCTAGGGCAATTCGGAATGCTTAGAGGACCCCGTTTACTGATGAGTCATTTTGACTATATGCTTGCATTTATTTTCTGTAATTCAGGGCTCATCTTCAGCCAGGTGGTTAAGTAACAAATCCACTGGTCTTAATGGGGGTACTGTTCGGTCCTGAAATTAGGTATTCAACACAAACCACATACCATTAACTGCTCAGTAACACTACAGATTGAATCTGTGCATGTGAAGGAGTGAAATCTATCCATTCACCAATCGAAGTATATTACTAAAATACGTACAATGCTTGGGTAGCAGAGCAGGGCCTGTGGCTTAAATTGTAGCACCAAACATCAGCCAGCTAAATATAAAACTGAATTTTTCCTGAAAATACTGTACCTGGAGTAGGACATCCAGCATGATCTGCAATCTGTGTCCAAGTGCTACTCCCTTGGAATAAGGACAACAGCTTAGGGGTGTACTGGTCCAGCATGGCCATAAACCTTGGCTCCACACAGCTGTGTCCTTGACAGATACCAAAAGAACAGGATGTACCAAAACCATGGTCCCCCTTAAACGGCCCTCGATCGCATGACTAAGTAACACAAAGACACGAGTGGAAAAGTTACTAGCTTCGTACATGACCTTCAAACAGATAGTGGAAAAGTAAAGGTTGAGGCTTATACAGCACATGTATATAAGAGTTTGTAATTTTCCACCATAGTAGCTAGTCCAATTTTGACTAAGCACTGCCTACATTAGTCAAACGCTACTTTTAAAGTGCAACGTGTGCGCTGGGAGTTGGGAAGCAGGTTTGGGGTTGGAATAATTTCATAAATAAATGAAAACATAATACAGAACAACGCACAGACATGAAACAGAAACAATAGCGCCTGGGGGAATGAACCAAAGGGAGTAATATATATATAGGGAAGGTAATCAGGGAGGTGATGGAGCCCAGATGAGTCTGATGACGCGCCATAACGAGCAGCCTGGTGACCTAGAGGCCGGAGAGGGAGCACACGTGACATAATGATGCCACCGGTTTGGCCACTGGTTCAGAAAGTGGTACTCACAAGCCAAATGTGGCACCCGAAAATTGAGTACTACATCACACATGTGCACCACATCTTTGCTATCTCTCTCTTTTTGCTCTCCCCCGGAGTCATTGAGCCTGCCTTGCAAAGTGAGCGGTGCCCCACCCTATTGAAAACTGCTAGGGCAAATGTCAACTCACCACACTTCTGCGGGCGGTAATGATGGGCAGTGCGTTATTCTAATTAGTCTGGCTCACAAAACAGAAAATCAGTGTTTCTTGTATCCAAAATGGCTTACCACAAAATTATGAATTCAACTAAAGATTGTAGCTAATTGAGGTAAAACAGTATTTATGCATGTATTGAATGCTTATTGACGAATTACAACCAAAGCGAAAGGTTAAAAACAAAAATTTTGTTGCGAACATTGCGGTCGGCATAAATCCCTTTCATAATCATGATCCAACAGTAAGATGGTATATGTCATGAAATGTTTAATTAGCCCACACAAGTGCAATAATTGAATGCAATATGCTGAGATGTACATACTTTTATGTTTTGAGATAATATGAATCAGCCACGAGGCACAAGAAGAATATAGATGATTAACCATTAACACATGTTATCAAGACCCTGCAACTACAACAAGTAGCTACAAAGTGTGTGTCACTAAATGTATTAATTATTTCCATATCCTTCCATGCCAAAGACTCGGCTACATGGACCTCACATAACAAGCATTCATAATTTCGCTACATCGTTGGTTTTATAAGCTAGCTAGCTAGATATATACCAAAGAGTCAAATGTAGACATAGAAAAGAAAGCAAAGCTGGGTTAGAAAAACTCACACCATCATATTGGTCTACTGTCAGAGCGAGCACCGCGAGCAAACAGAGAAAAGAAATGAAAACATCACCCATTTGCTAGCTATTAGCTAACGTCGGTTAGTAATCAACGGCTGACACATGACTACACCCCAACAGTTTGGAGTTGTGGATACACTAGCTAGCTTCCTATAATGCATATGGGCAGACAAACCTAAATTAGCTAACGTTAGCCTAGCTTAGAAAGTTATCTAGCTAGCATAAGCTCTCTTATGTTAGCTAGCTAAAGTTAGCAAGAAATAAGAAATAAAACCTTACAAGTTAGCTAGCATAGTTTACGTAGCTAGTAACACATTGTCAAATGAGATAGCAAACCATCTGTCACATATGATCCAACAAATGCGCAGACAAAATATGTTATCAAAAAACAGTCGTTACAATAATACACATTTCTCCCATCATAGGTTTGACTACCAAATGCAGCTGATTTTTGGCCATCGCATTGAGCTAGTTAGGACACGTTAACGTTACCTAGCGAGCTAACCTTGTGCCGGATAGCTAAATAAGTAGCTATGAAAATTGTTTCGCTGGTAGAAAGCTAACGTTACATACATAGTAAAAAAGGGTTTTGTTCTTTCTGGATTCCATTAGAATGACAATTGCAGAGAAAGGGACAGGGAAAGAACTCTTACAATTCCAACTATTGTTCTTAATTATACAACTACCTTTTTTTGCCAAGGTGTATATGCTGAAAACAATTTTGCCCGCTCTACTGATGTTTATATCATCATTTTGTGAGAAGAATATATATTTTTTTATAAATATATTTTTTAAATTCAGATTTTTCAGGTGCTGCAGCACCCCAACTTCCCGCGGATATGCTTTTGGAACCTCTAACCCTGGCAATTTGACTATGCTAGAAATGCAATAAGGTTCTATCGGCAAAAATCAGATTCTGAGATAATTGGCTTTAAGTTTCCGAACCCTCGTTGGTTTGAATGGTGTCAGTAATTTTTATATTGTATTCTTTTTAATTTAAGAACATGAATTGGGGTATTTAGAGTACTATATCGATAGAGAACATTGAACAGAACAAGCCTACAGTGGGGCAAAAAAGTATTTAGTCAGCCACCAATTGTGCAAGTTCTCCCACTTAAAAAGACGAGAGTGGCCTGTAATTTTCATCATAGGTACACTTCAACTATGACAGACAAAATGAGAAAAGAAAATCCAGAAAATCACATTGTAGGATTTTTAATGTATTTATTTGCAAATTATGGTGGAAAATAAGTATTTGGTTAATAACAAAAGTTTATCTCAATACTTTGTTATATACCCTTTCTTGGCAATGACAGAGGTCAAACGTTTTCTGTAAGTCTTCACAAGTTTCACACACTGTTGCTGGTATTTTGGCCCATTCCTCCATGCAGATCTCCTCTAGAGCAGTGATGTTTTGGGACTGTTGCTGGGCAACACGGACTTTCAACTCCCTCCAAAAATTTTCTATGGGGTTAAGATCTGGAGACTGGCTAGGCCACTCCAGGACCTTGAAATGCTTCTTACGAAGCCACTCCTTTGTTGCCCGGGCGGTGTGTTTGGGATCATTGTCATGCTGAAAGACCCAGCCACGTTTCATCTTCAATGCCCTTGCTGATGGAAGGAGGTTTTCACTCAAAATCTCACGATACATGGCCCCATTCATTCTTTCCTTTACACGGATCAGTCGTCCTGGTCCCTTTGCAGAAAAACAGCTCCAAAGCATGATGTTTCCACCCCCATGCTACACAGTAGGTATGGTGTTCTTTGGATGCAACTCAGCATTCTTTGTCCTCCAAACACGACGAGTTGAGTTTTTACCAAAAAGTTATATTTTGGTTTCATCTGACCATATGACATTCTCCCAATCTTCTTCTGGATCATCCAAATGCTCTCTAGCAAACTTCAGACGGGCCTGGACATGTACTGGCTTAAGCAGGGGGACACGTCTGGCACTGCAGGATTTGAGTCCCTGGCAGCGTAGTGTGTTACTGATGGTAGGCTTTGTTACTTTGGTCCCAGTTCTCTGCATGCAGGTCATTCACTAGGTCCCCCCGTGTGGTTCTGGGATTTTTTCTCACCGTTCTTGTGATCATTTTGACACCACGGGGTGAGATCTTGTGTGGAGCCCCAGATCGAGGGAGATTATCAGTGGTCTTGTATGTCTTCCATTTCCTAATAATTGCTCCCACAGTTGATTTCTTCAAACCAAGCTGCTTACCTATTGCAGATTCAGTCTTCCCAGCCTGGTGCAGGTCTACAATTTTGTTTCTGGTGTCCTTTGACAGCTCTTTGGTCTTGGCCATAGTGGAGTTTGGAGTGTGACTGTTTGAGGTTGTGGACAGGTGTATTTATTAAGGATAACAAGTTCAAACAGGTGCCATTAATACAGGTAACGAGTGGAGGACAGAGGAGCCTCTTAAAGAAGAAGTTACAGGTCTGTGAGAGCCAGAAATCTTGTTTGTTTGTAGGTGACCAAATACTTATTTTCCACCATAATTTGCAAATAAATTCATAAAAAATCCTACAATGTAAAAAATCCTACAATCTCATTTTGTCTGTCATAGTTGAAGTGTACCTATGATCAAAATTACAGGTCTCTCTCATCTTTTTAAGTGGGAGAACTTGCACAATTGGTGGCTGACTAAATACTTTTTTGCCCCACTGTATGTCAATAACATTTTTACAAAAATGCAGATAGAACCTTATAGCCTAGTCCCAAACTCTCAAATGGCTGCCAGTCTTGACTTGAACTGCCATCTACGGATTAGCTCATACATGTCTGTCTATGGTTGGTAAACAGCTGTCAATGTCTTTCACAATTTTTAAAATACAATCGCGCAAAAATGTAGGCTAAGTTTGGAAAGCAAATGCTGTCATTACGAACTGTGTAATGTCATAGGTATTTTAACATTACTATTTTTTTACACACACAAAAAAAACCATTTGAATTATTTAATGAGTAGAATTCCTCAAATGAAGGGGGTGATGACACAATCTTTGGGAGAGGGAGAGAGGGAGGTATCTGATTTCATTGGTCCTCAACTCGTGGCTCAGACACTTCATTCAGGGTAAGTGGAGTTAGCCTGCCCAGAGCAGGATTCATTGCCATAGAAATTTAACTGGCTAAATGATGAGCCTCTTTTGTGTTACCGGTTATCCCGAGTTGAACTGAGAGTTGACCAAAGTTACCTTGCCAACTCTTCAAACCTGATTCGTAGTATAGGGCTCTGGCCACAGTTTCTAGGGGTTCCAAAATGTTTTTGTTTTTCTTCTTCCAAGTTACCACAATGCACTTTCTGGTCCCATTGATCACCCAATGTACAGAAATTCAGCAGTTTTACTGGTACCAGTGATTTTACTGTACCAAAGTAGTAAAAAGGAAATGAATGCCCCACTTGTTCAAAGAAAGGGCTCGGCTCAGTTAGGCTAGTGGCAAGTCCCTCAGAATATTATCGAGATAACCCCTACCCGAGGTATAACAAAACACAACCATGTTTTTCTATCTCATCAAGGGCTCCCATATATGAAATGGATGGTTGTGTAAAAATATTTTGCTGTCAAAGTGTTTAAATTGATAGATATTATGACACACATGCCCACGTAACTCAATATAGCCTGGCTGGAGGGGGGGGGGGTGATTTTGTTCCCTTAGCCCCTAGACGTGCAATTAAGGGCTCTATTCAATCTGTATCGCTGAAGCGTTACAGTTTGTGAGAAATAAATGTAAAGATCATTTCCATTTGAGCTGTGAATGCAGTCTCCGCTGACGCGGGAGAACTGCCTTTTTAATTTCACTCTCGCTCTAACGATGAATTTCCGTGATTAAATAGAGCCCTAAATCAAGGGGCCATCACAGATTATCTTATTCAGAATTGTGTACAACACTCATGCCTATAGTGTAAATCAATTTGATTCTGAATCCAATATGGCAAACATGATTACACTCAAACATATTTGCATACATATAAGTAGCCCTTGTTCATTTTGGATTATGTGTGCTGACTGACTGACCCTCATGTCTTAAAGTAATGATGGACTGTTGTTTCTCTTTGCCTATTTGAGCTGTTCTTGCCATAATATGGACTTGGTCTTTTACCAAATAGGGCGATCTTCTGTACACCAACCCTTCCTTGTCACAACACAACTGTTTGGCTCAAACAGCATTAAGTTGAAAATAAATTCCACAATTTAACTTTTAACAAGGCTCACCTGTTAATTGAAATGCATTCCAGGTGACTGGAAGGTCATGAAGCTGGTTGAGAGAATCCCAAGAGTGTGCAAAGCTGTCATCAAGGCAAAGGGTGGCTACTTCAAAGAATCTCAAATAAAAAAAATATTTTGATTTGTTTAACACTTTTTTGGTAACTACATGATTCCATATGTGTTATTTCTGATCAAGCATTGTACACAAAGACCACTAACTCACAAATTTGCTTTCATGCGTGCTCAGTCCCCTCCTGTAGTCCCTGGCCACCATAAATTTTCACATACATCTAGTTTTACCGTCCTAAGGTCACCCAATAAGAATTTGTTCTTAACTGACTTGCCTAGTAAAATAAAAAATAATAATAATAATTAAACCCCAGCATGAATGCTCATTCTTCACATTGCGAGTCCAGTGTGAATGCTCATTCTTCACATTGTGAGTGACTTCACCTTATGTTTTTTTAATTTATTTTAAAAGCCCTTTTTCAACCAAAGTTCTACCAAAGTTTGTGGTATCCCATTGGTAGTTACAGTCTTGTCTCATCACTGAAACTCCTGATGAGGTCGAGAACTGGGAGTCCTCCGAAACACAACCCAACCAAGCCACACTGCTTCTTGACACAATGCCCACTTAACCCAGAAGCACCAATGTGTCAGAAGAAACACAGTACACCTGGCGACCGAGTCAGCGTGCACTGCGCCCGGCCCGACACAGGACACAGGAGTCGCTCGTGCGCGATGGGACACGAACATCCCTCCCGGCCAAACCCTCCCCTAACCCGGACGACGCTGGGCCAATTTTGCGCTGCCCCATGGGTCTCCCGGTCACAGCCGGCTGCGACAGAGCCTGGCCTCGAACCCAGAATCTCTAGTGGCACAGCTAGCATTGCGTTGCAGCGCCTTAGACCACTACGCCACTCGGGAAGATGTTGGGATTACTGCAGTTTCTCAGTCCAATGCATGAGTCACCCCAGCATGAATGCCCATTCTTGTGAGTCCAGTTCAGTTATCATATGGGCTGTCCAGCCATAGATGGTAGCAAAATAGTTACATATCAGAGCAATGCACAGCAGCCATTTCCAGTGCATTTTTGCTGTTGAATGGCCTCCTGACATGTGGCAGTCCAGTTCCATGGTTTCTCTGTCTCTAGTAACTGTCTGAGAGGAGGACTGATGGTGGACTGGGCCTATCGAGGATGTTTTGGGAGATTCAGGATGGCATGAAAGCAAATTTGTTAATGAAAGCAAATTTGACTTGGAAGGTTGTCTATTGAACAGCTACCAAAAAGTGAAGTTTACATTCATCATGAATAATCACAGTTGATATTACAACCCATTGTATCTGTGTGTTTACAGATCTATATTTCCAATATGCAGTAAGATATCCAAATGTTGTTTGTTTGTGTGTGTAGGTCAGACAACTGACTACTTGCTAAGGACCCTGGAAATAAACACCTCCCTCTGCAACTGGATCCTGGACTTCCTGACGGGCTGCCCCCAGGTAGTAAGGGTAGGTAACAACACATCTGCCACGCTGATCCTCAACACAGGAGCCCCTCGGGTGCGTGCTCAGTCCCCTCCTGTACTCCCTGTTCAACCATGACTGCATGGCCAAGCATGACTCCAACACCATCATTAAGTTTGCCGATGACACCGACAACGATGAGACAGCCTATAGGGAGGTGGTCAGAGACCTGGCAGTGTGGTGCCAGGATAACAACCTCTCCCTCAATGTGATCAAGACAAAGGAGACAATCATGGACTTCAGGAAAAGGAGGACAGAGCCCACCCCATTTTTATCGACGGGGTTGTAGTGGAGTGGGTCAAGATGTAGAAGTTCCTTGGCGTCCACATCACCAACTAACTATCGTGGTCCAAACACACCAAGACAGTAGTAGAGGGCACGACAATGCCTATTCCCCCTCAGGAGACTGAAAAGATTTGGCATGGGTCCTCAACTCCTCTAAAAGTTCTTCAGCTGCACCATCAGTTGCATCACCGCCTGGTATGACAACTGCTCGGCCTCCGACCGCAATGCACTACAGAGGGTAGTTCGTACGGCCCAGTACACCACTGGGACAAAGCTTCCTGCCATCCAGGACCTCTATACCAGGCAGTGTCAGAGAAAGGCCCTAAAAATCGCCAAAGACTCCAGCCACCCTAGTCATAGAATGTTCTCTCTGCTACCGCACGGTAAGCGGTACCGAAGCGTCAAGTCTTTGCCCAAAAGGATTCTTAACAGCTTCTACCCCCAAGCCATAAGACTCCTTAACAGCTAATCAAATGGCTACCCGGACTATTTGCATTGCCCCCTGCATTTTTACACTGATGCTACGCTCTGTTTATTATCTATGCATAGTCACTTTACCTGTACCTACATATTACCTCGAACTAACTTGTGCTCCCGCACATTGACTTTGTACCGGTGCTCGTTGTATATAGCTTTGTTATTGTTATTTCATTGTTGCTCTTTGATTATTTGTTATTTTTCCATTTTTCTTATTTTTAATTTGTATTATTTATATATATTTTTTAACTTCAGTTTATTTTAGTAATTACTTTCTTAACACTTATTTTTCTTAACTGCATTGTTAGTTAAGGTCTTGTAAGTAAGCATTTCACTGTAAGGTCTACCTACACCCGTTGAGTTTATACTTGACCATTGCAGGTAGGGCCCTTTCCGTTTCATTCTGTTTGCTTCCGTTTCGTTCTTAAATGGTAGACCGTTTCCCTAATTAAATAGACCCAGGATTCAGGGACTGGTGTATTTTCCCACATTGGCCACCGGGTGGCATACTATCCACAGACATACATTTACCACTTTGTTTACATACTCATCTCATATGTATATAATGTACTCGATATCAGCTACTGTATCTTGCCTATGCTGCTCTGTACCATCACTCATTCATATGTCCTTATGTACATATTCTTTATCCCCTTACACTGTGTATAAGACAGTAGTTTTGGAATTGTTAGTTAGATTACTTGTTGGTTATTACTGCATTGTCGGAACTAGAAGCACAAGCATTTCGCTAAACTCGCATTAACATCTGCTAACCATGTGTATGTGACAAATAAAATTTGATTTGATTTGACATACATTTAGTTAATGCAAATCAATGCAGTGAGTGCACAAGGCAAATATAAAATCTTCCAGAAACACACCGAGAAGTCAACTCAGTTAGGAAGAATCCAAAGACTCATGATCTACGAGAAAATGGGACATATCAAGTTAATATTCCAATGTAATCTATTTCCAACATTGGTTATTCTGAGCTTCCTCTTTTCAAATCACACAATATAAAGTACAGACCATAAACCATCATTTGGGTATATGTATGGTTGGTTTTGGTAATGAACAGATAGAACGCATCACACTACCTTATCTTGGTGGAAAGGGATGTGTTCATTTATGCCGCGATCACGACAACTGGGAACAAAGGAAAAATTAGCTCCGACTGGAAAAAATAGTTTTAAACGGTCATCCAACTCAGAATTCTGAAGATCACTGACGTCATTATTTGACCTCGTTTTCCAAGTTCCCAGTTGTTTTCAACGCAGCATCAGATTCACTATGGTATAATGCTGGCGTCATCCGTCCTTTTAAATATTTTGAGGCGGATCCGTTGGCTAGAGGTTTCGGATTTGCGCAGCATCAGAATGAGATTTGAGCTGGGGTGCTAGAGTCTTTCCAAATGGAATTACAAATCCAATGGATAGATTGAGACCCTAAAATCAAAAAATATTGTCAAGAGGGTAAGTTGTTTTTTTATATAACTAATTTACCTAATGTTATAGGGTTCAATTGATATGTGTTGCTCCCGGTCCCAGCTGTGGCTAGTCGTTTTAAGGAATGCTTCCTCTTCCAATCGACGCAGTAGCTATCTAACAATACTAGCTACTAGTTAGCGAGAAAATCAGTCAGAAGCTATGCTTTATTTATTGAGTTTAGCAGTAGGAATGTATTTGTCCTTTTTAACGATTGGAGGTTGAAGCCAGTGACGTGAAGAATTCTGTCTAACGCTTGTTGTAGCATTTAGGATCTTCAAGTGTTAGTTTACTAGCTGCTGGGCTAGGCGGCTAGCTAGCCTGGCTCGCGCTGCTAGCTAAGTAGATGGCAAACAATAACTCACGTGACCCAGTTTCTGGTTGTCTATGAAAGCATTAGCTAAAAAAATGTAAAGCACGATTGAGACGGAGTATTAAATACAGCTAGGATGCTAGTCATTCTCAGGTGGGCACTGGGCAGTGTTTTTTTTTTGGGGGTTGCTAACTAAGCGTTTTGACTGTAACGATGGAGTGTTGGCACTCCTTGAAAGCCAATAGGTTCTGGTATACTAGCCATAGTAAATATTAGTTTATTGGTTTCGCCTATTCCTCCATGGCTATAGCCAACTGACTTTAGTTAAAAAGCCATATCGTTGGTGTATGTACTTCAAAAACAACTATGTGCGAAGTAGTTAGGCATGCCGTTTGGGAATTGCTCCTAACCAGCATCATGACTAACCACGGTAGGATTCAAGTGGTGAGGAAAAGTGTGCATGATACCACATAACGTTACTCTAGGGTTACCCACGTTCGAGTCGTTGAGAATGAAACGAGTGGGTTTGCCGGGGGGTTCCCGACGAGATAATGCCAGTTGAGTCACACGACCGATGGTTACCTTTGCGGACTGTTTTGAACTGCACGTGCCTCTTGACACTTTGTACAAGTTGAAACGTCACACCGATGTTTATCATTAACGCTCGAGAATTGACTTGTCGCGTTCAAAACATCTGAACTCGGAAACCTCAAGTTCACTGCAGACATTACTTGTATTAGTCTAATATATGGTGACAATGTAACATTTAGTTCAGGCATTGTAGACCTGCCCATCTGTGTTCAACCTGACACTGAATTTCAAGATCTCTTCCAGAGCGTAAGTATAAGGAAGTGCTGTATATCGGCAAGACCATAGCAAGTCAGTCTTCAGTATGGATATTTACCGTCATTTAAAAGAATAAGCCATCCAGTTCTCTTCCTGTTCAGTTGCTTTTTTCTCTTGAATAAATTCTTACTGGGCTAGACCTACAGTGTATTTGGAAAGTATTCAGACACCTTGACTTTATCTACATTTTGTTACATTACAGCCTTATTCTAAAATGTATTAAATTATCGTCCCCCCTCAGTCCACACACA
Organism: Oncorhynchus tshawytscha; assembly: GCF_018296145.1. Lineage (NCBI taxonomy): Eukaryota > Metazoa > Chordata > Actinopteri > Salmoniformes > Salmonidae > Oncorhynchus > Oncorhynchus tshawytscha. The sequence goes on from NC_056441.1 coordinate 33,473,670, forward strand.
ATACCCCATGGTGACAAAGCAAAAACGGGTTTCAACATTTTTGCAAATTTATATTAAAAAAACATCACATTTACATAAGTATTCAGACCCTTTACTCAGTACTTTGTTGAAGTACCCTTTCCAGTGATTACAGCCTCAAGTCTTCTTGAGTATGACGCTGCCAGCTTGGCACTTCTGTATTTGGGGAGTTTCTCCAATTCTGTACAAATCCTCTCAAGCTCTGTCAGGTTGGATGGAGAGAGTCGCTGCACAGCTATTTTCAGGTCTCTCCAGAGATGTTAGATCGGGTTCAAGTCCGGGCTCTGGCTGAGCCACTCAAGGATATTCAGAGACTTGTCTCGAAGCCACTCCTGCGTTATGGTCGTTGTCCTGTTGGAACGTAAACCTTTGCCTCAGTCTGAGGTGCTGTGAAGCAGGTTTTCCTCAAGGATCTCTCTGTACTTGATGCTTGGTATTCAGGCCAAAGAGTTAAATATTGGTTTCATCAGACCAATGGTCTGAGAGTCCTTTAGGTGCCTTTGGCAAATTCCAAGCGGGCTGTCATGAGGAGTGGCTTCTGTCTGGCCACTCTACCATAAAGGCCTGATTGGTGGAGTGCTGCAGAGATGGTTGTCCTTCTGGAAGGTTCACCCAGCTGACCAAGGCCCTTCTTCCCGATTGCTGTTTGGCTGGGCTGCCAGCTCTAGGAATAGTCTTGTTGGTTCCAAATGTCCATTTAAGAATGGAGGCCACTGTGTTGTTGGGGACCTTTAATGCTGCAGACATTTTTTGGTACCCTTCCCCATATCTGTTCCTCGACACAATCCTGTCTCTGAGCTCTATGGACAATTCCTTCAACCTCATGACTTGGTTTTTGCTCTGACTTGCACTGTCAACTGTGGGACTTTATATAGACAAGTGTGCCTTTCCAAGTCATGTCCAATCAATTGAATTTACTACAGGTGGACTCCAGTCAAGTTTTAGAAACAACTCAAGGATGATCAATGGAAACAGGATGTGCAATTTCTAGTCTCATAGCAAAGGGTCTGTTTTATTTTTAATACATTTGCTAACATTTCTAAACCCGTTTTCACTTTGTCATTGTGGTGTATTGTGTGTAGATTGGTAAGGACAAACAATTGAATCCATTTCAGAATAAGACTAATGTAACAATGTGGGAAAAGTCAAGGGGTCTGAATACTTTTGAATGCACTGTATATGGACAAGCTGCCTTCTGGAGATGTGTGTTGGAGGGTCTTTGTTGATTTGACGACACGACCACACATTCCAACTCTAAAAGAGCATGATGTATCATTGTTTATTCAATGTACGTATTCTAAAAGCTGGGGGATGTTCTTGGTGAAGTCATAATGTGTGAGAGATCGTGATTTGAACCAGTGCCAGATTACTCACTCCCCCGCTATAGCAGAGAAACTTTACCGTCTGTGCTGTGATGGAAAGACTGAAGTGTGCAACTGATCCTGCTCATCATGGAGAGCGAGCGAGACTCCAATCAGTGTTATTCCGCCTGAGTAGCTCATTGTGCCACTATCCCATTAAATAATACATCGGGAGAGGTAGGGCTTTGTGCGCTTGATATTCCACCCCACTGACTGCCCTTCCTGTTGTTTTCACTGTCCAGTAGCCACTCTATAGAAATTAAATAGGGAAACAAATTAAAGATGGAAATGCAGGCTGATATCTCGTCACACCTGCTGAAAATGCCTTCACTTGTGGTAATGACATTTTAGAGTATATACGTACGTATGTTATGTGGACAGTGGAAGGGTCATTTACCAGCAAGTTTTTATATGCTGTTTGTTTAAGGGGTGATAATTCTGTGTACAGCTCTAGATTTCTGATAACCGAGGGTCGGAGTTCAGGAGGCAAGGATGGCAACAGGAGTCCTGTTGCTACATCGCTGGTTGGTCAGTCCAATTAGGTCAGATGTCGTTAGTGTTTGGAGTGAGATATTTTTCACCATTGATCTAATTGGTAACAGTGACATGCAAACATTTTAGGGAACATCCCGCATTTCACTCCAGACTTTACCATCCAACCACAACAATGATAAAGGCCATTCAGGCCGGCACACAGTGATTATTTGTGCACAACCACGTTAAAGGGCCACATTAAATAAGCTTGAAGGCCAGGCTGTACTGCCATGGTCTGTCCTGCAAATATCTCAAGCCCAGTTGGCAGTTGTCATATTTTCCTTAAAAGATATGGAGATGCCAGCACGAATACTCAATTATCAAGTGCACATTTGCCTCAAACCCTTGGTCTGTTAGTTAAGGCAGTGAGAAGGTTATTTATGTCACACAGACTTGATGCCATAAAGGGAGAAGTTGTTGACTCTGTTTGTGTCTGTGCTGTATGACTCGCTCTGTGGAGTAGCAGCTGTGTGGAGGAAGAGAGGTGGCAGGCGCCCACCCCTACAGCCTCAAACCCCACACCTGGAAGCCATCGTCCCACCCCTGCCTGACAGGGGCCTGGAGGAGCCGGCACAGGCTCCATTACGTCAGTCACCTGTGTTTTATTAATCGTGACCGTGTCTCATCTGGGTTGTGTTTTACAGTTGGCTGAGTTTGCAATCATTACAACTACACAGAGCCTTGTCAAAGTGCTAATCATTTTTTTCCAATTGCTGGAAACATTTACTTCCTGAAATTCCACCTAAAGAATTTCTGATGGTGTCAACTGGCGTATCGGTAATGAAATCGGAACATCAAGCACATCCCACAAGAATGAGTCGTGTTCTAGGTTACAGCTTGTAAAGTCGGTTAAACATTTATCTGAATAAATATTAGGTAGGCCTATCATGTCTCTTAGCCATTTAAAATATTTTAAGAGCTTTCCTTGCTATAATAACATTTTGTGGGTACACACTGACCTCCAGTGATATCATATCAGTGCTTTGGGCACGTGTCACCGTTAATTGATACTCTAGGCCTTTATACAAGGGAAAGTCAATCTCCATTGTGTGCTAATCTCAGATCAGCTTCTAAAACAACATTTGTGGAGTTAATTAATTAGTCTTGGCCTAGACTATACCTTTTACTCTAAAGCTTTGGTAATAGGAACAGGCTTAGCGTAATAGCACAATGTGCTTTTGGGGACTGGAATGGGTGTCAGAAGCAGCAGATCAGAATGTTGTATCGTGGTCTGTGTTTTAATGTGTAGGCTAAACACACACCGAGAGGGAAGTAGATTACTTGAGTGTTTTGTTCTCTCAAAGTTGAGGCTGGAATGGCAATGTGTATTCTACAAACTGTTCAGTATCAGTGCCCGATTCTCTGACACAGCAGGGGCGGGACCTCTCCACAACATAATCAGATCTGGTGACAGTCAGAGGATCAGGATGTCTTACAAAGTGAACTGTACCTGAGAGAGAGCAAGGCCACATGCTCAATATTAATAGGTCCACAACCCAATGAAACCTATGAGAGCTACGGCATATGCTCATTTTAATAGGTGTAGGAACCTGAGCCATACGCTGTTTGTATTGGTAAGCCTAGGTCTTCAGTGAATGCCTTTTAAAAAAAACATTTTTTTATAGAGAGCAATACACATATATGTAGTCAGGGCTACATGCTTTTAAGGAGGATTGTTCAGCTGAAAGAGCCAGCTAAGCTACGCAACATGCATTCTAAAAGGGACTCGGGAGGTAGAGGACTCCAAATGCCTTTTGAAAATGGGCTCCATTTTTATTCTAGAAAGTGAAACGTGCTTCAAGTCTACTTGATCAAACCTTTAATCCAACCGAAGATCTACTCCAGAGGTTTGGGTGATTGTGGAAGTGAGAGGTCCACTTTCAGTTGGTGACGTGACCATTTGCGAAACATTAAAGGTACTGATAAAGGCAAACATGCAGGGCTGTATCTTCTGTTTCACTGTTGTTGCTCAAGCCTGTGGTATTCATAGGGGACTATTGCGCACATGTAATTTAAAGCCTTGTCGCTGACTGCATGCTGAAACCTGTTGAATGACACGCATGTGATAGATTCTGATGAAACCAGTTTTAACCATGGCAGTAGCAAATTCAGTTAGAAAACCATGATATATCTGCAACAATCCACTGTAATTTTGAAGACCAAGATGCTTAGTTTATGGCACTTTAAAATAAGGCAAACACATTTGACATTTTCGCCTGAATTGGACGCTTCACCCCAAGTTCTCATTACCGAAATCTGTCTAAAAGGCCTAGTTTTAGCCTGATGGTTTCTTTCTGGAAATATGTTTACTTTGGTCCCTCAAGTGGTTCTCATGCTTTAATATCACCCCCCCCTCATGAATCCCCAAAAAGACTTGCCTATTAGCTAGTTTTTAAAGGCGAAACCTTTAGTTTTAGTAGAGAACTTCAATGAAAAGTGCCAATCTCCCTCTGTTTGCTGAAAATGACCAGCATTTTGTCATGACATTTCTATACATGAATGATGGACACACAATGAATGTGAAATCTTGCGCTATCAAATACTTTTCCAGACCTTTTGAATGGAAATGCTGTCGTGGACACTATCACATCAGTGCAATAAAGCATTAATCTCGTCCCCTTCAAGCAATGAGGGGAATCTGCCTGGTTAAGTAACGCTCTAATCCTTTCGGTCCCGGGGGGAATTGGAAAGGGCCTCAAGCACATCTGTGAGGCTTGTGTCATTGGCTCAGGCTCGTTCTAGGAAATCTTGGGAGTGCAGCTGCGTGGAGTACTGTGTTTGTCACGTCTTTGGACTTGGTTATGGCAGGAGTGTGATCATGGATGTCTGGAGAACCGACCTTGTGACCCAGTAGATCTAATGATTGGAAATGCATGCTTTGTGAATTGATTTTGGTAAAGGTATTGGAATAGATTAAAATGTTTAATACTTGGTCATACTGAACAAAAATATAAACGCAACATGTAAAGCGTTGGTTTCATGAGCTGAAATAAAAGATCCTAATATTTTTCCATACGCAAAAAAAAATGTATTTCTCTCATTTTGTGCACAAATGTGTTTACATCACTGTTAGTGAGCATATCTCCTTTGCCAAGATAATCCATCCACCTGACAGGTGTGGTTTATCAAGAAACTGATTAAATGGCATGATCATTACACAGGTGCACCTTGTGCTGGGAACAAAAGGCAACTAAAATGTGCAGTTGTGTCAACACAATGCCGCAGATATCTCAAGTTGAGGGAGCGTGCAATTGGCATGCTGACTGCAGGAATGTCCACCAGAGATGTTGCCAGATAAAATGTTCATATCTCTACTATAAGCCGCTTCCAATGTTATTTTTAGAGCATTTGGCAGTACGTCCAACCAGCCTCACAACCGCAGACCACATGTAACCATGCCAGCCCAGGACCTCCACATCCGGCTTCTTCACCTGTGGGATCGTCTGAGGGAAGGGGTGGGGGGAGTGCTGAGAAGTTGTTAATAAAGCCCTTTTGTGGTGAGAAAATAATTCTGATTGGCTGGGCCTGGCTCCCCAGTGGGTGGGCCTATGCCCTCCCAGGCCCACTTATGACTGCCCATTTTCAGTCATGTTAAATCCATAGATTAGTGCCTGCTAAATTGTATTTCAATTGATGACTTCCTTTTATATGAATTGTAACAGTAAAATTGTTCTAAATGTTTTTTATATTTTTGTTCAGTACATATTCTAGATGGTAGTTTGCTCTTTTGGTAAATGTTAATTGAGAGATTCAGTTAAATATTTAATAAAATAAAAAAAATGAATATATGACTTCAAGGGTTAGCCTAAAGCATAACTTCAAGAATCAATCTGATGTTATGAATACATACTACTTTTCCCCTGTCTGTACACTGGTCTCATGCTTCACTGACTCATCTCTCCTTCTCCCAGGTTCAACTGCCACCATGGCTGAAATGGAAGTGGCTATCTCTCCTGCCCAGATCGAGACACTTCATCTCAGCCCCTCGCTGTCCTCCACCTCTACATTTTCCTGCCCTTCCTCACCTGGATCCTCTTCTTCCTCATCCTCCTGCTCGGACTGCTCCTCGGACTGCCCCAACCAGCACCAGTCCTCCTCCAGTCCCAGAAGCTCCAGTCCCAGAAGCTCCAGCCCCAGTGGCTGCAGCAGCGGCAGCGATGGCATGCGGGGCTGCAGTCCTCCTTTGGACATCATATCTGAGGACGCTATGGAGCTGGACCTGGTTATCGACCCTGAAGTGGCCCTGAAGGCTTGCCAGGAGGTCCTGCAGAATGTCAAACTTCTGAAGGTTGAGGAACAACCAGAGTTGTTGGAAAAGTGCAGCCCGCAAAGGCGGCTGCCCAATGGAACAGTATACTTGGAGCCTTTCGACACGGGTTCGATTAAAGAGGAGGAAGAACAGCATGATCCTCTCCAACAAATAACGCTACCATGCCCTCTGTCACAACAGCCTTGTGACACAGGTTCCATTAAAGAGGAGGAAGAAAGTGATGCTCTTCGAAATATTCCTTGTGACACCGGTTCGATTAAAGAGGAGGATGAAGAGGAGGAAGAAAAGCGTGATCCTCCCCGACAAATTACTCGCACATGCCCTCAGTCGCAACAACAGAATGGCGACCAGTCCTCCGCAGCAGCCAAGCAGTCCTTGCTTTTACGGTTATTTGAGTCTAAGCTCTTCGATGTCTCCATGGCCATCTCCTACCTGTACAAGTCCAAAGAGCCCGGCGTCCAGGCCTACATTGGCAACCGCCTCTTCAGCTTCTCGGACGACGACGTGGACTTCCACCTACCCCAGCTGCTCAACATGTACGTCCACATGGACGAGGATATGGGCGACGCCATCCGGCCCTACGTGGTGCACCGCTGCCGCCAGAGCATTGCCTTCTCCCTGCAGACGGCATGGCTGCTTGGTGCCTACTCCTCCGACATGCACATCTCTACCCAGCGCCACTCGCGCGGCACCAAGCTGCGCAAGCTAATCCTCTCCGACGAACTAAAGCCCCACTCGGCTTCTAAAGATGTAGATCCAGCTGGTGCTGCAGCCGCCAGCCCTGGGCTGCGGGACGGTGCTCGGATTCACCAGCGGCACGCCGTGGAGCTGTCCCCTGCTCCCGACAGCCAAATCATCCCTGCCGATGCCTACCTCTCGCCTTCCAAGCGGACACACCAGCGGTCCAAGTCGGACGCCACGCATTGCACGAGCCTTGCGACTAGCCTCAAGAGAACAGCCAGCAACCCCAAGGTGGAAAGGGGCTACGATGAGGTGAGTGCCTTAACCTCTCTAGGGTACGTGGGACGCTAACGTCGCTGACCTGACCAACATCCAGTGGAAGTGCAGGGCGCCAAATTCAAACAACACTAATCTCATAATTAAAATTCCTCAAACATACATGTATTATACAACATTTTAAAGAAACTTGTTAATCCTACCAGTGTCCAATTTTAAAAAGGCTTTATGACAAAAGCTTACCATGCGATTTATGTTAGGTCAGTACCTAGTCACAAAAAAACACAGCCATTTTTTCCAGCCAAAGAGAGGAGTCACAAAAAGCAGAAATAGAGAGGAAATAAATCACTAACCTTTGATCTTCATCAGATGTCACTCATATGACTCCATGTTACACAGTACATGTATGTTTTGTTCGATAAAGTTCATATTTATATCCAAAAATCTCTGTTTACATTGGCACGTTATATTTTGCCTATAAAACATAAAAAGTGCAGAGCCACGTCAATTTACAGAAATACTCATCATAAATGTTGATGAAAATACAACTTATGCATGGAATTAAAGATATACTTCTCCTTAATGCAACCGCTGTGCCAGATTTCAAAAAAGCTTGACGGAAAAAGCACACCATGGAATAATCTGAGTACAGCGCTCAGACCAAAACAAGCAATACAGATACCCGCCATGTTATGGAGTCAACAAAAGTCAGAAATAGCATTATAAATATTCACTTACCTTTGATCTTCATCAGAATGCACTCCCAGGAATCCCAGTTCCACAATAAATGTTAGTTTTGTTCGGTAAAGTCCATAATTTATGTCCAAATACATCCGTTTTGTTTGCGCATTTAGTACAGTAATACAAATACGCAGGCAATAGGTCCAGACAAAGTCAAAATAGTTATATTAAAGTTCGTCAAAACATGTCATACCATCTTTAGGATTTTTTAAATCATAAATCTTCAATAATGTTTCAACCGGAGAATTTCTTTGTCTTTAGAAATGAAAGGGAACGGCGCTAACTCTCACGGGCGTGAGCCTGACTGAGCACATGGCATTCTGGCAGACCCATGACTCAATCAGCTCTCATTCTCTCCCACTTCACAGTAGAAGCCTGAAACAAGGTTCTAAAGACTGTTGACATCTAGTGGAAGCCTTAGGATGTGCAATATGACCCCACAGACACTTTATTGGATAGGCTAAGACTTGAAAACCTACAAACCTCAGATTTCCCACTTCTGGGTTGGATTTTTTTTCTCAGGTTTTTGCCTGCCAAATGAGTTCTGTTATACTCACAGACATCATTCAAACAGTTTTAGAAACTTCAGTGTTTTCTATCCAAATCAACTAATAATATGCATATCCTAGCATCTGGGCCTGAGTAGCAGGCAGTTCACTCTGGGCACGCGTTTCACCCGGACGTGGAAATACTGCCCCCCCCACCCCAAAGAAGTTAACATCTTTTGTCATACAAAAAGAGGGGCGAGTGTTATCTGAGTTGTAGAGTATAGAAGATGTTCTTTTTAATCATGTCTTCAATAGGCCTGTTGCATACATGTTCTCTTTGTTAATAGTCACTGTAGATGATCGAGCAGAGTAAACCCTGTTTGGATTTTAGTTGAGGAATCTGAGCCCCTACTCTGATTACCAAGTTTTTCTCTATCTGTGTGTCAGGAGTAAATGTGTGTCTTACATAACACTGGGATTCAGCAAGTTACATTTTTTCAACTACACTGGATCGTGGCAGGTCAGCAAGACTTTTCTTCGCAGGTGCAGTGAATGCTTGCGACTTACGGCATTGTCTCACAATAATATTACTTGTGGAAAAACTGTTCTGTCAAAATGGAACATTCTTTGGGAGCACATGATTACATATTTAGGATCTTCAGGAGCATTATTCCAGCTCTTTCTATAGACTGAGGCTAGTCTGGCTAGACCAACTAATAAAGAAGGGGGTGGGGTTAGGTAGCATCTGTCCTACATCTCCAGAGTTCCCTCCCTATTGTTTTGGATGTGCAGTCTACTCCCTCTTCTTTTTGGCTGGACTTCTCAGCCAGATTGCTCTGCAGCTGGTGTCAGAGGTCGGAGTGAGTTTGAGTCCCTCTCGACTGGAGCGCTTGTTGTAAAAATGGGTCACTTTCTATTGTTACTGATATTCAATTGTTTACCAGATGCTATTGTGAGTATGGTTTTGTGTTGAGGCAGGATTTGTTAGTGTTGACCAGGGATATGGGCCTTGTGGTAAACCACATGAAAGCCATGCCTCTTGGTTGGAAGAGACACTTTCAAACAGTGTGGTTTCCTTGTGAGTGCACAGGGAAAGAATGTCAGGGATAGTGTTTATCTGCTTCCCCTTTCTGGCCTTTCTGTCTTGCTGACTGTCTGAACTTAAATCTGGCTTGCAGCCTTCTTCCATCTCATCAGGGGATCTGTTATTTTATGAGAAAGACAGAACAATGTCCTGAACCAGAGCAGAGAGATGGTCACATTCCCTCTCGTTTTATATATTTTACTCTCATCTCACTTCCACCCCTACTTTTAAATGTTTTTTTTATATACTTTTTAGGCAAGTGGACTCTCCCAGACATCTTGTTGTGTTATGTCTTCTCCCTACTTCCAATGTTCCCTCTTTTACCTCTAGTCTCTCTCGCTCTGCTGCCTTTTTTTCATTCTGTTTTTTTTGTTCCTGTTTTTGTCATCCTTTTTTTCATATCCCCTAACCCGCCCTCTCTCGGCTAATATCCTCTCCTTCTTTCACTGTCCCTCACTCTGTTTTCCTCCTCTCCCTTCGCCAGTTGTTGTGCCTGCATCAAACCTCCCCGTTGGGATTTTGGGTGCTTAGTGATCCATGTCGGTGCTCTGTGAAGACTCCTGTAGGGCAGGTGGCGCCCAATAACGATCCACAGAATACAACCAACACCACAAAGGAGTTCAAGGGCACATCACTCTATTGACTCTGGTCTTTAGGATGTATGAGCAAAGATGGGCAGAAACTGCATCTCCAATAGAAATCCCTGTCGTGCTGAACTGTGCTTGTGCAGGCCGTGCTTGTCAAAGGCACTCCTTCGATATAACGTTTTTGATTCAAATAAAAACGTGTCAGTCTCCCTTTCACAAGGTTATAGTAATGACAGTTTCTGCTACTTAAGACATTGTCTCAACTATGTTTTGCATTTGAGAAAATTAATAATTAAGGATACATTTTTTTTAAACTTCTCCCATTGACTTGCCAAACCCCGGTCTGCTTCGCAATCGTTCCCGGAAGTCTCACAATGTTGCGCCTCTGGGTTTAGAAACTGATCACGAGATGTAATGCAAGCAGTCCATTTTGCTTTGATGATAAATACTGTACTGATAGTCCTTATTGATAAGGCTTCACTCGCCATCTTGTTAGTCCTGAGCTGTGTTCAAATACTCATGCTAACCGCACTATTTGTGACAAAATGAGTATGTAATATGCTTATTGGTCATAGTATGGATATAGTTAGTATGCCAAAAGTTCCCGGATATGGCGTACTACAATTGCGAAAATTCGAAGTATACAAGCAGTGGCCCATAATGTAATTCTCCAGGAAATAGGCATGGCTTTACAACAATTTCAGATTAGAAGAAAATGGCGTAAAATATACAGTGAAAGTACGACGAGAGCGGATACATTGGCTGCTTTTAAGAAAATGTTGAGCAATGTAATAAGATAATGACTTTTCAAATAAGTTGCGTTACATGTTATGTTGGCTGACAATTTGTTAGCTACGCTATCCTTACAAACCACATATTACAGTAGCTGAAAGGATACCTTTTGTTTATAGGATGCTAAAATGAACTAATAATATGTAGTGTGGTGTGTGTGTGTGTGTGTGTGTGTGTGTGTGTATACTAATTGAGTATGTAGTATACAGTATGTTTGTATGGGTATTCAAACACAGCTCTGGTTATAGGCCTAATTGAATAACTAGGTTTTTCTCTTTTCTCTTTTTACTTGGCCTCTGGCTGGATTGCATCAGTGAGGGGGAAAAAACATCAGGACACAAAGCACAGTGAGGAGGAAGATGAATGCTGTGAAATACACTGAGCGTACAAAACATTATGAACCTGTTCTTTCCATGACAAACTGACCAGGGGAACCCAGTTGAAAGCTACGATTCCCTTATTGATGTCACTCGGTAAATCCACTTCAATCAGTGTAGATGAAGGGTAGGAGACGGGTTAAAGAAGGATTTTTAATCCCTGAGACAATTGAGACAGGGATTATGTGTGCCATTGAGGGTGAATGGGCAAGACCAGATTTAAGTGCCTTTGAACGGGGTATGGTAGTAGGTGCCAGGCACACCGGTTTGTGTCAAGAACTGCAACACTGCTGGGTTTTTCCACACTCAACAGTTTCCAATGTGTATCAGGAATGGTCCACCACCCAAAGGACATCCAGCTAACTTGACAACTCTGGGAAGCATTGGCGTCAACTTGGACCAGCATCCCTTTTCGACACCTTGTAGAGTCCATGCCCTGAAGAATTCAAATCAAATGTATTTATAAAGCCCTTTTTTACATCAGTCGATGTCACAAAGTGCTGTCCAGAAACCCAGCATAAAACTCCAAACGGCAAGCATTGCAGATGAATTGAGGCTGTTCTGAAGACAAATTGGGGGTGGAACGCAATATTAGGAAGGTGTTCTTAATGTTTTGTACACTCAGGGTATGTCCCCCATTTTGAGCCGTGCTTTAATGTGAGTGGGACGCCTCCGCAGTGCAGTTTGGGTGGGTGTTGCATAAAGGTGCTTTTGTTTAAAGTCTGGGTTTAGCTGTGTGTCCAGTAGGCCCCCTCCGCCTCACTACTTCCCTCTTCCTGCCCCCCGTGTAGTCTTGGCAACAAAGCTGCTGGGCTGGGGCACTGTGGTGGATTAGGATGACTCCTTTTTTTATTTTTTATTCAGAGTGGTATTAAATGTAAAATATATTAGAAGTTTAACTATAGATGCAACTGTCGCTTTACACAAATGATTGTAGTTTATATATACAAGTACCAGTAAAAAGTTTGGACACCTACTCATTCCAGGTTCTTTATTTTTACTCTTTACTACATAGAAGAATGGATAATAATAGTGAAGACATCAAAATTATGAAATTGCACACATGGACTCATGTAGTACTCAAAATAGATTTTATATTTGAGATTCTTTAAAGGAGCCACTCTTTGCCTTGACAGTTTTGTACACTTTTAGCATTCTCTCAACCAGCTTCATGAGGTAGTCACCTGGAATGAGTTTAAATTAACAGGCATTCTGCAGCGATATGCCATCCCATCTGGTTTGCGCTTAGTGGGACTATTTGTTTTTCAACAGGACAATGACTCAACACACCTCCAGGCTGTGTAATGGCTATTTGACCAAGGAGAGTGATGGAGGGCTGCAACAGATGGCCTGGCCTCCACAATTCTTTAAAAAAATAAAATAATAATCACCCAACCTCAACCCAATTGAGATGACTTGGACTGCAGAGTGAAGGAAAAGCAGCCAACAACTGCTCAGTATATGCGGGAACTCTTTCAAGACTGTTGGAAAAGCATTCCAGGTGAAGCTGTTTGAGAGAATGCCAAGAGTGTGCAAAGCTGTCATCAAGGCAAAGGGTGGCTACTTTGAAGAGTATAAAATAGATTTTGATAAGTTTAACACCTTTTTGGTTAATACATTATTCCATATGTTATTTCATAGTGTTGATGTCTTCACTGTTATTCTATAATGTAGAAAATAATACAAATGAATGAGTAGGTGTGTCCTAACTTTTGACTGGTACTGTAGATGCAGTGCATTCGGAAAGTTTTCAGACCCCTTGACTTTTTCCATGTTTTGTTACGTTACATCCTTTATTCTAAAATTGATTAATTAAATGTTTTTCCTCATCAATCTACACACAATACCCCACAATGACAGAGCGAATACAGATTTTTAGAAATATTAGCAAATGTGTATATACAAAAAAAATTAAAATACATTTACTCTGACAGAGCTACAGAGTTCCTCTGTGGAGATGGTTTTTCTTCTGGAAGGTTCTGCCATCTCTGCAGCGCTCCACCAATCAGGCCTTTATGGTAGAGTGGACAGATGGAAACCACTTCTCAGTAAAGGCACATGACAGCCCACTTGGAGTTTGCCAAAAGGCACCTGAAGACTCGCAGACCATGAGAAACAAGATTCTCTGGTCTGATGAAACCAAGATTGAACTCTTTGGCCTGAATGCCAAGCGTCTGGAGGAAACCTGGCACCATCCCTACGGTGAACCATGGTCGCAATATCATGCTGTAGGGATGTTTCAGTGGCAGGGACTGGGCGACTAGACGGGCTCGAGGGGAAAGCTGAACTGAGCAAAGTACAGAGAGACCCTTGATGAAAACCTCCTCCAGAGCACTCAGGACCTGACTAGGGTGACGGTTCACCTTCCAACAGGATAACGACCCTAAGCACACAGCCAAGACAACGCAGGAGTGGCTTTGGGACAAGTCTCTGAATGTTCTTGAGTGACCCAGCCAGAGTCCGGAATTGAACTTGATCGAACATTTCTGGAGAGACCTGAAAATAGCTGTGCAGTGACACTCCCCATCTAACCTGACAGAGCTTGAGAGGATCTGCAGAGACAAATGGGAGAAACTCCCCAAATACAGGTGTGCCAAGCTTGTAGCGTCTTACCCAAGAAGACTCTAGGCTGTAATCCCTGCCAAAGGTGCTTCAACAAAGTACCGCGTAAAGAGTCTGAATACTTATGTAAATGTGATATTTCAGTAATTTTTACAAAATAAATGTGCAAACATTTGTACAAACCTGTTTTTGCTTTGCCATCATTGGGGAAATAAACGATTTAATCAATTTTAAAATAAGGCTGTAATGTAACAAAATGGGAGGGGGGGGCGTCAAGGAGTCTGAATACTTTCCGAATGCGCTGTGTGTGTACAAGTTTGGACACCACCTCATTCAAGGGTTTTTCTTTATTTTACTATTTTTCTACAATGTAGAATAATAGTGAAGACAAACTATGATATAACACATGGAATCATATAGTAACCAAAAAATTGTTAAACATATCAAAATATATTTGAGTTTCTTCAAAGTAGCTACCAATTGCACACTTCCTCAAAACCTCCCCTTTTATTGTCCCCAGCACAGGTATGCCACACCTGTCAGGTGAATGGATTATCTTGGCAAAGGAGAAATGCTCACAGGGATGTGAACACGTTTGCACATTTTAGGGTATCTTTTTGTGTGTATGAAACATTTCTGGGATCTTTTATTTCAGGTCATGAAATATGGCACCAACACTTTACGTGTTGCTTTTATTTTTGTTCAGTGTAGTTGGATTGGTTGCATTAAAAATAGACATTTTGGTGGCAGACATGCTTCAACATTGATTTGTTTGACTGCTGTAAAATCAGTTGTACATTTTTAGACTGACTTCCTTGTAAGATAAACTAGTACAGAGAAGCTATGTGTTGTCACCAGGTTAGCTCTGCCTTGCGCAATGGTATTCTAACACGTGGCCATATGTTCAACAATCACCTGGACTACAGGTGCAAAGGACGTCTGCTCTACTGCTGACGTCCATGCATATAGATAATGCATTTCTGCCGCACCTTGTGTTCTGCAGGTAACCAAGCCTCCCTGTCATCTCTATCCCCAAGTCATCAGCAATGTGTACTTTGGTTACAGGTCTATTGGGTGAGCAGTTACTGACTGTACAGGCACATTCCAGAAGGTATCCTGCGACTAATTGCTCATTTAGGCTAAACTCCTGAAATGCATAGTTTTTTTCTTCTTTACAACGCAATCTTTTGTGTCATTATGATCCTTCCGCAGGTTCACCTACGGAAACCTTGTTACGACTTTTACTTCCTCTAGATAGTCAAGTTTGATCGTCTTCTCGGCGCTCCGCCAGGGCCGTGACCGACCTCAGCGGGGCCGATCCGAGGACCTCACTAAACCATCCAATCGGTAGCACTGAAACAATCAGCGTGACATTTTTTTCAGTTCTTTAAAATGTGTCCGCAACTGCAGTCAAAATATTTTGCCACCCTTGCACTTTGCAATGGTGCAGAATGTTCTGTTTCTCTTTTCAAAACTGATTGAATTAGTATTTATACTGTGTAGGCACCTGCAACTTACCACAGGTGAGAAGTTACACTGAGAATCACCTGCCCCCAAACAAATTTTGAAGTGAGAAATCTTAATTTCATTTAAAAAAAATACTTTCTTGGTTCTGTGCATAGGTGCCAATATATTTGACCCCAACTGTAGAACAACAACGACTAGGACTGTGAAGGTCATAGACGTTTGAATGACTGTTATTGGTTGGTCAAATTACTTGGTCAGCCAACAATTTTGTATTTCATTTTTCTTGTTTGACTGCATGTGCTGGTGCTGCAGGGAGGGAGGCGTTGCTAGAACATATTGCTTGTTTCAGCAAGCAGCAACTAAGTTTCATGATGCATCAGGCTGTCCCGTCTTCAGTCAGCTGTTTGTTTCAAATCCAGCTTTATTTATACAGCACATTTCAGACATGGCTTGCAACGCAATGTGTTTACATACAATAAATAAAAGCTTAAATATTTACTACACAAAAAAAATCAATAAAAAGAATGAGAGAATGCCAAGAGTGTATAAAGGGTGGCTACTTGGAATCTTGAAAATATTTTGATTAGTTTAATTTATTTTTTTACTACATGATTCCATATGTGTGTTTTGATGTCTTCACTATTATTCTACAATGTAGAAAATAGTTTAAAAAAAGAAACCCTGGAATGAGTAGGTGTCCAAACTTTTGACTTGTACTGTATGCCAAGTTGCTCTCATATCATAATGGACCTGACTTTCTTCACTTCTGCTCTGCCTTTCTGCAATTTCTCTTTAATTTAGTTTCCTCACTCATCCAATGAGCTCTCTGTTTGGTGTGGCCTCTTTCAGCTATGGCATCAATGGTTGCTCTTAATTTGCTATTAAAGTGATCAACTAAATCATCACGAGGAAGGCAGAATAAGTGAAGTATTGTTCATACACTCAGTCTGTAGCAACTTCAGAGAGGGAAGCATTTCTTAATAATGCGTTAGGTATTACACTGTGCTATGGGCAACAAGGTAGTAAAAAATGCACAGTGGGGATCAGATACATCAACAATAAAGGATATGTCAATATAAAGCCCCTTGGTATTAGCCAGGTCCAGAGTATGGGTGGGCCCAGTAACATGTTGGATAAAGTCCATAGAGCTCAAAAGATTAATAAATTCAATGGCCTTGGAGTCGGTCTCTTGTCAACATGAATATTAAAATCGCCCAACACAATGATTTTATCATAGTTCTCAAGGACAATAGATAAAAGTTCAGTTTAAACCTCTTTAGGCTAGGGGGCAGTATTTTGATGTTTGGATGAAACACGTGCCCAAAGTAAACTGCCTATTTCTCATGGCCAGAAGCTAGAAAATGCATATAATTGGCAGATTAGGATAGAAAACACTAAAGTTTCCAAAACTGTCAAAAATATTGTCTGAGTATAACATAATTGAATGGCAAGCAAAAACCTGAGGAAAATCCATCCAGGAAGTGCTGTTTTTCTGAAACCACTCTTCTATTGCAAGCCTATCCTCGATTTAAAGGGATATCAACCAGACTCCTTTCCCTATGGCTTCCACAAGGTGTGAACAGTCTTTAGACATAGTTTCAGGCTTTTATTCTAAATAATGAGCGAGAATGATCACATCGTGTCAGTGGATAGCCAGATGTCCTCAGATTTGTGCATGCACGCACGCCGGGAGCGAGACCTTTTCCTTCTCTTCTATTGAAAAGGCTACCCTCTGGTTGAAATATTATCGATTTATTTATTGTAAAAACAACCTGAGGATTGATTATAAATGTTTGACATGTTTCTACGAACTTTACGGATACTATTTGGAATTTTCATCTGCCCTTCGTGACCGCATGAGCCTGTGGATTACTGAACAAAACGCGCCAACCAAATGGAGGTTTTTGGATATTAAGAGAATCTTTATCGAACAAAACAAACATTTATTGTGTAACTGGGAGTCTCGTGAGTGCAAACATATGAAGATCATCAAAGGTAAGTCATTCATTTTATTGGTCATGAAGCTCAGAATAGCAATCTACTTTGCTACTAGCTGTTTGTAATGTTTTGTCTGCTGAGAGCTGGCCTCACATAATCACATGGTTTGCTTTCACTGTAAAGCCTTTTTGAAATCTGACATGTCGGCTGGATTAACAAGTTCAGCTGTGTTTTGGTGTATTGCACTTGTGATTTCATGAAAATTAAATATTTTTAGTAATTTAATTAGAATTCACCGGATAGTACGGGAGAGGCTTCAATAAGAGCGCCACTACAGTATGATTACAGCCATGTTTCAGTGAGGAACATGCAATCAACTTTGCTCAGTAATGAACCAATGGAATAAGAATCAAATGATTAACGTTAGACCCACTAGAAGGTGAAGATAACCTCTCTAGGGGGTGTGGGATGCTACCGTCCCTCCTGGCCAACATCCAGTGAAATTGTAGAGCGCCAAATTAAAAAACAGAAATACTCCGGTTTAAAAATTAACTTTGTTAATACAACCACGGTGTCAGATTTCAAAAAGATTTTACGGCGAAAGCAAACCATGCGATTATCTGACAACAGCACCCAGCAGACAAATCATTACAAACAGTTAGCAGCCAAGAAGAGGAGTAACACAAGTCAGAAATGGCGATTAAAATGTGTATCACATACCTTTTGATCTTCATAAGATTGCACTCCCAAGACTCCATGTTACACAAATGTTCATTTTGTTCAATAATGTCCCTCTTTATATTCAAAAACCTCAGTTTTGTTGGTGTATTTTTTTCCTCCAGTAATCCATGGAACAAAGCGCGGTCACAACAGAGACAAAATCTAAAAAGTACCATAAAAGTTCGTAGAAACATGTCAAACGATGTTTATAATCAATCCTCAGGTTGTTTTTGTCATAAATAATTAATCATATTTCAACCGGACAATGGCTTCGTCAATAGAAAAGGAAAAACAAGAAAGGCACGGTCCAGGTTACGCGCAGGACTCATGTCTGAACATTTCCACTGTCGTCTCATTGAAAGTGGTGTTTCTCCCTCATTTTTCAGAGTAAAAGCCTGAAACTATGCCTAAAGACTGGCCACATGTAGTGGAAGCCATAGGGATCGTGAACTGCGTCCATAAGTCTTTGTATGGTGGATAGTCTTTCAATGGAAAAACAGGCATTTCACTTCCTGGATGGATTTTCCTCAGGTTTTCGCCTGCCATATCAGTTCTGTTATACTCACAGACATTATTTTAACAGTTTTGGAGAGTAGTGTGTTTTCTAGAAATTCGAGTCCTGTCCAAATCTACCAATTATATGCATATCCTAGCTTCTGGACCTGAGTAGCAGGCAGTTTTACTTTGGGCATGCTTTTCATACAAAATTCCAAATGCTGCCCCCTACCCTAGTGAGGTTAAAGAAACGTACTGTAAATTAGGTTACTAACAATGACCACCACCAGTTCCATTTCTACAGAGTTTACAAGATTTCCAAGTCCTAATTTGCTTATTCTGACAGGGAGAACTGGAGCCCTACCAGACCCTGTCCATCAGTCTCTAAAACAGTTTGCAATGTTGCTGGAAATTATCCCGGAACACCTGCGGTTAGAGTGAATCCCATCTCTTTATAAAAAGTGCTGGTTGGTCCCACAGCAAATCGAAGTTGTCACAAAAAGAGACATTTCTGTCATTGCAACATTTCTTCAGGTGCTCGTTCAGGGTAAAGAGTCGGCTAAAACATTCCAAGCCCCTTCAGTAGCACAGGAGGGGGCTAGAGAATTATTCTCTTCCCTGTGCTAACGAGGGTGTTTTTTTAAACGGCTAAGCTGTTTTGATAGCTGGAGCGGATCTTCTCGGACAGATGAAGAGTGGCCAGACTGCCTCCCCTATCGCCTATGTCTTGTGAGTGTCCAGCCAGATGTTAAGGAGTTGACCTTAACATCTGTCTGTTGGATTGGGACAGATAAACGCTGCCCGACTCATTGACAGTTTTGCTATAGGTGGCATTTAGATCTGACATTGGGTTTTCCTGGGTTACGGCAAGGTCGGTGTACTTAGAAAGCAAGTTATCCTTTTCTCGCAGCCAAGCTAACAGCCAGAACATCTCTTCCTTAAACTGCTTGATGATGGTGCATTTCAGGCAGACAAATCCCTGCCCATTTTCCAGTCACACCTTCATTGTGTGAAAAACATTTCTCCTGACGCAACTGTGCCCAGCCGTGGATAAAAACGCAGGTGGGCTAGCACTGCCAGCGTTAGCCTGCTCCGTTTTCATGATGGCTAGCCGCTAACTGCTACTTAACAGGAATCCAGGACACGTTTTGGGAAGTGTTGCCCAGACACTATTTATTTGGAACACAAATTAATTATTGTGCCTTGTTAAGCACTGGTCCAGAACCTGTTAGAAAAATAACTTTTAAATGGTGAAATCCGATCCCAGTAACTCTCAGGGACCCTTCCTCAATAGACTGTCCTGTCCACTCCGGAAGTGATGTTCAGGAAGTCATGACGTTTGGTCATGGTCCAGAAAACGACACTTCACAGGAAAGGTGTTTGATATTTGACTACAAAAGTTGAACACAAAGGAAGCTATTTGGTTTGCGTGTCAACACAAAAAGACCTAAGGAAATGCAATGAAACACGGGTTCCTCATCCTGGAAAATCTGTAGTTTTGAATGGGCCTAACCAATGTCACCTCTAGGCTCTGTTTCAATGTCCACACCAACCAGCATACCACCTAGTGTATGTATTGGGCATGATTTCTTTGTGGTATACTAATATGGACATTGGAATGTAGTGCAACAGTCTTTCAACCCCTTGGGTTGTTTTCCCTCTAATTGGATAACTTGCTTCAGGTTTTCCCCCAACAAAAAATTTGAGACACTGCTAAATGTAAAGTCTCCTGATCCTGAATGAGAGGATAGTAGAGGACGATTTTGAGTGGAAAGCTCCAGTGTCACATGCAAGGTCAGTCATAATTACACATTTTACTTGGTAGTTCTAAGCAACATAATCTGGTAGTAGTTCATGTGGCAAAAATAGGCCTACCTGGTATTTTAAGGTAGATATCAAATCAGTTTGTCACGTGCGCCGAATACAACAGGTGTAGATCTTACAGTGAAATGCTTACTTGCAGGCTCTAACCAATGGTGCGGGGAAAAAAGTGTGTGTGTGTGTGTGTGTGTGTGTGTGTGTGTGTGTGTGTGTGTGTGTAGGTAAGTAAAGAAATAAAACAACAGTAAAAAGACATTTGAAAAAAGAGTAGCAAGGCTATATACAGACACCTGTTAGTCAGGCTTATTGAGATGGTATGAACATGTAGGTATCGTTAAAGTGACTGCATATATGATGAACAGAGTAGCAGAAGTGTAAAAAGAGGGGTTGGCGGGTGGTGGGACACAATGCAGATAGCCCGGTTAGCCAATGTGCGGGAGCACTGGTTGGTCTGGCCATTTAGGTAGTATGTACATGATTGTATAGTTGAAGTGAATATGCAAATAAGATAAACAGAGAGTAGCAGCAGCGTAAAAGAGGGGTTGGGGGGGGACACAATGCAAATAGTCCGGGTAACCATTTGGTTACCTGTTCAGGAGTCTTATTGCTTGGGGGTAAAAACTGTTGAAGCCTTTTTCCCCTAGACTTGGCACTCAGGTACCGCTTTCCATGCAGTAGTAGATAGAACAGTCTATGACTGGGGTGGCTGGGGTCTTTGACAATTTTTAGGGCCTTCCTCTGACACCGCCTGCTGTAGAGGTCCTGGATTGCAGGCAGCTTAGCCCCAGTGATGTACTGGGCCTCTGAAGTGCTTTGCGGTCGGATGCCGAGCAATTGCCGTCCCAGACAGTGACGCAACTGGTCAGGATGCTCTCTGTTGCAGCTGTAGAACCTTTTTGAGGATCTCAGGACCCATGCCAAATCTTTTTAGTTTCCTGAGGGGCAATAGGCTTTGTCGTGCCTTCTTCACGACTGTCTTGGTGTGTTTGGACCATTCTAGTCTGTTGGTGATGTGGACACCTAGGAACCTGCTCCACTATAGCCCTGTTGATGAGAATGGGGATGTGCTCGGTGCTCCTTTTCCTGTAGTCCACAATCATCTCCTTAGTCTTGGTTACGTTGAGGGATAGGTTGTTATTCTGCCACCACCCGGCCAGGTCTCTGACCGTCTCGTCGTTGTCGGTGATTAGCAAACTGTTGTGTCATCTGCAAACTTAATGGTGGTGTTGGAGTCGTGCCT
The DNA here is from genome assembly GCF_018296145.1 of Oncorhynchus tshawytscha. Lineage (NCBI taxonomy): Eukaryota > Metazoa > Chordata > Actinopteri > Salmoniformes > Salmonidae > Oncorhynchus > Oncorhynchus tshawytscha. The sequence goes on from NC_056441.1 coordinate 33,495,122, forward strand.
GGCCATGCAGTCGTGGGTGAACGGGGAGTACAGGAGGGGACTGAGCACACACCCCTGGGGAGCTCCAGTGTTGAGGATCAGCGTGGCAGATGTGTTGCTACCTACCCTCACCACCTGTGGGCGGCCTGTCAGGAAGTCCAGGATCCGTATTGACGCTTTGCCTGTTTGATGGTTCAGCTCAGGGCATAGCAGGATTTCTTGTAAGCTTCCGGGTTAGAGTCCTGCACCTTGAAAGCGGCAGCTCTACCCTTTTAGCTCAGTGCGAATGTTGCCTGTAATCCATGGCTTCTGGTTGGGGTATGTACGTACAGTCACTGTGGGGACGAGATCCTCAATGCACTCATTGATAAAGCCAGTGACTGATGTGGTGTATTCCTCAATGTCATCGGAAGAATCCCGGAACATGTTCCAGTCTGTGATAGCAAAGCAGTCCTGTAGTTTTTAGCATCTGCTTCATCTGCTTTTTTATTTTTTATAGACTGAGTCACTGGTGCTTCCTGCTTTAATATTGGCTTGTAAGCAGGAATCAGGAGGATAGAGTTGTGGTTGGATTTACCAAATGGAGGGCGAGGGAGAGCTTTGTACGTGTCTCTGTGTGTGGAGTACAGGTGATCTAGAATTGTTTTTCCTCTGGTTGCACATTTAACATGCTGATAGAGGTTTGGTAGAACTGATTTAAGTTTCCCTGCATTAAAGTCTCCGGCCACTAGGAGCGCTGCCTCTGGGTGAGTGGTTTCCTGTTTGCTTATTTCCTTATACAGCTGACTGAGTGCGGTCTTAGTGCCAGCATCTGTCTGTGGTGGTAAATAAACAGCCATGAAAAGTATAGCTGAGAACTCTCTAGGCAAGTAGTGTGGCCTGCAGTTTATCACAATATACTCTAAATCAAATCAAATCAAATTTTATTTGTCACATACACATGGTTAGCAGATGTTAATGCGAGTGTAGCGAAATGCTTGTGCTTCTAGTTCCGACAATGCAGTAATAACGAGCAAGTAATCTAACTAACAATTCCAAAAAAAAACTACTGTCTTATACACAGTGTAAGGGGATAAAGAATATGTACATAAGGATATATGAATGAGTGATGGTACAGAGCAGCATAGGCAAGATACAGTAGATGATATCGAGTACAGTATATACATATGAGATAAGTATGTAAACCAAGTGGCATAGTTAAAGTGGCTAGTGATACATGTATTACATAAGGATGCAGTCGATGATATAGAGTACAGTATCAACGTATGCATATGAGATGAACAATGTAGGGTAAGTAACATTATATAAGGTAGCATTGTTTAAAGTGGCTAGTGATATATTTACATAATTTCCCATCAATTCCCATGATTAAAGTGGCTGGAGTAGAGTCAGTGCCATTGACAGTGTGTTGGCAGTAGCCACTCAATGTTAGTGGTGGCTGTTTAACAGTCTGATGGCCTTGAGATAGAAGCTGTTTTTCAGTCTCTCGGTCCCAGCTTTGATGCACCTGTACTGACCTCGCCTTCTGGATGACAGCGGGGTGAACAGGCAGTGGCTCGGGTGGTTGATGTCCTTGATGATCTTTATGGCCTTCCTGTAGCATCGGGTGGTGTAGGTGTCCTGGAGGGCAGGTAGTTTGCCCCCGGTGATGCGTTGTGCAGACCTCACTACCCTCTGGAGAGCCTTACGGTTGAGGGCGGTGCAGTTGCCATACCAGGCGGTGATACAGCCCGCCAGGATGCTCTCGATTGTGCATCTGTAGAAGTTTGTGAGTGCTTTTGGTGACAAGCCGAATTTCTTCAGCCTCCTGAGGTTGAAGAGGCGCTGCTGCGCCTTCCTCACGATGCTGTCTGTGTGAGTGGACCAATTCAGTTTGTCTGTGATGTGTATGCCGAGGAACTTAAAACTTGCTACCCTCTCCACTACTGTTCCATCGATGTGGATGGGGGGTGTTCCCTCTGCTGTTTCCTGAAGTCCACAATCATCTCCTTAGTTTTGTTGACGTTGAGTGTGAGGTTATTTTCCTGACACCACACTCCGAGGGCCCTCACCTCCTCCCTGTAGGCCGTCTCGTCGTTGTTGGTAATCAAGCCTACCACTGTTGTGTCGTCCGCAAACTTGATGATTGAGTTGGAGGCGTGCGTGGCCACGCAGTCGTGGGTGAACAGGGAGTACAGGAGGGGGCTCAGAACGCACCCTTGTGGGGCCCCAGTGTTGAGGATCAGCGGGGAGGAGATGTTGTTGCCTACCCTCACCACCTGGGGGCGGCCCGTCAGGAAGTCCAGTACCCAGTTGCACAGGGTGGGGTCAAGACCCAGGGTCTCGAGCTTGATGACGAGCTTGGAGGGTACTATGGTGTTGAATGCCGAGCTGTAGTCGATGAACAGCATTCTCACATAGGTATTCCTCTTGTCCAGATGGGTTAGGGCAGTGTGCAGTGTGGTTGAGATTGCATCGTCTGTGGACCTATTTGGGCGGTAAGCAAATTGGAGTGGGTCAAGGGTGTCAGGTAGGGTGGAGGTGATATGGTCCTTGACTAGTCTCTCAAAGCACTTCATGATGACGGATGTGAGTGCTACGGGCGGTAGTCGTTTAGCTCAGTTACCTTAGCTTTCTTGGGAACAGGAACAATGGTGGCCCTCTTGAAGCATGTGGGAACAGCAGACTGGTATAGGGATTGGTTGAATATGTCCGTAAACACACCGGCCAGCTGGTCTGCGCATGCTCTGAGGGCGCGGCTGGGGATGCCGTCTGGGCCTGCAGCCTTGCGAGGGTTAACACGTTTAAATGTCTTACTCACTTCGGCTGCAGTGAAGGAGAGACCGCATGATTCCGTTGCAGGCCGTGTCAGTGGCACTGTATTGTCCTCAAAGCGGGCAAAAAGTTATTTAGTCTGCCTGGGAGCAAGACATCCTGGTCCGAGACTGGGCTGGGTTTCTTCCTGTAGTCCGTGATTGACTGTAGACCCTGCCACATACCTCTTGTGTCTGAGCCGTTGAATTGAGATTCTACTTTGTCTCTGTACTGGCGCTTAGCTTGTTTGATAGCCTTGCGGAGGGAATAGCTGCACTGTTTGTATTCAGTCATGTCACCAGACACCTTGCCCTGATTAAAAGCAGTGGTTCGTGCCTTCAGTTTCACACGAATGCTGCCATCAATCCACGGTTTCTGGTTAGGGAATGTTTTAATCGTTGCTATGGGAACGACATCTTCAACGCACGTTCTAATGAACTCGCACACCGTATCAGCGTATTCGTCAATGTTGTTGTCTGACGCAATACGAAACATCTCCCAGTCCACGTGATGGAAGCAGTCTTGGAGTGTGGAGTCAGCTTGGTCGGACCAGCGTTGGACAGACCTCAGCGTGGGAGCTTCTTGTTTTAGTTTCTGTCTGTAGGCAGGGATCAACAAAATGGAGTCGTGGTCAGCTTTTCCGAAAGGGGGCGGGGCAGGGCCTTATATGCGTCGCGGAAGTTAGAATAACAATGATCCAGGGTCTTTCCACCCCTGGTTGCGCAATCAATATGCTGATAAAATTTAGGGAGTCTTGTTTTCAGATTAGCCTTGTTAAAATCCCCAGCTACAATGAATGCAGCCTCCGGATAAATCGTTTCCAGTTTGCAGAGAGTTAAATAAAGTTCGTTCAGAGCCATCGATGTGTCTGCTTGGGGGGATATATACGGCTGTGATTATAATCGAAGAGAATTCTCTTGGTAGATAATGCGGTCTACATTTGATTGTGAGGAATTCTAAATCAGGTGAACAGAAGGATTTGAGTTCCTGTATGTTTCCTTCATCACACCATGTCACGTTGGCCATAAGGCATACGCCCCCGCCCGTCTTCTTACCAGAGAGATGTTTGTTTCTGTCGGCGCGATGCGTGGAGAAACCCGCTGGCTGCACCGCTTCGGATTGCGTCTCTCCAGTGAGCCATGTTTCCGTGAAGCAGAGAACGTTACAGTCTCTGATGTCCCTCTGGAATGCTGGGGAGTGGTGCACGATGTGCCCGTCTCCGGAGTCTGACCAGAAGACCGCTTCGTTTCCCTCTTTTTCTGAGTCGTTTTTTTTTTTTGGTCGCTGCATGTGATCCACTCGGTTACACTGGTTGTAAGGCAGAACTCAGGATCCGCATCGCAAAAAACATATTCTTGGTCGTACTGATGGTGAGTTGACGCTGATCTTATATTCAGTAGTTCTTGTCGGCTGTATGTAAAGAAACCTAAGATGACCTGGGGTACTAGTGTAAGAAATAACACGTAAAAAAACAAAAAAAAACTGCATAGTTTCCTAGGAACGCGAAGCGAGGCGGCCATCTCTGTCGGCGCCGGAACTCTTGATGAACTCTTGACTCTACTTCAGGCGAGCAAAATCTAGAGACTTCCTTAGATTTCGTGCACCAGCTGTTGTTTACAAATATGCACAGACCGCCCCCCTCGTCTTACCGGAGTGTGCTGTTCTATCCTGCCGGTGCAGCGTGTATCCCGTGAAGCATAGGATATTACAGTTATTGATGTCCCGTTGGTAGGATATTCGTGATCGTACCTCCTCTAGTTTATTGTCAATGATTGCACGTTGGTGAGTAATATTGATGTAACGGCAGCTTTCCTAGTGGTCTTCTGCAGGTCTGGACGAGGCATCCGGCTCTTTGTCCTCTGCGTTGCTTCCTTTTGCGAATAATTGGGATGTCTGTCCTGTGGGGTGTTTTGGAGAATATTGTGTGAGTCCTGCTTGTTGATATGATGTAGATGCAGAAATTAAACAGCATAGTGGGTCAATTTCCGCAACATCTAAGCACATTAAAGCGCGAGGATCAACCTCTCCACGGTTTTGATCGCCTGGCTACCACGATATAACTGTGAGAGCAAAGTCTTGCCTCTCACGCATCTCAATATCTCTGGTGGCAACATGATTTTGCTGAGTGCCCCTTTAACTAAGAATTGACAAATTAAGCTTATCTTTTTTTTTCTTGTTACTTATCTTAACAAAAAAATTAACTGTCCTATATGTTAGCCTACTTAATTGGAGCTTGATTCATTGTTTCCATAAAACTAATAATTAAGTAACTATTTTTTAAATAGTAACCTTGTGGAATTAGATAACATCTCAATCAAAGTAGCCTTAGTGGAACTGACAGCATTTTAGCAACATGAAATCTTAATCTGTTCATATATACCCTCCCAGGAAGAATGACACTTTTTTTTTAAAATTCTGACATCAAGCACTTATGGTCAGTTTCATGTTTTCATTCATTCTTAGAATGTTTGGGAATTACGTAGAGTAAGGCATTTATGAAAATGCTATAGCAATATAGAATTTGTGCGTTTTGGACAGTTAATAGAAACTGCAGTAAATGAAACCTAATAAAAACATGTCTTGTCCAGGACCGGAGTATATGCAGACCGTTGCGCCAGTAGACCTTTTATGTAAAGGCATTTCCAATCAGGCCTGACATAATTCACTTTGAACTGGACTGTGTGTTTACAGGCAGTTGCAACCGTGCAACTTCAGATCAGTAGAACGCATTCGCCAAAAGCCACAAAATAACATTACACCTGACTGGATTTCTGCCACTATGTCAATAACACGGGAGTCCTTTTACATTTGTGACATTTACAGTCCTATTGATCAAATAGTCATAAAAAGGAAATCTCTCTCTCAATGGTTTGCACAACAAGATCATCAACTAATGCTAGCCAGAGCAAGATGGGGAATTGTAGCCTACTCATCCTTCTGCTGCTTGTCTGCCTATGATTCGTACTTGTCCCAACCAAGCACCTAAGCTAACTGGCTAAAGTTGGCTTGCTCTACTATAGCTACTTCCAGACACTGTTTACATGTTATCTAGAGCAGGGTTTCCCAAAATCTGTCCTAGGGTCCCCCCTGGCTGCACATTTTGGGTTTTGCCCTAGCACTACACAGCTGTTTCAAATAATCAAAGCTTGATGATGTTGGTTATTTGAAACAGCTGTGTAGTGCTAGGGCAAAAAACTAAACATGCACTGGGGGGCTCAGGAAACCCTGATCCAGTGCATTCGTGACTATTACTGACACGGTCGTAGTGCGTTCGTAAATTCATCAGTTATTCTGCGCTCTGGGACACATACGAAATCGGAGAGGATGGCATATCTCTTGCGTTCGCAACTTCACTCTGGCTAACTGGATAACAGTCGTTCTAGTTCTTGCTAGCTAACCAAATGACACTTGCATCTGTGTGGAGCCACTGTTTTTGTACAAAATATTGAGTCGTTGAAACGGTGCATCCCGAATGGCGGCACCAAACAATGTACCTGGTCAGCTGTGATTTCCAACCTGATAGCAAGAAATGCATTGGTGAAATGATATTTATCATGCATTGAATTGCATCCATCTATTCTGCCAACAATGCCTTAGTGTACAATAATGGAATGTTGATTCAAATATAACCTATTTTTAAAACCTCTATGAAATTGGTTTTGTAGCATTAACTGGGAATTTGATATGTCTGTTTGTTCCACTTTAATAGTGGACTGTAGAACAAAGGACTTCCTAGATTTGTGCTTTGACCTACTGTAATGGTTTTGAACATTGTTCATACTCGAGATATGAAGATATTGGACACCATAAGTGGTGACTAAACATTCCAAAGGCCCCAGAGCTTGTTTGGCATATGCGTTTCTCTCAACCCTCTAATTTTAACCAATGCTATACTGACACCTGGTGCCAGTATGTGGTACTGCAACAGGTTGACATAAATTCTCCATTATCTGCTTGTTTCTTCTCCCTGTGGCCATATTCTTAGTCTTATAACTCCCTTGGTTTTCTTTCTTCTGATTCTGCTCCTGAAACATCCCTCTTTCATGTCTCATCATACCATCTTTGTCCTCCCTCCTTTCTTAGCCTCTCATTTGAGTAGTCATTGAAGGAAGGACCTGGGGAAAAGTTGTGCCACTTGTCATGTGCTGTAACTCGCTGTACATTTTCTTCAAAACACAAAAAGACATGTCTTTGATCTAGATTCTAATAGCTTTCCTCCTCTCTGTAGCCGCTGCGCCTGACGCCACAGAGGGAGTTCATCAAGTCTTTGATGGGCATCGGCAAGCGGCTGGCCACGCTGCCCACCAAGGAGCAGAAGACCAAGCAGCTCACCTCAGAGCTGTTAGTGCTCAACCACAAGCTGCCCGCCCGCGTCTGGCTGCCCACTGCAGCCTTCGACCATCACGTGGTGCGCGTGCCCCACACACAGGCCGTGGTGCTCAACTCCAAAGACAAGGTGACCAGAAGGCCTAGTAGTTTAAAACCTTTTTTAGTTAACTCATTTAGTTATTTTCTGAGGTGCCTGGAGTTTTAAATGGAACGTGCCCCAATGCTCTTTCCATGAGACTAACTGGTTAAATGTACCTTAAAAATAAATAAAAGCTCTAGAATTCCATTCCCTAAGTATGACCTCTGACCTCCTTCATTCTCCCCTTCCTCTCAGGCCCCGTACATCATCTATGTGGAAGTGCTGGAGTGCGGGAGTTTCGAGACGTCTGCCATTCCCGTGCGCATTCATGAGACGCGCATCCGCAGTGCCCGCTCTGCGGACAACCTCCTCCCAGAGTGCGTTGGCATCACAGCCGAGCAGCGCGCCGTCAGCTTCTCCACCGTCCCCAACTACGACAACGACGACGAGGCCTGGGCCGTGGACGACATCGGCGAGCTGCAAGTGGAGGTAGGTACCCGTGGGGAACCACATGGTGGCACCGTGTTACTTTCCATCACATTTTGATGACAAGGGTGAAGGAGTGAATCAGATTTGAATGTACTAGAACCCTGGGGTCCTTCTATGGTTCCAGCTCCCAGAAGGCCACACCAGTAGCAGCGACAACATCTCCCAGTTCTCTGTGGACAGCATCACTAGCACGGAGAGCAAGGAGCCCATCTTCATCGCAGCCGGCGACATCAGGTACAGGGGTCACTGTCAGCTAGAATTGCTCTGCTAGCTTGTAGTTTATCTTTCAAGACTTGCTTGACTTGGGGGGGCTGTCTTTTTTTCCCAAGTCAGTCCATTCTATTAGTTCAGAAATCCCCAAATTACATTGTTATAGTGACCTCTGATTATTCACTGTTAAGAGTTCATATACATTTTGACTGATGGAATTGCATGCCTTTTTAACCAAATTTCCATGCCCAATAACTGGTTGCGTCGCTGTAGCCTACATGGAAAGAAGTCGGCATAAATGTGGCATTGACACTAGAAGGCTGCTGGTCTGTGATCCCATGTAGACCTATCTCCTACCGTTGTGCTGTTGATCAAGGCACTTAACCCCCCCCCCACAAAGTAAAATAACTGCACTGTAAGGCTACTGTATTAAACGCATGTGATCAACCCTCCATCTGGAGAGCTACTGGCTGTTCAGGCTTTTGATTCAGCCCTGAAACACACCGGAGTCTGCCTAACAAGGTCCTGTTGAGCAGCTGATGTTTAGGCTACAATGTGGTGTGTTAGAGCAGGGCTTGAACAAAAGCCTGCACGCCCAGAAGCGCTCTTGGAGGACTGTTGACCACCCTTGATATCAAATATTGCAACGGTACAACCAGATACTTTTATCTTGTTAGAATTATTCCCTCATTAAAATGGATCATGTAGGCTACTTCAAAGCAAGGTAGCTAACTAACACATGTTTATCTATAACCTTAAGGCTAAAATGTTTGTTTCCGGGGAGCAATTTGTCAATTAGGCTATTCTTAGAATATTTTCAACGTCGGAATTACATAGCCTACTATTTTAATAGAGGGGGGGAATCGCAGCTTTTAAATAACGGTGTTAGATCTATTTCTCAACGTTGCTGGTGGAAAGGCTGAGTCAACGACTAACTTTTTAGATATAGATCATGCGAAGACTAGCGAAATAGCTTGTAACATGGCTAATTATGTTTTGAATTGGCTGTTCCGTTAGTCTATCCTTATTTTATAGGCCTACTGCTGCCTAAATGTCGATCTCTCCTTGGTCAATGGCCCACTTCCACACACACGCACACATACGCGCTGAACGGTAGGCATAATTCTGATCAGGGCTGATATGTAAATGTAATGATTTATGAACATAAGAACCCTGATTTGACAACTTGGAACATTGCGCCAGCCTGAACGCCAGGATGCTTTCTCAAACTCTGACTCTGGCACACACACACCGGATTCAGAGACTAGTGTCAAATAAGCTTGAACAAAGAGGAGTCAGGATATGAAAGCACACTCTCCATTACTATTCAATGCCGATCCTTCACTTTGATCAACCGTTTTTTTGCCGCTTCTGTGTGATTTGCTGCTTTCCCCCCCCACTTTGTTTTCTGAAGGAGACTACAGTTCCCCAAAAATGTGAGGATCCGGTATGGCTCTCAGGACAGCTCCGGCCCAAGTCCAAGCAATGCTTGTTATAGTTTCATGTATTTGGGTCCATCGCTATGGCCTGGATAGAGGTTTTACAACAGCATGTTTCTTTCTCAGGCGACGTCTGTCAGAGAACCTGGCCCACACCCCCACCACGTTCCGGAAAGATCCGGAGGACCCGTCTGCTGTGGCGCTCAAGGAGCCCTGGCAGGAGAAAGTCAGGTGGGTGATTGGCAGATCAGAATGAATAGAAGGGACACACATGGATGGGCGTACACAATCCCACCTGACGATACATGTCTATCCCACTTAGGAGCAGCGAAGAACAGCACATTGTGGCATTGTCAAGTAATTTGCTGTGTCTCACTATTTCCTCCTGCTCTCTCCATCCCTCAGGCGGATAAGGGAGGGCTCTCCTTACGGTCACCTGCCAAACTGGCGGCTGCTGTCGGTCATCGTGAAGTGTGGGGACGACCTGAGGCAGGAGCTACTGGCCTTCCAGGTGCTCAGCCAGCTGCAGGTACGTGACCCTCCACAGTCGAGTCCCATTCCACAGAAATGCTATAATAATACTAATAATGGATTATTATTAGCATTCCCCGGCTAATGCGCTCCACTTCTCCCCCTTCTTCTCCAGTCCATCTGGGAGCAGGAGCGCGTCCCCCTGTGGATCAAGCCCTATAAAATCCTGGTGATGTCATCGGACAGCGGGATGATTGAGCCCGTGCTGAACGCTGTCTCTCTGCACCAGGTGAGCGCATTTATCAATTAAATGGACCCCATTTGAAATGTCATGACAAAGCTGCCCAAGTTGTTTAGCTATGTGATGCAGTACGACTGCCCTCTTGAGATGAAGATTCTGATAATATAAGTAACAGTTTGATCCTGCACTATTATCAATAGCTATTTTGTACAGAATACCGTGTTGGTTGCCATTTCTAATGGAATGCTGTGTCTGTGGTCCAGGTGAGGAAGCAGAGCCAGCTGTCTCTGCTGGACTACTTCCTGCAGGAGCACGGCAGCTACACCACCGAGGCCTTCCTCACCGCCCAGCGCAACTTTGTGGAGAGCTGTGCCGGCTACAGCCTCATCTGCTACCTACTGCAGGTCAAAGACAGGTGGGCAGCCCTCCCTTCTCATCCCTCCTTTAGTTTCACTAGTACTATTACTCCCCTGTTCTATTTCCCCTCTCCACTTCCTGCATCGTTGAGGATGTTTGGCTGCGTTTACACAGGCTGCCTGTGTAAACACCGCTTTTGTGGTGTGATAAACTACCACATCCCACCCTCTCCTGTAATTCCTATATGTTTTACTCACTCCCCCTTCTCTCGTCTCCTTTCTCCAGACACAATGGCAACATCCTCCTGGACTCTGAAGGCCACATCATCCACATTGACTTTGGTTTCATCCTGTCCAGCTCACCCAGAAACCTGGGCTTTGAGACCTCTGCTTTTAAGCTCACCAGCGAATTTGTGGATGTGAGTCAAATAAATGAGTGAATGTGCGTTGTCACATAAAACTGTAAACCGGAATTGCTCATACAGCTAGCTGCCTAACAATTGAGTTAGCAATCTCACAATGTTCACTACATAAATACATTTGTTGGTGTGTTAAAAGATGCTATTAGCGACATTGAGTTTGCTGGTTATCTGCATAACCTGTCAGTTTTGCATGTGTAAAAAGTCCACTCTGTTGTCCGCGGTTCTCTCTCAGGTGATGGGAGGCCTGGATGGAGACATGTTCAACTACTACAAGGTGCTGATGCTCCAGGGCCTGATAGCTGCTCGCAAACACATGGAGAAGGTGGTCCAAATAGTGGAGATCATGCAGCAAGGTACTGTTTGCTAAAACGGTATATGAGCATGGTCAGTGTGTCGCCGTTTCCATGTACATGATCTTTCTGCCCTGTGTCTGGTTTCTTTTATGGTCTTGCTATTACAACTCCCATCTCCCCGCTCTCCTCCCCCACCAGGCTCTCACCTGCCCTGCTTCCATGGCTCCAGCACCATCCGCTACCTGAAGGAACGTTTCCACATGAGCCTGACGGAGGAGCAGCTACAGGTGCTGGTGGAGCAGATGGTGGATGGTTCCATGCGTTCCATCACCACCAAGCTTTACGACGGCTTCCAGTACTTCACCAACGGCATCATGTGAACAGTTCAACACCGGGACACAACCACATAGGACATCCACATGGGAGAGCAAGCAATCGTGTACACACACACATACAGATGGTGGCGAACATGTGCATATGGACTCAAACATGTGCTTGCCATAGCAGCACATCTACAAAAATGGACTCTTGTATAGACTAGTACTACAGGACTTGTATAGACTAGTACTACAGGACTTGTTTGCAAACTTGATATGTTCTTTGTCTTAGACTTCTGCCCCCCTCCTCCCCCCTCCTTGTTTTGGCCTTGTGGAGGGGGAGACTGCACCTCCTTCCTCCTGTCCATAGGACTTTTACCTCATTGACGGTTTAAAAAAAGAGGCATAACGCACAGTTCAAATCACACACAAAAACGATTAAGTATCAATATTTGAGGAGGTACTTCATTGAAAAGGGGAGGGGCAATGTGGGAGAGGGCGTGGTCTAAATTCAGAGGAGCCAAGAAGTGTTTTCTCAGATTGGACAACTGCAAGAGCAAATCAGAGGTACATATCGAATATGTACTTATTTTCCATTGTTCTTAGAGCAAAATGGACTTTGAGAAGCCACTATGTAACGACAAAGAAAGCACAAGACAGGTTTTCTAATGGACATTTTATTTTCCCTTCTTCTCTGAAAATTCTGTGGTCATCAAGAATGAGCCAGCCCAAAGAGAGGGGGGGAAGGACTATTAAAAACCATGAGTGTTATCTGTCAGGAAAACAACACTTTATTCCAAGAGTTTGATTTGTTTTGAACTGGAAGTTTGAACTAGGACCAACACGTCTCTTCTTAGGGGTCCAAGCATGCAGCGAAGCTGCTGGTTGTGTTTTTCTTTCCATCCTTAAAAGGAGCAGTTTCATTTCAATCTGGGTTTCAGACAACTGGTTCTCATCCAGTAAAGCACATCTGTACTTACTGTTACAGATAGAAATACCATGAATAAAAAGGACTGTTCTCTATCATCACATGACAGTCTGTATATTCAACAGACTGTGTCATGCCAACATACATCATGTAGGGCTTTGCTAGTGTCACTCTTAAAGCCACCATACTTGAAGGAACGCTAGTGTCATGTTGAGCCTCATGCACTTGACAGTTATGTTGAACCAAAATGGCTACCTGTGGTTACATATAAAACCATTGCAATGGATTTATGCAAAAAAAACTCAACATTGATGTTCCACTAATGTTTGTCTTTCATCTCTAACTAAATGTGTGTTAACGCATTATTATTGTATGTTATGTTAACTAAGGTTGCATATTTAACGAATGCTCAACATGTCCCTCTCTCGTTGGCTCAGATGCATTCCTGTGACTAACTCGGGCCAATCCAGAGAGAGGGTTGTCCTTGAGCAGACGATGTAAATAATGGGAGTGATGATTTCATTCCTCTGTCTGTTTTTATTTCTCCTTATTTTGAACAGTATGAGCTCATTATCACAAGTCAACTTCCTTGATATGTGAATGTTTTTTTATATGATACTCTCTATGAAACAGATTGAGTTTGTTGCTCTCTTAAACACAAACATGTATTCAGTATTGAAGAGAGCTGTTTGAAAAAGCTACATGCTGGGATAGCCTATAACTTATATTACCTGCTTATGTTTGAAAGCTGTGTTGTCGGTGGGTGGCTTTTGTGTATAGCAAAAATGACAGAGAACTCAAATGAGTCATTCATGTGAGCAAACCAATGCCTTGAGACATACAACTTTTATCAATGCAACAGTTGGGACAAAGGCGTGCAGGTCATGTACCCAGGAAGTTTATTTGATCAAAAGTTTTAAACACTTCCTGCTTACTCTTCAGTAAATACTACTTTCATTGCCTTTCCCCTTCATTTATTCCAACCCTAACATTATTCTGTAAAATTATGTAAATAACTCAAGTGCATTTTTATCTTTACCGGAGTGGGTTCTGTCAAACCCCCGTTGATGTTCTCTCCCATTCTGAACCATGGAGAAGCAGAATTGTCTTTGTCCAGTGTCACACCAGCTAAATGCTTGTCCATGGGTACAGACTGCTCCAGATAATGTATAGATCACACTATTGTTCTGAACAGAAAAATGTCTGCTCTACATGGAAAGTTGTTTTGCCCTTTTTTAAGTTCTGAACATTGTGCCCTCAGAGAGACGTGGTTTTAGACGGAACTGGTCCACCGCTAACACCAAGCAAAGCATTTATTCGACTAAATTAACAAGTCCTTCGTCCTTGATACTAAAGACATTTTAGAATGTACAGGGGAAGAAATATTGCCCACTTTTGTATCAGAACGCTAACACTTTAATTTTCCTAATTATATGTTTCGCTTTTCATACACATGGTACAGAGACGAACCTTGTATCATGTTGCCTAAATGCATGACTCCTTCAATAAATTGGAAAGTTTTTGTTTTCTTGTATATTTTCTTGGTTTTCTTAACATGTGTTGATAAATTTTAGGGGGAATTTTGGATATATAATTGAATAAAATGCAAGTCACGTGATTACATATACACCCAGTAAACTAGTAATGTATTGCAATAGATTTCTGTTTTCAGTTGCATCAAGGATAGACTATTTGTTAATTCTGTTTTTAATATGTAGTGATGCTATGGCAGGCTATATTGTAATCAACTGAATATGAATTGTAGCAAATTTAATGACAACCTGTCCTCTACAGCTCTTTTACAGTGATTCTAATCATTTGCAGTGCTGATGCTACTATGGCTGTTTTACACACAGCCGAATTCTGATCTTTCATTAATTGGTCTTTCAAACAACCAAATCTGATGTGAAAATATCTTTGGTCAAAAGACCAATTAGTGAACAAATATCAGAATTTGGCTGCCTGTGTAAACTCGGCCGATGACTTTAATTCTACGGTTGTAACTACGTTGTCAAAGTTCAGCATTCTTCCAGCAAACACAGTCTTGATTGGACTTGGACATTTTTGGCTACCTGAAGCGTTTGTCTTTCATTAATAGGAGCTGTTTTTCTTGATTTGAGTCCAATATCAGAGACGGGCATCGTGCAGCCGGCGGCCGTGTATACAGTGGCTTGCGAAAGTATTCGGCCCCCTTGAACTTTGCGACCTTTTGCCACATTTCAGGCTTCAAACATAAAGATATAAAACTGTATTTTTTTGTGAAGAATCAACAAGTGGGACACAATCATGAAGTGGAACGACATTTATTGGATATTTCAAACTTTTTTTAACAAATCAAAAACTGAAAAATTGGGCGTGCAAAATTATTCAGCCCCCTTAAGTTAATACTTTGTAGCGCCTCCTTTTGCTGCGATTACAGCTGTAAGTCGCTTGGGGTATGTCTCTATCAGTTTTGCACATCGAGAGACTGACATTTTTTCCCATTCCTCCTTGCAAAACAGCTCGAGCTCAGTGAGGTTGGATGGAGAGCATTTGTGAACAGCAGTTTTCAGTTCTTTCCACAGATTCTCTATTGGATTCAGGTCTGGACTTTGACTTGGCCATTCTAACACCTGGATATGTTTATTTTTGAACCATTCCATTGTAAATTTTGCTTTATGTTTTGGATCATTGTCTTGTTGGAAGACAAATCTCCGTCCCAGTCTCAGGTCTTTTGCAGACTCCATCAGGTTTTCTTCCAGAATGGTCCTGTATTTGGCTCCATCCATCTTCCCATCAATTTTAACCATCTTCCCTGTCCCTGCTGAAGAAAAGCAGGCCCACACCATGATGCTGCCACCACCATGTTTGACAGTGGGGATGGTGTGTTCAGGGTGATGAGCTGTGTTGCTTTTACGCCAAACATAACGTTTTGCATTGTTGCCAAAAAGTTCAATTTTGGTTTCATCTGACCAGAGCACCTTCTTCCACATGTTTGGTGTCTCCCAGGTGGCTTGTGGCAAACTTTAAATGACACTTTTTATGGATATCTTTAAGAAATGGCTTTCTTCTTGCCACTCTTCCATAAAGGCCAGATTTGTGCAATATACGACTGATTGTTGTCCTATGGACAGAGTCTCCCACCTCAGCTGTAGATCTCTGCAGTTCATCCAGAGTGATCATGGGCCTCTTGGCTGCATCTCTGATCAGTCTTCTCCTTGTATGAGCTGAAAGTTTAGAGGGACGGCCAGGTCTTGGTAGATTTGCAGTGGTCTGATACTCCTTCCATTTCAATATTATCGCTTGCACAGTGCTCCTTGGGATGTTTAAAGCTTGGGAAATCTTTTTGTATCCAAATCCGGCTTTAAACTTCTTCACGACAGTATCTCGGACCTGCCTGGTGTGTTCCTTGTTCTTCATGATGCTCTCTGCGCTTTTAACGGACCTCTGAGACTATCACAGTGCAGGTGCATTTATATGGAGACTTGATTACACACAGGTGGATTGTATTTATCATCATTAGTCATTTAGGTCAACATTGGATCATTCAGAGATCCTCACTGAACTTCTGAAGAGAGTTTGCTGCACTGAAAGTAAAGGGGCTGAATAATTTTGCACGCCCAATTTTTCAGTTTTTGATTTGTTAAAAAAGTTTGAAATATCCAATAAATGTCGTTCCACTTCATGATTGTGTCCCACTTGTTGATTCTTCACAAAAAAATACAGTTTTATATCTTTATGTTTGAAGCCTGAAATGTGGCAAAAGGTCGCAAAGTTCAAGGGGGCCGAATACTTTCGCAAGGCACTGTATCTAGGCCTACTGTAAGTAAAAAATCTAAACTGGAATAGATTTAAATTAAATTCCACTCTGCACATTTATATACAAAATTCATCAAATGATGAGGGAGAATGACAGACAGACTGCAAATATATTTTGAAAGACCTGTAAATCTAAAACTTTTCTTTACTTTCAGAATGTGGTTGTGGAAAGCAAGGCTAACCCTGAGACTGAGCCCTGAAGGCCACAGGGCTACAACAGTTAACACACTAACCGGGTGAACTACTATAACATGATGAAATATGGATATTACAAGTGTGTATGTGCCCGAGTCTATAAATGAGGGAGCTCATATGTGTGTTTTAGGTATGTGAGGGTCAGGAGGGGTAAACAATTCTGTTACTACGGTGGCCCAGATCTCCACTCATGATGAAAATAAGAGACCGGCGGGGAGCCATGTAGGCGCACTGTAAGGAAAAATTCTGCTGTAATATCCCTACAAAATTCCTCAAATGGCCCCTCTATACAGAACACCATTGGTGAGAACACACCAGGGCTCCCGAGTGGCGCAGTGGTCTAAGGCACTGCTGTGTCATTACAGACCCTGGTTTGAACCCGGGCTGTATCACAACCGGCCGTGATCGGGAGTCCCGATCACAATGTTTAAGAGCTACTGTTGAGAGTTTACAGCATCTCCATATACATCCTATTTACAGATGTCCGCCTTAGAAACCCTGAAAGACACATTGAAACTGTCAAGTGTGAAAAACCCAGCAGAGTTGCAGTTCTTGACACTCAAACTGGTGCACCTGGCACCTACTACCATACCCCGTTCAAAGGAACCTAAATCTTTTGCCTTGCCCATTCACCTTCTGAAATGGCACCAGCTGCAACATCGAGAGCATGGTTGCATCGCTGCCTGGTACGGCAACTGCTCACCCTCCAACCGCAAGGCACTACAGAGGGTAGTGCGTACGGCCCAGTACATCGCTGGGGCTAAGTTGCCTGCAATCCAGGACCTCTATAGCAGGCGGTGTCAGAGGAAGGCCCTAAAAATTGTCAAAGACCCCAGCCACCCCAGTCAGACTGTTCTCTCTACTACCACATGGCAAGTGGTACCAGAGTGCCAAGTCTAGAACAAAAAGGCTTCTCAACAGTTTTTACCCCCAAGCCATAAGACTCCTGAACAGGTAATCAAATGGCTACCCGGACTATTTGCACTGTGTGCCCCCCCAACCCCTTTTTTATGCTGCTGCTACTCTGTTTATCATATATGCATAGTCACTTTAACTATACATTCATGTACATACTACCTCAATTGTCCCGATCAACCAGTGCTCCTGCACATTGGCTAACCAAATTGTGTCCCGCCACACACCAACCCCTCTTTTACACTACTGCTACTCTCTGTTCATCATATATGCATAGTCACTTTAACCATATCTACATGTACATACTATTTCCATCAGCCCGACTAACCGGCTTCTGTATGTAGCCTCGTTACTGTTATTTTTCACTGTTGTTTTTATTTCTTTACCTACCCATTGTTCACCTAATACATTTTTTGCACTATTGGTTAGAGCCTGTAAGTATTCATTTCCCTGTAAGGTCAAAACCTGTTGTGTTCAGCACACGTGACAAATAGACTTTGATTTGAGATGCACAATCCATGTCTCAAGGCTTAAAAATTCTTCTTTAGCCTGTCTCCTTCCCTTCATCTACTCTGATTGAAGTGGATTTAACAAGTGACATCAACAAGGGATAACTTTCAACTGGATTCACCTGGTCAGTCTGTCATGAAGAGTTCTTAATGTTTTGTACACAGTATATCATCTCACTCTCTCAAAGATGGAGCAGAAAAAGTTAACAAGATGGAAAAGACAGAATAAAGCAAGAGGCAGGAGAACAAAAAGAGGCATCAAAGATATGGTGTTTCAAGGCGGCCTAGAAGGACTTGAAGGATTGGTTGTATGAGTCGATTATGTGAAGTAATTAATGATATTTACCAGACAACAAATGAGTCATTGAGCACCATGATAATTTGTTTAGATTTTCCTTTACTGACATGACAAATTAAATTCAAAGCAAGAAGTGGTGACGATTAACACTTGGCGTCAAGGTGTGGCCTATTTCTGTAGTGTTGCCGAAAGCCCCTCCCCCCAAAGCTACTTCAAAAGGCCCTGTATAGCCGACCGTCTCAAAACTGAATTAACTGCCAGAACTTTATTCCTAAGTAATGTAAATCAAATGCAGACTTCTCATAGTTAGTTCAAGCACCAGATTTGCTTGAAGGCCCAGTGCAGTCAAAAACGTGCTTTACCTGTCTGAACAAAAATATAAACGCGACATGTAAAGTGTTGGTCCCATGTTTCATGAGCTGAAGTAAAAGATCCCAGAAATGTTCCATTTGCACAAAAAGCGTATTTCTCTCAGATTTTGTGCACAAATTAGTTTACATCCCTGTTAGTGAGCATTTCTCCTTTGCCAAGATAATCCATCCATCTGACAGGTGTGGCATATCAAGAAGCTGATTAAACAGCATAATCATTACACAGGTGCACCTTGTGCTGGGGACAATTAAAGGCCACTAAAATTTGCATTTTTTCACACAATGCCACAGAGGTATCAAGTTGAGTGGCATGCTGACTGCAGAGATGTCCACCAGAGCTATTACCAGAGCTGTTGCCAGAGAATTGTATGTTAATTTCTCTACAATAATGTCATTTTAGAGAATTTCTGTCTGTAATAATGCCCGTTTGTTGGGGGAAAAAAACATTTTGATTGGCTGGGCCTGGCTCCCAAGTGGCTGGGCCTATGCCCTCCCTGGTCCAACCATGGCTGCACCCCTGCCCTGTCATGTGAAATACATAGATTAGGGCCTAATTTCTTTCAATTGACTGATTTCTTTACATGAACTGTAACTCTTTAAAATGATTGAAATTGTTGCTTTATATTTTTGTTCAGTATATATATATATATATATATATTTCCACACTGATGTTGGAATAATACTGTTAAATTCAGAAATGTTAGCCTGTGGTTTTGGGATGACATTTGGGCCTGCCTGAAATGGGTTAATAGACCAATAAGAAAGCGTTCCAAACCTCTCAGCTAATTTTCAGGTTTCCCCTCCCCACTCAGACCACTCGCAGATAGACGGTCCTATCAAAATTCTTGCTCCAGAAATGGCTCTTTCCTAAGAAGCTATTTGATTCTTTTTGACCATTTAAAATTCTTACCTTTCAATTATTTAAAATTTAGATAAAAACAGCTGCATTGGACCTTTAATGCGACTCTTATTCCCATATAGTCATCTTTAACCCTCCAATGATCTCAAAAGTCATCCACAAAAGATGCTCCAGCAGATCCCGTTCACTGCCCATACCACTCAACTTCTGCATAATTCCTCCCTGCTACTAACTACAGCATAGTACACTATATGACAGGGAAAGAAAAGCCCATGCTTACTCTAGCAGATAGGACTTTGGGGAAAACGGCCATCTCTTCGTTCGTTCGTCGGGCTTGCAGAGCCCGCTTCTCGACCCAGGCATAATTGTGCATTGTTCTGTATAGGACAGGAATGTACTGAAGTTTCCATCATGGCTTGAATGAGTCAGATGACAACTACCCTACAGTTTGCTTAAAAACAGATCTTTCTAGGGCGAGAAGGTAGCAGCGAAGGGGGGTTGTCTTTGTGCTCTTAATTTAAACTTTTTTTTTGCAATTTCAAAAGTTGCATCATCTATCAAGATGCATCAGTTGGTCAGAGCTGTAGCGACTTCCCTTTAATTTAGACCTTCACTTTCTGTCCACTTAGCTTACAAAATCAGACCACTGTCTGCCTCGTTGCCATAGAAACCAAACCAGACCACAGTTACAAACTTCGCTCATATTTCTCAAGAGGGGCAGTGATAGCTGAATAGAAGACGACCCCTGATGTGTGACTACCTGGGTTGTGACGTGTCTTGGTTATGATTCTCAGCTGCTGTAACCAACCAACTGCATGGGATTTCCTCTCTGCAGCCTCAATTCACGTTTAGATTCTGTTCTGAGGTCTAGCAAAGCAGGACTAGTACTGCCACCTTCTGGCCTGGATGTTCAAAGAAGAACATGGGTGAGAGATGGGGAGGTACAACCTCAAGGTTTAGTGTGAAGGGTGAGTTTGGCATTGAGATGGCAGGGGCACAATCCCCTAACTGTGTGTGTATGTGTTAGGGGTTGGCTTAATGCAATGAAGTGCAGGCTCATGGGGGAATAGGGTAAGTTTAGGTGTCGCTATAATATGGCACAGTCGGAATCATCCTTTTTCTCCCGTCTCCTCTGACCTCCCGGCTTGGCTGCCAGTTGACGTCTCACCTGGAAGCAAAACAAACATTCATACAGGAAATGGACAAGCTGCTATGTAGGACGTTTGTGAATCAAAGATAGCAGAAAGTTGCCTTTTAACCTAGTACCAGAAAAGTACAGCACTGCACCGTGGTGAAAGAATGCAATGAGTCCTCCACATTTTCTGCTCAAATAAATTGTAGTGTGATGGAAAAAGCACCAGGGGACACTTTCTTACCAATTGTCTATACCAGTCGTCAAACATTTTCAGCGGGGACTCCATTTTTTCAGCCAGAATTTCTAGGGGACCTCATTTTTTTTGCAAACCCACATCTAACGACAATCTTAAAAATAACCTTGAATGTTATGAATTTATCTCTTATCCAAATTAAAAGAAAATACATTTACTCAAAACTGTTTAAAAAAAAAAAATTCATGGGGAAGTCAACTGCAGTTCCCCTTCGACTTTTGAATATCACAGGTCTATACTGTTGTATTGTGTTAATCTTTCATACTGTTGAAGTAAAGCCTAGAGAGGGCACCATCTTTCATACTGTTGAAGTAAAGCCTAGAGAGGGCACCATCTTTCCTTCTAGTAAATGTCTTGATAGTGTGGTTGGTTACCTGCTGTGCTGGGGCCTGGGAGGGACCTTGTTGCTGCTGCTGCTGCTTCTGGTACTCCTCCTCCTGCAGCCTTCTGGCCAGGTCCAGGTCACTGAGGGGCCCCGGGGCCACCCCCTGCTGCTGCTGCTGCAGAGACATGGCCACTAGGTAGTCCTGGCAACCAAGCATACACCACGGGGTGAGTGAATGTGGTCATGGAAATGTGCATAGAGGCTGAAATCCTTAACGTCCATGCATGATTTACAGTACATACAGATCTCAAGTTAGGATCACGTTAGACACAGACAGCGTGGCAGTTTTACACATAAAAAACCCTTAACTATCTAGCTGCAGCAGAAGACATGGAGATTGTCTCTATGGCGTATTGGATACTGCCCACTGACCTGGTCAATCTGTCTCTGCTGCTGCTGGGGCGTGAGACTGTCGGGCTGTGTCACGAGGACGCTCCTCTGGGGCGGGTGGCACAGGCGGAAGTCTGAGTTGCAGAAGTTGCCGTCGCCCTCCACATTGTGTAGGCTCTCCCACACTAGCCCCTCCTCCTGCAGGAAGCCCTGGTCTGTCACCAGCAGGTACAGGTGGCCCTGTGGGGTCACAAGGTCAAAGGTTAGAAGTCAATCACTGGGGGGTGGCGAGCAGCGTTTTAGAGAATGTTGTGCTACTGCAGGGCGCTTGAGGGAACGTTACAGAACGTGCTACATGCCGCTGTCATGTAGAATACAGTCTTATCTATATATGCCATTTCTATCTGCAAGGTTCTATATGTTGCACTCTATAGATTGATCCATTGGTACATTTCCTTACCAACACGCACACACACGCACCTTGTGCTTTATCATGGTGCTAAAGTGGTTGTTTCTGAAGAATACGGACAGCTCGCCCTCCTTGACTTTAGTGTTGAGCTCACAAAGTCCGTGGTACGATAGCTGGGTCGCTGTGCACTCCAGAAACTGCTCTGCCACCAAACCTGAGACGGAGAAGTACCAGCATAAGAGAGTAAGGGGAATAGCTGCATTACAGAGGAAACGGCCAAGTGAACAGAATGCAATTGGGATTAAATGATCAACTTCCCATCAAGACCATCATCAATAAAACCAGTTTATTAGAGCTGGGCTTGAACATAACTCCTGTAGCTCACCAGGACAAGGGTTGGTGACAACTCAAATGTATTTTTATTTTACCTTTATTTAACTAGGCAAGTCAGTTAAGAACAAATTCTTATTTTCAATGACAGCCTAGGAACAGTTGGTTAACTGCCTGTTCAGGGGCAGAATGACAGATTTGTACCTTGTCAGCTCCGGGGTTTGAACTTGCAACCTTCCGGTTACTAGTCCAACGCGCTAACCACTAGGCTACCCTGCCGTCCCAAGTAAGGATTCATGTCAAGTAAGGATTCAGAAGGTCCTGCACCTTCACTGACACGGCTGCTGTCTTCCGAATGCTTGTAGCCGATGATCTTCTCTACCAGCTGGTTGTAGCTTAGCTTTCCCACCGCTGCCACCATCTCAGGGCTCTGGAGAAAGAAAATACTTTGAAACTGAAGCCCAAAACAAAGGGATTTGGGGCATTAATTGTGAAAAGAGGGCTTTCACCTTCACATGTTCTACAAATGTTCCTTACCTGAGGGTCCACCAGCCAGCCATGGTAGAGCGGGATATCCAGCAGGTCAAAGGCGATACACTCTGGTGTGTACTCAAAGTCCGACACGCCTGTGAAGCGCACGTTGACGTCAAGGCCCGTGGACAGCTTTGGCAGAACTGCCATGGCATCGCTCATGTTCTGCGGATTCAAAGATAGAACATGATGCATATTAGAAAACTACAGATGTTGGAAACTGAGTCGATTACAGTCGATTTCGAGATTAACGTCTAGAATTGAAGATCAGACCATTTTCTAAGAGTCATTTGAATTAATATTTTGTGTTGAGATGGAATCGTACTTGCACACAATGTAGAGTTGGTTGCGCAGAAGTCCAGTATCACCTGTTCCTAAATCATTTTCTCATATGGTTTACACCTCAGTTCCATTGACATGTAAGGTATGAGAATGCTGAAGGATAAAGCTAAGTGGATGTGCAGGTTAATGTTTCCAAGAGACCTGCACTCTCAACCATACCTAAAAATGTCTGTCACTGTCGACTCCTACAATATGGTGTTTGAGTGAAACTAGGCAGCAAACTAGAATCCTCTGAGTTTAGCAATGAAAAATGAACCTAGGGTTTTCCCTTACTAAAGAAAATATTGGTCGACCGAAAGAAGTCAGTTCTTTCGACCAATCGATTAGTCAATTTTAAAACGTGTATTTTTCCATATGTATACACACCCTGTGTTTAATAAAATCAACTATATGTATTTACCTTATCTGATGCTTCAAGATCACTGATGAAATATGACAGACTCAACAGGGAAACAGAGATCAAGATAACAAGAAGAAAAAAAAAATCCTCCTCCCATTACGGCTTTCTCCGATTCTGCCGTTACTCTCCTGAAGTTGCTGGTAATAGGCTACACGAGGAGTCGGGAAACTCTCATGTGGAATGCCAATGTATCTTACCATTTCTACCGATCTGCGTGCCAGTTATGGTTTTCATTTCCATTTCATTTATACTAAAAATGTCTTCGTATCTCAAAATCATTCATGTGGTTAATGAAAATTATATCCAAATCTAAATGAAACAAACCTAATAAGTAACTTATACTCCCAACTGGGCTATGTAAAAAAAATGCCTATAAAAGCCAACAAATAAAAACATTGCAGCCTGTAGGTAGAAAATATCCTGACAAAAATAGGCATGGACTATCTGCAATGAACTTGAAACATTGTATCAACTATTAGCTTGGGTTGGCCTGAAGCTCCTTGCAACATTGTAGAAAATATTCTGGGCCCTTAGGAGTTTAGTGTACCAGTGAGCTCGGACAGACACAGCTGTAGGCAATTTGAGCAAGCGATAAGAAGTTATCAGTTAGGCCTATTTTAAGACGTTTCCACTGGATCAGAGCATGACATTTTCCCCTTTCTCCCAGAGTGGTTATCGAAAGGGAGAGAGCTGGAAAGATTTTGAAAATACATTGAGGAATTGTCACTCAATAGATGTAAAAATAGACTTTGTTTGCTTGCTGTTTGAGGAGAACATTCACATGAGAACCTCCACAGGTGGTGGTGCATTAAGCCAATCAGAAATACTAACACCAAATGGGCACATTTATATGCCTACATTCGCAAGCAGGCCAGGTAGCATATAGACCTACTTCTATGCGTAATCAGGTGAGTGTCCTTATTCAACATTGACAGGAGCGCTCCAAACAAAAGACAATGACAAAATTGACAGAACTCGTAAATGGAATGAAATAAACCATAACTTGTTTCTCAAGTGTAGCATAGGTTGTAGGCTCCTTGCTAGCACATGCTTTTTCAGTTCTGCCCACACATTTTCTATGGGATTGAGGTCAGGGCTTTGATGGCCACTCCAATACCTTGACTTTGTTGCCCTTAAGCCATTTTGCCATAACTTTGGAAGTATGCTTGGGGTCATTGTCCATTTGGAAGACTCATTTGCGACCAAGCTTTAACTTCCCGATTGATGTCTTGAGATGTTGCTTCAATATATTCACATAATTTTCCTTCATCATTATGCCATTTATTTTGTGAAGTGCACCAGTCCCTCCTGCAGCAAAGCACCCCCACAACATGATGCTGCCAGCCCCGTGCTTCAAGGTTGGGATGGTGTTCTTCGGCTTGCAAGCCTCCCCCCTTTTCCTCCAAACATAACGATGGTCATTATGGTCTATTTTTGTTTCATCAGACCAGAGGACATTTATCCAAAAAGTATGATCTTTGTCCCCATGTACAGTTGCAAACCGTAGTCTGGCTTTTTTATGGCGGTTTTGGAGCAGTGGCTTCTTCCTTGCTGAGCGGCCTTTCAGGTTATGTCGATATAGGACTCGTTTTACTGTGGATATAGATACTTTTACAACTGTTTCCTCCAGCATCTTCACAGGATCCTTTGCTGTTGTTCTGGGATTGATTTGCACTTTTCGCACCAAAGTACGTACATCTCTAGGAGACCGAACGCGTCTCCTTTCTGAGCAGTATGGCAGCTGCGTGGTCCCATGGTGCTTATACCTGTGTACTATTGTTTGTACAGATGAACATGGTACCATCAAGTGTTTGGAAATTCCTCCCAAGAATGAACCAGACTTGTGGAGGTCTACAATTTCTTTTCTGAGGTCTTGGTTGATTTCTTTTGATATTCCCATAATGTCAAGCAAAGAGGCACTGGGTTTGAAGGTAGGCCTTGAAATACATCCACAGGTACACCTCCAATTGACTCAAATGATGTCAATTAGCCTCAGAAGCTTCTAAAGCCATGACATCATTTTATGGAATTTTCCAAGCTGTTTAAAGGCAGTCAACTTAGTGTATGTAAACTTCTGACCCACTGGAATTATAATTACAAGTGAAATAATCTGTCTGTAAACAATTGTTGGAAAAATTACTTGTGTCATGCACAAAGTAGATGTCCTAACCGACTTGCCAAAACTATAGTTTGTTAACAAGAAATTTGTGGAGTGGTTGAAAAACGAGTTAATAACTCCAACCAAGGTGCATGTAAACTTCAACTGTACATACATACATACACACACACACTACTGCTCGACAAAAAAAATAAAAATTTGGTCGAACAACAGCCTATAGACCAGTCGAATAATTGGGTTCCCCCAGTAAAGGAACCAGATTGATTAGCTCTGAACTGCATGTATGTCAGACCCAGTTGGTTGGATCATGGTGCTTACAACATCAAAAACATGGGTTTGATTCCTGCATGAGCCACACATACCAAACAGATGGGTTGACTCGGAAGTCACTTTGTATTAAAGAGCTGCTACCTTGCCACCAATTTGTTTGATGCTTACACCTTACTGTACATTTTTGGTACAGTAATTTTGAATCCTTGTTGTTCCCTAAACTCCTTATTGTGGTACTCTAGTGGCAGCTGGTGTGACTTAGCACTGATGACACAGGCTTCTGCCTCTGCTGTGAACTCCACTTCCCCTTAAAAATGTGTCACAACCTTACACCCAACCACACCCACACACACACACACACAATTTTGTGCACACAGTTACAAAAAGATAGACCAGTGGCGGCTGCTGAGGGGAGGACAGCTCATAATAAGGGCCAGAACGGAGTAAATGGAAAGGCAAACACACGGAAACCATTTGTTTGATTTATTTGAACCCATTTAACTTATTCCGCACCAGCAATTACCACGAGCCCCCCCCCCCAATTAAAAAGGTGCCACCAACCTCCTGTGAGGTAGACAACACAGACAGAGCTGCACCTGCAGACGCACAAGTCCAAACACACACACGCTAGCGCAGCTTCCGAAAAACATTCAGACACAGACCGACAGTGTCACAAATAAGCCAAGTGGACAGATGTGTGTTTACCTGCTGAAAGTTGAGCTCCATTCCCTCAGCCTCCTCCCTGGGTTTGATGGACAATACGCACTCTCCTGTGGCAGAAACGCAAATTGCAGGAGTATGAAAACAAAATGGGTACTGTGGATCTCAGACAGTGAGTGACCAAACAGAAATGCGTGTTATGATATACAGTGGCATTCAGAAAGTATTCATACTCCTCGACTTATTCCACTTCGTTGTGTTACAGCCTGAATTCTAAATTGATTATACAGTGCCTTGCGAAAGTATTCGGGCCCCCTTGAACTTTGCGACCTTTTGCCACATTTCGGGCTTCAAACATAAAGATATAAAACTATTTTTTTGTGAAGAATCAACAACAAGTGGGACACAATCATGAAGTGGAACGACATTTATTGGATTTTTCAAACTTTAACAAATCAAAAACTGAAAAATTGGGCGTGCAAAATTATTCAGCCCCCTTAAGTTAATACTTTGTAGCGCCACCTTTTGCTGCGATTACAGCTGTAAGTCGCTTGGGGTATGTCTCTATCAGTTTTGCACATCGAGAGACTGACATTTTTTCCCATTCCTCCTTGCAAAACAGCTCGAACTCAGTGAGGTTGGATGGAGAGCATTTGTGAACAGCAGTTTTCAGTTCTTTCCACAGATTCTCGATTGGATTCAGGTCTGGACTTTGACTTGGCCATTCTAACACCTGGATATGCTTATTTTTGAACCATTCCATTGTAGATTTTGCTTTATGTTTTGGATCATTGTCTTGTTGGAAGACAAATCTCCGTCCCAGTCTCAGGTCTTTTGCAGACTCCATCAGGTTTTCTTCCAGAATGGTCCTGTATTTGGCTCCATCCATCTTCCCATCAATTTTAACCATCTTCCCTGTCCCTGCTGAAGAAAAGCAGGCCCAAACCATGATGCTGCCACCACCATGTTTGACAGTGGGGATGGTGTGTTCAGGGTGATGAGCTGTGTTGCTTTTACGCCAAACATAACGTTTTGCATTGTTGCCAAAAAGTTCAATTTTGGTTTCATTTGACCACAGCACCTTCTTCCACATGTTTGGTGTGTCTCCCAGGTGGCTTGTGGCAAACTTTAAACAACACTTTTTATGGATATCTTTAAGAAATGGCTTTCTTCTTGCCACTGTTCCATAAAGGCCAGATTTGTACAATATACGACTGATTGTTGTCCTATGGACAGAGTCTCCCACCTCAGCTGTAGATCTCTGCAGTTCATCCAGAGTGATCATGGGCCTCTTGGCTGCATCTCTGATCAGTCTTCTCCTTGTATGAGCTGAAAGTTTAGAGGGATGGCCAGGTCTTGGTAGATTTGCAGTGGTCTGATACTCCTTCCATTTCAATATTATCGCTTGCACAGTGCTCCTTGGGATGTTTAAAGCTTGGGAAATCTTTTTGTATCCAAATCCGGCTTTAAACTTCTTCACAACAGTATCTCGGACCTGCCTGGTGTGTTCCTTGTTCTTCATGATGCTCTCTGCGCTTTTAACGGACCTCTGAGACTATCACAGTGCAGGTGCATTTATACGGAGACTTGATTACACACAGGTGGATTGTATTTATCATCATTAGTCATTTAGGTCAACATTGGATCATTCAGAGATCCTCACTGAACTTCTGGAGAGAGTTTGCTGCACTGAAAGTAAAGGGGCTGAATAATTTTGCACGCCATTTTGCATTTTTCAGAAAAATGCAATTTTGCATTTTTCAGTTTTTGATTTGTTAAAAAAGTTTGAAATATCCAATAAATGTCGTTCCACTTCATGATTGTGTCCCACTTGTTGTTGATTCTTCACAAAAAATATCACAAAAAATACAGTTTTATATCTTTATGTTTGAAGCCTGAAATGTGGCAAAAGGTCGCAAAGTTCAAGGGGGCCGAATACTTTCGCAAGGCACTGTAGGTTCTCACCCATCTACACACACAATACTCCATAAGGAGAAAATGAAAACATGTTTTTAGAAACGTTCGCAAATGTATTCAATTAAATAAAGATCTCATTTACATAACAATTCACACCGGAGTCAATAAATGTTATATTTACCTTTGGCAGTGATTACAGCTGTACAGTCTTTCTGGGTAAATTGGCTGTTGAGCATTGTTTGATAGCCAAGTCTTGCCATAGATTTTCAAACCGATGTAAGGCAAAACTGTAACTAGGCCACTCAGGAATATTCAATGTCATCTTGGTAAGCAACTCCAGTGTATATTTGGCCTTGTGTCTTAGGTTACTGGCTAACTGAAAGGTGAACTTGTCTTCCAGTTTTCCTCTTGGATTTGGCCTGTGCTTAGCTCTATTCCGTTTCTTTTTATCCCAAAAATCTCCCTCGTCTTTGCCGCTGACAAGCATAGCCATAATATGATGCAGCCACCACCATGCTTGAAAATGTGGAGTTATACTCAGTGATGTGTTGTGTTTGCCCTGAACGTTTGTATTCAGGACATAAAGTTTACTTTTTTTTGCAATTTTACTTTAGTGCCTTATTGCAAACAGGATGCATGTTTTGTAATATTTTGATTCTGTACAGACTTCATTTCACACTGTCATTTAGGTTAGTATGGTGGAGTAACTACAATGTTGTTGATCCATCCTCAGTTTTCTCCTATCACAGCAATTAAACTGTTTTAAAGTGACTATTGGCCTCATGGTGAAATCCCTGAGTGGTTTCCTTCATCTACAGCAACTGAGTTAGGAGGGACACTTGTATCTTTGTAGTGACTGAGCGTTTTTTTTTGTACCCATCTACCAATAGGTGCCCATCTTCGCACAGCATTGGTCTACATGGATGAATCTGTTTGAACTTCACTTCTCGACCTTACAGTGCATTCGGAAAGTATTCAGACCCCTTGGACATTTTAGAATAAGGCTGTAATGTATTAAATCCCCACCATCTGTGATTTAATCAATTTTTGAATAAGGCTGTAAGGTAACAAAATGTAGAAAAAGTAAAAGGGTTCTGAATGCACTGTAATTGTATGTGTGGGGTACAGAGATGAGGTAGTCATAAAAAAAATCATGTTAAACACTATTACTGCACACAGTGAGTCCATGCAACTTATGTGACTTGTTAAGCACATTTTTACTCCTGAACTTATTTAGGCTTGCCATAATAAAAGGGTTGAATACTTGTTGACTCAAGGCATTTTCCCCTTTAATTCAGTTGTAAATATTTCTAAAAACACACAATTCCACTTTGACATGGTGGGGTATTGTGTGTAGGCCAGTGACACAAAATCTCAATTTAATCCACTTCAAATTCAGGCAGTAACACAAAAAGTCAAGGAGCGTGAATACTTTCTGAAGGCACTGTATTTCT
The DNA here is from genome assembly GCF_018296145.1 of Oncorhynchus tshawytscha. Lineage (NCBI taxonomy): Eukaryota > Metazoa > Chordata > Actinopteri > Salmoniformes > Salmonidae > Oncorhynchus > Oncorhynchus tshawytscha. Next base: position 33,524,948 of record NC_056441.1, read on the forward strand.
CCATGGTAAATGGTCAAAGTTGACTGCTTGCTCAATTTGCTAGATATTTCAATGACTTAAGCCCTTGGCTCCTGGAGCATAGGGCCTGTGATGATCTTTAATTTACTGCCTGATAATATGCAGTCTCTTTAGTTACTCGTATGTTCATGCATTGGTTGCATTTTCATGTGTTCATGACAACCTCAGAATAATGTAGGAAAATGTGTTGTTTACTGGAAGTTACAAAGCAATAACTTCAGTGTAACAAAGTCTGTATGGAAGCACAGTCAATACACTTCCTTGTTTCTTACCAAGGTGAGCCATCAGGTCCTCTGTGGTGACTACTTCTGTCTGGGCGGGTAGCTTGGCCTGAAGACAAATCACACATGATTATAATTTGTAAGCACTTTTCTTGACCAATGTTCATTAAACAATAGACTCTCTGAAGCTGCCATCCTGACATTTATAAACGTAAATTCTGTGTTGCGTCGATTTTGAAAGATGTTGATGGTACAAACAAGATTATAGGATTCAGAAGGCTTTGGTGTTCTCTTAACTACGGCTCATCACACCCTAACGTGAACCTGTAATTCCTGTTTCTAGAAACTTCCCTCACGCCTGTGTCAGGTCATCCTCACCCTTATTCTCAGTCACCTTAAGGCCAATTACACATCTCAATTGTCTTAAGTACTTCATCTGCACTGATCTCAAAACATATGACAGGGTAAAGCAGTATATTTTAGGACTATTGGAGGATTTTGCAACGTGCGTCTCAATAGTCTAAAGTAGCCTCCTTTTTTGGGCTCTTTCCATTGATCTGCACTTATCTGAAAATAAATAGACCAGTGAATGCAAAATCCCCCAATAGTCCTATAATATACTGCTTTACCCTATCATATGTTTTGAGATCAGTGCAGATGAAGTAGGCCTAAAACCACTTAAGACAACTGAGATGCGTAATCATGGACCCCATTAGTCCTATATAGCTGTTTCTACAGTCCAACAATACCTTCCAGCGCAGAAACAGGGTGTTCATGATGGCCAGCAGGGGACAGGGCCCGTTCTCACTCTGTGTGATGATGGGTGTCTTCTTCTCCTTCCAGGTGATCCATTTCACAAAGTAGTAGGCCGGCGTCATGGGCTCTGGGGCGGCGGTGGCCCCTCCCGTGGCTGCGGCAGCCAGGACGTCACTGACCAGGCCGGGGACGTCAGCAGAGGGGGAGCGGCCCTCGTCGCCCAGGGCAGAGTAGGACGACAATGGCTCGTCATTCCCGGTGTTGCCCTCGAAGAACTCCAGGCTGCGGATGGAGAAGGAGGGAGAGTCGCTTGTAGCCGACTGGCTATTCTCGTCCGACCTTCCAAACATGGCCTCTGAGCTCTCCCCGTTCACTTCGGTCAGAGTTTGGCTCTGCGGGGTGGATTGAGCGTCTTCTGTTGTGCCGTTTTCAGACATGACTGGCGTGAGTGCGGTTCCACTGTGTTTGCCAGAACCTTCTGCTTCCATAATTGGAGTCTTGACTGATGGTACTTTGGTGGAATCTTCACGGTCCAAGGGCTCTGCTTTGTGGCTTTCTTTAGCTACAGAGGACCCTGGTGCATGGCCACCCTCCTCAGAAATAGCCTCTGTCAGAGAGCAGTCATCTTTGACAACGCTCAGGAGATCTCCTCCGACTATCTCAGAATCCTCCATAGCCGGGTAATGTTCAATGTAGCACTTAATCAATAGAAAATAAGGCCAAGTCGTCTGTAAAGACTACTTCAGGCTTAGGCTGTATAAGCATAGAAAAACAAACTCAGCCCTTTACATTAACAATATTCAAGGCTTTAAAAGTTGGCAGTGACCTTCTAGGTGAATCTTGAGGGAAATCTACTCGACAATCAGTTCCCTGAGTAACAGTGTCCTTAGTTTGCAAAACAGGATTGATGGACGGCTACAGTAGAATCCACAGTCGCTCTGTCGGTTTTATGTCATTCAGACTGTAAGACAGAGTGGATTTCACAAAACTCTACAAGATTTCCTCTAACAAAAGATAATGATCTTTACACTAATATATATATATATATATATATATATATATCAATTTAACCTTAACAAAAGTACAATTATCTTACAGATAATTTTCAGCACTGCCTCTGTCCATTGTAGCTACAGCTGCAAACTAGAGCAAAGTTATCTTTGGGGGAGGCACAACTTATCTGGTTATAAAAGTTGTGCTTTTCCTGACTATACAATGGAATACACCAGAGAGATGGACAAGTTACAAGGGAGATGGAGCTGGTCAAGCTTGTCCCTTGCCTCGTGACATGGATGACTCAGTATGTTTCTAGGATATCAAATGCGGTATGGTTGACTTCTTAGCTTCGTCTGAAAATATCAGCTGGTGAATTCGAGTAACCATATTCTTTAAAAGAATTGTACCATACCTGCAAGAAAAATATCAGTCAGGGGAAAAACTTATTCTCGAAAAACACAAATTCTTATTCTAACTATGTTATAGGACTGACCCTGGGGGTTGACAAAATACTAAGAAGGTAACGCTAACTATAAAGCCGGTCTAGAAAATGTTGCATCTGCCAACTAGCACCAGAACTGACTACTGTCCGGACTATAGCTGGCTATAGCCTCGTGGTGACGCTCAGAAGTTGATAGCGCCCATCACTAACGTTACCCGGCAATGAGTATCTTGCTGCTGTTGGCAGCTTGCTTGCTAGCTAACGTTAGCTGACCAGCAGAAAATAAAATAACTTACCACGAAGCCAGTTGACAGCGTAAATGGCAACAACAACAAAAAAAGTAGTGAAATTTAGACTGTTGTTGGTCCAATCAACAGAAAACGTTTAACGAGCTTCGCTGGCTGACAGCCATACTATTTACATTCCACTGTCTCCTCGTTCGCTGTCTTGAATTCGCTTCCTCCACTTCACTTCCTCTTGTACTACCACAGCAAAATATTTGTATATCTGTGACCACGGTCTGTAAACAATGACGTCACGAGCTGCATTAACCACAGGGGGAAAACTCCTTTGTAGATGTCATGCACCAAGCTACAAACATAAAATACATTTAGTATAATATGCAAACCAAAAATATTTCGGGGGGAAAAAAGAAGAAAATACTCAGCAAATATGCGAATTAATCCAAACACTAGCTACATGAAATGATTGTGAATGTAATCTTCATGGGGACACGAATGGTTGGAGGAGAGAACTGCATGTGTAAATACACTGGTCGTGGTCATGAGCGTCATATCTCCTTGCGGTGTAGTATTGCAGAGACGAAAGTCTAAAATGTGTGTTTATTGTGTAATGGATGATATGTCACACACTGTGTGTGACTCATCTACTCATCTGTGATATATAAAGACGACGAATGCCTGCTCTCATTAATGAAGGAACTAAATAAAATAATAGAATCGTCCAATTCCCACACAGCTTCATTTCTTCCATGTCTTGTCTTGACCATTATTCTGATTATAAAAGTAGGATTTGTGTTGTGGAAATATGTTGTGTTGATATTGTCATGAGGTGAAAAGTATGGCACACAGCCCTGGAGGGGCATGCTTATTGGGACTACTACACATGTGACGTCATGAATTTACCGGCGTAAACACAACCACTTTCGAGTGATGTGGATTCCGAGTCTTTTCAGTGAGCCGGCTCATTTGGCTCAGTTCACCTAAAAGAGCCATTCATTTAGCTCCTAAACGACTCTTCCGTCAGTAGCGCTTAAAAACGTACCTATAACTATAAAAAAAATGCAACTCTCCAGAGTTGTAGCCTCGATTCACATGACTTGGACTCGAGTCTGACTCCAGCCACAAATTGATGAGTTGAGACTAGAATTGTTGGAAATAAAATAACTTGAAACTTGAATTGGAGCCTCAATACTCTGGACTAGACTTTCACTTGAGACTGATGTATGGAGCGAGATAGCTGCCAATAGGTTGAATTTACATAGCGTTAGGATCGTAAGAAAATCTATACGTAAATTGTTCGGATCGTAAGAAAAGCCAGCGTGAAACATGAAAAGTAAATGTTAAATTAGAAGTGTAAACGTGCAAACCCTATGTTATGACTATGAATGAACATTTACACGTTCAATTCTTACCTAACATCTCCCTTTACTCGGTTACATATCTTTTTTATAAGTACAAACTTCTGTCAGTAATGTAATGTTGCAGATAGTAACCCTTTTGGACCACACTTCATTAGAATTCTATATCATACTATGAATAGTCAGTGTGTCTACCTCGGAATTGCAGCTCAATTTCTTACACACACACACACACACACACACACACACACACACACACACACACACACACACACACACACACACACACACACACACACACACACACACACACACACACACACACACACCTAGGAGAGACTTGAGTCACTCTGTTTTCATGAATATATAATCTGGGTCTATAAGTGTTGAACATCCAAAATATTTTCAGAAAATAAAGCTCAAGCAACAAGGAGATAAGATAGCATTTGTGTGTTACATAAATTGCATTGTTTATTTACAAAAAATAATTTACAAAAAAACACTGCAATTTGACATACCAGGTATCAAGCAGAAATGTACTTGAAAAATATAAAATAATTTTGGTGCCCATCAATATTACAAAATTACAGTATCAAATTTATGCTTATATATTATGTTAACTAATAGCAAAGAAAAGTATTGGAATTGGCCTAATCAAGACCAAATTAAATCTGTGTGACATGATACCCTTTGGATTTATCATTTAAGAATGTCAGTGTACTAGTTAGTACACAGTCCGGGTTTTAATCATGACCAGAGGGACCTCCTAAGAGCCAAATTATCCTAGGTAGATTTAAAACAGCATAATTCTGAGGTTCTGATGAGAACTGGCAAAAGTTTTCACAAACTCCATCCATTTTGAGTGAGCGTGCCCTCCTTGACTCAACACTGAGAATTCCGAGGTGACTTAACCTGTCATCAACCATTGTTGTCCAAAGGTGGGTTTTAATCCGTTTTAAAGCTGAGAAGCTTCTCTCGCAAGAAGCACTGCTGACTGGTGTAACAAGAGAAATCTTACAAAGTCGAAACAGCTCATGGAAGACCTCTTTATAAGGTTCTAGAAACACAACAAAGTCATAGAGTAGACGGTCTGTCCCTTCCACTTTTCTCTCTCCTATCAAGAAGCTGCTTGGTTTGATGAACCTCATGTTTTGAGGTCCTCTAAATCTGACTCAAAGGTCTGAGCAAAGGCAAACAGAGTCTTCTCATTCAAGAATGTTGTACTCTTTGGGTTGTGAGACTGGACCCCTTGCATTATCTCACAATTCTTCTTTGAAAAACACCTCTGCAGCTCAGCTGTGAGACTGTCAAGCGCCTGACAAAAGATTGCTCTTTGGAAGCTCTCACCATCACTTTGGTCTCTATTTTTCTGTCCTACAGTGCTCATCATCAGTGAGTCGTGAAATCTTAAGCTTGTTTTAGGCTGTCTTTTGCACACTGTTTGTACACTTATTTTGCAGTGCTCTGCAATCTCTTCAACCTCTTTCCATAGTTCTCCATAGTAACCCTCACTTCTGTAGTCCTGTAATGTGTCTGTAAAGGTACCTACTAGATCCACAGCCCTTGCTAGGTCAAGAGAGCTTGATTGGAACATGTCAGAAAGACATTTGGCATCACCAAGCACTTTCCAAAAGGTAACCAAAAGCCCTATGAAAAGTAAATCTATCTGAGAAAGAAGGTCCCTTGCCTCCACTGATCTATCAACACTATTTTCAAGTGTGATATCCTGTAGCACTCTCAGAACTGCTGGAAGCCTGTCCTTCAGATTATGGCATTCCATGTATCTGTGTAGCAAATGTGAAAGTGCTAGCTAGTTAGCAGTGGTGCGCGCTAGTGGCGTTTCAATCGGTGACGTCACTTGCTCTGAGACCTTGAAGTAGTGGTTCCCCTTGCTCTGCAAGGGCCGCGGCTTTTGTGGAGTGATGGATAACGATCACGGGGACGCTCTGACGTGTGCAGAGCGTCCCTGGTTCGCACCCAGGTCGGCGTGAGGGGACGGGCATAAAGTCTATACTGTTACATTGATGCTGTTGACCTGGATCACTGATTGCTGCGGGTGACTGTTGACGTGTGCAGAGCGTCCCTGGTTCGCACCCAGGTCGGCGCGAGGGGACGGACGTAAAGTCTATACTGTTACATCTGCATGCCCACCTTACATCCGTAAGTCTCTATAGTTCCCTGGGCTGATGCTGTGGATACAGCTCTTTCTGAACTGCAAGCCACTTGAGATAAACGTACGAGCCAGATACAAAGTTATAAAGCTTCTGCAGGAGAGCAAAAAAGTGAACTGATTCAGACACTGATTTTACAGCATCGATGCACATTCAAATGCACACAAAATGCACACCTTGCACTGTTTTTAATCTGTGCAGACACACCCGAATGCTTTCCGCTCACAAGATTATTTCTGCAGTCCAGGCCATGTTTTTCAAGGCAATCAATTATAATTTTTGTGAGACCTGCTGCATCTAAGCTTTCATCTGACTGAAAATGTCAAACGCTTTCATGGATAGTACCTCACAAATAAAGACTTATTTTTTTCTTTAAATCTTTGGTTTCATCTGCAATTACACTAAAAACTTCCCTTTCATTTACTTCTCTTATTATTTCACTTTGTACTATCTCAGCTAAGCCCTCAAGAACTTTGTTCTGGATTTGATGGCTTGTGTACTTAGCATTGCCACATGCATTCATCCTTTTCTCTATGAGGGTCATGCTTTGCTATTTCTTCTAAGATTGTCAAAACATTACCCTTGTTGTGACCTCTCTGCGCTTTATTTTGAGTGGCAGTTAATAGGAGCACATCTGCAATTGTTTTAATGTAAGTACAGATTTCCTCCACTTTCTTTTTCCGGTCCTCATTTATGACATCTAACATTGATGAGTTGCTGTCTATAGCCCTTTTATGCTGATTCCAAGCATACATAGCGTTGATATGATGCTTTGCCTTCGAATGGAGCTTAAAACCCAGAATCTTTAAACAGCGTCTTTTTCCAGTTACAAAAACCTGACTGTGATGTGAAGGCAGATTCAGGTGTATTGAGCAGAGAAACATGACTGTGATGTGAAGGCAGATTCAGGTGTATTGAACAGAGAAACATAACTGTGATGTGAAGGCAGATTCAGGTGTATTGGGCAGAGAAAAATGCCTACAGGCGAAACAACAAGTTGAATCTTGATTTACAGAATATTCAAGCCATGAACTGTCCTTATACCAGGAGCTGTTGACAGCCCTTTTCCTAGTACCATGCTGAGTTTTGGCAAATGTTTTCAAACACGGCTGTACAGGACCCTCTTCTCTGGATCTTGAAATGTCTGAAATACACGTTAAATAATATGTCATATCTCTATGGAAATGTATAGTTATGGGATCCACAAGATTAGATACGAACAGCTGCTAACTAAAATGTGTAGTTTAAAGTATAGGCCTGGCCTACCATTGGGTCCTTTTGGAACAGCACATGTGGTGCTTGATGCAGTTGGGAGGGGCTCGATGACATCACCTGGCAGCTCTGGCTCACTGTCTTGCTCAGAGCCAGAGGTCTCTGTGTCATCCCTTGATACATCTATTACATTAAAACAACACAAGAATCATTAGTGTATAATCAACATAAAAATGTCACAGCCATCAAAACAAGAACACACATGAATCAACAACCAACATTTTAAAGTGAGGCTTAAATCGGACAAAATCATCTATTACAAGCTGAAGCTAAACTTAAATTCTGAACTGGCATGTGACTGACTGCCTGGTAGATGCTCTAACCTGGTGGTGGTAGACTGGGTCCTTGTGAAGTCTGACCACACTGACTCTGACTAGCCTCAGGTAGGGAGCTGCTCTCGTGTCCGGTGGTGATGCAAGGGATGGGGTCTGTTTGCACCTGATCTGCCTGTTTGTGCTTCTTTAAAAATAAATATGATATCTCTCCCTTTCTTATCATGTTTAATTGACCCTATGCAAAAATAAGGCTGTTTATGGTTACATCTAAGTCTAACAGTATAGACTTCACGTCCGTCCCCTCGCCCCGACCTGGGCACGAACCAGGGACGCTCTGCACACATCAACAGTCATCCTCGAAGTGTCGTTACCCATCGCTCCACAAAAGCTGCGGCCCTTGCAGAGCAAGGGGACCACTACTTCAAGGTCTCAGAGTAAGTGACGTCACCGATTGAAACGCCACTAGCGCGCACCACCGCTAACTAGCTAGCCATTTCACATCGGCTACATAAGCATCCAATTATCCACATTTTAGTCCAATCTCAATCTTAATTACAAATCCCCATTATCATAACTGTACCTTAAAATCAACCACCCGCCCAAATGACTAGTTTGATCATGGCTAGCCCTACTTTGCAGTAAGTAACTTAGCTAGCTATAATTTCTTATACCTTTACGATAGCAAACAGGCTATCTGCAAATTGTGGTAATCTTTTGAGTAACGTTAACAGATTGATAATAACACATGTTTGTTTTGAGTTCAAGTACGGAAATCTAACTGAGTTAATGGATTTCAAATTACTGAATGCTAACTTGCTGAACACTGACAGCTGTAGCCTACTAGTTACCCCATATTAGCTAAACATTTGTATACTGTAACTTACGACACTGCACTGTATATGCGTGTATTTCTAGCACAGATGTAAACATAATTGTCTGTTAATGGAACCAAAGGTCTACCGTTAACTTACACAGCGACTCAACTTTCGTAAAAGTTGTTGAGGAAACCTAAACCCGATGCTAAACCTTAAAATGTACTTCAAATATGATGCTTTCGTCAATCGCGAAAAGAGCTCGTGGAGCTGTGGAAATATTCCCTCTTCTTCTTCTGTATGTTCTTATTCTTCTTCTTATTTTGTATCTCGCAACCAACGTTAATATTCTCGTCGATTTAAAAACGTCAAAATAATGCTTCTTTCAACAAGAGGTGAAATGAGATGTCAATCAGCATTAAACTGCCAGTAGCGAATTAAATATTGGGGTGGCCAATCAGATGTCAGGGGTGTCCAGTGCCACCCCGGACACCCTTCTGGCTCCGCCCATAGCTACAAGGTCCCTATTTTACAATTACATAGGCTAGTCGAAAGTTGACCAAATAATGAAAAGGGCTGTCTGCTAGCCTCAATAAATACACAAATATTTATAGTTGAACAAGTCTTTGCATGTATACATGTCTTTTTGTTTTTAAACTTGACTTGAGGCTTGACTTGAAAACATGAATACTCGACTTGACTTGCTCTTAGAATGCACGAATTAGACTTTACTAGAGTCTTGACCAGTTATTCTTGTGACTCGAATTGAAACTCGGACCTTGTGACTTGAGGCTTGCTTGTGACTCAAATAATAGTCACTTGGTCCCTCTGAAAATCTCTAATGTAAAGCCGACAACGTTGCCTGCCATTATGTCAGACCATGACATGCGAGACCAATTACATTTTTACCTTTCCAAATTATTACAAGGCCTGCAAAAAAATATAAGAAAAAAAGGAACGCAATGCAACAATGTGTGGGCCAGAAAAAGTCTCTCTCCTCACTATCAATTGTTTCTGCAGTGATGAATTACAATCTTCAGATCATGTTTTTATAACCTATCATCTGCAGATAATCGTTGTCTGGAGCTCAAAAAGAAGTATAAACATTATTCAAATCAGGGAGCCAAATGAACGGCTCTCTCACAGATGCGATTCGGTCCCCGACGTTCACCAAAAACAGCCGTTCAAAAAGAGCCGTTCATTCGCGAACGACCCATCACTGCCACTTTGTACCATTCAGGAGCTTCTGTTTTTCAAAACGTGGTGTAGGAATATTCGTCAAATTGTATATGCAGAGGACACGGGTCTGTAAACATTCTGTTTGGCAGAATATCCCGGGAGTACACAACGCTGGCGAAAATGGAGGGGTTTCTACAGAGATGTAGCGCTGCATTAAAGGTAGGCACACACACACACGAATACGTTTACTATACATTGCATTGCATATTTTACAAATGTTTCATTTTCTCTGTTTAATGACTAGCCTTGTTCATCGCGTGCTCTCTGCTGTCTGTCATGCAATTAATTTACATATTCCAACTGTCTAAATTACTGTCACAGAGGCTGGTCACTTTTTTCCAAGACTTTGCTGCTTTTACAATTGAATTAGCTAGCCTACTTTATTACAATTATATTATTCATAATGTATGGATATCCTAACAACCTGTCAACTACAATTGAGAGTTTATTGATTCATTCTCTCAAGTTACAACATAGCTGAATTGAAAAGAGACTAATTGCAGTATGGTTCAAGATTCCAAAAATCTTTTTTTCCTGAAGATGATGAATCTTTTCTTGTAAAAGGTCTGACACACAAAACACAGAGCGCCATGACTCATAAGGAGGTGGTGTGTGGATGAAGAGCTAGAATTGTCAGAGAGCAAGAGGAGGTAGAATACTGCCCACTGAAACTTCATTACCAGCCATTGTCACATATTGCATCGTTGGTATGTTATCAGCACATTTTGCAAGGGGTTGCCACAGTAGAGTCAGATGACCAATACCATGAGAGGGTTAATGATTTGTATGACATTTTAGTCAAGTGCCAAGAATCTGACATAGTGGGGGAAACCCTCTTAGGCTATTCCCTTTTTTGTCCCACCCTGGCATCTCCTGCACACTGTATTGCCTGTGTGTACATTCAAGACTAAAGCTGCCATGTGTGGTGGGTACCCCTTGTTTATATAGGCTATGTGGGCACACGCACACATCTCTCTTTCTCTGGCTGGAGTCTGGGCTAAAGCTTTCACTTCCAAATTCCTGTGGTCCAACAGCTTGACTGTTGTGCATGTGACATTATTAATAGTGATATTAGGTGACACCTCTGTCACTATGCCTGAATGGCAGACATCTCATCCCCCCTCCCTCCTTCCCCTGCAGCCTTGGTATGGAATGCTGCTGTCTATGGCTGTCAGGCACAGCAAAGATTTAAAGAGAAGGTGTCTAATTTCAAGGGGTCTGACGATTACTCTTGAGGAGTCACCATTAACCTGCTTTACTTTAGTTTTTTTCTCCTTCCGTCAGAGAACAGCTGTGGTGGGATATCATATGGCCCGAGAGAGAATCAGAGAACACATTCGAGACATAACGTGAGACTAATCAAAACATGTAATGGGCTGAATTGAATTCCTTTCTTAAAACACTCTCTGTAAGACACTGTAGTATTTTACATTTTTTATTTAACCTTTATTTCACTAGGCAAGTCAGTTAAGAACAAATTCGTATTTACAGTGACAGCCTACACCAGCCAAACCCAGACGACGCTGGGCCAATTGTGAGCCGCCCTATGGGACTCCCAATCACGGCCGGTTGTGATACAGCCTGGATGTAGGCTTAGTTGTAGTTTGTAGTGGGCTAGTTGTAGTTTGTAGTGGCCTAGTTGTAGTATGTAGTGGCCTAGTTGTAGTATGTAGTGGCCTAGTTGTAGTTTGTAGTGGCCTTTTGATTCATTCACTTAAAAGTGATTCTTTCCCAGCATCCTCCCCCCTTCTCTAAGTATGAGTTCCCGTTTTAAATGGGCGTAATCAAAGCTCCGTGGCATACTTCCTGGCTCTTGTCGTCTGTTAGATTTAATGTTCCTGCCCTCTGGTCAGATGCTTCTGTTTGGTCCACATCAACCACTTAGGTCAGGTTATATCTGAATACTGCCACACAGAAGGTCTCTGTGTTCTGATGGGCACTGGGCAGCCTTAGTTTAGCCACTGTCACTTCACATTATGGCCTCCACACATGGCTGGAGACTAAGTGTTGATGTTTATGTCTGGGGTTGTCCCTGACTACTCTACCTGGGGAGCTTAACGCTTTGTATGCCTGTCCTGTCTCACGCCCACACACTCACGGGTTGGGGGGCCCTCAACATGCTCATCTTTTCCATAATCAAACACTTGAAGACCATTTAATGTTATTGGTTGCAGCAGTCTTTCGTTTTCAGTGATGGGACAAGGCTACCGGTATGTTCAATAGACCGAGACAGTAGATTAGAGGTCAATCAATTAGGATTTTTCGATACCAATTATTGGAGGACTAAGAAAAGCCAATACCGATTAATCGGACGATTTTTATATATATATTTGTAATAATGACAATTACAACAATACTGAATGAACAATGAACACTTTTATTTTAACTTAATATAATACATCAATAAAATCAATTTAGTCTCAAATAAATAATGAAACATGTTCAATTTGGTTTAAATAATGCAAAAACAAAGTGTTGGAGGAGAAAGTAAAAGTGCAATATGTGCCATGTAAAAAAACTAACGTTTAAGTTCCTTGCTCAGAGCATGAGAAAGTATGAAAGCTGGTGGTTCCTTTTAACATGAGTCTTCAATATTCCCAGGTAAGAAGTTTTAGGTTGTAGTTATTATAGGACTATTTCTCTCTATACCATTTGTATTTCATATACCTTTGACTATTGAATGTTCTAATAGGTACTTTTGTTTTAGGTTGTAGTTATTATAGGACTATTTCTCTCTATACCATTTGTATTTCATATACCTTTGACTATTGAATGTTCTAATAGGTACTTTAGTATTGCCAGCCTTATCTCGGGAGTTGACAAGCTTAAAGTCATAAACAGCGCAATGGTTGAAGCATTGCGAAGAGCTGCTGGCAAATGCAGTAAAGTGCTGTTTGAATGAATGCTTACGAGCCTACTGCTGCCTACCACCGCTCAGTCAGGCTGCTCTATCAAATCATAGACTTAATTATAATATAATAATACACAGAAATACGAGCCTTAGGTCATTAATATAGTCGAATCCGGAAACTATCATTTCGAAAACAAAACATTTATTCTTTCAGTGAAATACGGAACCGTTCTGTATTTTATCTAACGGGTGGCATCCATAAGTCTAAATATTGCTGTTACATTGCACAACCTTCAATGATATGTCATAATTACGTAAAATTCTGGAAAAGTAGTTCGCAATGAGCCAGGATGCCCAAACTGTTGCATATACCCTGACTCTGCGTGCAATAAACGCAAGAGAAGTGACACAATTTCCCTAGTTTAATATTGCCTGCTAACATGAATGTATTTTAACTAAATATGCAGGTTTAAAAAATATATACTTCTGTGTATTGATTTTAAGAAAGGCATTGATGTTTATGGTTAGGTACCTGTACATTCGTGCAACGATTGTGCTTTTTTCGCAAATGCGCTTTTGTTAAATCATCCCTTGTTTGGCGAAGTTGGCTGTCTTTTTGAGGACAGTTCTCAACGAGCCAGGCGGCCCAAACTGCTGCATATACCCTGACTCTGTTGCACAGAACGCAAGAGAAGTGACACAAGTTCCCTAGTTAAAAGAAATTCATGTTAGCAGACAATATTAACTAAATATGCAGGTTTAAAAATATATACTTTTGTATTGATTTTAAGAAAGGCGTTGATGTTTATGGTTAGGTACACATTGGTGCAACGACAGTGCTTTTTTCACGAATGCGCTTGTTAAATCACCCATTTGGCGAAGTAGGCTGTGATTCAATGATAAGATAACAGGCACCGCATCGATTATATGCAACGCAGGACAAGCTAGATAAACTAGTAATATCATCAACCATGTGTAGTTAACTAGTGATTATGTTTAGATTGATTGTTTTTTGTAAGATACGTTTAATGCTAGCTAGCACCTTACCTTGGCTCCTTGCTGCACTCGCATAACAGGTAGTCAGCCTGCCACGCAGTCTCCTCGTGGAGTGCAATGTAATCGGCCATGATCGGTGTTCAAAAATGCTGATTACCAATTGTTATGAAAACTTGATATAGGCCCCAGTTAATCGGCCATTCCGATTAATCGGTCGACCTTTACAGTACATATCTGTCAGGTAGTTCCTTCCTTGACTGTGTGTGCCATAATTCTGTTGTTGTGATTTAATTGTTCTTTTATAAACAATACAAAACATACACATACAAACAACAACATCATACAAACATCAACTACATCACACCTGCCCAGACCCACTAGAACACACCACCATCTCCAGCGCCTGTATCACTTTCCGCCACATGGCCTCAAATTGCACTCTCTGCGTGGCCCACACACTTTACAGTTTTGGATAATAAAGCATTTTACTTTTCCATTGCGTTAACGACAGACGATTGGTTGATTTGCAGTTTTTAAGTCTACGTTTTTTAAAAGATGATTGACGAGAAAATATTGTCCAAACCCATCGGGTATCTCACTGCACCCTCATGTGCCGTGTCTTGAAATATGCAGACAGACGGATTAAACAAAATGGTCTATTTAAGCATTAAGGCCCGAGGGGTAATATACCACGGCTAAGGGCTGTTCTTAAGCACAACGTAACACGGAGTGCCTGGATACAGCCCTTAGCCATGGTATATTGGCCATATACCACAAACCCGTGAGGTGCCTTATTGCTATTATAAACTGGTTACCAACGTAATTAGAGCAGTAAAAATAAATGTTTTGTCATACCTGTGGTATACGGTCTGATATACCACGGCTGTCAGCCAATAAGCATTCAGGGCTCGAACCACCCTGTTTAGCATTTTGTTTATACATGTTTTTTGTTTTGCCTATCTAAGGAATGTCAACCTGCCCAAGTTCATAACCGTTACCTAAAGTTAAACCATACCCATTACCTACCTAAAATAACACTATTCCCAACAAAAGGGGAATCAAGGTGGAATTTATTTAGCTGAAAAGTTATGCTGATGATGAGGATGAGAAAAGAAGCATAGAATGAGGAAAACTAGAAGTTTGTCTCTCTTCCCTCTCTCCAAACAACTTGCTACTCCATCCACCAATTCCACGGTTCAGCCTTATCTCTCTGAGTCCCTGAGGCTCCCTGAAGCCTGTGCTAAGTGGATTGGAGAGAGAACGCCTCAGTGTGGTGCGGTTTTACATTAACCAGAAGGAATGAGACCTATGATGGGGCTCTCAGAAAGGGGAACGGGTGAGAGTAGCCAGTGTGCCTTACTGCATTTGATTTGTGTTTCAGCAGTAATGGAACACTCTTGGATCATCAATATCAACCCAATGAAGCTCACAACCTGGCTCAAAGTGATCCCTGGCTTGAATGCTGCACTCAAATGCAGGCCTAAATGGATTGCTCTGTGAACGTGGTCGAATTCACATTAGCGTGGGATATGGGGATAACTGTTAGAAAACAGCACTGCCCTATTATGTAACAGTAATGGACATTTCTCAGCAACAGAGTGAGTTGAATATGAAGCCCGTTGCAAAACAGTTCGCGTTTCCCATTAACACCGTTGGCTACACTTGATCTGCGAATGGCACACAAGACAGGTGCACAAGGACATGCATGAAGAGCAGAATCAGAGCATCCTGTCATAATCATGGTACTATCATAACATTCCTCCTCTACACCTCCGTATTTGTGTCAGGCCTACGTTTTCCCACCAACCAAGTTGTTCACCTCTTATCTAACCCTTGTTTATATTTCTAGCCTCGTCTTTGAATGGATACTGCAATAGTGGATTACTACAGCTGTAGTAGACGTCGACCTGAATCGTTCTGTTTACCATGTGGCTGTTGTGGATTCACGGTTGAAGAGCACACACACTCACACACACACACACACACACACACACACACACACACACACACACACACACACACACACACACACACACACACACACACACACACACTGTTGTTAAATATAGCCTCCCTTGGCTCCTGTTTGCCTGCTCGGGTCTGTCCACTGCTACGCCTGATGGGAGGTGCCGCGCACGCTGGGAAGAGGGAGATAAGAGGGAAGGGGAGGCTGGGCGGCCATGACGCCATGTTGTCGTACACTCACACTGGCTTCCCGTTAGTGCCACCCACGGGGTACTTACATTGGGCACTTAACATGGGGCGAAATGGCTCTCTCTCCATCCACACACTAAGCTACAGCCCACACTGATGGAGAGTAAAAACTGTCTAGAAGGCAGACCTGGACATATTTCTTGATTTACCATTGAAGTCAATAGGATGCACATCTAACAAACAAACAAGGGGGAAAAAAGAATCAGTGGCAGCTAGTAGGCCGGTGACGACGACCGCCGAGCGCCACCCGAACAGGAAGGTGGCCCTAAAGGACAAAGTAGTTAGTATATAAATCCCTACCAAATAGTTAGTGTTTGGACTTCTTCTCCTGGTTTACAGATAAATGACAGGTTTCCAGCAGTTAGGTCCATAAACTAACGGAACTAGCTAATGAAAGTGTTCATCAATGTATAGCAGAGTGCTTCAGAAGAACTTAGCTAAAGCCAGACGGTTGATTTACCTTTTTGTGTCCTGCCATACTGCCACACACACACGGGTAATTAGTGCTGTCACAGCTTTGCCATCATCCCATCACAGCAAGGCCGTCTCCCCGGTGTCAGTCATAATATCGTTTCTATCATTATGTCCCAGATAAAGAGATACTAATCACACTCCTTATCACAGTGGGTCTACCAGTCGATGGCAAAATGATTTCGCTGAGTCCAACAAGGCTGTGTCATAGTTGTAGCTGCACATTCACTCATTGTTATTAAAGACGTACCTCAGCGGTTTTTGAACATTTACTGTCGAAAAGCTATGTCCCAGGTACAGTGCCTTGCGAAAGTATTCGGCCCCCTTGAACTTTGCGACCTTTTGCCACATTTCAGGCTTCAAACATAAAGATATAAAACTGTATTTTTTTGTGAAGAATCAACTACAAGTGGGACACAATCATGAAGTGGAACGACATTTATTGGATATTTCAAACTTTTTTAACAAATCAAAAACTGAAAAATTGGGCGTGCAAAATTATTCAGCCCCCTTAAGTTAATACTTTGTAGCGCCACCTTTTGCTGCGATTACAGCTGTAAGTCGCTTGGGATATGTCTCTATCAGTTTTGCACATCGAGAGACTGACATTTTTTCCCATTCCTCCTTGCAAAACAGCTCGAGCTCAGTGAGGTTGGATGGAGAGCATTTGTGAACAGCAGTTTTCAGTTCTTTCCACAGATTCTCGATTGGATTCAGGTCTGGACTTTGACTTGGCCATTCTAACACCTGGATATGTTTATTTTTGAACCATTCCATTGTAGATTTTGCTTTATGTTTTGGATCATTGTCTTGTTGGAAGACAAATCTCCGTCCCAGTCTCAGGTCTTTTGCAGACTCCATCAGGTTTTCTTCCAGAATGGTCCTGTATTTGGCTCCATCCATCTTCCCATCAATTTTAACCATCTTCCCTGTCCCTGCTGAAGAAAAGCAGGCCCAAACCATGATGCTGCCACCACCATGTTTGACAGTGGGGATGGTGTGTTCAGGGTGATGGGCTGTGTTGCTTTTACGCCAAACATAACGTTTTGCATTGTTGTCAAAAAGTTCAATTTTGGTTTCATCTGACCAGAGCACCTTCTTCCACATGTTTGGTGTGTCTCCCAGGTGGCTTGTGGCAAACTTTAAACAACACTTTTTATGGATATCTTTAAGAAATGGCTTTCTTCTTGCCACTCTTCCATAAAGGCCAGATTTGTGCAATATACGACTGATTGTTGTCCTATGGACAGAGTCTCCCACCTCAGCTGTAGATCTCTGCAGTTCATCCAGAGTGATCATGGGCCTCTTGGCTGCATCTCTGATCAGTCTTCTCCTTGTATGAGCTGAAAGTTTAGAGGGACGGCCAGTTCTTGGTAGATTTGCAGTGGTCTGATACTCCTTCCATTTCAATATTATCGCTTGCACAGTGCTCCTTGGGATGTTTAAAGCTTGGGAAATCTTTTTGTATCCAAATCCGGCTTTAAACTTCTTCACAACAGTATCTCGGACCTGCCTGGTGTGTTCCTTGTTCTTCATGATGCTCTCTGCGCTTTTAACGGACCTCTGAGACTATCACAGTGCAGGTGCATTTATACGGAGACTTGATTACACACAGGTGGATTGTATTTATCATCATTAGTCATTTAGGTCAACATTGGATCATTCAGAGATCCTCACTGAACTTCTGGAGAGAGTTTGCTGCACTGAAAGTAAAGGGGCTGAATAATTTTGCACGCCCAATTTTTCAGTTTTTGATTTGTTAAAAAAGTTTGAAATATCCAATAAATGTCGTTCCACTTCATGATTGTGTCCCACTTGTTGTTGATTCTTCACAAAAAAATACAGTTTTATATCTTTATGTTTGAAGCCTGAAATGTGGCAAAAGGTCGCAAAGTTCAAGGGGGCCGAATACTTTCGCAAGGCACTGTATAAATACAATGCAGTACACACACTAAAGGGTAAAGAAATACGTTTTGAGCAAAATAGTTGTGTTTTTTTGACACGACAGCAAACTTCAAGGAGTGGGCCGTTCAAAGAGTTGGTTTGATGGGAATCTGTGATGTCATCGGCCCTCCTTCTTGAGGAGCAATAGAGGAGCATGTCTTGTGCTATGTCACGACTTATCTGGACCACCTATTGAGATGTGCCTATTGTTAAGTAAATCAGTTGTTAAATTAGGTCAAAAGTGGACTGGAGTGCCACTTTTTAAAGTAGGTTATGTTCTTTGATTATCATAGCCTAAGTAGATTAAAAGCAGCAGTCCAAAAATAATAGCATAGGCCAGATGCTAACTAACTACTGTGAGCCGGAATTAAATATAGGTCTACCATTCCAGTCTGTCAACATGGGATTTGTTTCACTAGGCTATTCTTGGCTATTCATTAACTGACTGCAGGCAGGTATCTAGCATTCTGGCGATGGTTTGCCAATGCCACTGCTTTTTACATTTTGACTAGTGTAGCCTTGGCTGTGTAAAAAAAAAACGGTTTAGAAATCTACAATGTATAAATCTGATAAGGAATTTTCCCACTCTCTTTACTTCCCCCTCTCTTTTCCTTCCTTCCTTCCTTCCTTCCTTCCTTCCTTCCTTCCTTCCTTCCTTCCTTCCTTCCTTCCTTCCTTCCTTCCTTCCTTCCTTCCTCCCTCCCTCCCTCCCTCCCTCCCTCCCTCCCTCCCTCCCTCCCTTCCTCCCTCCCTCCCTCCCTTCCTTCCTTACTTACTTACTTCCTTAGGGCAGTTCGGAGGGCAGCTCTGGGATCCACGTTGTCCTTGGCAACGAGGCCTGTGACCTCGACTCCATGGTGTCGTCCCTCGCCTTCGCCTACTTTCTGTCCACAGTGAGTCAGCTAGCTTCTAGCCTGTGCCGCCTCTCATTAGTGAATCCCTCAACCCAGGTTGAAAATGAGTTACCATACCTGAAGTATCTATTCCCCTTCTCATATGTTTAGGTTTTTTATACGGTAACAAGTAATTGACACTTTACTTCAGGGCCGCTGGAAGTGGTGTCCTAGTGCTCTTGACAAACTTGGCCCTCGCAGGAGACTTCCAGAATGATCTTATGCAATTATCAGCCATGTATTTTTGGGGTGTCTCACTACTGAGATTTCATTTTGTTTCGGCACCCCTGCTTTACTTGAGTCATAAGGACTACATAACACTCATAATCATGACATTACGTCAGTTATCATAAGCTGACACCAGTTATGCCATGATTATGACCGTGTTATGTAGCCCTTATATAACAGGGGGTTTTAGTAAATTGTTACCCAAAAATACATTCACTACATGGCCAAAAGTATGTCTGCTCGTCAAACATCTCATTCCAAAATCATGGGAATTAATATGGAGTTGGTGCCCCCTTTGCTGCTATAACAGCCTCCACTCTTCTGGGAAGGCTTTCCACTAGATGTTGGAACATTGCTGCGGGGACTTTCTTCCATTCAGCCAAAAGAGCATTAGTGAGGTCAGGAACTGATGTTGGACGATTAGGCCTGGCTCGCAGTCGGCGTTCCAATTCACCCCAAAGGTGTTCGATGGGGTTGAGATCAGGGCTCTTTGCAGGCCAGTCAAGTTCTTCCACACCAATCTCGACAAACCATTTCTGTATGGACCTCACTTTGAGCACGTGGGCCTTCCCCAAACTGTTGCCACAAAGTTGGAAGCACAGAGTCGTCTAGAATGTCATTGTATGCTGTAGCGTTACGATTTCCCTTCACTGGAACTAAGGGGCCTAGACCAAACCATGAAAAACAGCCCCAAACCATTATTCCTCCTCCACCAAACTTTACAGTTGGCAATATGTATTGGGACAGGTAGCGTTCTCCTGGCATCCGCCAAACCTAGATTAATCCGTTGGACTGCGTGATTTATCTCTCCAGAGAACGCGTTTCCACTGCTCCAGAGTCCAATTGCTGAGAGCTTTACACCACTCCAGTCGATGTTTGGCATTGCCATGCTGGTCTTAGGCTTGTGAGTTGCTGCTCTGCTATGGAAACCCATTTCATGAAGCTCCCAACAAACAGTTATTGTGCCGACGTTGCTTCCAGAGACAGTTTGGAACTTGGTAGTGAGTGTTATTGCTCTTAGATGTTTCCACTTCACAATAAGAGCACTTACAGTTGACCGGTGCAGCTCTAACAGGGCAGACATTTTACGACCTGACTTGTTGGGAAGTTGGCATCCTATGACGGTGCCACGTTGAAAGTTATGGAGCTCTTCAGTAAGGCCATTTCACTGCAAATGTTTGTCTATGGAGATTGCACGGGGTGTCCACATACCTTTGGTGATGTAGTTTACTTTCTGGAAATCTTCTAGTATGAAGACCCATAGACTCTATGTTGTGGTTGTTTGAAATCAAATTTGTAAATTAATACGTCCTGCTATGCAGTAATTCATATATCTCCTAATTTAACTTGTTAATAGTGTTGAGAGAACTGGGCCAAGTCCTGAAGCACCCCCGGCTCAGAGTGACTCATTTCTAGGTCTGAGGTCCATGAATAGCTTGACCAAGCGTAATCAAAATTCCCAGAATTCTCCAAAATAGGACCAGACAACCTTCAGAGTCACTCGGATCATACTCATGCATAAAAACAGTGTCTGTGCCCTGGCCACCAGCCACCGGTCTCTCCTTATCTTTCGTTACTGCATTGATCCATCTGCCCTCCCTAACCCCTGGCTATAGCTGCTCGCTAGCCTATATGCCCCCGCTACTCATGAAATATTCACACAGCCTCAGATACTCAAGATACGCCAAAGGTCTGAGAAGGTGGACAAAAACATTGCAGAGGAATCGCAGCTAACCTCAGCAGGAAGGTGTGTTGGTGTCAGATGTCTGTTTTGAACTGGTCTCCCTCTTCCATCCTTTCCTCCTTTTCCCTTCCTCTTCTTCCATCCCCCTTTGTTCCAAGACGTCTGGCAGCTCGTGTAAGACTGTGGTGCCAGTGCTGAACATCCCGAGGGCCGAGTTCCCCCTACGTTTAGACAACGTGTTCCTGCTGAAGGAGAGCGGGGTTCCATCAGAGGCTCTGGTGTTCCGTGACGAGGTGGACCTGGCAGGGCTCCATAGAGCCAAGAGGCTGGTTCTCTCCCTAGTGGACCACAACGTGCTTCCTAGGTCAGGGGTTGCAACATGACTCTTCCTATTTATTTTCTCACACTGTCACGTCCTGACCTTAGTTCCTTTTTTATGTCTCTATTTTAGTTTAGTCAGGGCGTGAGTTGGGGTGGGCATTCTATTTGTTGTTCTATGTTTTTGTATTTCTGTGTTTGGCCTGGTATGGTTCCCAATCAGAGGCAGCTGTTTATCATTGTCTCTGATTGAGAACCATACTTAGACAGCCTGTTTTCCCACTATGATTTGCGGGTAGTTGTTTTCTGTTTTGTGTTGCTGCACCTTACAGGACTGTTTCGTTTTCGTTTCACTCTCTTTGTTATTTTGTTTAGTGTTTCTGTTCTAATAAATATAACATGAACACTTACCATGCTGCGCATTGGTCCGATCCATCTTATTCCTCATCAGAAGAGGAAGACAATCATTACACACACTCTCTTTTCTGACATTCTCTCCCTTGCCATCTCTGCCTTTCTCTCACTCAGACTTTCTACCAATGATACCTACAGTATCAAATAGAATTGACAACACAGGAGAACTTTGTGGGAAAGTGCCTGATATGTGGAGGGCCAGTTTCCCGGACCCAGATTAAGAAAACGTGTTTTTTTTGTGATACTTTTTACCCATTTTTCTCCCCAATTTCATGACAGTCTTGTCTCCTCGCTGCAACTCCCCTACATACTCGGGAGAGGTGAAGGTTGAGAGCTGTGCGTCCTTTGAAACATGACCCAGCCAAGCCACACTGCTTCTTGACACACTGCTCGCTTAACCCGGAAGCCAGCCGCTCCAATGTGTCGGAGGAACCACCGTCCAGCTGTCGATCAAAGTCAGCTTGCAGGCACTCGGCTCACCACAAGGAGTCGCTAGAGCACAATGGGACAAGGAAATCCCGGCCGGCCAAACCCTCCCCTAACCCGGACGACGCTGGACCAATTGTGCGCCGCCTCATGGGTCTCCTGGTCACAGCCGGCTGTAACACAGCCTGGGATCGAACCCGAGTCTGTAGTGACACCTCAAGCTTTGTGATGCAGTGCCTTAGACGGCTGCTCCACTCGGGAGGCAGAAAACACATAGTTAAGGATATATGACACAATGTATTTC
This sequence comes from Oncorhynchus tshawytscha, assembly GCF_018296145.1. Classification (NCBI taxonomy): domain Eukaryota; kingdom Metazoa; phylum Chordata; class Actinopteri; order Salmoniformes; family Salmonidae; genus Oncorhynchus; species Oncorhynchus tshawytscha. The sequence goes on from NC_056441.1 coordinate 33,547,493, forward strand.
ACAATATTCACTCAACTCCAACTTTTCCCCGTAGTGCCGACATTGACTTGGAGGAGGCAGTTGTGGAAGTCATTGATCACCACCACCTCGAGAGGACACCCTCCACTTCCTGTTCCGTCACCAATGGAATCGTGGGTTCCTGTGCCACCTTGGTGACAGAGTACATTCACCACAAGGCACCTGAAGTGCTAGACAGACAGGTGGCCCAATTATTATACGGTAAGGTTGCCACAGCAATAATTCTCTCATGTCCAGCATTCTCTATAACACGTGCCAAACTCCAGTACTTGAGGGTCACAGTGTCTCCAGGTCTTTAAACAATGCATACCTCAGAACTAGGCATTGGAAATATGGCAGGAGGAATTTTGACTAAAATGGTAGATTCGCTTGTTTGTCAATGCCAGCGGTAACCATTAGCTCAGTTCACCTATACCCACACAGGGGCCATTGTGCTGGATTGTGTCAACATGGCCCCAGAGGCGGGCAAGGTCACATCCAAGGACAGCCTTCTGGCCTGCCTACTGGAGTCGCGCTTTCCAGACCTGCCACCCAGGGGTGCCCTCTTCCAGTCCCTACAGAGCGCCAAGTTTGACATCTCAGGTAACAAAGAAAAACCCGCCATGGGAAAAGTGTTGACAGGTGGACAAAATGACACTGCCTTGTCACTTGACATTCAGGGACATAGGTTGTCATGACAATATGACATTATTATGTCAGTATTATGACACTGTTAGGACATACCATTCAAATAAAGTGTTACCCGTATTTTAAAGAGTGTTGTAGAGTAAGTGTGAGATTTTACACAACGTCAAAAGAATGTTGTGGAGTGTCCATCTAGAAGTAAAAAAATTTAAATATGTCAAACCCTTTAGGTAGGAACCTCTGCTCTCTTGACCCAATGACTGGACAAAGCCATCGATCACGTGACACCATTCATTCCTTATGTGCAGACTCAATAGCGCATTCAGGCCAAATGAAGTCGGTTAAGATGGCGTCTAATGGAGACATAACATGCGCAGTTTGAGCTACTCCAAGAAGAGACGTTGCAGGCTAGCTCAGCGTTGCCCCCTCTCAAGCTGAAGGCCAACCGGCGTACCGTCATATTGGTACCATGATTGTCTTCTAAGTAATGTTTTCTTTACACAAAGATTGACCATGACGATTGCCATTTTTCAATTCACTTTATTCGGGGATCCTGTTTTCTGCCAACAATTCCTGCAGTACCTCGGTCGGCCTTGGACTTTCCAGGGCTTCAATGAAAGGGGACAGTCATTCTCCCTTGTGTTGACCTCATTCCAGGTTTATCTTACTATGTGTTATGTTATACTGGTACTGGGTAATGTTCATGATGACGTTGACCTTAACAAGAGCCCCAGGACCAGTGGAAACAAAATAGCCCCATAACATCAAAGATCCAACACCATATTTTAAAGTAGGTATTGGGTTCTTTTTTTTGCGTCCTCATTTCGACGCCATTACATACATTGTGTCAGAGAAGAAAAAAAATCAAATACTTGACCACATCCAATACTTGACTGTATTTGACTACATTTACACCCCGCGTTGTGGTAATTTACCATAGAAATAGAGTGTTGTTGTTTATCACTTATACAACCAAATCAAATCAAACTTTATTTGTCACTTGTGCTGAATACAAGTCTAGACCTTGCCGTGAAATGCTTACTTACAAGCCCTTAACCAACAATGCAGTTCAAGAAGAGTTAAGAAAATATTTATCAAATAAACGAAAGTTTAATTTTGTAAAAAAAAGATTAAGTAACACAATAAGAATAACGAGGCTGTATACAGGGGGTACCGGTACTGAGTCCATGTGCAGGGGGTGCAGGTTAGTCGAGGTTGTTGATAATTGTACCACAGTCTGACGTATCGCCTGGCTCTGTGTGTGTGTGTCTGGTTAACTTCTACCATGGAGGGTTCAGGGCTGTTTGCCCTCAGAAAGGATTCACACCACTGGACTTTTCCCCCCACATTTTGTTGTGTTACAGACAGAATTTAAAATGTATTACATTTAGATTGAGATTTTGTCACTGGCCTACATGCAATACCCCATAATGTCAAAGTGGAATTATGTTTTTTAAAATATTTGTACTAATTCATTAAAAATTAAAAGCTGAAATGTCTTAAGTTAATAAGTATTCAACATCTTGGTTATGGCCTAAATAAGTTCAGTAGTAAACATTTGCTTAACAAGTCACATAATAAGTTGCACGGCCTCACTCTGTGTGCAATAATAGTGTTTAACATGATTTTTAATAACTACCTCAAAAATATCTGTAAGGTCCCTCAGTCTAGCAGTGAATTTCAAACACAGATTAAACCACAAAGACCAGTGAGTGTTTCCAATGCCTCGCAAAGAAGGGCACCTATTGGTAGATTGGTAAAGAAAAGCAGAAATTGAATATCCCTTTGAGCATGGTGCAGTTGTTAATTACACTTTGGATGGTAAATCAATATACCCAGTCACTACAAAGATACAAGCATCCTTCCTAACTCAGTTACCGGAGAGGAAGGAAACCGCTCAGGTGAAACCCCTCAATGGTGACTAAAACAGTTGCAGAGTTGAATGGTGATGATAGGAGAAAATGGAGAATGGATCAACAACATTGTAGTTACTCCACAAGACTAACCTAATTGACAGAGTGAAAAGAAGGAAACCTGTACAGAATATTCCAAAATATGCATCCTGTTTGCAATAAGGCACTAAAGTAATTCTGCAAAGAAATCACTTTTTGTACTGAATACAAAGTGTGATGTTTGGGGCAAATCCATTACAACACATTACTGAGTACTTCTCACCGTATTTTCAAACATAGTGGTAGCTAAATCATGTTATGGGTCCGCTTGTAATCGTTAATGGCTGGGGAGTTTTCAGGATAAAAAAGAAAAGGGAATAGAGCTAAGCACAGGCAAAATCCTAGAGGAAAACCTTCTTCAGTCTGCTTTGTCAATCTATGTCAAGACCTGAAAATGGTTGTCTAGCAATGAACAACAACCAATTTGACAGAGTTTGCTGAATTTTTTAAAGAATAATGGGCAAATGTTGCAGGTGCGGAAAGCTCTTAGAGACTTACCCAGAAAGACTCAAAGCTGTAATCACTGCCAAAGGTGCTTCTACAAGGTATTGACTCTGGGGTGTAAATACAGTCGTGACCAAAAGTTTTGAGAATGACACAAATATGAATTTCCACAAAGTTTGTTGCTTCAGTGTCTTTAGATATTTTTGTCAGATGTTACTATGGAATACTGAAGTCTAATTACAAGCATTTTATGAGTGTCAAAGGCTTTTATTGACAATTACATGAAGTTGATGCGAAGAGTCAATATTTGCAGTGTTGACCCTTCTTTTTCAAGACCTCTGCTATCCGCCCTGGCATGCTGTCAATTAACTTCTGGCCCTCATCCTGACTGATGGCAGCCCATTCTTGCATAATCAATGCTTGAAATTTGTCAGAATTTGTGGATTTTTGTTTGTCCACCCGCCTCTTGAGGATTGACCACAAGTTTTCAGTGGGATTAAGGTCTGGAGAGTTTCCTGGCCATGGACCCAAAATATCAATGTTTTGTTCCCTGAGCCACTTAGTTATCACTTTTGCCTTATGGCAAGGTGCTCCATCATGCTTGAAAAGGCATTGTTCATCACCAAACTGTTCCTGGATGGTTGGGAGAAGTTGCTCTCGGAGGATGTGTTGGTACCATTCTTTATTCATGGCTGTGTTCTTAGGCAAAATTGTGAGTGAGCCCACTCCCTTGGCTGAGAAGCAACCCCACACACAAATGGCCTCAGGATGCTTTACTGTTGTCATGACACAGGACTGATGGTAGCGCTCACCTTGTCTTCTCCGGACAAGCTTTTTTACGGATGCCCCAAACAATCGGAAAGGGGATTCATCAGAGAAAATGACTTTACCCCAGTCCTCAGATGTCCAATCCCTGTACCTTTTGCAGAATATCAGTCTGTCCCTGTTGTTTTTCCTGGAGAGAAGTGGCTTCTTTGCAGCCCTTTTTGACACCAGGCCATCCTCCAAAAGTATTCGCCTCACTGTGTGTGCAGATGCACTCACACCTGCCTCCTGCCATTCCTGAGCAAGCTCTGTACTGGTGGTGCCCCGATCCCGCAGCTGAATCAACTTTAGGAGACTGTCCTGGCATTTGCTGGACTTTCTTGGGTGCCCTGAAACCTTCTTCAAAACAATTGATCCGCTCTCCTTAAAGTTCTTGATGATCCGATAAATGGTTGATTTAGCAGCAATATCCTTGCCTGTGAAGCCCTTTTTGTACAAAGCAATGATGACGGCACGTGTTGATGATGTCGGCACCACCCTCCTTTTGAAGGTTTCAGTCTGTTAATCGAACTCAATCAGCATGAGAGAGTGATCTCCCGCCTTGTCCTCGTCAACACTCACACTTGTGTTAACGAGAGAATCCCTGACATGATGTCAGCTGGTCCTTTTGTGGCAGGGCTGAAATGCAGTGGAAATGTTTTTTGGGGATTCAGTTCATTTGCATGGCAAAGAGGGACTTTGCAATTAATTGCAATTCTTCTGAACACTCTTCATAACATTCTGGAGAATATGCAAATTGCCATCATACAAACTGAGGCAGCAGACTTTGTGAAAATTTGTGTCACTCTCAACCTTTGGCCATGACTGTATTTCATTTTCAGTGAATTTGTAAAAATGTCTAAAAACATGTTTTCTCTTTTTCATTGTGATGGGGTATTATGTGTAGATGGGTGAGAGAAAAAAAACAAATATTTAATCAATTTTGAATTCCGTCAGTAAGACAACAAAATGTGGAGTAAGTCAAGGGGTATGAATCCTTTGTGAACACACTGTATATGTAGGGCCCTGTGTTTTGGTTAATCATGTCACATGACCTACATTTTTAAGAATTTGATTTAAAGGCCTCAAATAAAGGTTATAAAACAGGGCATGTGACATGATTAACCAAAACACAGGGCCAAACGTACAGTATATGATCTGCTGTAGTGCTTGTCATACAGTAGTGTCATTACCCAATTACATGCTGCCATTGTAATACTGCGTGTCCCATTGGCTTGTGTTACAGGTCTTTCTACAGAGCAGATCCTGCTGAAGGACATGAAGGCTGTCTCCGAAGGCGACCTTAGACTGGCAGTCAGCACTGTGTACATGACACTAGATGTACGTACTGTCTAACCATGCCGATACTTGAATTAATCCACTCTGCCACCACCTTGCTTTAAACTGAGACTCAGCGATATTAGGTCACCATAAGAGCAGGTGCAGCCAGAGAGTGTGAGGCAAGGGGCTGCACTCGTCAGCACCAACACATACACTGTTAAACATCTGCACAGGAGTTTGCATCTCTCTAATGCAGTGTGATAACTGCGTGACAACAAATGCTGACGATTGCAGCCTCTTGCTTCACGCAGTCTTTGTTTGTGTCGGACGTTGCCGTGCTCCTCATGGTAAATGAATATTGCTGAGTCTACCTTTAACATCACCCTCTCAGCATCAGTGTGTGTGTGTGTGTGTGTGTGTGTGTGTGTGTGTGTGTGTGTGTGTGTGTGTGTGTGTGTGTGTGTGTGTGTGTGTGTGTGTGTGTGTGTGTGTGTGTGTGTGTGTGTGTGTGTGAACCTTTACTCTTCCCCGTTAACAGCGATGCGTAAAAATGGCCGACTTTGCCTTTGAGTAACCAACTCTTTAACGAATTTGGGTTTGCAGATGATTCCCCAAGTCATAATTCCTACTCCTTTGGGAGCATTCTATTCCACTATTAGAATCTTTCCTTTTCAGTCATACTCTTCAGTCACTCTACAATGTCACCAGTTTAGCTATCAGACTCTCTTTTAATCCTGGGAGATGATCTTTTTCCATATTCTTCATTCTGACACTGGAGCCTTTGCCTCGGAGAGGTGCAAATATATGCAATGACAGACATCTGGGAGCGAAAGTGACAGCTATATGCAACTAATGGCTCAGAGCGTATATTGTACCGTCTGATTAGCATAAACAAATGAGATCAGTAGCACAGTGTTGCTTCAGACCAGGCTAAACAATAGCGACAGGAGTCATGTCTGTTAGTTAAGAATACTCCCTGATATTTGGGTGGCCGTCATTGCTCACAGAAGACGAGGAGTTGAAAGTGGGAGTCTACTGTAGGGAATACAGACAGTTGACTCCTGGTGAGTGCACATCAAATAAGTAACTCTGTTTAACTGCAGTGCAGTTCCTCCGTCCCACTGCAAATGTATTAATTTTTACAAATACCTTCTATTAGAGCTGGCACAGTTATTGTGTAATTGTGTAACCGACAATTATGGATAATAACCGTGAACTAACACACTTATTAAGAGAACATCCCTGGTCATCCCTACTTTCTCTGATCTGGAAGACTCACTAAATACATGTTTCTTTTGTAAATGATGTCTGAGTGTTGGAGCGCGCCCCTGGCTATCTGTAAATGATGTCTGAGTGTTGGAGTGTGCCCCTGGCTATCTGTAAATGATGTCTGAGTGTTGGAGTGTGCCCCTGGCTATCTGTAAATGATGTCTGAGTGTTGGAGTTGCCCCTGGCTATCTGTAAATGATGTCTGAGTGTTGGAGTGTGCCCCTGGCTATCTGTAAATGATGTCTGAGTGTTGGAGTGTGCCCCTGGCTATCTGTAAATGATGTCTGAGTGTTGGAGTGTGCCCCTGGCTATCTGTAAATGATGTCTGAGTGTTGGAGCGTGCCCCTGGCTATCCGGAAATTTAAAAAGTAAAAAAACGGTGCCGTCTGGTTTGCTTAATATAAGTAATTTGAAATTATTTATATTTTTACTTTTGATACTGAAGTATATTTTATCAATTATATTTCCTTTTGATACATTTATATATTTAAAGCCAAATACTTTTCTACTTTTCTCAAGTAGTATTTTACTGGGTGATTTTCCCTTTTACTTGTGTCATTTTCTGCTAAGGTATCTTTACTTTTACTCAAGTATGACAATTGGGTACTTTTGCCACCACTGGTCAGGAGGAGAAACTTAATTTGTGAAGCTTCCAAGAGGTCAAAACCATTTGTTTTTAAGACAGGTGTGTCACCAAAGCTGTTGATTCCATTATGTATGTCGTAGCTTATTTTCAAAGATGCCTTACAAGGTCAATTTTTTTTCCAAAATGACAATTATGACAATAACCATGGCTATTTGCATGACAAGTAAACATGACCCAAAATGCCATAACCGACCTGGGATCAAATACTATTTGAAGTCATTTATACTGTATCTGTACTTGATTGAGCTTGCTTTTTAGAATGGAACCAAGCAAACGCTCAAAATATTTGAAAGACTTTGAATAGTATTTGAACCCATGCCTGTTTTCTATATGGTATAGTTTTGTTGTTTACTGTGGTACGTCGTCCCGTGCGTTCAACAGATGTTCCTACAGCGGAAGAGCCTACAACGGGAGCTTTGTGAGTTCTGTCACAAACATCGTTTTGGTGCGGTGGTCGCCATGACAATCTCTTTCAATGAACGCAGCGAGCCCCATCGGCAGCTGGCGGTCTACAGCTCCAGCACCCTCTATAGGGAGGAGGTATGAACTGCACTGCCATGCCAACTTATATTGATCCCTAGACCCCTACGATGTGAGATGATTTTATATTTATAGGGTTAGTAATATAATAGTAAAGATTTGATAGGGGTAGGTTTTATAATAGGTAATAGTTCCACCTAGCCCTCTAATAGACTTGGCAGAATTTACCAATTTTGTGCGGCACATTTCTGTTCCTGACCCTGAAAAGTATTTTATATAAGTTCAGTGTATTGTAAAGTGGCCATTTGAATATTGGTGTGAATCTTTCCTCCCTGTTGCTTAAATTTACGTAACAAATTGGTCTACTTTGTGTGCCAACCTACCTACCTACCTTGTTAGTTTAATATTGGCCTTCAGAAACTATTCCTTGGTGTGAAAAGAAATAGTATTATTATGTGATATGAAGCATGTCTGTAAGTGAGATAAATCAAAGTATTCAATGCTGCCTGTTGCTGTTATTTATTAATGTGTTTTTCCTCTCAGGCATATGCAGGCATGACAATTTGAGATTATTAGTCCATGTTAAAACGGCAACTATGAAATAGCAATACACTTTTAAGTGTGTTTCACATTCTGCTGTAGGTGAGCCAAGCATTAGAAAAGGCCCGGAACCCCTCTCTGTGCATCTCTCCAATGAGCAGCCCCTTCAACGACATCAAGTCCTATCTCCAAGGCAATGCGCTGGCCTCCCGCAAGAAAGTGCTACCTATCCTCAAGGACTTCCTGAAGGAGTGGGACAAGAAGCAAGTGCATTGCAGGGAGACGGAGGACTTTGAGGAGCTGGACAACCACTTTGACCCCACGGGGTCGCCTGGTATCGACGGAGACTCCCGCCCCCACTGCTTCTCGGCCTCTCGGCACCACCGTCGCCGCCTGTTGGGCGCCGAGGACTCTGGGATGGAGGAAGACTTCCAGGTGCCGGCCACACCCATGAACAGTCTGGTGGAGGGCTGTCCACTGGACGCCGGCCTGCCCCAGATCAGCGCGGAAGCCATTTTGGAGAAGTTCAGCTGCATGGTAGGGGAAGCAGGGGGTAATAAAGATGTCAGCTGGCCAGGTGATCAATAACCTTCTGTTGATGCCTTTAAATCCTAGTGCCCATGGCTCTCTGTCCGCGTGCACTGCAACCCAACCAAAAGACTATAAGGAGTGTTCAAACTCAGAAGCATATCAATCAATTGTATGTTTCATAAGGGACATCTCATAGCGGATTATAATGACAATCCAAGGGGCCATGTACAGTAACTCACTCACTGGTTATATAGCAATCCAAGGTTTTCTATCAGCAGCTCCGGTGATTGACTGGAAACAGGGTTGTGTTCAGGAGGAACAAAACCACCCAAAACAGAGTGAAGCAGGGAGGTACCATCTTAATTTATCTAATAAGAAATGCTTGTTTTTGTTTTCCGTTGCAAAACGTTTTGCTACGGTGTGCCCAAATGAACACAACCCTGGACTGCCGTAGCCATCAAACTGATCACCAAGTTCTTATGGATGCTTTACTCAAGTCAGGACTAACAACACCATTACGAAGGATAGGACATCCTTCTAAAAATGACTGGCAAACCGGATGAAAAAAGCATGACTTGTACCTTCGAAGACTCCAGACAACAATGAAGGTTCAATTGTGTTTTCTCTCTGTATCCCATCTGAGTACATGGGACTGCCTCATTGGTTAGTGCCATCTCCAAGTGTAGGGGGAGTAGATTGGACATTTGGAGAATACATGATGGACTAATGTAATGAATCTTTGAAAGGCCTATTTCAATGTCACAGGCATTTGAGTGAAGCTTTATTTTGAGGAGAATATTGCCCTGGAGAATGAGTTTATCCATTTTTGCAGCATGTGTTTCAGTAGTCCTGGTCATTGTAAACTGCAGAGTTTGCTGTTTTTTAGTGCAACTTATCTATGTACAGCTTCAGTAGGGAGTTATTGTGCTGATGATTGAGCACGTGATATCTACTGGCATGTGTGTGCGAGCGCGTGTGTGTCTGTCTGTGTGTGTGTGTGTGTGTCTGGAGTTCTTGGTTAGCGTGATGTCATGATGACATTATCATCAGGGTTGTTTCAGTCCATAGTTCTCCTCATTGTCGGCATCCATCTGGAAAAGAACGAAGAGAGAGAGAGGTGGAGAGATACATACCAGATGCCGGATGCAACTCTGCCATTCATTCATGCATATGAACTGCCTGCCCCCAGTCAGATCTCAAAAATTGCAGGTTTCCTTTTTTTCTTTTTCGTCATGAATCTTGTTCTGGAGGCAGCTCTGCAGAGTGGTCACTAGCTGGCACAGCCACAAAGTCATACCTAACCTTAACCCTAATCACACTGCTAACCCTAATGCATAAACCTAAACTTAAATTAAGATCAAAACCCTTTTAGTTTTCATGAATTTGTACAATATAGACATTTTTGAGTGTGAGGCTGGCCCATCTACCGGAAATCACATAGTTTTGCCTCAAGGACAAGACTCATCCCAATAAACGTTTACCTGTGCTAAATATACTCTCTCTCTCTCTCTCTCGCGCAGGTTTTTCTGAGATTTAGATCTCAAAGCTACTTCAGCTGCCCAAATATACACAAATCTTATGTGGAATTTATCGTCTAGCTTATCGTCTAGATTTATTTAGGGATTACCATTGATTATGTCATCCTAATGAAATCATAACATTTTGAGAACAAATGAAGTGATGCAGAGGTTGACTTCATGCATACAATTTTGCGCTGAATTTTGTTCGGCATGTTATTCCTGCATTACAAAAAACGGTGATACGTTTCTATTAATACCCCCCTTTGTATTTTTGAGTTACCAGACATTTGCCTGTTCCCAGATCTGTTTGTGCTCTTGCCAACTCCTATCATCAGAGTTGACTATACAGCATCAACAGATCTGGGCTAGTGATGAATTGCTCTGATGATGGTATCTGATCTGGAATCTGTCGCATACCCCAGAGAGCCTTGTGGCGGTTCATTTGAGGAAACATTACTGCATTAGTGCAGATGTCTGCTTCATTAGCTGTCTGTAGTTGGGCCTGAGGAGTAGGTTTGAACTTACTGTACCACAGAGATGTGCATACACCCCTAGGAAAACCCACATACAGATGAATGCATAGACACAAACACATTAGACAGTGGCCTGATTCCATTTCAGTCACTAGTCTCTTCCTTTAGCTCTACCATTTCAGTGTTTCCAGATCACAAGGATTCGATAGGTCTAAGTAAGTGATAAGATGATGGTTCCTACCTCGTTCGATAGGGTATGTAAAGGTTCTACCATACACTCACCTATCCAGTCCTTTTGCATCGTGGAACTTCAAACTCTGAGAACTATGGAGGGCGGCATGGACTAAATTGGAATCCTGCTAGTCTAGCTGGAACTTCAGCTTTGTTAGAAATCCCAGATTTGATTTAATATGTCTTTGACAGCAGAAAACATCTGAGAATGTTGACTAGCCCTGTGCTGAACCATTTAATGAAGATATTAAATGTAGATAGTATAGTTGATTATACCACTTGATTATATAAATCAACCATGTAGTTTCATTGATTTATTCTCTACATCACAGCGAGAAGGTGTGTTCTGTCACGTAGTTTATAGTAAAAGAATATGTTGTGTCTAGGCTAGAATGGTATTGATAGTGAGTTTTCTATTAAACATACTCTGAACGATTATTATATTGAGCCTCAGGTATTAAGGATTTGGCAATGCTTGGCTTGTAGTTGTGGGTTTTTTTTTTGCCAGCTTAACCTGCGTGAGCCAAAAAAGATCCATTGTGCTAATTATGTTTTGTCCTTCTTTATCTCCAAATATACTTTTTGTTGAAATGTTTCATGGGAAATGTAGCTTATGTGGTGGACAGTGTAATGGCTCAGTGACTCTGCAGTTTCATGTGAACACTAAAACGAGTTTGTTTCTCCCACACCATTTGTCATGATTACATGTTTTAGTGAACACTCTTGTCACTGCGGTGTTCTAATTTTCCCAGGCCTTTAATTAAGGTTGGAAATGTTAGCTTGCTGGACTTGTTTAGCTTCTAAACAGGTTGAATGACAAGTAATTGACAATGTTGTTTCTTTAACCCAAACTGGTTCCCTTTTTCAGTTTCTCACGGCTTTAATCCAAAGATGGCCTCCTCAACCCCTCTACATGCAGTTCCTGTCAGTAGTTTTGTGAATTTTATGCAGGACAATCGGGATTCAACTTCTCTTTTATTCAAGTACGCAATGTGAAAAAAGTGTTTGCTATGTGGTTCCTGAATGCGAAACCACATGTATGACATGATTATAAGAGAAAATGTTCAACTATGCACTTCTATTAAAAAAAATGGATTTGAAGAGTTTGTGTTGTCGTCAGGTTTAATTCAGGCTTCTAACTGATTCTGGGTTATTGGTCTGATTCAAAATCATAACCTAAAGCTAACATTTCTACAAGGCACTATTGGAATATTTGGTGCCTATCACTAACTATCTCGAACTCCACCAGTCAGCAGTGTCTAATTTCTCTTAGGGTGTGTTCTCACCATTTCCACACCGTATGCTGTGTGTGCGCGTGTGCATCCACCCATTCCTGGTCATGTCACAACATGTCATTGTGTTCATAGACAGTGCCTTCAGAAAGCATTCATCGCACCACCTGATTTTTTCTTATTCTACATTTTGTTGTGTTAAAAGTCTGAATTTAAAATGGATTAAATTGAGATTTCTTGTCACTGGCCTACACACAATACCCCATAATGTCAAGTGGAATTATGTTTAAAAAAAATATATATATTTTTTTTTTTACAAATGTACTTTAAATTGAAAGAGGAAATTAGTATAAGTATTCAACCTCTTTGTTATGGCAAGCCTAAATAGGTTCAGGAGCAAACATTTTCTTAGCAAGTCACATAATAAGTTGCATTGAATAGTGTTTAGCATGATGTCTACCTCATCTCTGTACCCCATACATACAATTATCTGTAAGGTCCCCCAATCGAGCAGGGAATTTCAAACACAGATTCAACCACAAAGACCAGAGTTTTTCCAATGACTCACAAAGAAGGGCACCTATTGGTAGACACTGAACATGCCTTTATGCATGGTGCAGTAATTAATTACACTTTGGATGGTGTATCAATACACCCAGTCACTACAAAAATACAGGCGTCCTTCCTAACTCCATTGTCGGAGAGGAAGGAAACCGCTCAGGAGTTTCACCATGAGGACAACCGCTCAGGATAAAAAGAAAAGGAATAGAGCTAAGCACAGGCAAAATCCTAGAGGAAAACCTGGTTCAGTCTGCTTTCTACCAGACACTGGAAGATGAATTCACCTTAAACACAAGGCCAAATCTACACTGGAGTTGCTTACGAAGAAAACATTGTATGTTCCTGAGTGGCTGAGTTACAGTTTTGACTTAAATCTACTTGAACATCTATGGCAAGACCTGAAAATGGTTGTCTAGCAATGATCAACAACCAATTTGACAGAGCTTGAAGAATTTTTTAATAACGGGCAAATGTTGTACAATCCAGGTGTGGAAAGCTATTAAAGACTTACACAGAAAGACTCACAGCTGTAATCGCTGCCAAAGGTGCCTCTACAACGTGTTGACTCAGGGGTGTGAATACTTATTTTCAATACATTTGCAAAAATGTCTAAAAACATGTTTTCACTTTGCCATTATGGGGTATTGTGTGTAGATGGGTGAGAAACCAAATCAATGTAATCCATTTTGAATTCAGGCTGTAACACTACAAAATGTTGAATAAGTCAAGGGGTATGAATACTTTCTGAAGGCACTATATCACACATTGCAGATGGAAAGCAAAGATCTAAGCTATCAAACGGGCTTTGTCAACTCCAAAGGTCAACCCCTATGTTTATCAGTATATGAATGCTTGGCAATTTCTCTTGTTTCTAAACATATTTAAGATACATAGGCAGTTTGTGGTGACTGAATGAGGAAATGTTGAAGAGGGATGTGATTACTATGAAAAATGTAACTACTCAAAATTACAAGATAAGTACTCATGGTGCAATGCTGAGCCAGCAAATAATGTGTAGATAGCCAAGGAAGTACCAGGTGCACAAAACATACTTGGGTACAAAATCTCAGAGGTCAATGTTCTATGGCCCTTTCAAATCTACAGTAGGCCATACATTTGAGATTCAGAATAGGTATTAGGATGTCTGTATGTGTTTTATAGTATAAATAACCATTTTTAAAAAATGTATCACAAGTTTCAGTGCTGATTCTTTTGTTTGATTCTCTGTGATGTCATACAGCCCAATAGCCTACACTGCATGAATTCTGAACAAGCATTGCATGTACGTGCATGTTTTCACCCTAAAGCGGAGCTTGTGCAGTTAATTCCCGTTGCCTCGGTTACCGGGATGGGCTTGCACTGGCAATAAATACACCACACCTTGACTCTCAGGTGTGGCAATTGTGTCAGTGCAATCTGAGGCTTCGTCATGAGATCAGCGAAACCATAACGTTTACCTCTTTCACTCAAAGGTTACTCATTGTACAGTTGCTGTACTTTTAACAAAGGCATTGAAAAGTTTTGTCGGCCTGTCAACCAAACACCACCAACAAGGTAACGTTACACGTTTGTTGCTTTGTATTGTGTCTGTGCACATGCGTTCCTGTCTCAAGTTTTGTTTACCACGTATTCACATGAATCTTACCAAGACAAACTTGGTGGTATTGGTGCAATTGAATGTGTTCACACTGGTGTAAGGGTCTTACATTCTACAAGTGATTCTACCTTTTCATTATGACACAAGCTTTGAAAAAGAAAGTACAACATGGTGACAGACAGTGGTTGTTGACAAGCCTTGGCTTATATAGCGCACTACTTTTATTGCACTCAATACAAATGAACACTGTGCACAGGAACAAATCCCTCAGTATACGATCATTTGGCAGAACTGATCCGACACGAACCTGTAGGTGCTACAGTATTTATTTGTTTACTTGTTACCCTATGTCCATGACATTCATCATCATTTTCTTTTTTACACTCTTTATTCTCCTCAAATAAACATATGAAGTCACAGCTAAAGTTGCTCCTGAGTTGTAATAGCGGTTTGGACTTTTCATTTCTCCGGGCCAAAAGGTCTGCTGTTACTCTTGACAACATCCAATCAGGAAACTTGGCACTGAGAACCTGCACAGCAACAACATGGAACCAAGAGAGGAAGAACAAGAAATGGAGAAGCAGGAGGAGGACATTTACATTCCCAGGTCAGAGGTTATGGTCATCAGACTGAATTGTTCTTGTTATATTATCAACATACCAAATATCCAAACAAGTGTTTTTTCACAATGAAACACCTATATCTAATAAGAATTCCATAGAAATGTAATTGTTGACCTCTCTAAACATTGTAGGTCACCTCCCAGGAATGCTCATGGCACAGATGCAGTCTCGGGGAACCCCACATTAGCTGCCGATGACAGGCCAGGTAACACTTCAATTCAAAATGGCAATGTTGTAACATCACAGTCACTGTTATAAAGCTCCATATAAATGCAAATCATGAGGATTAAATGTCATGGTAGCCCCGCCCAGCAGTCTGGCTCTGACAGGGCCCCGACCCAGGAAGAAGCGTCTGGTGGCTCCCGCCCTAAGTCTGACGCTGGATCGCAGTGACTCGGCGGTGTCCGACGACTATGCCACAGCTGCCCTCTCTCCCTCCCCTGATGACGACGATCTGGGGCTGGACATCGACTTGGATGCCATGGAAACGCCCTCGGACAGCGAGTCCCTCCATTTTCCAGTGCACGACATGGATTTGGAGGGTGAGAACTGGGTGCAGTGGACAGGACAGTCTAACAGCCTTTATCTTTGGTCCGTTTCTTCACTCACAGGTCCAAGATCAGCCAATGAACTTATTGAACAACTTTCACTTTGATTATATTGTTCCCATGGGATAGGCACAAATAGGCTATTTTGGGCAATTCATAATATATAGCTATTCCCTTTATATATGCTTTGCATTAGGTGATCTTGACGCCATAGATATAATATATTATAGACAGTACACAACCACTCTCCATCTATGCATTTTGTTATCTACAGTACGGTATGGGAAATTGACCATTGAAACATTATTCCCATTCACAGATGACCTGCTTCGTCTGGGAGTGGCATCCCGTTTCCATAAGGCCCGTGGGTCAGTACCAGAGCAGATGGGAGTGGGCTCTCTTGACCAAGACCAAGTGGACAGCCAGGGCACTAGGTGGCGCCGGTTCCGCACAGGAGATCCGCTTCAGGAGAGTCTGGTCAACATGAGTGTACTGGAACCTTTCCTTCGAGTCTTGTCACATGGGGGTGAGTCCAGAACCCCAGCACTCACTTAATCTGTCGCACTTACCTAACCGACATTATGCAAGAATGTGAGTTTCCTCAGGCTCATGGAATTCGGATAATGTGACCGTTTGTTGTGTGATCAACTCAGATGACAGAACGAGCATCTTCACTTATTTTTTGCATGTTCATTTTTGCCTCATCCAAATGTTGTTTTCCTTCCAGGTTACTATGGAGAAGGGTCTAATGACATCATTGTGTTCTCTTCCTGCTATCTCCCTGAAAACAACATGGAGAACTACCAGCATGTCATGGACAACCTGTTCAGGTCTGAGAGCTAATTGATGAGAAGCCACAGTCTTAGTAAAACACTATCTGAATTGGCCACTTTTCAGGTCGACATTCCTAACCACAGCACCACTAAACATTGCAGGTACGTTGTGGGAACGTTGGACCTGATGGTTGCGGAGAACTACGTCATTGTGTACCTGTGTGCCATGGCCCAGCGTGACAAGCTCCCCACCATTGGCTGGCTCAGAGAGTGTTACACCACCGTTGACAGAAGGTTAGTTCTGTTTACTCAAAATGGCTTTGGTTTGCGGTCCTATTTCAGAAAACTATATGCCACAGTGAGTAACAAAACAGTACAAAAATATTTTAACTCAAAAGTATCTCATGTCAGCGGAGTCTACAAGTCGTAGGCCATGTTCCAGGGCGAATAAATTGCAGTCATCAACATTGCAGACAGAGTGCTATATTATATGATGTGGTTAGTGGATATGTTCAACACCTATTCTATTCAGGCATTGTGAGATCTGGCAACTGCAATGTAGTTGGCCTGCCAAAGTCAAATCTCAAGTTATTTTATTTTATGCCAAGGTAATTAAGTCTCAAGTAATCAAATCATTGAAATTTGTCTCAGTCGGTGAAAAATAAGTGTCTCAGTGTCGAAAATCTACCAAGCTGGCTATCTGTCAAGACACGGAAGAAGAGCCGGATGTTTTCCGTGTCAACTGCACAGGTGAAAACCAGATGACAGTCCCTTTCGTCTAGTTGGCCTGCTGTACTGATCTTCAGAAACTCCTCATGTATGAAGTGCTTTGCCCTGGTGACACGAAGGTCCTCCCCTGGTACTGGTGTTGAAAATTCCGGCATAGTGTAGTGTGCAAATTCTGGGAAATACTCTTCCATTTTTGATTTTCCCTCCAAAATCTTCTCTGCTAGTAGGTCCTGTTTGTTCAGTAAGACCCAGACAGGAAGGGTCCTTAGCCACCTGTTGTTCCAGATGATCTTGAAGAGGTTCAGGGCCTCCTGCAGCCCGTTGGTCTGGCTGTCCTCCTGAATCACCATGTCATAGCTGCTGCTGTCCACCACAAAAATAACATCCCACACGTCAGCAAAACACCGCATCCACTTTCTGCTTTCGTACCTCTGACCTCTAACATTAGATACATGAAAATGGATACCATCCATCTCGAAAAATGTCTCGGACATCCCTGAAGCATTTTTACTGTTGTTTTGTATGTAATGCATTGTCTCCTGTGCAGTGGGTTCCACATGTAAACAGCGCATCTGATTTACTATCGTGCGTTGCCCAGATTCATCAGCTCCTAACAGCAGCACCTGGCGCGGGCAAGTCATTTGGTTATTATGCTTGTCTTCTTGCAGCTGTTTATTAATCCTTTTGTTTGATTCTTTACGTGCCTTCTCAATACGTTGGTCTTTACTGCACAGGCAACCCATATTAATTCAATAATACTAGATTCCTAGGCTTGCCTAAGAAAAAAATACAGAAATTAAGAATAATCCTCCCATAAAATGTCACTTGGGGGGGTCTGACACTGAAAGCATCCTCTGCCACTCTCAGAAGGTTGATTTCTAGAACGTTTTCACTGTGAATCTGCAATGAAGTCCTCAAGTGTAGTGTAAATGTAAACATTCAGCAGTAAGTCTAAATGCAGGCAATGAGTTTTCGAATCGAGATTCCCACGATGTCGTACTGTGGAGCCACACTGAACTTTAGCGGTATTTTCTAGAACCGACCGATTTTCACGAGTAGCCCAGAATTCAAAACTTTGCAGTTCTGTCAAAGCGCAGCCATGGCTATATGCTCTTCCCTTCACCACACCACAACGATAGTAAAGCAAGTGGAAGAAAGATCATTAAAAAGTAAACTTCTGAAACAATATTTACACAATTCCACTAAAATGGGCGCATGCGATCATTACACGAAGCTCCTCCCTGATTCGAAAGTCTTGCTGTAGCAGCATTGCGCAAATTGTAGATTTATATCCTTTATTTCCCAACCTTGTAATTTCCCCTACGCAGCATCTGGTGAAATATGACTCTGCTTGTGGACACGTGTTGTTTGTGTTAGGAGTTTGTGTAGAAGCAGAATTATTGTGTTGAATATGAATAGACCCAGGGTGTGGTGCTTAATTAATGTCCATCTTGCTCTGATAAGATCTGGCTGTACACAAATGAGGGCAAACACTCCACCTAAAACCTGTTGATTTGTAGTATTCTATGGTCCATTTTATTTAACTAGGCAAGTCAGTTAAGAACAAATTCTTATTTTACAATGATGGCCTTCCCCTGCCAAACCCCCCACTAACTCTGAGGTCATTAAAGAGCCCATGGCACTTATCATAAGAGTAGGGGTGTTAACCCCGGTATCCTGGCTAAATTCCCAATCTGGCCCTCAAACCATCACGGTCACCTAATAATCCCCAGTTTACGATTGGCTCATTCATCCCCCTCCTCTGCCCTGTAACTATTCCCCATGTTGTTGCTGTAAATGAGAACGTGTTCTCAGTCAACTTACCTGGTGTAAAAAAAATAATAATAATAAAAACAGACCATGCTGGGCAATTGTGCACCACCCTATTATGGGACTCCTGATCACAGCCGGTTGTGATACAGCCTGGGATTGAACCAGGGTCTATAGTGAAGCCTCTAGCACTGAGATGCAGGGCTTAGACTGCTGCGCCACTTGGGACCCTTCCTGTGTGGGTCTTACTGAACAAACAGGACCTCATAGCAGAGGTTTTGGCAGGAACATTAAAAATATACAACAACTGTGGCATTGGAGGACCTTCATGTCACCAGGGCAAAGTGCTTCAACATCATTATATAACATCATGTTTTATTTTATTCAGCTAGGCAATTTGTTTTTATTAATGATATAGTAGCGTCCCTACTCAAAGTCAAGTCAGCCCAGTTGCTAATTAGTCTGGTTAACGCCTAATTCTTGAAGTCCTCCTGACTTCAGAGTCGGGAATGGCTCTTTGATGTTGTTGGCACAATGCGTTGATAATGGAGGGGGCTGTGCTTTTACTGGTTGGCCCCCCTCTGTGTCTTTCTCACTCAAACACCCACAGGCACAGCCACATACAGCCCCCTTCCATTACAATGTTTGGATTTTCAAATCTAAACAACGAGAACTCTCAACCCCTGAGAAAAAATGGTAATAAAAAAAAAAGAAGAGTGAAATCCATTGCACAATTTCAGAGCGAATATTGCATTAACAAATGGCCTCCTATCCAGGCCAGTGTGGTCACAGCTCTCCCTGTGCTGTGAGTCACACGGCCAGGTTAGTAGTTGATAGCCTGATCCACCATCCACCACTGTTGCGCTCTCGTGTAGTGAAACAGAATTGAAGCTACCAAGACGAGTCTCAAGCCATCACATTTGTGACTGATCCTGATCTAACTCAAGTCTGCACTTCATTAGGTAATTACTATGTAACTATTTAACTACAGTACCAGTCAAAAGTTTGGACACACCTACTCATTCAAGGGCTTTTCTTTATATTTTTACATTGTAGAATAATAGTGAAGACATCAAAACTATGAAATAGCACATATGGAATCATGTACTAACCAAAAAAGTGTTAAACAAATATTTGATATTTGATATTCTTCAAAGAAGCCACCCTTTGCCTTGATGACAGCTTTGCACACTCTTGGCATTCTCTCAACCAGCTTCATGAGGAATGCTTTTCCATCAGCCTTGAAGGAGTTCCCACATATGCTGAGCGCTTGTTGGCTGATTTTTCTTCCCTCTGCGGTCCAAATAGCCCTTACACAGCCTGGAGGTGTGTTTTGGGTCATTGTCCTGTTGAAAAACAAATGATAGTCCCACTAAGCGCAAACCAGATGGGATGGTGAATTGCTACAGAATGCTGTGGTAGCCATGCTGGTTAAGTGTGCTTTGAATTCAAAATAAATCACAGACCGTGTCACCAGCAAAGCACCCCCACACCATCACACCTCCTCCTCAATGCTTCACTGTGGGAACAACACATGCTGAGATAATCCGTTAACCTACTCTGCATCACACAAAGACACAGCGGTTGGAACCAAAAAATTTGGAGTCATCAGACCAAAGGACAGATTTCCACTGGTCTAATACCCATTGCTCATGTTTCTTGGCCCAAACAAGTCTCTTTTTCTTATTGGCGATTCATGCAGTCTCCTCTGAACAGTTGATGTTGAGATGTCTGTTACTTGAACTATGTGAAGCATTTATTTGGGCTGCAATTTCTGAGGTTGTTAACTCTAATGAATTTATCGTCTGCAGCAGAGGTAACTCTGGGTCTTCTTTTCCTGTGGTGGTCCTCACGAGAGCCAGTTTCATCATAGCACTTGATGGTTTTGGTGACTGCACAATTTTAAAAGTTCTTGAAATGTTCCGAATTGACTGACCTTCATGTCTTAAAGTAAAGATGGACGGTCGTTTTTCTTTGCTGTTCTTGCCATAATATGGATTTGGTCTTTTACCAAATAGGGCTACCTTATGTATACCTACAGTGCCTTGCGAAAGTATTCGGCCCCCTTGAACTTTGCGACCTTTTGCCACATTTCAGGCTTCAAACATGAAGATATAAAACAGTATTTTTTTGTGAAGAATCAACAACAAGTGGGACACAATCATGAAGTGGAATGACATTTATTGGATATTTCAAACTTTTTTAACAAATCAAAAACTGAAAAATTGGGCGTGCAAAATTATTCAGCCCCCTTAAGTTAATACTTTGTAGCGCCACCTTTTGCTGCAATTACAGCTGTAAGTCGCTTGGGGTATGTCTCTATCAGTTTTGCACATCAAGAGACTGACATTTTTCCCATTCCTCCTTGCAAAACAGCTCGAGCTCAGTGAGGTTGGATGGAGAGCATTTGTGAACAGCAGTTTTCAGTTCTTTCCACAGATTCTCGATTGGATTCAGGTCTGGACTTTGACTTGGCCATTCTAACAGCTGGATGTTTATTTTTGAACCATTCCATTGTAGATTTTGCTTTATGTTTTGGATCATTGTCTTGTTGGAAGACAAATCTCCGTCCCACTCTCAGGTCTTTTGCAGACTCCATCAGGTTTTCTTCCAGAATGGTCCTGTATTTGGCTCCATCCATCTTCCCATCAATTTTAACCATCTTCCCTGTCCCTGCTGAAGAAAAGCAGGCCCAAACCATGATGCTGCCACCACCATGTTTGACAGTGGGGATGGTGTGTTCATGGTGATGAGCTGTGTTGCTTTTATGCCAAACATAACGTTTTGCATTGTTGCCAAAAAGTTCAATTTTGGTTTCATCTGACCAGAGCACCTTCTTCCACATGTTTGGTGTGTCTCCCAGGTGGCTCGTGGCAAACTTTAAATGACACTTTTTATGGATATCTTTAAGAAATGGCTTTCTTCTTGCCACTCTTCCATAAAGGCCAGATTTGTGCAATATACGACTGATTGTTGTCCTATGGACAGAGTCTCCCACCTCAGCTGTAGATCTCTGCAGTTCATCCAGAGTGATCATGGGCCTCTTGGCTGCATCTCTGATCAGTCTTCTCCTTGTATGAGCTGAAAGTTTAGAGGGACGGCCAGGTCTTGGTAGATTTGCAGTGGTCTGATACTCCTTCCATTTCAATATTATCGCTTGCACAGTGCTCCTTGGGATGTTTAAAGCTTGGGAAATCTTTTTTGTATCCAAATCCGGCTTTAAACTTCTTCACGACAGTATCTCGGACCTGCCTGGTGTGTTCCTTGTTCTTCATGATGCTCTCTGCGCTTTTAACGGACCTCTGAGACTATCACAGTGCAGGTGCATTTATACGGAGACTTGATTACACACAGGTGGATTGTATTTATCATCATTAGTCATTTAGGTCAACATTGGATCATTCAGAGATCCTCACTGAACTTCTGGAGAGAGTTTGCTGCACTGAAAGTAAAGGGGCTGAATAATTTTGCACGCCCAATTTTTCAGTTTTTGATTTGTTAAAAAAGTTTGAAATATCCAATAAATGTCGTTCCACTTCATGATTGAAATGATTGACAAAAAATACAGTTTTATATCTTTATGTTTGAAGCCTGAAATGTGGCAAAAGGTCACAAAGTTCAAGGGGGCCGAATACTTTCGCAAGGCACTGTACCTTGTCACAACACAACTGATTGGCTGAAACGCATTAAGAAGGAAAAAAAATCCACAAATTAACATTTAACAAGGCACACCTGTTAATTGAAATGCATTCCAGGTGACTACCTCATGAAGCTGGTTGAGAGCATACCAAGAGTGTGCAAAGCTGTCATCAAGGCAAAGGGAGAGAATGGCACCGGAGGGGATGGCTGCCGTTTTACGGTCTCCTAATCAACTGTGCTATTGTGTATAACGTGTGCACTGGGAGTCGGGAAGCAAGTTCAGGGAGTGAATAATTGAATGAATGAATGAAACATAATACAAAACAAGAAACACGAACAACGCACAGACAGGAAACTGAAACAGAAACAATGACCCCTGGGGAAGGAACCAAAGGGAGTGACAAATATAGGGCAGATAATCAAAGAGGTGATGGAGTCCAGGTGAGTGTCATTATGCACAGATGTGCGTAATGATGGTGACAGGTGTGCGCTATTATGAGCAGCCTGGTGACATAGAGGCCGGAGAGGGCGCACACATGACAGTACCCCCTCCCGACGCACGGCTCCAGCCGTAGGACGCCGACCAAAATGGCGATCCCGGGGATCAGGAGCGGACCGGTCACCTCTGCTATGGCACAGGAACCTGTCGATCCGGCTGAGGCGCGGGAGCATGACGATCAAGAGCGTCGGAGAGAGAACATACGTGACAGTACCCCCTCCCCGGCGTGTGGCTGCAGCTGCAGGACACCAACCACAGGGACGATCCCAGGGATCAGGAGCAGACCGGTCACCTCCGCTGAGGTCCAGAACCTTGACGAACCGACTGAGGCGTGAGAGCCTGATGAGCCGGCTGAGACCTCCCCGGTTGCCTCTCTCGAGTCACGGGAACCTGTTCACCCAGCTGAGGCATGGGAACCTATCGAGCCAGCTGAGGCATGGGAGCCGATCAAACCTGCAGAGGCTTGGAAGCTTGTCGATCCTGCTGAGGTATGGAAACCCGTCGAGCCAGCTGAGGCAGGGTAACCTGTTGAACCCGCCGAGTCATGGGAATCCGACAAACCGGCTGAGGCCTCCCAGGTAGCTTCGGTTCTGACAGACAGACCCAACATCATCTCCAAAACAACAAAAAACACTCCCTGATGCTTCGCTTTGATGAGGCTTCATTCTATAACGTGTGCGCTAGGAGTTGGGATGCAAGTTCAGGGAGTGAATCATTTAATGAATGAACGAAACATAATACAAAACAAAAAACATGAACAACACACAGACAGGAAACAGGAAACAATGATGCCTGGGGAAGGAACCAAAGGGAGTGACATATATAGGGCAGATAATCAAGGAGGTGATGGAGTCCAGGTGAGTGTCATTATGTGCAGATGCGCTTAAAGATGGTGACAGGTGTGCGCCATAATGAACAGCCTGGTGACCTAGAGGCCGGAGAGGGAGCACACGTGACATTGTGTTAGTTTTTTTGCGTTCATAATGTTACAATACATAATGTTGCTGCTACCGTCTATTATGACCGAAAATAACTTCTAGACATCAGAACAGTGATTACTCACCTCGAACTGGACAAAAAAATGATTTAATGATTTAGACGGGAAGAATATACTGCTTTCTCAGGAATGGGCCCAAATCCCATCATTTGAATGAAGAAAAGACGGAGGAAAAGGGAGAGGAGGTCAGGCTGCCTTCTGAGAATTCGTAGGTGAGTGAGTAAACCCCCACTACCCTCCATTCTATTGGCCAACCTGCAATCATTGGAAAACAAAATGGATGTTATACAATCAAGAGTATCCTACCAACGGGACATTAAAAACTGTAATATCTAACTGTAATATCTTCAGCCATCACTGAGTGATGGCTAAACGACAACACGGATAATAAGGAGCTGATGGGATTTTCTATGCATGGGCAGGACAGAGAAGCTACGTCTGGTAAGACGAGGGCTGGGAGTGTGTGTCTATTTGTCAATAACAGCTGGTGCATGATGTCTAATATTAAAGAAGTCTTGAGATATTGCACGCCTTATGATAAGCTGTAGACCACACTATCTACCAAGAGAGTTCTCATCTGTTATAAGGGCACAAGGCGAGAACCAGATGCAGACACAATGGTATTGTGCAGGCAAACGGTCAAAACCAGTTCAGAGTCCAGTAGGTACCAAAGGGCAGGCAAGCTCGAGGTCAGGGCAGGCAGAATGGTCAGGCAGGCGGGAATGGAGTCCAGAAAACAGGCAAGGGTCAAAACCGGGAGGACTAGCAAAGAAGAGAAAAAGGAGTACGGGAAAAAACACGCAGGTTGACTTGACAAACATACAAGACAAACTGGCACAGAGAGACAGGAAACACAGGGATAAATAAGCGACACCTGGAGGGGGTGGAGACAATCGCAAGGACAGGTGAAACAGATCAGGGTGTGACATCTATATTATTCGTAGCCATCTATTTACCACCACAAACCGATGCTGGCACTAAGACCGCACTCAACCAGCTATATAAGGCCATAAGCAAACAAGAAAATGTGACTCCAACATCATCATTAAGTTTGCTGATGACACAACAGTGCTACCACAACAATGAGACAGCCTATAGGGAGGTGGTCAGAGACCTGGCAGTGTGGTGCCAGGAAAACAATCTATCCCTCAATGTGAGCAAGACAAAGGAGCTTATCGTGGACTATAGGAAAAGACGGGCCGAACAGGCCTCCATTAACATTGACAGGGCTGTAGTGAAGCGGGTCGAGAGTTTCAAGTTCCTTGGTGTCCACATCACCAACGAACTATCATGGTCCAAACACACCAAGACAGTTGTGAAGAGTGCACGACAACACCTTTACCCCCTCGAGACTGAAAAGATTTGGCATGGGTCCCCAGATCCTCAAAAAGTTCTACAGCTGCACCATCGAGAGCATTCTGACTGGTTGCATCACCGCCTGGTATGGCAACTGCTCGGCATATGACCGTAAGGCACTACAGAGGGTAGTACGTACGGCCCAGTACATCAATGGGGTCAAGCTTCCTGCCATCCAGGACCTATATACTAGGCGGTGTCAGAGGAAAGTACAAAAAATTGTAGAAGACTCTAGTCACCTAAGTCATAGACTGTTCTTTCTGCTCCACCCCCATCCCCCCCATTTGTTTTTACACTGCTGCTACTCACTGTTTATTATCTATGCATAGTCACTTTACCTCTACCTACATGTACAAATGACCTCAACTAACCTGTACCCCTGCACATTGACTCGGTACCGGTACACCCTTTATATCGCCTCATTATTGTTATTTTATTGTGTTACTTTTTATTATTTTTACCTTAGTTTATTTGGTAAATATTTTCTTAACTCTTTCTTGAACTGCATTGTTGGTTAAGGGATTGTAAGTAAGCATTTCACGGTAAGGTTGTAACCTGTTGTATTATTTTTTAACACTTTTCTGGTTACAACATAATTCCATATTTATTATTTCATAATTTTGATGTCTTCACTATTATTCTACAATGTATAAAATAGTACAAATGAAGAAAAACCATGGAATGACTAGTCGTGTCCACCACCGTTGCGCTCTCGTGTAGTGAAACAGAATAGAAGCTACCAAGACAAGTCTCAAGCCATCACGTTTGTGACTCGTCTTGATCTAATACAAGTCTGCACCTCATTAGGTAATTGCTATGTAATTACTATTTAACTATATCACAAAGTTATACCAGGAGGCTACTTTTATACCAGTACCAGTACATTTAATAATGAAATGACTTAAAACAGCAGACAGTAAAATAAAGTTAAACCTTCAGTAAATATTCCCAAATAATACCATGCGTACTTAAAAAAATAGTGTATGAGAGTTTGAATGTGCAGTGTAGCAACCATATGTACTTTCTGTACTTATACAGTATAGAAAGTAACCCACAGCAAGTAGCTGGCAATAATAGTGTCACATTGGGCCTTAGCAAGATTACGAGAGCCTGCTTTGGCACTCCTTCTTCAGCCAGAGGATGGCATCAAAACCAAAGTATAATTTTGAGTTTCCTCCTTACTTCCCGCACAGCCAACCTACAGTTCTCAGGCTAAGAGGTAGTAGATTCCAGGTTTTTTTTCCATTAGGCACAAAACGGAAGAAAATGAACTGAAACTAGAACGGACTACATGGACTTGTCCAATAAAAAACACTCGCATAGTCATTTTCCGTTGGAAAACGTTTTTAAAACGTTGTACATTGAGTGCCCTAATGGAAAGAGTCTTGTTTTTTTCAGGATGGTTACAACAGTGTCCAAAGGCCTGTGAACAGCTTGGCTACTAACATAATCCCTCATATTTCCAGAAAGCTTTGATGCTGTAAACCTTGAACAGGGTCTAATCCTAATAATTGAACTAAATGTTTGGATCCAGTAAAGGTCTCAAGTGAACTGCAGGAGGAAAAAAGCTGCTAAGACCATCACACTGACCTTTGTATGTCTCAACTTGATTTCCATTTATATTATTATATTTATTTATTATATTTATATTAGTATATCCTATTTCCCTTTATACAAATATGTGTAAGGAATTATCCAAGAAAAACCCTGCAGGGATTTCTAGAGGTTGCCTATAGTTCAGACACTCATTTTTTTGTGATATGGTTTAGGACCCTTTCTTTGAACATTTACATTTGAGTCATTTAGCAGATGCCTTTATTCAGAGGGACTTACAGTTACTGCATTCATCTTAAGATAGCTAGGTGGGACAACAACAACATATCAGGGGGAAGCTGGTTCCACCATTGGGGTGCCAGGACAGAGAAGAGCTTGGACTGGGCTGAGCGGGAGCTTCCCTCCCGTAGGGGTGAGAGGGCCAAAAGAGCAAAGATGGCAGAACGGAGAACTCGGGTTGGGGTTTAGGGTTTGAGCATAGCCTGAAGGTAGGGAAGGAAGGGCAGTTCCTCTTGCTGCTCCATAGACAAGTAACATGGTCTTGTAGTGAATGCAGGCTTCGAATGGAAGCCAGTGGAATGTGCAAAGGAGCGGGGCAACATGGGAGAATTTGGGAAAGTTTAACACGAGGCAGGCTGCAGCGTTCTAGATAAGTTGCAGGGGTTTGATGGCACAAGCGGGGAGCCCAACCAACAGCAAGTTGCAGTAGTCCAGACGGGAGATGGCAAGTGCCTAGATTAGGACCTGTGCAGCTTCCTGTGTGAGGAAGGGTCGTACTCTACAGATGTTGTAGAGCATGAACCTGCAGGACCGGGTCACTGCTTTGATGTTTGCAGAGAACGACTGGGTGTTGTCCAGGGTCCCACCAAGGTTCTTTGCACTCTGGGAGGGTCACACTGTGGAGTTGTCAGCTGTGATGGAGCGGGCAGGCCTTCACCTGGAGAAAGAGCAGCTCTGTCTTGTCGAGGTTGAGCTTGAGCTTGAGATGGTGGGCCGACCTCCAAGCTGAGGAGCGACCTTCCAAGTAGGATGCAATCCAAGAGTGTGCAGAGCCTGAAACACCCAGCCCTGAGAGGGCAGAGAGGAGGATATGATGGTTCATGACGTCGAAGGCAGCGGATAGATCTAGAAAGAGGAGAACAGAGGAGAGTCAGCTTTGGCAGTGCGGAGAGCCACCATGACACAGAGAAGAGCAGTCTCGGTTGAGTGACCCGTCTTGAAGCCTGACCGGTCAGGGTCAAGAACATCTTTCTGAGAGAGATAGCAAGAGAGTTGGTCTGAGACAGCGGGCTCAAGATGTGATGTGGTTGAGCGGGCAGGTTGTCGGGCGGCCGGACACTAGGCGCAGGCTGTCAAGGCGTAGGGTAGTTCTGTGTGAGTGGGACCAGTTGACTCATTAGCCTGAGTGAAGGAGGAGCATATACAGTATTGTCAACCTTCTTTTCAAAGTGGTTGACAAAGTCGTCCGCAGAGGGGGAGGAGGGAGGGGGTTGAGGATTAAGGAGGGAGGAGAAGGTGGAAAAGAGTTTCCTAGGGTTACAGGCAGAAGCTGAAATGTAGAGTGATAGAAAGTGGTTTTAGCAATGGATACAGGGGAAGAGCATGTAGAGAGGAGGGAGTGACAGGATAATAGGTCCTCCAGAAGTTTAGTTTTCCTCAATTTTTGCTCAGCTGCACACAGGCCTGTTCTGTAAGCTCGCAATGAGTCACTCAGCCACGGAGCAGGAGGGGAGGGCCGAGCCGGCCGGAGAAACGGGGACAGTTCGAGTTATAGGATGCGGAAAGGGAGGATAGTAGGGTCGAACAGGCAGAGTCAGGAGAGAAGACAGAGAACTATTTATCAAAGGGATAGAAGAGGAGATAGTAGTGGGAGAGAGAGAGAGCAAAGATTGCGATGGCGTATGACCATCTGGGTAGGGGATGAGTGGTGAGGATTGGATGGGTTTCCAGACAAGATTAAGTGTTTGTGGATGAAAAAGCTCTTTCAATAGTTCTACATTGAGCATGCTTTTCAGTCCAGGAGTAGGGCTCACCTGTGTCTGGAAAACCAGCATTATTCTTTGTGATGTTTGCTCCAATAGAGCTAGTGTTTTGACACCTGACTGTGTCTAGCCAACTTCCCCTCTCACTTCCTGTTGTCTGACTTGGCCCATGTACAGTATCAGGCAAAAGTTTGGACACCGACTCATTCCAGGGTTTTTCTTTATTTTGACTATTTTCTACATTGTAGAAAATGACTATTTAGACTATTTTCTACATCAAAACTATGAAATAACACATATGGAATCATTTAGTAACCCAAAGTGTTAAACAAATCAAAATATATTTATATTTGTTAAACAAATCAAAATATATTTATATTTGAGATTCTTCAAAGTAGCCAGGCTTTGCCTTGATGACAGCTTTGCACACTCTTGGCATTCTCTCAACCAACTTCATGAGGAATGCTTTTCCAACAGTCTTGAATGAGTTCCCACATATGCGAAGCACTTGTTGGCTGCTTTTCCTTCACTCTGCGGTCCAACTCATCCCAAATCATCTCAATTGGGTTGAGGTCGGGGAATTGTGGTGAACAGGTCTTCTGATGCAGAACTCCATCACTCTCCTTCTTGGTCAAATAGCCCTTACACAGCCTGAATGTGTGTTTGGTGTCATTGTCCTGTTGAAAAACAAATGATAGTCCCACTAAGCGCAAACCAGATGGGATGGCGTATCGCTTCAGAATGCTGTGCTAGCCATGCTGGTTAAGTGTGCCTTGAATTCAAAATAAATCACTGGCAGTATCACCAGCAAAGCACCATCACACCTCCTCCTCCATGCTTCATGGTGAGAACCACACATGCAGAGATCATCCGTTCACCTACTCTGCGTCTCACAAAGACACAGCGGTTGGAACCAAAATTCCCAATTTTGGACTCAACAGACCAAAGGACAGATTTCCACAGGTCTAATGTCCATTGCTCAAGTTTCTTGGCCCAAGCCAAGCAAGTCTCTTTTTATTGGGGTCCTTTAAAATAGTTGCAGCAATTCGACCATTAAGGCCTGATTCACGCAGTCTCCTCTGAACAGTTGATGTTGAGATGTGTCTGTTACTTGAACTCTGTGAATCATTTATCTGAGGTGCAGTTAACTCCATTGAACTTATCCTCTGCAGAAGAGGTAACTCCGGGTCTTCCTTTCCTGTGGCGGTCCTCATGAGAGCCAGTTTCATCATAGATTTGGATGGTTTTTGCGACTGCACTTGAAGAAACTTTAAAAGTTATTGAAATTTTCCAAATTGATTGACCTTGATGTCTTATAGTAATGATGGACTGTCGTTTATCTTTGCTTATTTAAGCTGTAATATGGACTTGGTCTTTTACCAAATATGGCTATCTTCTGTATCCAATGAAGCTGGTTGAGAATGCCAAGAGTGTGCAAAGCTGTCATCAAGGCATAGGGTGGCTAATTTTTAAGAATCTAAAGTATAACATATATTTGTATATGTTGAACACTTTTTTGGTTATGTAAGGGTTTTCCTGTGGTGAAGGAGAAGTGGACCAAAATGCAGGGTGGTGGTTATTCATGTTCTTTAATAAAGGAACTAGACATGAAATAACTAACAAAACAATAAATGTGCGAAAACCTAAACAGTCCAATCTGGTGCAAACACAGAGACAGGGACAATCACCCACAAACACACAGTGAAACCCAGGCTACCTAAGTATGATTCTCAATCAGAGACAACTAATGACACCTGCCTCTGATTGAGAACCATACTAGGCCGAAACATAGAAATACCCAAAACCTAGAAAAACAAACAGACTGCCCACCCAACTCACGGCCTGACCATACTAAATAAATACAAAACAAAGGAAATAAAGGTCAGAACGTGACAGTACCCCCCCCCCCCAAAGGTGCGGACTCCGGCCGCAAAACCTTGACCTATAGGGGAGGGTCTGGGTGGGCGTCTGTCCGCGGTGGCGGCTCTTGCGCGGGACGCGGACCCCACTTCACCATTGTCTTAGTCCGCCTCATTGTCCGCCTCCGTGGCTCTCTAACCATGGCAACCCCTCTCAATGACCCCACTGGACAGAGGGGCAGCTCGGGACAGAGGGGCAGCTCGGGAGAGAGGTGCAGCTGCTCGGGACAGAGGAGCAGCTGCTCTGGCGCCTCTGGGCTGAGGGGCTCTGGCGCCTCTGGGCTGAGGGGCGGCACTGACGGCCCCTGGCTGACTGGCGGCACCTGGCGGCACTGGCGGCCCCTGGCTGACTGGCGGCACTGGCGGCCCCTGGCTGACTGGCGGCACTGGCGGCCCCTGGCTGACTGGCGGCACTGGCAGACTGGCGGCACTGGCGGCCCCTGGCTGACTGGCGGCCCCTGGCAGACTGGCGGCCCCTGGCTGACGGGCGGCTCAGGCGGCGCCGGGCAGACGGGCGGCTCAGGCGGCGCCGGGCAGACGGGCGGCTCAGGCGGCGCCGGGCAGACGGGCGGCTCAGGCGGCGCCCGGGCAGACGGGCGGCCCAGGCGGCGCCGGGCAGACGGGCGGCCCAGGCGGCGCCCGGGCAGACGGGCGGCCCAGGCGGCGCCGGGCAGACGGGCGGCCCAGGCGGCACCGGGCAGACGGGCGGCCCAGGCGGCGCCGGGCAGACGGGCGGCTCAGGCGGCCCCGGGCAGACGGGCGGCTCAGGCGGCCCCGGGCAGACGGGCGGCGCCGGGCAGACGGGCGGCCCAGGCGGCGCCGGGCAGACGGGCGGCCCAGGCGGCGCCGGGCAGACGGGCGGCGCCGAACAGGCGGGAGACTCCGGCTGCGCTGGAGAGGAGGAAGGCTCCGGCATCGCTGGACAGGCGGGAGCACCTGTAGGGGTGAAACGGAGAGACAGCCTGGTGCGGGGGGCTGCCACCGGATAGACCGGACCGTGCAGGCGCACTGGAGCTCTTGCGCACCGAGCCTGCCCAACCTTACCCGGTTGAATGCTCCCGGTCACCCTGCCAGTGCGCGAGGTGGAATAGCCCGCACTGGGCTAAGCAGGCGAACCGGGGACACCGTGCGCAAGGCTGGTGCCATGTAAGCCGGCCCAAGGAGACACACTGGGGACCATATGCGTAGAGACGGCTTCATGGCACTTGGCTCTCGGGCTTCCTTGCCAGCCGTGTTCGCTTAGCCAACCTCATTCTCCTGTAACCTTCCGCGAACTGCTCCATCGAATCCCAGGCGGGCTCCGGCACTCTCGCTAGGTCGACCGCCCACCTGTCTATCTCCTCCCAAGGTATGTAGTCCAGATTCTGCTCCAATGTCCCGAAATCCTGACATCGCTGTTGCTGTTCCTGCTGCTGCTGTTCCTTCTCCTGCTGCTGCTTTTGCTGCAGCTGCTGTTTACCACGCTGCTTGGTCCTGTTAAGGTGGGTGATTCTGTAAGGGTTTTCCTGTGGTGAAGGAGAAGCGGACCAAAATGCAGCGTG
The DNA here is from genome assembly GCF_018296145.1 of Oncorhynchus tshawytscha. Lineage (NCBI taxonomy): Eukaryota > Metazoa > Chordata > Actinopteri > Salmoniformes > Salmonidae > Oncorhynchus > Oncorhynchus tshawytscha. Next base: position 33,579,626 of record NC_056441.1, read on the forward strand.
GTGGTTATTCATGGTCTTTAATAAAGGAACTAGACATGAAATAACTAACAAAACAATAAATGTGCGAAAACCTAAACAGTCCTATCTGGTGCAAACACAGAGACAGGAACAATCACCCACAAACACACAGTGAAACCCAGGCTACCTAAGTATGATTCTCAATCAGAGACAACTAATGACACCTGCCTCTGATTGAGAACCATACTAGGCCGAAACATAGAAATACCCAAAACCTAGAAAAACAAACATAGACTGCCCACCCAACTCACGCCCTGACCATACTAAATAAATACAAAACAAAGGAAATAAAGGTCAGAACGTAACAGGTTACTATATGATTCACTATGTGTTATTTCATAGTTTTGATGTCTTCACTATTTTTCTACAATCTAGAAAATAGTCAAAATAAAGAAAAACCTTGGAATGAGTAACTGTGTCCAAACTTTTGACTGGTGAGTGAGGTAGACCCCTTACTTAACAGTTTGCGCCTGCCTGGGGAGTCACACAGACCGGGCCCCAAATAACCTTTTGGAGGCACTAAAGTAACCTTTGGTAGACATACATGTTTTATGGAAAGGTTTAATCATGGTGATGTGAGAGTGGTAGTGTAAATCTACAGAAGATATACTGACAGATTGAATGAACAACTGTTACCTTTACTCTTAAACTTGATTCTGTTTCTCTCATAGGTTGAGGAAGAATCTGAAAGGTCTGTACATTGTACACCCAACCTGGTACATTAAGGCCCTGATCACCATCATCAAGCCCTTCATCAGGTGAGGGCCACCATCCCCTGAGACACCAAGTCCAGTCGGTCAGGGTTGCTGTTGTTGTTGTTGAGTCATGTTACTCCATGAAGCAAAAGGGACATCTATAGAACAATGGCCTTAGCACTGATTGAGCAGCCGCCCTGATCTTGTAGCTGTAATAGTACAAATCTTAATTGTATATTTATTTTATTTACATGTTGGCTCTGTGTCGTCACACAAAACAAATGGCTTACGATCCCTTCCTCCTCACAGCTCCAAATTCAGTCGCAAGCTTCAGTTTATCAACAGCCTTCGGGAGCTGTCCCAGCACATCCCTATTGAGCGTGTGCAGATCCCCGACTGCGTCAGACAGTGAGTGACACCATCAGACTCTCTCATGCCACGTTCAAAACACTTGGGAACTCGGAAAACTCTGACTTCCGACCTCAGTGCGTTTAAGACAACTGTGAACTTGTAAAAATTTGTAAAAACGTTGCTCCAACTGGGAAAAATATTTTTGAGTGGTCAACTCAGAATTCCAAGTCGGGAACTAAGGTCTCTTTCTACAGCTCCTACTTTCCGACCTTAAGATCACTGACGTCATTATTTGACCTAGTTTTTTTCCCAGAGTTCCCAGTACTCTTGAAAGCACCATCACACATTCACAATAAGCTACATTAATGAACCCATAAATGGGAAAGCCCATCACCTCATATGTTTATTGTGTGACGAATATCTAGTTTTTCTTCATCACTCTTGGGCTACCATTGAGCAAATAAAAGTATTAATTTCAAACAGAAAGAAAACAAACAGTGAGATCCTTCTATTATGATGATTTGTGAACATGTATTGGCTGCGTTTATGTATTTATTGTTTTTCAGTCCGGTTCAATATATTTCCATTCACACAGGTTTGATGAGAATATGGACAGGTGATATGCTGAAAAGGTTGATCTGGACCACAGTGCAAAGGGACATGAAGACAAAACAGTGGACTAAAAAAAGGCTCAAATCTGTCAACCAATTACTTGACACAGAGGATGAACCTGGCTGCCCAATCTCACGTCAGTTGTCCTATGAGACAACTTTAACCAAAGCATCTACTGAAGGACCGCAAGAAGAAACACTGAGCTCCAAAGGTATCGAGACTGTAACCACGTTTCCATCCACAGTTTTTATGCAGTAAAATCATACCATATAAAAAATTTAAAAAACAACAGCTGATGGAAACAGGAAGTTTCGCTACGATGTTATAAATGCAGACAGATCATTTGTTCGTTCGACATGTCGGGATATTTTTGTGTCAGTAAAATGAATAATGTGAGAAATGGCAGTGGAAACGCCTTCATGCACAAATATAATAACCACCATATCGAAGGTAACTTGGAGTCCCGCGATGTAATGGGGCGTGGTTCTCTCGCTACAACTCAGGAAACCATGCAGATTATTAGGCTACAGATGAAGTGCTGGATTTTACAGGGTGGGTAAAGTGCAATGTGATCTTTATGCCCCTTTCCAATAAATATTGAGGGTCTTATTCTGGTGACTTGATGATCAGTGCTTGACTGCCATTTTTGACCAATAAAAATATTCTCACCTCTTATCCATAATAATCTCATCATGTAGACTTAAAGCCAATTTATGCTGGCTCTGCATATGTGATTCTTACAGAGGATGTGAAGCAATTGCAGAGCCTCTGAAGGCTTGTGGAGGCCAAACCGAACTCCGTACCGCATCGCCGTGAGCCTCCCAAAATTTGTGACAGTGCAGAGGGCTCCGTATAGCTCCGTATTGACATGATTGGTTGACAGTAGATGGGGGCGGGATGGGGTCCTGTATTAACACAAACATGTTGTGTTAGCTATAATCCAAGTGTATCATTTTAAAAGGTTAATTGATCATTAGAAAACCCGTTTGCAATTATGTTAGCACAGCTGAAAACTGTTGTTCTGATTAAAGAAGCAATGCAACTGTCCTTCTTTAAAGTAGTTGAGTATCTGGAGCATCAGCATTTGTGGGTTTGATTACAGGCTCAAAATGGCCAGAAACAAATAACTTTCTTCTGAAACTGGTCAGTCTATTCTTGTTCTGAGAAATGAAGGCTATTCCATATGAGAAATTGCCAAGAAACTGAAGATCTTGTACAATGCTGTGTACAACTCCCTTCACAGAACAGAGCAAACTGGCTCTAACCAGTAACCCCGGTGCACAACTGAGCAAGAGGACAAGTACATTAGAGTGTCTAGTTTGAGAAACCGACACCTCACAAGTCCTCAACTGGCAGCTTCATTAAATAGTACCCGCAAAACACCAGTCTCAACGTCAACAGTGAAGAGGCGACTCCGGGATGCTGGCCTTCTAGGCAGAGTTCCTCTGTCCAGTTTCTGTGTTCTTTTGCCCATCTTAATCTTTTATTTTTATTGGCCAGTCTGAGATATGCCTTTTTCTTTGCAACTCTGCCTAGGAGGCCAGCAACTCTGCCTAGAAGGCCAGCCTACCCTAACGCTCAGAGGATTCCGCATGGTCCTAAAGAACAACGTTTCCTTGTTTTGTATCACATTCCAATAATAAAACTGGGGGGGACAAAAATACAATTTCAGAATGTTCGGGGGACATGTCCCCACTGAAAGTTGCACCCCTGCTCATATGACATTATTGGATAATTCTTTGTGTTTGTTTTTTTTCTCTTCCATATCCAGATGACTGTTCATTTAGACCATGAAGTTCATTATTGTAATACACTATCTAAAATATATTTTATTGTAATGCTCTGTCAGTGCTGATAAGGGTGTGTGTTTAAATAACAGGTGATGATATCATTGACTGATGATGTCTTTATTGATTCATCCATTTGCAATAAAACGAAATTAACTAAGATAAAGGGTGTATCAGACAAATTGCCTACAAAGCTGGTGTATCAGGGATGAATAGATAACCCAGCTAGTACATCAAGTTCTGTGAACCTTCTTAAGTGGGAATTTCAGTACTTCAGCATAACCTTTCCTACAGGTTTCCTCGTGGTTCTATTTAAAGTCATGTTCTCAAATTGCTCAGGGAACGTTAAGAAACAACGTTCTTCCGTGGGAATTTCAGTATTTCAGCATAACTTTTTCTGCAGGTTTCCTCATGGTTTTATTTAAAGTCATGCTCTCAGAATATTAAGAAAACGTTCCATAAAAAACAACATGTTAGTATTGTTCAAAGAACTTTCTAAGAATATTACTTAAAAACATACACACTGAGTACACAAAACATTCCATGACATAGACTGACCAGGTGAACCCAGGTGACAGCTATGATTCCTTATTGATGTCACTCGTTAAATCCACTTCAATCAGCGTAGATGAAGGGGAGGAGACGGGTTAAAGAAGGATTTTTAACACTTGAGACAATTGCGACATGGATTGTGTATGTGTGCCATTCAGAGGGTGAATGGGCAAGATCAAATATTTTCGGGCCTTTGAACGGGGTATGGTAGTAGGCGCTAGGCGCGCTGGTTTGTGTCAAGAACTGCAACGCTGCTGGGTTTTTCACACTCAACAGTTTGTGTGTATCAACAATGGGCCACCACCCGAAGCACATCCAGCCAACTCGACACAACTGTGGGAAGCATTGGAGCCAACATGGACCAGCATCCCCGTGGAACGCTTTCGACACCTTGTAAAGTCCATGTCCCGACGAATTGAGGCTGTTCTGAGGGCAAATTGGGGAGGGGGTGCAAATCAATATTAGGAAGGTGTTCTTAATGTTTGGTATGCTCAGTGTACATTGTTAAGTATGTTCAGGTGTGTTGAATGCGCCCACTAAATTGTCCCAACCTGATCTTAATGAGTGCTCGTTTCCTTAGAAATGGGGTCTGTTTGAACAGACTAAAATGAACGTGGCATGCTAGCTTCATCCTGCTGGTGCAGTGGAGTAATTCCATGGATAGAGAACAGAATCTCACGGATGCTGTGCCACAATACAAAATATGCGTTTGCATGGTTAAGCAAATGAATAGCCGTGTACTTCAGCATCCAATCTGTTATTGGAGTTCAAAACAGTTAACCTAAGCTGTGTTATTAAATATTATTGAAATAATAATAACCTATAATTTCTATTCTCAGAACGTTAAAACCTCCCAGGAAAACCTTCACGGAACCATAATAAAACATTCTCAGAACCTAATTGCAACCTCCCAGAACAGTCAAAAAGTTTTTAAAAAACTGGTCAGAAAACTTATGGATTTGTTCCCAGAACCAATGAGAAACCAAAGACTTGCGTTCCCACAACTTCCAAGGAACCAAGTGTGCTAGCTGGAAAGCAACCGGTTTTATATTAATCATCATTAACTATTATTGCTTAAAGTACACTGAACAAAAATATAAATGCAACATGCAACCATTTAAAAGATTTGACTGAGCTACAGTTTATAGTTATAGTTTATATAAGGAAAAATAAGGAAAATAAATAAATTAGGCCCTAATCTATGGTTTTCACATGTCTGGGAATACAGATCTGCATCTGTTGGTCACAGACACCTTAAAAGAAAGTAGGGACATGGATCAGAAAACCAGACAGTATCTGGTGACCACTATTTGCCTCATGCATAGAGTTGATCAGGCTGTTAATTGTGGGCTGTTGAATGTTGTCCCAATCTTCTACAATTGCTGTGCGAAGTTGATGGATATTGGCGGGAACTGGAATACGCAGTTGTACACGTCGATCCAGAGCACCCCAAACACGCTCAAATAGTGACATGTCTGGTGAGTATGCAGGGAAAGGAAGAACTGGGACATGTTCAGCTTCCAGGAATTGTGTACAGATCCCTGCAACATGGGGCTGTGCATTATCATGCTGAAACATGAGTTGATGGCGGTGGATGAATGGCACAACAATGGGCCTCAGGATCTCATCACGGTATCTCTGTGCATTCCAATTGCCAAATTGTAATTCTGTTCATTGTCCGTAGCTTATGCCCACTGCCACCATGGGGCACTGTTCACAACATTGACATCAGCCATCTGCCCGGTACAGTTGAAACCAGGGTTCATCTTTGAAGAGCACACTTCTCCAGCGTGACAGTGAGCTTCTTTGAGACGGGTTTTGACAGTCTGTGCAGAAATTCTTTAGTTGTGCAAACCCACAGTTTCATCAGCTGTCCGGGTGGCTGGTCTCAGACGATCCTGCAGGTGAAGAAGCCAGATGTGGAGGTCCTGGCCTGGCATGGTTACGCATGGTCTTCGGTTGTGAGGCCGGTTGGACAGACTGCCAAATTCTCTAAAACAATGTTGGAGGCAGCTTATGGTTGAGAAATTAACATTTAATTCTCTGGCAAAAGCTCTGGTGGATATTCCTGCTGTCAGCATGCTAATTGCACACTCCCTCAAAACTTGACATCTGTGGCATTGTATTCTGTGACAAAACTGCACCTTTTAGAGTGGCCTTTTGTCCACAGCACAAGGTGCACTTATGCAATGATCATGCTGTTTAATCAGCTTGTTGATATACCACACTTGTCAGATGGATGGATTATCTTGGCAAAGGTGAAATGCTCACTAATAAGGATGTAAACAAATTTGGCATGACAATATGGAACATTTCTGGGATATTTTATTTCAGCTCATGAAAGATAGGAACAAAACTTGTTGCGTTTATATTTTTGTTCACTGTAGCTGACTGCCTATGATGGAAGCATCACCTGGGGGTAATTTCATTTCATCCTTTTATTTAAATGTTTGTCCTAATAACGTAACTTTCTCAAATGTTTGTCTACCAAGAGAAAACAACATGCTTGTAAATCCCTCATCAAATCCATTGAAAGTACATCTATGGAACTTAGATTATGCTTTCTTAAAACACCAAGTTTTAGCAAATTGGATTCTGGAAACGTCTGCTGTATTTTTTAGGAAACTACTCCATGTGATCGACACGTTTATGAATAAACCCCAATGTCTCATGTTCAACTTAATTCTTGAGCTAGCACTCAATAGAACCCACTATATACTGTGACTTGTTATCCAGTACAGGAGTGAATGTGTTGTTTTTAGGAGCTCTGTTGGGTACAGTGGGAGGGTGTTTGGCCTCTACCAGCTTCCTCCCCTTCCACACAGCACTTAATAAAGGAACACAGAGGGAGTGGGGAATTTGGCCCAGATCGCAGAAGGTGAGACTGGCTGTTTGGACCCACCAGACACACAGGAAAAGGACCCTTACAGGGAGAGGAAGTGAGGTAGATGTGGGGAAACTCAATAAACAGGAACAGAGAACAGTGTATGAAGTGTGAGACTGGTGCCAGGCCGAGGTTTACAGTTAGGGAAATCAGGCTCGGCCGATCCCATCTACACTTTAGGAAAAAGAAGTCCAAAGTTTGAGTCATTCAGGTCTTTAAAATAGGTGTTTTGAATCTAGAGATGATTTTACTGATGTTGCTACTTTCTTTACTGTGCATGCATCAAGATTTGTTTTCAAGCCCTTGATTAGAAAATCATGATATGCTGTTCTGGGTTGTATACAGAGTAGATGGTTTGTTTGATATTGTATCTCATCATTGGCTTGTGTTTTCAATGTCCATATGTGGTATTAAGTCGCAAACACTTCTATATGAAGTTAAATTATTAAAAAATAAGTTCATTATCATTTCTACACATTTTCTACCTGGTTTAAGTCATTTAAGTTCAGACTGGAATATTGTCTATGATAAAAATTGTATTTTTTTTATTTTTTATCTCAGACACCCACGACCCATTCAAACCTCCGAACTGCTTTAATCCCTAGTTTAATTCATTAGAATTTTATAACATCATCCATAAATACAGTTGGAGACATTACAGCATGTTCCATTAGTTGGGTTGTAAAACAGGACCTGCAGTACAGCAAGTTCAGCAGTGGCTCAGTCGTCTGATAACTACCATCAGTCATTGTGTAAGTTTCATTACAGAACCACCACTAACAGTCATTATTTGGAGGCCCGATATAAACAGCCCATGTTATATATTAACCAACAGCTCCAACTTCTCATGCTGAAACGCAATGAAAAGGAGCTCTTATCTTGTTCCAGGCTCGATCTGATCTGCCGGCGGCTTTTAGTGTAATCAAGAAGCACAATGGACCATAGATTTCCTTCATTCAGGCGATGGGCTTTTGCTGGGCTCTGCCAAGGACAGGCCCCATGTGTGTAGTGGTGTGTTTTCAGCCAAGCGCCAAAGCTATTGGCTATGCCCAATGTTTTATATAGAAACAGCATCCATTGTTAAAGAGGAAGTAGAGTGTTGAAGGTTTAATATCCTCTAAAAAAAATTAAAAAAAACATTGAAGAGTGCCTGGTGAGAGAAGCTGAAAACCTTATGGTGAGGACAGGAGAGAAATCACTGAGCAAAAAAACAAAAAAAACAAAACACTATTGTAGGGTAGGTTCCGTGAGGCTCAGCTGGTAGAGTATGGCGCTTGCGACGCCAAGGTTGTGGGTTCGAGTCCCATGGGCAATCTGGAGAAGGGGGGGGGGGTATGAAAATGTATGCGGTCACTCTGGATAGGAGCGTCTGCTAAATGTAAAAAATAATAAGTAGAATTGCTTGGCTGCAAAGAGATGCCAATATATACAGTGGGGCAAAAAAGTATTTAGTCAGCCACCAATTGTGCAAGTCCTCCCACTTAAAAAGATGAGAGGCCTGTAATTTATCATAGGTACACTTCGACAGAGAAAATTAGAAAAAGAAATCACATTGTAGGATTTTTTATGAATTTATTTGCAAATTATGGTGGAAAATAAGTATTTGGTCACCTACAAACAAGCAAGATTTCTGGCTCTCACAGACCTGTAACTTCTTTAAGAGGCTCCTCTGTCCTCCACTCGTTACCTGTATTAATGGCACCTGTTTGAACTTATCAGTATAAAAGACACCTGTCCACAACCTCAAACAGTCACACTCCAAACTCCACTATGGCCAAGACCAAAGAGCTGTCAAAGGACACCAGAAACAAAATTGTAGACCTGCACCAGACTGGAAAGACTGAATCTGCAATAGGTAAGCAGCTTGGTTTGAAGAAATCAACTGTGGGAGCAATTATTAGGAAATGGAAGACATACAAGACCACTGATAATCTCCCTCGATCTGGGGCTCCACGCAAGATCTCACGCCGTGGGGTCAAAATGATCACAAGAACGGTGAGCAAAAATCCCAGAACCACACAGGGGGACCTAGTGAATGACCTGCAGAAAGCTGGGACCAAAGTAACAAAGCCTACCATCAGCAAGGGCATTGAAGATGAAACGTGGCTGGGTCTTTCAGCATGACAATGATCCCAAACACACCGCCCGGGCAATGAAGGAGTGGCTTCGTAAGAAGCATTTCAAGGTCCTGGAGTGGCCTAGCCAGCCTCCAGATCTCAACCCCATAGAAAATCTTTGGAGGGCGTTGAAAGTCCGTGTTGCCCAGCAACAGTCCCAAAACATCACTGCTCTAGAGGAGATCTGCATGGAGGAATGGGCCAAAATACCAGCAACAGTGTGTGAAAACCTTGAAGACTTACAGGAAACGTTTGACCTCTGTCATTGCCAACAAAGGATATATATATATAAGTATTGAGATAAACTTTTGTTATTGACCAAAATACCCATTTTCCACCGTAATTTGCAAATAAATTCATAAAAAATGTTACGTGATTTTTTTTTCTGATTTTGTCTGTCATAGTTGAAGTGTACCTATGATGAAAATTACAGGCCTCTCATATTTTTAAGTAGGAGAACTTGCACAATTGGTGGCTGACAATACTTTTTTGCCCCACTGTAAAAGGAGCAAATAAATATGATGTAATTCCGGGGAAAGTAAGCACACTGAGCAAAGGGACATATGCGGTCTACTTTTTAAATTTAGTCTCAGGTTTAGAATTGTCAACATTAAACCTTTAACGAACATTTCTAACCCTATTTTGTCCGTCTTTATTAGACGAACTGGAAATAGTAAGTGATGATACTTGAAAGTAAATTAGTGGGCAGCATCAAGTTAAATATATTTCTAGTCTGTGGAGATAAATTACAAATAGCTAACGACAGCCAACCAGTAGTTTATCGGGTCATCCTTGCCCTGTGTCAAGTTTACGCTACAGTCAGTGCTAAAGACTGTAGCTTCAGTCTTTTCCCACATTGTTTACACTGAACTACACCTACCACATTTTCAGTTTTTCCATGGGCACTTTTCCCCCCTTCCCCAGTGAAGTAGGTAATGAATGCGTTATCCTGCGCTCTGCTCCATGGTTTGACTCTGGGCTGCTCACACAGATTAAAATCATTATTATGTTGTTGTTGAGATTACTGTGGTCTCAGACAGCTGCTTGTAATAAAAACACAAGATGTTGGAGGATGAGATGTGCGAAGGCTGGATGAAACCTCTCATAATAGTAAGTCTCTTCCTGCAACGTTGCAGTGTGATTTGCTCTGGCTGTTGGAAACAGGGGAACTACAATTTGAGCCGTGTTCATCGCAGCAAATGTAATATCAGTGATTAGTTTACAGATTTTTGCTGTCAATCTGGGTCTGAAGACTAATTAAACACTTGAAATGTTTGATTTCCCTGAACTCTGAAAGTATTGCTGATTTATCACCAAACTGTTAAACTGGGTATAATTTGTCCGCATATTATTCCCTAAATCAGGGGTTCCCAAACTTGGGGCTACCCTCTTTCAGAATTGGGGAACATTTATTTTTCATATGCACTTGTGTATAAATAAGAATTTGTTCTTAACTGACTTACCTAGTTAAATAAAAAAGGTAAAAAATAATTAAAATAAACCTCTGGAGGATGTGCCCCTTCAAAGTAAATGGCACTTTCAAGTAAACAAACACAAGAAACACACATGGATACATAAAATAGACTGTATTTTCAGGAGGGAAAAAGCCCAGAAGCAGAGAAAACACACAGATTTGCAGCAGTTGAAATACTTCCTCTACTATCACACATCTGTTCACCAACGTCCACATAGGATGACTGTGGAACACATGTGCAATTCAAACTAAAGAGGGAGACCCAGGAAAACAGTGCAACTGAAAAAGAAAGCACGTACATTGCATCCTGGAATCTCTTCAGTCAGAGAAATCTTAAAACAAAACTTAAAAACCCAGCTCCACAGCTGACAAAAATATGGAGGGCAGTCGTAAAACAAACAATAAAAATTACTCTCATACGGCAAGTGTTTACCTGAACTGTAGTAGGCATGCATCTAAATGTAATATTGAATACAATGACAACAGCGGGGCTATTTACCAGTAATGAGGCAAAATAACTTGATAAATTGAAAAATAACAGAAAGCAAAATCAGCCATCACTTTCTCACCGTAGTATTATAGGCTTTGCCGTTTCCTCTAACCTGAACTGTAGATTGCCATTGAAACAGAAAGCCCATAAAGTCACCTTTCAGAATAGCTAAAAAGTGAATGAGCATGTCTCAGCTTAGACAGGCAGGGGCCAATTCTAAGAGGAACACTGTGCAACAGGAGAACCAAGGCCAAGTTGCCATAGTTTATGATACATTTGAGATGTTGACGTCATAAACCTGCTGAACTAACAGTCCAACTAGATTAGTTTTTAGATAAAGGCAAACGATTAAGATTAGTTACGGCATCTACATTCAGCTTTCAAGCGCTTACAAGTGGATTGCGCAAGAAGACTACTACCACATACAAACTTGTTTAAAACCCCAAAAAGGGAGTCTATGGGACATGACAGAAGGTAATGAATTTCTTCTTTTTTGTGTCACGTACACCAGATAGGTGCAGTGTTTTACAAGGTCAGCCATCGTACAGTGCCTATGAGCAAGGCACATCGATACATTTTTCACCTCGCCTGCTCGGGTATTTGAACCAGCGACCTTTCGGTTACTTGCCCCAACGCTTTAACCGCCGCTGGCTTCCTGCCAGTGCTATCCAGTGTTCAGATGTGCTGGTGTTAAAGCAGGCATGGTAAAAAATAAACTAATATATAAAGGCATAACTTTGGCAATAACACTTAAGGTAGAAGTATATATGAGAGGGTTGTCTATGAAAAACGTGGCGTGCGTTTGTAAGGAAGACTGAGTGACTAATGTTGGAATGTGTGTGGGAAAGACTAGAAAACTTCTAAGAATCATCCACGTGAAACGGGCAAAGTGCCAAAACATTAGCAAAGTAGGCTACAGTGCTGCTAAGACTGGATCTCAAACTGCTCCAGACAAGTAGCGGGTAGAGCCAGGGGTGATGCCACATCCTGCTTGTCAATTGAGCAACTTTGCTTCCAAAACCTAAATAACAATTTGACCACTGCACTTTAGCAATACATATGAAAAGTGCCTGCTTGTCATGGCACTATAGGAAACATATGGGCTCAGTTTCCACCATTTACTACTTATAAAGGCATTATAATCATTACAGACAACACTTTTAAAAGGGCACAAATGCACGCCACTTCGTGTCAAGAACAAAGAAAACTTGTTTGCGTTATTGAAAGAGTAGTATCACACGTGAGACGGTCTTGTTGGTGAAATATGAAATGTTCGGACAATCCCTTGCTTGAGACAGAGGCAAATGGGAAAATCTGTATCCGCCAGCAGCCTGAAGTGTAACAAATACCTCCTAAAAGCCCACACACAATCCCGTCCAGTCCCCAGTGCTGAGTGAGAATCCAGGGTACTTTCCCGCTTCAAGGCAAAAGTCATGTTCCATTTGAAACTGGATGATGGGGGACGAAAGGGATTCTGGGAAATGAAGTCATCTTTTTTCTTTTTTTTTGTGTGCCATTTGCGGTGGTCATTGTGGGCCTAAGTGCAATATGCAGAGTTGGTCCATGAAGGTTGGCTTGAGGCTGGGTCCGAGGAAGGGGGAAATGAGCTCACGTCGAGTCCTTGGATTGGTCCATATGTCTGAAACCGCAAACAAAACATGTCATTGGAGAGCAGTCGTTTCTGAATAAAAAGTTAAACATTGAAGAATATCTTCAGATACAAAAAAATAATAAAAAAACCACAGTAAGGCGTTTAAAAAAAGTTTTCCAAGAACTTAGGCTAGTAGTTCATCGTCGTCATTTGGAAGAACAAAAGATAAGGAGAGCCATCCATTAATATCCCACTCATACCGCTTGACAAACAATTCCCCAGTCTAAAAAAAACTAATTAAGATGAACACTTTCAGCTGGACATATTTATTTAACCCCTAAAACAGTATGATCTAAAGAGTGAGTATGTGTGCGCACTGGAGTATATAGACGGTACTTACTGGCTATAAGAGGCTGCTTCTGCCATTGGTGCTGGGTCCTTTGGACCTCATCTGTTCCTGGACTGACCCTGACTGCATGAGGGACAAGAGCAACATGGCAGTCATACGAACATCACTCCCTGGTAGAGTCATGTCAAATTCAGTGGAGCGTCAACCAGCAAGAACAGAGGACATTGACAATATGACCTGTTTTCTGGTATTATGCAACAGTCGGTGTTATTAACCTTGAGTCATTCCACCTGCAGCTGGATTACACAACGAAAACTGTGGTTGCTAAGTAAGTGCCCTTCGCTCACTCACAAATGGTGTGATATGTTGATATTTCATATGCCGAATGGAAACACACTGTAGTCCTACAATCCCGAGCGGTTAATGGATACCCACCTCTAGTTTATGTGAAAATGCTAACTAACTTTGCAACATTAGAACACCGTGCATGAAAACTAAAAAATAACCTGTAGTCGGAATACTGACAGCGCTGAAGGAGACAGTGTCAAGATTACACAGACAGACGTTTCGTAATGGTGTTATGTAATAATTCTGCTTCAACAAAAAAGGCAGCAGTGTTTGTCTACCACACCTATTTACACTGTTCCAGCCCATTAATGGGCTTTGCATCATTATAAGGGTTAGTCATGGTTCGCAATGGAGTCAACGGCTTAGTGGAAACACAAAACGTATGTGCCTCTCATTCGGCATTAAAGCTCATTAAGGTTGTCAATGCTAAGTATACAAGACTTGATCACTGGTGAGTTGACTTGGTTTTCAGTGGGATGTCTGAGTTCCCCTTTAACAGGCACAGAAAGGAGCTTTTGTTTTAGGTTGCTGTGCTAGATGATTGGGGGAATCTTCAACCAGCGTTGCAGGACACAGAGGGGGCCTTTCATTTAGCAGCCAAGGCCTTCCAGCTGTGTCCCCTGTCACTGTCCCTTCTCTGTGTGCCCTCTGGAATCACTCCCAGGGAGGGAAGAGGGACTGAGTAATAGGGTGTAGGGAACATCATGGGCATGAAGTGGTAGGGAGGGGGTCCATTTCAGGGCCTGTGTTTCACAGGACCACTTCCACCTCTTGCACAGGCTGAGCCTTGTTCAAAAGTGAGGCTGCAGGTGGCTGGCTGGAGATGGGCCAATTAGCCAATGAATGGGTGTGGGACAAGTGTAGCAGTTCATGTATGAAAGCAGTGTTTTTGTATTCATTTTTGTCCAAAGAAAACCTCTGGACAATACTAATTCCCTGGTTTGTACCATGGTGCACTGAGATGTTTTAAGCAATATCTTCCAGACTTGATCCAAGTGTTGAAATATATATTTTTTTAATTAATTTGACATGCAATGAAATTATAACGCAAAGACCAAATAATATTACTCACTATGAGCAGCCCAACAGCAATTGTTAGGTCAGTCTGTAATCTTGACAGATAAACCTATCATTCTTCAAAAACACTGATTACAAAATGTGTAAAAAGGATGGTCTTCATGAAAGTAGCCAAAACTTTATACATACCGGCGGCAAACCTTCCGCCATCTCCCCAGAGCCAATGTGTGTGAGGTGCATAAAGTTTGTGGGCTCTCCGATCATGCTGCAGTCAATCTTCCTCCTCTTCTTCTTCTGAAACAAATGCAAAACGCCAGAGGTCAGTGACCTATAGTAATTCAAATATGGCTAGGCAACTGCATAGCACAGCGGCTGTGCAACCAAAAATGAAAGCGAAATTAGATTTTAATTCAGAAGATACTCTAAAATTACAACATAAACATGCACTTAATCGAACAATGATCAACATTTTGTCCCCAAATAAGCAGCTTATTTTATTAGAGACACAGGATAGGAACACTTATTTGGTTATAGGTGTAAACCATGAGGTGGTCTATTGTTCATGGGATGAAATACTATAGAACAAACAGAAGTTGATGCCGGATAGTAAACAATGTCAAAAAAGCCTCTATGCAAAAAACTTGCAGAAGTAGTCAAGTAGTGGATTTTTACATTTTTTTTTAATTTTTTTTTTTATGTGATTGCTTAGAATATTAAATATATTGTTCTTGCTATGCATAAGCCATAAAAAAAACGAAGGCTTTTTAATTGATAAACTAACAATATAGTGGACATCTCCTGATGCAGGCTAGCAGATGCCATAGCCATTGACCATTTCAATGAAACATGGTGAAGCCCCAAAATTGCCCTCACTAGAAGCCTGTGTTTCAGACATAAGGAAGTGGATGGCTGCAAATGTTCTAATTTTAAACTCGGGCAAAACAGAGATGCTTGTTCTAGGTCCCAAGAAACAAAGAGATCTTCTGTTGAATCTGACAATTCATCTTAATGGTTATTACAGTCGTCTCAAATAAAACTGAAGGACCTCGGCGTTACTCTGGACCCTGATCTCTCTTTTGACGAACATATCAAGACTGTTTCAAGGACAGCTTTTTTCCATCTACGTAACATTGCAAAAATCAGAAACTTTGTCCAAAAATGCAGAATTTTTTAAAAAACTTCTAGGTTAGACTGCTGCACTGCTCTACTTTCCAGCTACCCGGATAAAGCACTAAATAAACTTCAGTTAGTGCTAAATACAGCTGCTAGAATCCTGACTAGAACCACATTTTTTAAATCATATTACTCCAGTGCTAGCCTCCCTAGACTGGCTTCCTGTTAAGGCAAGGGCTGATTAAGGTTTTACTGCTAACCTACAAAGCATTACATGGGCTTGCTCCTACCCATCTCTCTGATTTGGTCCTGCCGTACATACCTACACATACGCTACGGTCACAAGACGCAGGCCTCCTAATTGTCCCTAGAATTTCTAAGCAAACAGCTGGAGGCAGGGCTTTCTCCTATAGAGCTCCATTTTTATGGAATGATCTGCCTACCCATGTGAGAGATGCAGACTCGGTCTCAACCTTTAAGTCTTTACTGAAGACTCATCTCTTCATATGATTGAGTGTAGTCTGGCCCAGGAGTGTGAAGGTGAACGGAAAGGCTCTGGAGCAACGAACCGCCCTTGCTGTCTCTGCCTGGCCGGTTCCCCTCTTTCCACTGGGATTCTCTGCCTCTAACCCTATTACAGGGGCTGAGTCACTGGCTTACTAGGGCTCTTTCATACCATCCCTAGGAGGGGTGCGTCACTTGAGTGGGTTGAGTCACTGATGTGATATTCCTGTCTGGGTTTGCGTCCCCCCTTGGGTTGTGCCGTGGCGGAGATCTTTGTGGGCTATACTCGGCCTTGTCTCAGGATGGTAAGTTGGTGGTTGAAGATATCCCTCTAGTGGTGTGGGGGCTGTGCTTTGGCAAAGTGGGTGGGGTTATATCCTTCCTGTTTGGCCCTATCCGGGGGTATCATCGGATGGGGCCACAGTGTCTCCTGACCCCTCCTGTCTCAGCCTCCAGCATAAATACTGCAGTAGTTTATGTGTTGGGGGGCTAGGGTCAGTTTGTTATATCTGGAGTACTTCTCCTGTCTTATCCGGTGTCCTGTGTGAATTTAAGTATGCTCTCTCTAATTCTTTCTCTCTTGGAGGACCTGAGCCCTAGGACCATGCCTCAGGACTACCTGGCATGATGACTCCTTGCTGTCCCCAGTCCACCTGGCCATGCTGCTGCTCCAGGTTCAACTGTTCTGCCTGCGGCTATGGAATCCTGACATGTTCACCGGACGTGCTACCTGTCCCAGACCTGCTGTTTTCAACTCTCTAGATAGCAGGAGTGGTAGAGATACTCTTAATGATCAGCTATGAAAAGCCAACTGACATTTACTCCTGAGGTGCTGACTTGCTACACCCTCGACAACTACTGTGATTATTATTATTTGACCATGATGGTCATTTATGAACATTTGAACATGTTGGCCATGTTCTGTTATAATCTCCACCCGGCACAGCCAGAAGAGGACTGGCCACCACATAGCCTGGTTCCTCTCTAGGTTTCTTCCTAGGTTTTGGCCTTTCTAGGGAGTTTTTCCTAGCCACCGTGCTTCTACACCTGCATTGCTTGCTGTTTGGGGTTTTAGGCTGGGTTTCTGTACAGCACATTGCGATATCAGCTGATGTACAAAGGGCTATATAAATACATTTGATTTGACCAGGATATAGACCTTTAGCCATTTTAAGTGTTACATAAGCAACCTTGACCGATGTTTACAAATGTGCTGCTGACCAAACGTTGAACCCTGTGTCATATGAGCTAGTCATGTAACAAAAACAAGGTAGACCACTGTGTGTGTCTTTTCTTCTTGACATCATCTTGACTTCGGAGGATCTGTTGGAGCATGCCTACATACCCAACGAATCAGGCATCTTACCGACAATTCTTGTTGCTACATTAGCATGACAGAGGAAAGCAGTCATTCCCACAGACTCAGAAAGACAACCTCACAACCATTTCAGCAGGCATATTGAATCAGTGAACACCTAGCAACGTAAGATGCCAGGAATTGAACTCAAACAACACATGCGACCAAATAAGGTAACCCCTATACTTTTCTTGGCTCGATTGACATTCTTCGACGATCAAGTAGGAGCCTCTGTGTAGACCAACTTCCGAGTATCAATAACGGCAATCGATTAAAACTTAAAACACTTTGCCGTTTGGTACTTTAGTCCAAACAGCCCTTGAAAACATTAAAAAGGCATACCAAACCTAACCAAATGCACAGCTGGTTGGCATCCACTCAAGTGGCAGCCATGAGTCATACCAAACTCAGAAATAAATCCACACTACAACGTTGCATAACGGGAGGTAGGCTATCCAGTGGCTGATTGATGGAAGGTCTAGCTAATTGGTCAGCTGCGTGTGTTGCAAAAGAGAAACCGTCGCTTAGCAACTTATTTTAGGAGAGACCTTCAGTATGTGTAATAGCAACCATTTGTGTCAGAAACCCTTTGGCATAGCCTGTGCTTAGAAAAGTGGGTAGCAATTACATGACTGACATACAGGAAGTTAGGCAGACCCAAACTACCAACATCTCATGAGAGCATCAGTAAGAAGAGTCAATGCAGTAATATAAAATTTAAAAAAAGACATGCCACACAAGCCCCTTTCCTCTCTAAACAGTTCCACCATGTAAACCCCTGCATGTATTCATATAAAGTGGCATAACTGTACAGTCCTCCCTCAACAATAGAACAAACACAGGCCCTAAAAATAAATAAGAAAAGAGGAAGGGAAAAAGCCATCCCACGGGACAGTGCCCCAGTCCCCTTCCTCTCTCCTGGGCCCAGTCCCCTTCCTCTCTCCTGGGCCCAGTCCCCTTCCTCTCTCCTGGGCCCCCGGGTTCATTGTTGACGAGTGGGAACGGATGAACACAACCCGCCGTTACGCAACTCTCCCTGCAAAACCCGGGCCAGGAAAGGGTGCCGCCCTGAGGTCAAGGGTCAGCGGTCGCTTCTGGAGCGCTAAAGGGAAGTTCTTCCACTCTCCGGCGACACACTGATATGTTCGGTCATCAAAAAGGACCTCTATTCACCCCTGTAATGCTGGCCAGGATTCCATGAAATGCTTTGAAACACCTGATGACGCTAAGCTACTCTAGGTCCAGTCATTATAGTTCCCTGGACAGATCGATTCAATCGTTAGCGTCATTAAATCAACAGACTAGAATGTAAAGATAGTAAGGACATGTTTTCAATACAGTCCGTCCCAATATTGTGATGCCTACATTACTGATGGATACAAATATGCACGGTCAAAGTTATAAATGTGGGTCACATGGTCAGTGAATATTAATGACTGGCATTCACCCTAAGTATAGTACACGTGAAATAACAAATCAAAAGATGGCACTCAAGATATCGCTCATGATGTGGATGCCTCTAAACGGCAAGCTATAAAACCCCCGTTTAAAGATATCAGCCTGTAAGTGAATGCAGATGGAGTCTGAAAAACACCATAAATACGTCGGCCTTTGCCAACAGATTTATTGAACTTTGATGCATTTAAAAAAAGGGTCCCCCATAACATCTTGGCGTAAAAAATAAATAATGGGTAGATAGATCGTTGGGGAGTGTTTCACTTTTGGCTGTTCTAAGCATGCATTTAGGACTCCCTTGATTGGGCCTCTGTACATACCAATACAAATCTGATAACTTTGTGTTGAATGCAACAGCCAAAAACACTAAGTTCTTGTGTGTGGTCAGAGTAAGCATGCTTGGCTGCCTGGGATGCCCAAACCTTGCCTTTGGCTACAAGATTAGCCAGGGACCTCTAACAACCTCTGTGGAACTTGGCAAGAGAGGGTTGAATAGAATTGGCCAGGATCTAATATAGCGCAAGCTTGGGGAGTAAACTTCATAGTCAAATACATCTATTAGATGAGGAATTTTGTGAAACCTGACAAAGAACGTTAGAGTAGTGGGCATTTTATACCTCTACATGAGTAAATAAAAGGGCAGCTGGCCCAGACTCACCGGTGGGGGTTTGGCCACCACGCAGCAGCCCATCTTGTGCCAGAACTCGCTCATTCCTGGGCTCCGCCGGTTCTGTCGGTGCAGCGCCCTGCTCTCTGTCGCCGCCCTGCAGGCTGGTGAAGACAGGTAGCCTCTGTGACCCTCACTCTTGGGATAGTCCTGATGCATCCAGATCCCTTGCATCAGATAGCCAAAGTTGGTCAATCCCCAAACCCACCGCCCTCAAAAGGTCAGGTCCTGATTCGCTCAAGCCTCCCGGCGTCTTGATCCTTCTTCGGGTATCCAGTCAGATTAAAGTCCGCAGGGTTTAATCTGTTGAGACATGAGTTTATTAAAAGAATAATAGCCAATGTAATGTGAACATGGTCCTACTAGTTAATTTTATTTTTAGCCAACATATCACTGCAAGCCTAACCTCCTAAGGTGGTAGCAAATCAAATGTCTTTATAAAGCCCTTCTTACATCAGCTGATGTCACAAAGTGCTGTACAGAAACCCAGCCTAAAACCCCAAACAGCAAGCAATGCAGGTGTAGGCAGCGTACTTCTTACTGCATTCGACCCAAACCAGCATCTGGTCTAGAACAGTGTTTAAACCATTTTAAAATGATGCAATTCTTTGTGAGTAAGTCTGCTTCATGAGTGCCGATGACGACACATTGACTCACATTGCCCCGTCCCCCAGTTCTAAGACTCAAGGGTTTGTGGTCTGACCACAGACCCCCCCCCGTCTTCTGTTCCAAGTTCCGACATAACGGAAGGTTTGATCAGAGACGGATGGCCACACAAACATGTATAACACATCTAAACATACAGTTTTACAAAACAAGGTGACAAGCACATTAGACATGAGAAAGACATAACAAGGGTGAAAAAAAAACATCTGCAAACAGTAAGGACCAGTTGTCCTTGTAAGGACCTAAGCATCCGCCTTTCGCCTCTAGGTTGTTCCCATCTCGTCCCAGTTCCAGCCTTGCTAAGTCACATGAGGAAGCCTAAATGATAAACACTGTGGAGCACCATCTCCGAAGCCATTTATATGACCTCTTTTGCAGTGTGAAAGAAAGTTCTGCCAAGACCATTATTGCCTTCATAAAAGTTTGGTTTATACTACTTAGTGTCGTCTTTGGTTTATCGCCATGCTTAAGGTGGTCACTGATGAGCCGTTAAGGCAATTAGAGCTGCGGCTTTCTGGCATTTTTATTAGGATCCCCATTATCTGTTGCGAAAGCAGCAGCTACTCTTCCTAAAAGGTCCACACAAAACATAATACAGAACATTAATAGACTAGAACAGAACTACAAATAAAACTTTTTAATTTTTTTTTTATAAACAGCACACAGCCTACATCAACACATTAAAAAAAAATCTAGGTCAAATAGGGGAGAGTAGCGGCGCCATGGTTACCGCCTGCTCCAAGGACTCTGCTTCTACAGGTTGTTTTCCACTACTGTGCTTGGACTTTAGTTTACTTTGGGCCCGCTGCTGATCGTTTGATTAAACTTTTCATAATGACATGGCTCTCCTCCAGCTCCGCTTTATCGTGCCCAGAGGCTGTGTGAGGAAACTGTTTAGGAATGCGTGTGTGGTGGAGAGTCTCTCTCACACACCTTTTCACAAGAACAAGGTCAAGCCTATGCTCTCTCAAACCCGATACAAAAATACTGTAGCAATAACCTCCTTAAGACATTAGAATTAGCACAGTTCTGGAAAAATTAGCACAAAGCTGTTGTTTTCCAGAACTAAGTAAGAGTAAACCTAAGGCACCACACAGAGTGGGTCACTTGATAGCACAAGCACATTGCTGCCATTTGGGCATCACAGCGGTTTTAACAGGTACGCTACTAGCCTGACACACTCACTGTATAGTTCACTTATAGGCTTTTTACTTAACAGTCATCCGGGCAGTCAGAAAGCCAGTCTGACTGGTGCACGGTAAAGGCATCAGGGTTGTAAGACGGGCTGGTCAGTGGGTGTAGAGACGGTTCTCAGGCCCCATGGCTTATTGGGATGAAGTGTGAAGTCTGTACACAGACTTATGACGACATAAAGGGTGTGGATGGACGGCAAGGCAGGCAGGCTGGCACAAGTCAAATAGGACACAGGCGTCTGTAGAGTTGAGCCACTGGCCGAGCCAGCCTTGCACGGGCAAAGTCTGGGTCTAATTTCTCTCCGCGTTGACCTCTTACGGTTTCACCCCAGAGCAGGTACACTTAAAAAAAGGGATTATAGTGAGGACACACAGCATGGTGAGAACACAGTACTCAGAAAGAGGGATAGAACTGTGAACTGTCTATAGGACAGCACTGGGGCTCAGAATATCTCCTATGGTACACTATTTAGGAGGAGTGTAACCTCATGACCAAGTTTCCCATGATTCATAGCACCAAAAGAAGAACAGAGGGTGGGGGTAGGGACAGACTTGGGGCAGTTGAAATACTTGTCTGGTGAGGTAAGGATTAACGGAAACTCTCGCTTTGGGCTCATCTGGTCTCTGACGGCATGCTCATCATCTTGTATAAATAAACCGGCTTTCCAGAGACCTGGGGCAGTCTCTCTCTAATTTGAGGTTTCCTCTGAAGAGCAACGAACGATGAGCAAAAACAAACCCTCTTCAGAAGAGTGACAGTCCAGTTCTGTTGAATTACTACTGGAGAGACCTTGATAAGATGGTGCTATATTTTGCATATCTTCTTAGGCCACAGCTGTTTATTTGTTCAACTACTACAGGCTACCCTGTGGGAACAGGGAAGAATAGTTCTGGTTTCCCAACAGGGATTTTTCCCTCACCCAACTTTGTCTCATCATTAAATGGGCAAGGTGGTTCCTCAGACGGTACTAAAATGGTTGACAGTTTAATAGTTCCTCAACCCTGACAGGATCCCTTGAGACAACATCACGTCTTTGTGCCAAAACCATCCAGCAACCTTCTATGGATGCATGTGTATCTTTGCATCGACAGAGTGAGAACTCAGAAGTGTTGAGGCTTCCCTGTTATCTGTGCTGAACGGGCAGAAAAGCCAAAACAAGAAGATTGCTTCTTTGTCAATGTGAGACTAACCTTATTAAAATGACACAGCAAACACCACAATGTAGCTACAGTAGCAGACAGCATGTGATGCATGAGTCCAATTGCCGAGTATGTCACCTAGCCCAGCTTTTTTGTCTTGGGGGGGGGGCTTATTAAAATATATCTTCAAAAAAAAAAAAAGTGTTTTAATACAAGGCATCAACTTGACCAGTCTAAAGCAGCTAGCAAGACTTATTGTCTCAACGTGGGTTTGTTCATTTCATATCCCCGTGGGTAGGCTGACAGTGACGATACTTCCTGCTAACTCACCAAACACTGACGTGGCTAAAAAATTCCATAGACATGCTAACAGACATCTCTGTAAGGTGTGTGGCAAAACACATTTCATCGCAGCTCTCTTTTCCAAATAGACAGAATGAACAGCATGTGTATATAAAAACATCAACGGCTACGATCATAGAGCTTGTATTTGAAAGAGATAATGGCTACAACTTACTGGGATTTATGAATTGAGAAGCAACACAGACAAGAGGTAATGTGAGCAGAGATATTGATGAAAATGACATTCGACCCGGACTAAAGACAAGCTCACAGATGCTCATACAACACACCAAAGGCAACAAAAAAAACACACACAAAAAAAACAACTTTCCACAGAAGTCTCCCTGTTGACATGGGCTCATAATGCCAAGCTCTGTTCCCTCAAAAAGGATAAGGTGCCAGGTCACACTATAGACATTAAAGACAACGCCTCTGGCCTAGACGAGTAGGGAGTAACCTAGCGTGATGACCAATTAATAGAGCCAGATCTAACAGCATTATATGTGAGCTGGAAAAGATACAATTGGAACCTTAGGATTCGTACACTGGTTGTGATCCTCGCATCTCAAAATCATTCAATGAGATCTTTCAGCAACAACAATGTTGAGATTAAGATGTTCTGATACCCTTTTGGGTATGTTGGATGTTTTAACGAGGCAATCTGCAGTCGAAACAACAAACGAAGCGTTTCACCGCCACGGTTTCTGTAAAAGGCGGAGGGATGGGGCTGAAGAAGTGTAACCACTCAAATTCATACGCGGAGCATCCATGACATCAACATTATAGTTTTAGCTGTAAAAAAAAAAAAAAAAATGCAATACAGCATTTTAGTAAAACAAGCTTAAATGTTGGGTTCTAATGCGGTACAATAGTTGAACTAAGCTCATGAGATATTTAGAAGTTATATTCCTCAAGAATCAAATGGGTACATATCCAAAAATGTATGTAGCAACTGCAGAATGCCCCCCTCAATGGTCACAGTTATTCAATGACATGCTCAATAGTTACACCACCTATCCTATAAGCGTTTGCAAATGCAATAGAGACCTGCAAGCTACCTACCTACCAACTGGGTGAAATCTTGGATGTGGGTCAGTGGCTCACTGTCAAAAGGCGAGAGGAAAAAGGAGGGGAGTGGTCTCTAACGGAGGAATTACAATGAGGCCTTTTCATGGGATCTGGTTAAAAAAATATATATACTTTACAACTGGTTAATGGCACATTTAAAAATTGCAGACATCAGTTTTCAAGCAACAGCTTGAGGACAACATGGATCTTTCACGGAATCCAATGCACTGCCATCCACGATCTGATGACTGGTTCAGGTGTTTAGAATTGTATTTGAACTGAGGTCTTTAGAACAGTTGCTTTAAATCGAGAAAAGCATCAGTGTAGTGATTCCTGCCTGGCACTAGATGAAAAGCAGGTAGCAGCTACATCGATATAGTTGGTGAAGATAGGTCTCTTCAAAATCAAGTTATTCAGGTCTGAAAGAGGTCTAGTGTCCATTTTCCACATCATCTGTTGTGCGCAACTACGCATCAATCCCAAATTAAAATGGGGAAGAGAACCATTAGCCCATAACAGGAGTATACATAAAGGCCTGTCCTCCCAGAATGACTTACTGGTAGGCTTAATGAAATATGTCTCCAAAGTGACTCTTCTCATGAAAGATTAAGTATGGTCAATGTATACATACACCTATTGCTTACAGTATAGGAACTTCCCTTTACCCCCACTCCTTAGGTCACTAATGTGGCAGTGTACACTGGGGTGTCCTTTTAAAGAAAGGAATGAATAAAGATTAAAGTTGCTCCTATCTGCAACAAGTACAAAGTCAAACGTACAGGAAAGGACGCAGTTAATGTCACAATGGGATTCGACACTTCCATGACTCAATACAGCTAGTTTGACATTTCCTGCTATCTTTATCGGAATTATCAACCCCCCCCTGCGTGTCACAGGTCATAGGTTACTCCACAGAGTTCCACACTAGCAGGGGGTAAAGTACAGTCACCATATGCCAGGCTCAGCTGCTGAGTGGCTGTTCTAACCACCTCAGACATGAACTGAAAACACTAACAAACTAAAAGATAGAATTCCCCTGGCCCTGCACACATACAGTACCAGTCAAAAGTTTGGACACACCCACTCAAGGTTTTTTCTTTAAAACTATGAAATAACATTTATGGAATCATGTAGCAACCCAAAAAAATTGTTCAAATTTGTGATATAGTTAGATAACTTCACTGTTGAAGCTAGGAACACAAGCATTTCGCTACACCCGCGATAACATGTGCTAAATATGTGTATGTGACCGATAAAATTTGATATTCAACCCCCTCCTGTATCAAAGTCCCTGCTGCCTCAATTCAATTATTATTAATTTATTTTTTTGTTTAACCCTTGGCCTACAATGCTCACGCCACTGCAGAAATCAAATTAATCTAATTTACCACCCAACCCTAAGGTAAACTAGAGATCTGAGAAATAGTCAAACAGCGAGATTTTACAGGATGGGATGGGTTTCTCATATTGGCACGATGCGTAGGGTGTTTACCTTTCACTCCAGCAACCCAGGTTGGCTTCCTTGCGCAGGCGTTGCTACACTGGTGTCAGAAATGGGATGGCGGCTGTGAGGCCATGAGAACGCACGGCCCAGACTTGTGAGTATTTGAAGCACGGGGGGTGTTGCCTGAAATGTTATGAATGCCCATCTGTGGTAAGCCTAACATTTGTAATACACAAAAAGACTTCCGGTCTGGACAGAACCGAGAATAGCCATCCAAAATATGTCGGCTAGTGCTTACTGGGGTGTAGCCTACCATGTCGCTGGCAATGGAATTTTATGAATGCCCATCCATGTGGTAGGTCCACCATTTGTGAAACAGGCCGTTGCATTGGCTTTATTAGTCCTGATTCCTGTGACTAATCAATTTAGCTATTCAAGTACTGAATACAGGGTTTCTATACAGCACAGATATATTTAGATTTATGACATATCCTAATTCTGCTACATGATTTATGACAAATACATTTTTTTGATGGGACATTGGTGGAACGCCACAGGGATGAGTCTCTAAAACAGCACCCTGAAGAGGCACGCTGGGAATGGACAAGCAAAATATTTTGTGCCCTTGCCTTTGACAAAGTGGGCACTGCTTATCACATGGCGGCATCAACGCTCACCTAAAAAGCTCTTATGCTACTGGTTGAGGGAAATTGCCACTGTTTCAGGGCAGAATTATGTGAAGTTGCATGTGTTGTTGTTGGTGGTGGTGCGCCTTGGTCAGTTTAGCGCAGAAAATGCCACCCTTATCAATCTGCCAATATAGGTAATGAGCGGGCCGGGCAGTGGTGTATGGGGTTTTGTTTTCATGCCAGAGACCAGGGTTGGCTACAATATTATCCAGCTGAAGACCTCAACAGTGAGGTTGGAGCACACAGTATTGAAGAAGAGCCAAACCCATCCCTGACCAATGGGCTTTCCCATAGAGGAGAAGCAACAGTGAGGGAGTATATGAGACCATTTACAGTCTCATCCCAAAACTATGCCCTCCTGAAAATAGACCACAATGGCTTACTTTACCCAATGCAGTCAACTGACTGAGCCACTGTCGCCAGCCTGACTTCCCTGAATGTTTTAGACCTCTAATTTGGAACTGACAAAAAATAAGAAATCTTGTCATAAACA
This sequence comes from Oncorhynchus tshawytscha, assembly GCF_018296145.1. NCBI lineage: Eukaryota > Metazoa > Chordata > Actinopteri > Salmoniformes > Salmonidae > Oncorhynchus > Oncorhynchus tshawytscha. The sequence continues at coordinate 33,606,042 of NC_056441.1, forward strand.
GGCTATGTAATTTGTCTAGCTCTCTCATCTCTTAGAGGAAATGAATACTCAGTGTCTTGAGGGAACATTGTGACTACTTTAATGTAAAAAAAAAAATGTACACTTAAAAAATAAGCACATGTAAAGTGTTTGGCCCATGTTTCTTGAACGGAAATAAAAGAACTCCGAAATGTACCATACGCAAAAAAATTGTATTTCTCTAAAATGTTGTGCACATCCCTGTTTGTGAGCATTTATCCTATGCCAAGATAGTCAATCCACCTAAAAGGTGTGGCATATCAAGAAGCTGATTAAACAGCATGATCATTACACAGGTGCACCTTGTGCAGGGGACAATAAAAGGCCACTCTAAAATGTGCAGTTTTGTCACACAACGGCACAGATGTTGAGGGAGCATGCAATTGGCATGCTGACTGCAGGAATGTTCACCAGAGCGGTTCGCTGATATCAACGTTGTGAACAGTGTGCCCCAGGTGGCGGTGGGGTTATGGTATGTGCAGGCATAAGATACGGAAAACGAACACAATGGCATTTTATTGATGGCAATTTGAATGCACAGCGATACCACGGCGAGATCCTGAGGCCCATTGTCGTGCCTTTCATCCGCCACCATCCCCTCATGTTTCAGCATGATAATGCACAGCCCCATGTTGCAAGCATCTGTACACAACTCCTGGAAGCTGAAAAAGTCCCAGTGGCCTGCATACACACCAGACATATCACCCATTAAGCATGTTTGTAGATGAGTGGGACAACCTTCCACAGGCCGCAATCAAGAGCCTGATCAAGTCTATGCGAAGGAGATATGTGGTGCCGCATGAGGTGGTTTCACCCGATACTGACTGGTTCTACTCGCCTACTTTTTTTTCCTTTTGGCATCTGTAACCGACAGACACCGAACTGCATTCCCAGTCATGTGAAATCCATAGATTTGGGCCTAATGAGTTTATTTCAAGTGACCGAAATCCTTATATGAACTGTAACTCAGTCAAATCTTTGAAATTGTTGCATGTTGCGTTTATATTTTTGTTCAGTGTAAGTTAAAACAATACACAACATAACATTTCAATGAAAACTGATGAAGACATCTTCTGTATGGGGGAGTTTTGTTAAGAGTCCTGACGCTGGGTATGAACAGTATCACGCATCCCTTGCGTTACTATTTTAGAAGGATAATGACTTCAACTTTCATATCGGCTATAAATCATTTGTAAAAAAAAAAAAAAAACTTTAAAAACGACATGTTCAATTGAGAACACTTTACAGGGTTTGCCCATGCGCGTGTTTACAGAAGACAGATAGAGGAACCACCTGTGCTAACTATCTAGCATGCTCTGAACCCCTGTTTGTAACGCCGGGTTTTTCCCCAAACTTGGTCCCTGTGGGGCCCCCATAGTGCACGTTTTGGTTTTTGCCCTAGGACTATACAGCTGATTCAAATATCAACACGCTTTTGAGTCAGCTGTGTAGTGTTACAGCAAAAACCAAAACGAGCACAGAGTTTGCGAAACGCTGGTGTAACTCTTGACAAAAACTGCCTGTTGAAACTGTATTAAAGCCGGTTAAAAACACTATGTTGCATTTGTGAAATTATCTTGACGTTATGTGAAAATAAAGGGCTTCATGTTTCTAGAACCGTATCACAGTTTAAAATAGATTCACTTTAGATGGAGTTTCGCTGCTAGAGCCGGTCTAGCTCAAAATAAATTCATATCCTTTCGACCTTAAGGAGTAACGGTAGACACTTGGGCTAGCGGACTAAACTCCGGTTTATGAAGTGTCTGGACTTCAACACGGAGTTTAGTCCGCTAATCTTGGGCTAGAACTACTCGAACAAGTGTTTGATTTACACCTGACAGATCACACTCCGGCCAAGCCATTTCCAAGGGAATAGCCACAAAATACACTACATAGCCAACCTTTATGTAGCTCGATGGGCTAAGCATTATTTAACCAAATAGTAATGACTTCGAGTTTGACCGAATCTGGTCGTTTACTTTAAAAGCATAAAACGTTCAAATGAATCAATGTTGAAAGTACAAGGATATTTAGATTCTAGGCAACGTAACGCCATTGTCTCTGGGTTTGGCCAACTCTAAGCCTTCTCAGTAAGAGAAACATTGTAACAATGACCACGTACCCCCTTTCATTTCCAGAATTAGCTAGTAGGCTAGCCTACATGAAGAAAAAAGTCTCAATAGCGGCGTTGACTTACCTCCGTTCTTAAATGTAACCAAACAATGTCGATATCCAGTAGCTAAAGTATTCGCTGAATGCCCTTTCAAACACCAACGTTTAGCACCAACCACACTTATGCTGATTCTCGGTTTTTTGAGGTGTGGTTCTAAGTTGTTCAATCAGGAAATTGAAATGTTTAAAATGTTTTTTTTCACAAGCTTATTTTTTTTGCCGGTAAAGTCAAACAGCACCCCTTATGGACATAGACACCATTTGACTTCGCGTCATCATAAGGTCAACACTGCCACCTACAGGGAAATTGCAGATATAGACATAATCTTAGTACACAATCCAAGTTTCAAATTTAAATGTCACATGCACAGTGAAATGCCTTTCTTGCAAACTCAAAACCCAACAATGCAATAGCAGTGTATTACTAGAAGAATAAAAACACGAGAAATAAGAACATGAAATATGAAATACACAATTACATAAGTAAGAATACTATATATAGGATTTTTTTTTTTTTAAAGTCAGTTCCAATACCATATTGCCATGTACAGGGATACTGGAGTGATGGATGTAGATATGTATAGAGGTAAGGGGACTAGGCAACTGGATATAAGATAAACAGAGTAGCAGCAGCTTGCATGTGAGTGGGTGTGTAGAGTCAGTATAAATGTATGTGCATATTATGTGTGAATAAGCAAATGGAGTGAGTATATGTGTGTCTAGGGCCCTGTGAGTGTGCATAGACAGTGCAAACATTGAAATAAAATGTCAATAAGGATACAAGGTAAACACAGTCCGTGTAGCTCTTTATCAACCGCATTGCTTGGGGGTGGAAGCTGTTCAAGAGCCTCTTGGTGTCAGACTTGATGCACTGGTACCTTTTGTTGTGTGGTAGCAGAGAAAATTGTCTATGGCTTGGGTGGTTGGGGGGCGATTTTCCAGGCCTTCTTTTCATACCGCCTGATATAGAGGTCTTGGATGGCAGGGAGCTCGGCCCCAGTGATGTACTGGGCTGTCCGCACAACCCTCTGTAGCGCAATGCGATCGAAGGCGGTGCTATTGCCATACCAAGCAGTAATGCAGCCAGTCAATATGCTCTCAATGGTACAGCTGTAGAACCTTTTCAGGATTTGAGGGTCCATGCTATACCTTTTCAACCTACATAGGGGGAAGAGGCACTGTTGCACCTTCTTCACGACTTTACACGTGTGTTTGGACAATTTGAAGTCTTTTGTGATTTGGACACAGAGGAACTTGAAGCTGTCTACCTGCTCCACTGCGAGCTTGATAATGGTGTTGGAGTCGTACATGGCCACACAGTCGTGGATGAATAGGGAGTACATGAGGGGACTAAGCACACACCCCTGTGTGGCACCTGTGTTAAGCGTCAGCGTGCTGGAGGTGATGTTGCCTACCCTCACCACCTGGGGTTGACCTGTCAGGAACCAGTCCTAAACTTGGTGACGAGCTTGGAGGGGATAATGGTGTTGAATACTGAGCTGTAGTCAATAAACAGCATTCTCACAATAGGCATTCCTCCTATCTAGGTGTGCAAGGGCAGTGTGGAGAACAATTGAGATTGCATCGTCTATGGATCTGCTGGGGAAGTCTGCAAATTAGAGTGGGTCTAGGGTGGCTGGGATGGTGGAGTTCATGTGTGCCATAACCAGCCTCTCAAAGCACTTCATGATTACAGAAGTGAATGCTACAGGGCGGTAGTCATTGTGGCAAGAAACCTTGAAGTTCTTAGGAACAGGAATGATTGTGGTCATCTTAAAACATGTGGGGATTACAGACTGGGACAAGGAGAGGTTGAACATTACTGTGAATATGCCTGTCAGCCGTTCTGCGGTGGGGCAAACTCCCCCCAATTTTTTGATCCATGCCAGCAAGCCACTACACAACATAATACTAAACAATACATTAATTGGACTATAACGGTGACAAATAGTGCCCACAAACTGTTAAGAGGCTACATAAAGCTGTCCCAACAGCAGAGTCCCAACAACAGTCCCAACACTTTACCACTGCTACACCTGGCTATCAACAGAACCTTGTCTGGTAGAGAAACAGTTAATTCAGCCTCATTTACTGCCTTTAAAAAAACATAGCTGATATGGCTAACTTGCTGAAACAAATGTGGTTTCTACTGACAATTGAGATGTGCAAACTATGACATAAGGGGACGACGAGCGGACATATCTCCTAGGCATATGACATCATTTATGCAGCAGCATAAAAAACATTTTTGGACCCACCTTGTTGTGCTGGGCTCACTTGAACAGGAAGGAGGCGCGGCAGTCCTTCATGGGCACATTTTGTCATCAAACTTTGTCAACAAGGCCTCCCGAGTGACGCAGTGGTCTAAGGCACTGCATCACAGTGCTAGCTGTGCCACTAGAGACTCTGGGTTCGAGTCCAGGCTCTGTCTCGTAGCCGGCCGCGACCGGGACACCCACAGGGCGGCGCACAATTGGCCCAGCATCGTCTGGGTTAGGGGAGGGTTTGGCCGGCAGGGATGTCCTTTTCCCATTGCTCACTAGTGACTCCTGTGTCAAGCCGGGCGCAGTGCACGCTGACACAGTCGCCAGGTGTACGGTGTTTCCTCCGACACATTGGTGCAGCTGGCTTCCATGTTAAGTGGGCATTGTGTCAAGAAGCAGTGCGGCTTGGTTGGGTTGTGTTTCGGAGGAAGCACGGCTCTTGACCTTCATCTCTCCCGAGTCCGTGCGGGAGTTGCAGCGATGAGACAAGACTGTAACTACCAATTGGATACCACGAAATTGGGGAGAAATGTTTTACCCAGGGGGCTTGAAAAATGTATAAATTTTAAAAAACAACTTGGTTAACAAACTCCTTGTAGATTTTGAGTTGACATAGTGTCCCCATGAATAACAGAACACTTAGCCAATCACGGTGCATCTAGAGAACATTACCAACACCTACGCTCTGTATTTTCCACTGGCTGCCCCACCACCACAGAAAGCACTGAGCTAGGCTTAAACACCTGTATTTTGGAGCCGTCTTACTCAAAAAGCAATATATATATATATATATATATATATATATATATTGTTTTTAAAAAATTTATACATATATATATATATATATATTAACATTGTTTGCAAACTGATATGTGACACGTTTTAATACCAAAAGAACATGCAAAACAGGCAAAAAATAAATATATGCAGTACCAGTTAAAATTCTGGACACACCTACACCTAGTTTTTCTTTATTTTTTACTATTTTCTACATTGTACAATAATAGTAAAGACATCAAAACTATGAAATAACACATGGAATCACGTAGTAACAAAAAAAGTGTTAAACTAATCAACATATACTTTCAAAGTAGCCACCCTTTACCTTGATGACAGCTTTACACATTCTTGGCATTCTCTCAACCAGCTTTACCTGGAATGCTTTTCCAGGTAAAGGAGTTCCCACATATGCAGAGCACTTGTTGGCTGATTTTCATTCACTCTGCAGTCCAACTCATCCCAAACCATCTCAATTGGGTTGAGGTCGGGTAATTGTGGAGGACAAGTCATCTGATGCAGCACTCCACCACTCTCCTTCTTGGTCAAATATTCCTTACACAGCCTGGTGGTGTGTTGGGTCATTGTCCTGTTGAAAAACAAATTATAGTACCACTAAGTGCAGAATGCTGTGCTAGTCCTGCTGCTTAAGTGTGCCTTGAATTCTAAATTAACCACTGACAGTGTCACTAACAAAGCACCCCCACACATCACACCTCTTCCTCCATGCTTCACAGTTGGAACCACACATGTGGAGATCATCCGTTCACCTACTCTGCGTCTCACAAAGACATGGTGGTCGGAACCAAAAATCTCACATTTGGACTAATCAGACCAAAAGACAGATTTCCACTGGTCTAATGTCCATTGCTCATGTTTCTTGGCCCAAGAAAGTCTCTTCTTATCATTGGTGTCCTTTAGTATTTGTTTCTTTGCAGCAAATCGACCCTGAAGGCCTGATTCCCGCAGTCTCCTCTGAACAGTTGATGTTGAGATGTGTCTGTTACTTGAACTATTTGGGCTGCAATTTCTGAAGCTGGTAACTCTAATGATCATCTGCAGCAGAGGTAACTCTGAATCTTACTTTTCTGTGGCGGTCCTCATGAAAGCCAGTTTCATCATAGCGCTTGATGGTTTTGGCGACTGCGCTTGAAGAAACTTTAAAAGTTCTTGAAATTTTACGGATCAACTGACCTTCATGTCTTAAAGTAATGATAGACTGTCATTTCTCTTTGCTTATTTGAACTGTTCTTGCCATAACATGGACTTGGTCTTTTACCAAATAGGGCTATATTCTGTATGCCACCCATACCTTGTCACAACACAACTGATTGGCTCAAAGGCATTAAGAAGGAAAGAAATTCCACAAATGTACTTTTAACAAGGCATACCTGTTAATTGAAATGCATTCCAGGTGACTACCTCATGAAGCTGGTTTCTAATGCCAAGAGTGTGCAAAGCTGTCATCAAGACAAAGTGTTGCTACTTTGAAGAATCTCAAATATAAAATATATTTTGATTTGATTAACACTTTTTTGGTTACTACATGATTCCATATGTGTTATTTCATAGTTCTGATGATTTTCTACGATGTAGAAAATAGTATAAATAAAGAAAAACCCAGGAATGAGTAGGTGTGTCCAAATGTTTGACTGGTACTGTATATATATATTTAGCTAGCCCCACCTGCCCTGAAAAACGGGTCGCCACTGGTCTTCATTTGTAATCCGTCATGGACTGTAGCCTCTGCCACATCACATGCGGTGGGTGTCGGAGCCTGTTTAATATGATTCCACTTTATTCCTACAGTGCCTTGCGAAAGTATTCGGCCCCCTTGAACTTTGCGATCTTTTGCCACATTTCAGGCTTCAAACATAAAGATATAAAGCGGTATTTTTTTGTGAAGAATCAACAACAAGTGGGACACAATCATGAAGTGGAACGACATTTATTGGATATTTCAAACTTTTTTAACAAATCAAAAACTGAAAAATTGGGCGTGCAAAATTATTCAGCCCCCTTAAGTTAATACTTTGTAGCGCCACCTTTTGCTGCGATTACAGCTGTAAGTCGCTTGGGGTATGTCTATCAGTTTTGCACATCGAGAGACTGAAATTTTTTCCCATTCCTCCTTGCAAAACAGCTCGAGCTCAGTGAGGTTGGATGGAGAGCATTTGTGAACAGCAGTTTTCAGTTCTTTCCACAGATTCTCGATTGGATTCAGGTCTGGACTTTGACTTGGCCATTCTAACACCTGGATATGTTTATTTTTGAACCATTCCATTGTAGATTTTGCTTTATGTTTTGGAACATTGTCTTGTTGGAAGACAAATCTCCGTCCCAGTCTCAGGTCTTTTGCAGACTCCATCAGGTTTTCTTCCAGAATGGTCCTGTATTTGGCTCCACCCATCTTCCCATCAATTTTAACCATCTTCCCTGTCCCTGCTGAAGAAAAGCAGGCCCAAACCATGCTGCCACCACCATGTTTGACAGTGGGGATGGTGTGTTCAGGGTGATGGGCTGTGTTGCTTTTACGCCAAACATAACATTTTGCATTGTTGCCAAAAAGTTCAATTTTGGTTTCATCTGACCAGAGCACCTTCTTCCACATGTTTGGTGTGTCTCCCAGGTGGCTTGTGGCAAACTTTAAACAGCACTTTTTATGGATATCTTTAAGAAATGGCTTTCTTCTTGCCACTCTTCCATAAAGGCCAGATTTGTGCAATATACGACTGATTGTTGTCCTATGGACAGAGTCTCCCACCTCAGCTGTAGATCTCTGCAGTTCATCCAGAGTGATCATGGGCCTCTTGGCTGCATCTCTGATCAGTCTTCTCCTTGTATGAGCTGAAAGTTTAGAGGGACGGCCAGGTCTTGGTAGATTTGCAGTGGTCTGATACTCCTTCCATTTCAATATTATCGCTTGCACAGTGCTCCTTGGGATGTTTAAAGCTTGGGAAATCTTTTTGTATCCAAATCCGGCTTTAAACTTCTTCACAACAGTATCTCGGACCTGCCTGGTGTGTTCCTTGTTCTTCATGATGCTCTCTGCGCTTTTAACGGACCTCTGAGACTATCACAGTGCAGGTGCATTTATACAGAGCCTTGATTACACACAGGTGGATTGTATTTATCATCATTAGTCATTTAGGTCAACATTGGATCATTCAGAGATCCTCGCTGAACTTCTGGAGAGAGTTTGCTGCACTGAAAGTAAAGGGGCTGAATAATTTTGCACCCCCAATTTTTCAGTTTTTGATTTGTTAAAAAAGTTTGAAATATCTAATAAATATCGTTCCACTTCATGATTGTGTCCCACTTGTTGTTGATTCTTCACAAAAAATACAGTTTTATATCTTTATGTTTGAAGCCTGAAATGTGGCAAAAGGTCGCAAAGTTCAAGGGGGCCGAATACTTTCGCAAGGCACTGTATATTGTCCTTTTTCTCGTTTGACTCTGCGGAGGTCATAGCTGGCATTCCTGTACTTATTCCTGTCTTCGACCGTAGCATCAAGGTTGTCTATGATAGCTTTGTGTGCGGTAGCCCTGCTCTTTAGTTTAGCGCAGGGTTTTTGATTGGGGAAGCAGAGAAACCTCACCGTGGGAAAAACGTCACCGATGCATTTTCTAATGAAACAGCCATATGTATTGGACTGAACATGGATCCAAGTTGTGGCTATTTGGGCTATTCATATTATCAGATGATGATATAGCCCAACGTGTTCAGTCGATTGTCGAACTTTATTAGCCTATCATTATATCACATCACAATGTTATTAGTACAATTGTCGTTATAGCCTTGATCTGTATTGGTAGATTATTGCAAAATGTACAGACCTTTCGCATAATTGAATAGAAACTACATTTTTTTATGCACAATAATTAGTTAATAAAACAATAGGCCTATTTGATTTTACATGACAAAAACCCAACGCAGGCGCAGAATTTCGTCACAGAGTGTGGGAGTGGTTGTCCCTGGTGCTGAAAAAACTGGCATGTGCGCGAGGATTTTACAGCATCGCCACATAGCAAGAGCGTGCCATTGTTATTATACCTCAGTGGAGCCGATCCTGCGACAAACAGAGGACAGTGTCAGCCAAGAACTATTTCTCAAGACGTAAGATAATATTTTATTTTCAGAGCACCTTTGCTGGATAGTGGATCCAGAATTACATGTAGCTTAAACTAACAATACTGAACGTTGATGTATTTTTTTTTATAGCCTGTAATAGTAATGTTAGCATTAACCCTTTTAACAATTTCCCAATAGACATAAGAAAGAAACAACATACTATGCACACAATTAAAAAACGGGTAACTTCCGAATTGAATGTCAATGCTGTCTATATAATGTTTTGCCATGTTTTATTGTATGTAAATCCTTGGCACATCATCTCAGATATATTTAGGACTGCATGACCCAGTTTCTGGAATAGTCTCAATCGTTCGCACAGATGACATGCCGTCCAAAAAAGGGGATGTCATTAGAGATTCTATATTTACACGATTAAAGAATAGATAGATGTCCGAATCGAAATCGCCAGTCATTTCTCAAGCCCCAATGGGCGTCAACCACTGCACCATCATAGGCATCAATGATGCTTTTATATGTCTACGTCGTATGGTGAATTTTCTCTGTAGCCGAATGGGTGTGGTATTGAAGACCGTTGATGCTCTTAATCAGTATTCGACAGATCTACACAAAAGCATGACCTAATGGATAAGAACGATTGGTTCAAAGGTAATTTTTAAATCAGTTTTGTAGAGCATATTGATACTGTGACCTTTATCCACTGAAAACCGTTGATGCTCTAAATCAGTATTCGACAGATCTACACAAAAGCATGACCTAATGGATAAGAACGATTGGTTCAAAGGGAATTTTTAAATCAGTTTTGTAGAGCATCTTGATACTGTGACCTTTATCCACTGATAGACAATCATTCTTACCCCATTTAATATGTCATAACCTACTGACAGGGTGGGGTCATTTGTACCCTAAATGTTGATTTCATGCTACAGTAATTGCATTTTAACAACAGAATCTTGTCCATTTTCACTATGTGCAATTTACATCATTTTGAGTGTTCCAAAATTTTTTAACCACAGCCAGACTTGTGAGAGAAGTGTGTGGCCGTGTTATTATCATTTGTTTTAGGAAATTCACATTCACACATGGGGAACCTATAATTATGTGGTCACAATTAACTTAGTAATGTTCAAAAAAGTATTACTCATATATATCACACACACATTTCAAGATTAGAGCCGATTCCGAGGAATCCCTAATCAGGTTATGTTCACAAATATGCGACTCCACGGTATTGCACTCTAGGCCTAGCATTTCCATGTCAGGTTTTAGAACAAAGAACACAATCACCAGAAAGCTTATGTAACGTAGTTTGCTTCAGTTTGCCAACACTTAGGTCCAAATGAGCAACAAGGATTGACCTAAATCTGCATCTCAAGAAAAATCTACTTAAATCCTGTGCCCATTTGTTCTTATGTAATGGCATAGACTTATCTTAGCCAGTCAAGCCAAAACGTTCAGGTTATCTTCTACCCATGGCGTCTACAGTATAGGGTCCCTTTGGGATTAATGAAAAAATATCAGGGAGCCATTCAAAATTATAGGGACATAGTACTGGGTTACTAAGTGGAGTTGAAATATGTGTAGAGACTAAGATGAGAGCAGTATGTATGTCTAATCTATTTCAAGCTATGACCCAAAATCACATTTTAATTTGGCCTCATTCCTCTTTTACATTCAGATAAAAATGCTGGTGAAATCAAACAGCGAGTATGACTCCTTCCTCTACTGGAGACAGCCCATCTCCGCCCCGGACCTGTCCGAGTTGGAAGACCTGGGTGTGACCAAAAGCAAGCCAACCAAGAAGAGCAAGAAGGCCACCAAGAAACAGAATGCCGCCCTAGCCAAGCAAAGGAAGCAGCAAGAGGCCGAATTGTTAGAGTACACCACCTTCAACTACTGGAGAGAGCCTATCCCCAGCATCGACCTCCTCGACTTCAACCTGCTTCTGTGAGGACCATCCCATCTCAGCCTCCCAGTCATAAGAACCTCCCTCTCCTCACACTCACCTTATCTGAATAACCATGGCTTTTTGTCAAGTTTCTGGTCCACCCAAGAAGAAGTACTGAATCTGTATTAGTCTGTACTGTGTTTTTTTGTGTATAACCTGTTAATAATACTGACAGGATTAGGGGTAGATGTTTTAGCTTGCAGGTGACTGGCACTGTGAATGACAGTATAGGCACTTCTGCTTAGGTTTACTCCACATGCGGGCTACATGACTCGTTTGGCTAATGTCAACGAACATAACTAGGTAGAAATGGCAACAAGGTCAGCCTTTAAATGAATATAAATAGCTCCATTGCATACTGACTGCAAGGCTTCTGTCTCACATTAAGGACTTACACATTCATAATTTGTGAGGTAACTTGAGTATGCAACATCATATTTTTGAACACTAACAAATGCAAAGTGCTGCCTCATTTGAACTTAGTGAAAATTCTTTCCCTTGACCTAATACATCCTTGAAGGGTAGTGCCAACCTGAGCCTTGGGAGTGTTTGCGTGTAGTATGTATAAGTAGGAGAACGTGAAGCAAAGCACCTCCACACAGAACAGATATTGTACAAGCACTTAGGGAGCCACAAACATGACTGTCTTTTGCGCTTTGTATTGGTTGCCTTATGATTTGTTTCAGACACTGAACTGACTGGCTCAAACCCACCCAATGAATTTTATTTATTAAGTATGCTGCTTTCAGGCTGCCCTGAGTAGGCCTCAACTGAGTGCAATGACTGAGGGTAAATGTTAGATTCCACAATGCAAGTTGTGCAAATGCAGAGCTGGCCAACTGTTTTCTTTATTTTCTGCATAGACTACTGCACTGTCCTGATGTTTAGTTTGAATGTCAAGGAAAGAATGGATGGAAATGTTGAATGAAAATAGGGAAATACATGTTTTTAATTGTCAAGACGGATGCTGCAAGTGTTCCTGAAATATGGTAGTTCTAACTGGATACTTGTAATCATAAAGCTAACTTTTTGTGAGATTGTACAACGAGCAGTAAATTCCCAAATGTGACTCATCATACTTTGTCTTGACTTTTCTGAAATAAAGGAAGATATCCTGTGCATTCAATCCACTTTGTTTACTGTGAGAAATCATCTCAAACTGAAGGGCTTAAACATGCAGCATTTGTTTTGAAGCGATATCTCGCCATGAATCACTATTAGCTTCTTTTGAAATAAATGGAGAAATGAACGTCACATTTCACTTACAAAACATGTCGTAGGTTCGAGATGTCTCGTCAAACTGGTTTCAGTGTAGAAACGGCCATGCACCTTGTAGCCATAAAATGTCGTTTATGTGAACGGGAGGTGTTGTTAAAAAAATTAAGTGAGGTCAATCTTCTAGAAGTTTCTTATAAACACCAACAGTCAGAGTAGGCTATGGACTCCTGTTTTGTCCTTCAACACCCAATAAAATATATTGTTTACTTATCCAAAACTAATAGCTTTTCCAGGATTCTTATTGGACTAATCCTTCCAACAGCTTCCTTTGGGGGATTTGGTATACAACAATGCTACAGGTTTCATACAATTAGTAGCCTCTGTGAATGAAAAGATCTGCCTATGACAGTACATTACTCTGGGACCATTACACTTTGATTAAAATACCTAGGTGCATTGCACATTAGTATTCATTGTAGCCTATTTACTTACACTGACATATCGGACAGAAATTGGTCAAATATTTAAGGTTTTTATTAATTGGATTTACATTGTTCAGTTTCACAGTAGATACTGTATAAGCGTAGATATTGACATACTAGTATTTAGTTAATTGCATTGGTTTACTGCATTTGCACAATGAATCATAAAGGAATAGCCGACAGCTATTTCACAGTAGTGATTATTGCGAACAGTGACATTGGAACATCACTTGCATGTCTCGAGTCCAGGTTTCCCAGCCAGTAGACAGACCAGACCTGCTAACCCCTCTCCAATAAGGGTTAACCATGTTGGGGGATCTTAAAAGGCCTACCTAGGCAAGTGTCATTACACCACAGAGTTTCCAAACCCAGATGCACAACATCTAGAGACTTCTGGGAACGCTTGCGAAACAGACCGGACCCTGGTTTGAGAAGTTAATGAGAGAAGTGGAAAAGTATTCTTTCTCAAAATCTAAAGGCAGAACCTAGATTCAAGCCAATGTCTTAAGTAGTTGAACATGTTATTACTCCAACCTCGTGAAGGTGACACTTGTTTTTTTAAACAACTTTATATCAAAGGAGTGCCCTTGATTTGACGGCCTGCACATGTGCAGTTCAGCGCGAGACGACCATTCGACCTGATGACGTGTTTCTACGCATGAGCTTTGCTAGCCAACATCGCCATGGGGGGCACACCCCACAGTTTGGGGACCACTGACCTAGGCTACTAGCAGCTAGTATAAAAACAGCCTATTAGATCACAAAAATGGGGATATTAATCAGACAGAAACTATGCCAAACATCTGAGTAAGTATCCTGGCAAATAAAAGAGAAATCCATTTGAAATAGGCCTGCGAATAAAGAGAGCTGCTCAAAGTGCACAGGACCGAATTTTCCCTCGCAAACATACTTTAGAACACTATGTATTATAGCTTGGTGAAGGGATGCAGGTCTCATCATGAGCGCTGATATATACTGAACAAACATAAACGCAACATGCAACAATTTCAAAGATTTTACCGAGTTACAGTTCATATGAGGAAATCAGTCAATTGAATTTTTTTTAAATAAGGCCCTAATTTAACCCAAACTGGTACAGACCTATATCTATCCTACCCTGCCTTTCTAAGGTCTTCGAAAGCTAAGTTAACAAACAGATCACCGACCATTTTGAATCCCACCGTACCTTCTCCGCTATGCAATCTGGTTTCAGAGCTGGTCATGGGTGCACCTCAGCTACGCTCAAGTTCCTAAATGATATCATAACTGCCATCGATAAGAGACAATACTATGCAGCTGTATTCATCGACCTGGCCAAGGCTTTCGACTCTGTCAATCACCACATTCTTATCAGCAGACTCAACAGTCTTGGTTTCTCAAATGACAGAGTTCAATGTGTCAAATCAGAGGGCCTGTTGTCCAGACCTCTGGCAGTCACTATGGGGGTGCCACAGGGTTTAATCCTCGGGACGATTCTTTTCTCTGTATACATCAATGATGTCGCTCTTGCTGCTGGTGATTCTCTGATCCACCTCTACGCAGACGACACCATTCTGTATACTTCTGGCCCTTCTTTGGACACTGTGTTAACTAACCTCCAGACAAGCTTCAATTCCATACAACTATCCTTCCGAGGCCTCCAACAGCTCTTAAATGCAAGAAAAACTAAATGCATGCTCTTTAACCGATCGCTGCCCACACATGCCCGCCCGTCCAGCAACTCTGGACGGTTCTGACTTAGAATATGTGGACAACTACAAATACCTAGGTGTCTGGTTAGACTGTAAACTCTCCTTCCAGACTCACATTAAGCATCTCCAATCCAAAATTAAATCTAGAATCGGCTTCCTATTTCGCAACAAAGGATCCTTCACTCATGCTGCCAAACATACCCTCGCAAAACTTACTATCCTATCGATCCTTGACTTCTGCGATGTCATTTACAAAATAGCCTCCAACACTCTACTCAGCAAATTGGATGCAGTCTATCACAGTGCCATCCATTTTGTCACCAAAGCCCCTTATACTACCCACCACTGCGACCTGTATGCTCTCGTTGGCTGTGCCTCGCTTCAAACCCACTTGGCTCCAGGTCATCTATTCGTTTTTGCTAGGTAAAGCCCCGCCTTATCTCAGCTTAATGGTCACCATAGCAGCACCCACCCGTAGCACGCACTCCAGCAGGTATATCTTGCTGGTCACCCCCAATGCCAATTCCTCTTTTGGCCGCTTTTCCTTCCAGTTCTCTGCTGCCAATGACTGAAACGAACTGTAAAAATCACTGAAGCTGGAGACACATCTCCCTCACTAGCTTTAAGCACCAGCTGTCAGAGCAGCTCACTGTTCACTGCACCTGTACATAGTCCATCCAACTACCTCATCCCCATACTGTTATTTTGCTCCTTTGCACCCCAGTATCAAATCAAATCAAATGTATTCATATAGCCCTTCGTACATCAGCTTATATCTCAAAGTGCTGTACAGAAACCCAGCCTAAAACCCCAAACAGCAAGCAATGCAGGTGTAGAAGCACGGTGGCTAGGAAAAACTCCCTAGAAAGGCCAAAACTTAGGAAGAAACCTAGAGAGGAACCAGGCTATGAGGGGTGGCCAGTCCTCTTCTGGCTGTGCCAGGTGAAGATTATAACAGAACATGGCCAAGATGTTCAAATGTTCATAAATTACCAGCATGGTCAAATAATAATAATCACAGGCAGAACAGTTGAAACTGGAGCAGCAGCACGGCCAGGTGTACTGGGGACAGCAAGGAGTCATCATGCCAGGTATTCCTGAGGCATGATCCTAGGGCTCAGGTCCTCTGAGAGAGAGAAAGAATTAGAGAGAGCATACTTAAATTCACACAGGACACCAGATAAGACAGGAGAAGTACTCCAAATATAACAAACTGACCCTAGCCCCCCAACACATAAACTACTGCAGTATAAATACTGGAGGCTGAGACAGGAGGGGTCAGGAGACACTGTGGCCCCATCCGATGATACCCCCGGACAGGGCCAAACAGGAAGGATATAACCCCACCCACTTTGCCAAAGCACAGCCCCCACACCACTAGAGGGATATCTTCAACCACCAACTTACCATCCTGAGACAAGGCCGAGTATAGCCCACAAAGATCTCCGCCACGGCACAACCCAAGGGGGGACGCAAACCCAGACAGGAATATCACATCAGTGACTCAACCCACTCAAGTGACGCACCCCTCCTAGGGACGGTATGAAAGAGCCCTAGTAAGCCAGTGACTCAGCCCCTGTAATAGGGTTAGAGGCAGAGAATCCCAGTGGAAAGAGGGGAACCGGCCAGGCAGAGACAGCAAGGGCGGTTCGTTGCTCCAGAGCCTTTCTGTTCACCTTCACACTCCTGGGCCAGAGGCGGCAGGGTAGCCTAGTGGTTAGAGCGTTGGACTAGTAACCGGAAGGTTGCAAGTTCAAACCCCCGAGCTGACAAGGTACAAATCTGTCATTCTGCCCCTGAACAGACAGTTAACTCTTAACTGACTTGCCTAGTAAAATAAAGGTAAAAAAAATCATATGCGCCACTGAAGAGATGAGTCTTCAGTAAAGACTTAAAGGTTGAGACCAAGTTTGCGTCTCTCACATGGGTAGGCAGACCATTCCATAAAAATGGAGCTATATAGGAGAAAGCCCTGCCTCCAGCTGTTTGCTTAGAAATTCTAGGGACAATTAGGAGGCCTGTGTCTTGTGACCGTAGCGTCACAGTATCTCTACTTGCACTCATCTTCTGCACATCTATCACTCCAGTGTTTAATTGCTATTTTGTAATTATTTTGCCACTATGGCTTATTTATTGTCTTACCTCCATTATCCTACCTCATTTGCACACACTGTATATATACTTTTTCTATTGTATTATTGACTGTATGTTTGTTTATTCCATGTGTAACTCTGTATTGTTGTTTGTATTGCACTGCTTTGCTTTATCTTGGCCAGGTCGCAGTTGTAAACGAGAATTTCTCAACTAGCCTACCTGGTTAAATAAAGGTGAAAAAAATATAAAAAAAATAACCCCACCGCCAGCATGGGGCACTCTGTTCACAAGGTTGACATCAAAAAACACGTGGTCCGCAGTTGTGAGAACGGTTGGACATACTGACAAATTCTCTGAAACGATGGAGGTGGCTTATGGTAGAGAAATTAACATTAAATTATCTGGCAACAGTTCTGGCTGACATTTCTGCAGTCAGCATGCCAATTGCACGCTCCTTCAAAAATTGAGACATTGTGGTATTGTTTTGTGTGACAAAACGACACATTTTAGAGTGGCCTTTTATTGTCCCAGGCACAAGGTGCACATGTGTAATGATCATGCTGTTTAATCAGCTTGTTGATATACCACACTTGTCAGATGGATGGATTATCATGGCAAAGGAGAAAGGCTCACTAACAAGGATGTAAACACATTTGTGCACAACATTTTAGAGAAATAAGCTGTTTGTGCACATGGAAAATGTCTGGGGTCTTTTATTTCAGCTCATGAAACAAGGGACAAACACTTCACAAGTTGCGTTCATATTTTTTTTACAGCTTAAATTCAGTATCGCCTTTTTACCGTAATGGGTTAATTGGCCATTGAAGGGCTTGCTACTTTTTCATTCGCCCGCCCACAAGAGGGTTCAAAAAGCTCGATTTCCACCTCCGGTGTCGAGTTGCCGCCATCTTTGTATCCGTTTTAATACAAAAATATAATTTATTTTCATTATCTAAGGTGAGGAGAACATTTAAAATAATTGGGTAAAGTCAAGGAACTTATGTCTGCAGCCTAAGAGCATTCATTTGAAGCCGTATTGAGGTAAGAACTACACAACGTTAGCTTGCGTCCATTCGGGATTCCGCCTCCAGCTAGCTAGCGTTAGCTGTTATTAAAGTTAGCCAGGCATTAGCTAACTATCTTAGATCTGGCTAGTTACGAGACCGAGTAACACAGCAAGGTGGTAGTTTCGAAGCTGGGACATTGTGCGAAAGTCCACATTAATCACGCGCACTAAACAGTTTGTGGAACTTTCCCATTTCTTAAGTGTGTTCATACTTTAAGTGTCGTTAACGTAGCTAGTATGTGAAGTTATTGCTTGCGAACCTTAGCTAACTAGCTACATGGTTGGTTAGATAACAAACCTGGCGCCATCAGGCTCATATGATATTGTATAAATACTCGCACGGTAAAGGTGGTGGCATCTCTTTGATAAAAAGCAATTATGAATTAATCGATCGTTTAAAATCAGAAAAATTGCGCGAAACCATTTGATGAAGCGTGCGAGAAAGAATGCTGTTAACCGGATGTGGAAGTAGTTTTTTCTCTTCGTGTAAAATAGGAATTTCTCTTGACTTCCCCCGGAAAACCAACAACTTAATATCAAAGAGTTTCCTGTCATGTATTTAAATGTCGTTGTTCGTGGTTGTTAAATAATGTAGGTGAATGATTTAACGGATAATGTAACACATGGCCGCCTCTTGTTCGTTTTCACCACCGAGGCGTATAAGATGGCTACTCATCGTCTCCATCTCCACGCTTTTGCTATGAAGAGAGCCTCCTGTTATAGTGGGCTTTCATGATGTAGTAATAGTAAACCAACCAGCTAGCTACAATGTAACGACAACCAAAAAAGTGCACATCACGCTATTCACATTTTACTTTGTGTCCAACAACACACTGCGTGATTGTTTACGGATGCATACCTCCGATCAACGCGATTTTCAACAGTATAACTAGCCTATTCTTCCCTGTTATGAAAAACTACCATCACTCATAGCAGCATTGAGCGATACCAAAGGGTTTCGAGTGATGCACGTTAGATCTGTAGCATAACCACTAACTTCGTTACTTTACAACAATAATTGTGTTGTGCTCAAATGGGACATCTGATAAGCATATATCCGGGATTGGCTCGACTCATTCGTCTAAATAGCACGAGTCTGCAGCAACAACAAAAGCCCGTTTCTTCTCCAGAGATGTGTAGCCTAGACACTCCACAGAACGAAAGCGCGCCCCTTTGCTGCCGTGTCTTTTGTTGTTGGTCTATTTCACGGTCGATATCTTGCATTACTAACGCCAAGTTCTTAATCAAACCACATGTTATTTGTCACATGCTTTGTTAACAACCGGTGTAGACAAACAGTGAGATGATTAGGGCCCTTCCCCAACAACGCAGAGAGAAAAATAGTAACACGATGAATAAATGCACAATGAGTAACGAGATCACTTGGCTATATACATGTGGTACCAGTACCGAATCCATGTGCAGAGGTACGAGGTAGATATGTTACATATAGGTAGGGGTAAAGTGACTAGGAAACAGGATAGACGCTAAACAGTAGCCGCAGCATATGTGATGAGTCAAAGTTGTAAGCTCCATTACGACTATAATACTTCCATGGTGATTTCTGTTTAACAAAATTGATCTAGCATAGCTAATAACACAACTTTGTCTGTAATATCTGAAATGGGATTAACACACTTATAGCTATGTTAAATTGTAAATATATGCTCAGGGCAGAGTCCTCTCATTTGATTAAGTTAGCCAAAAATGCACTAGTACCCTAACCCATTATTGAGTTTCAAAAGTTGGCTTAAAAGTACATACTTTTATTAAGTAGGGCCCTGTGTTTTGGTAAATCATGTCATATGACCTGGATTTTAACCATTTTTATTTGAAGTCTTTTTTCAGAAATTAGATTTGGGCCAAAAATGAAAGCAATTCTCTGAGGATGGTGCTGGACCATCTGACATAAAAAGAAAAGGGGACAGTTTTATGATAAAAGGTTCAAATCCAGTTAATGTGACACAATTAACCAAAATACAGGACCCTATTTATGTGTACACTACATGAGCTGTAACAGGTAGGCAGGCCTACATTGTGTGAACGGGTAACTTCACAACCGCCTAATACTGTTTAACAGCAGACCTAAGTCAGGCTACCACCTCAGTGAAAACATACTGCAAAAGTTGCATACATGTACAGTCACAGGGCCAAATACTGCAACCTTTGTAATTGTGTTGTCTCAGATGTCGCTGGTGGATTTGGGGAAGCGGCTCCTTGAGGCTGCACGGAAAGGCCAGGACGATGAAGTCAGGACACTCATGGCCAATGGGGCTCCCTTCACCACAGACTGGGTAATGATTCCTGTCTTACCGTCTCTATCTGGGCAATTTTCATTATCTGCTTCAGTTTAACTAGTTTTACCCACCCCAGGGTTTTGTCTGGTTTGTGTGGTTTAAATGTAAAACATTGTCTGAAGTGCCAGTCTGGTTCAACTGTATGGTGTTTTGACTCTTTATCCCTCTTTCTCTTTGGCACTCTGAGCAGCTCGGCACATCTCCGTTGCACCTGGCCGCCCAACACGGGCACTATTCCACTGCCGAGGTGCTGCTCAGGGCAGGCGTCAGCAGGGATGCCCGAACCAAAGTGGACAGGACCCCTCTGCACATGGCTGCTTCAGAGGGCCACAATGTCATCGTGGATCTATTAGTCAGGGTACACGTGTCTCTTTCTTTTCTAAGGTTTTAGCTGTTTATTGTGTGTGTTTAGGGTCTGACCTGGCCAATTCCTAATATAGTGCACTGCTTTTGACCAGGGGCCATTTTCAGATGCAGAGTCCTGCTCTTTCTCTGACCAACATTTCTTAAATTTAAGTACACTAGAAAAAGTGGATACATGTGTGAAGAAAGCAGTGAAACTGCCAAGTCTGCCAGCTGTCTTATCCTGTCCCTGTCATTTCTCCTGGGTCACACTCTACAGAGTGGCGCAGACATTAATGCCAAGGACATGCTGAAGATGACTGCTCTCCACTGGGCCGCCCAGAATGGCCACCAAAGGGTAGCGGAGACGCTCGTGAAACATGGCGCCGATGTTCACGCTCTCAGTAAATTTGATAAGACGCCGTTTGACATCGCAGGAGACATTCAGAATGCCGACCTTATGCTCCTACTACAGGTGAGACCTTAAGTTGCATGTAGAGTCTAGTTGAGAGAAGGTTTCCGCGCACTATTCTAGACCAAAAAGGACAAATGTACCTAAGGACTTGCTCCTGGCAGTCTCCCGTGTGTGTGTGTGTGTGTGTGTGTGTGTGTGTGTCTATCTATCGGTCTGTCTCTCTGATAGTGTTGTTGACAATGTTTGTCTATAGGAGGGAATGCAGAACCAGGTGAACATGAACGCAGAGGCTGGCATGACGGGGAGCTCGGCCCAGCCTCAGTTTATCATCCAGGGCATCCCAGGGCTCCCGGGGGGTGTGGTCAACCTGGCGGACCTCCTCAACAACATCAACTCGGGTAGCTACTGGGTTTTTACACACACAGACACCAAACCTCCTTCAGTTAGGCTAGGGTTCATACTATTTGAAATGACTGGTCTTCTGACGAAGGGTTTGTGGATGTTAAAAACACAGGAGGTTGGTGGCACTTAATTGTGCCGGACGGGCTCTCGGTAATGACTGGTGTGGAATGACTGGCGTGGAATGGTATCAAATAAATCCATGTGTTTAATACCATTCCATTTGCTCCAGCCATTATGAGCCGTCCTACCCTCAGTATCCTCCGCTGGTTATGGAAAGAAAAGGCCAGCCAGTCAAGTAAAAATGACCTGGTTTCTCCAGTTAACGGCTACATCTTTTCAAGTATCCCCCCGCCTCAGAGAAAAGTGCCCCACGCTTCGTTGTTTCCTCTAGTCTAGTGCCTAGTCCCTGGCCTTTATCACTCTGATCTCATAAACTGATAGGGTCTGTTGATGCTTTGTGGTCCCACACAATGAGGTAGTGACCACAATGTGAGATATGTGGGAATCAAAGGTCATGCAGAAAAGAAACATTGATTCTCACCGATCAGATGGAAATACTTTCTCACAGCTTGAGTTCCTTTGCGCTTTACCTTGTTACCTCTGTATGTAATGCTTATTTAAATGAGAAGATTGAGCCCACACGTTGACTGCCACAAAGTACAGTCCAGAATGTACAGTACCAGTCAAAAGTTTGAACACAACTACTAATTCCTTGGTTTTCTTTTACACACACACACAAATGGTGTATAGGTATTTTATAGAAAAGACAAGTATGCAATTCTTATATAAACATAAGAGCAGACTGATTCGAAAAGACCCAGAGTTATAGGTACAAACTAAATAATACAAAATAAAACATACAGAAAGAGGATACCCCCCCACCCCTTGGGCAAGCACATGCTGCCCAAGGGTAGATTAAAACATCACAAGTGAGAGTGCATTAAAATGTACACATTCGCAGTGCCAAATGGTCCAAATAAGAGAAGAGAGACTGCCAGATTTGATCAAATGTTAATTTATTGCTCAGAATATATCTGTAGTGTAGTGTTTGCCAAATCGCTGAGCCAATAATTTGGCAGAGGGAACTTCCATCCATAATTATGTCGAATTCTGGCAAATTAGGTGGCCCAAACTGTTGCATATACACTGACTCTGCGTGCAATGAACGCAAGAGAAATGACACAAATTCACCTGGTTAATATTGCCTGCTAACCTGGATTTCTTTTAGCTAACTATGCAGGTTTAAAAATATATACTTCTGTGTGATTTTAAGAAAGGCATTGATGTTTATGGTTAGGTACACATTGGAGCAACGACACGCACCGCATCGATTATATGCAACACAGGGCACGTTAGATAACTACACACGGTTGATGATATTACTAGTGTAACTAGTGATTTTGATTGTTAAGTTTAATGCTAGCTAGCAACTTACCTTGGCTTACTGCATTCGCGTAACAGGCAGGCTCCTCGTGGAGTGCAATGTAATCAGGTGGTTAGAGCGTTGGACTAGTTAACTAAGGTTGCAAGATTGAATCCCTGAGCTGACAAGGTAAGAATCTGTCATTCTGCCCCTGAACAAGGCAGTTACCCACTGTTCCTAGGCTGTCATTGAAAATAAGAATGCGTTCTTAACTGACTTGCCTAGTTAAATAAAGATTAAATAAAGGTGTTAAAAAAAATATATATATATTATTTATTTTTTAATCGGTGTCCAAAAATACTGATTTCCGATTACAAAATCATGAAATCGGCCCTAATTAATCGGCTATTCCGATTAATCGGTCGACCTCGTGTATATACTCCAAGCGATCTTCCCAGTCTGCCACAGAAATTTCAGTCCATAGCTCTTCCTCCCATTTTGCCTTAATGGCATCTGTAGAAGGTGCGCTAACAGATTGAAAAGCGTCATATAGACGAGAGATCAGTTTGCCTGAGGGTGGGACACATTTGTATGCATCCGTCAAACATGGAAGGTTTAGCGTTTCCAAATGTCGGAAGATGTTTTCTAACTGTCTCTAATCTGTAAGTATCTGGGGGAAAAAGTTACTGGGAAGATTATAGGTTTCCCTCAGCAAATCAAAGGAGGCAACGTTCCCTTCTCTCTCTATATATATATATATATGAGAGAGAGAGAAGGGAACGTTGCCTCTTATATATAATATATATATATAGAGAGAGAAGGGAACGTTGCCTCCTTTGATTTTATATATATATATATATATATAGATATATAGATATATATATATATCTATATATCTATATATCTATATATATATATATATATATATATAAAATCAAAGGAGGCAACGTTCCCTTCTCTCTCTATATATATATATATATTATATATAAAATCAAAGGAGGCAAGGAGGCATATATATATATATATATATATATATATATATATATCTATATCTATATCTATATCTATCCTGAGCTCTCCACATCGCTTAAAGGGGTTGTCAAGGTTAGAGGGGGCAAAGGAGGGATTCCTGGCAATTGGAAGCAGGAATGATATTGGTTTAAGGTCAAAATTGACCTTTCTTTGCTTCTAGATGCAGACTGTGCTATGTATAATAGGATTGTTACTGTAAAGTGACTTCTCCAAATTCACTGGGGACAAAATCGCTGCGCCAATAGAGAAGGGTTTGCAATCCTCACGCTCCATATTCCAGTTTTTCTTAATTTTTTTACTATTTTCTACATTGTAGAATAATAGTAAAGACATCAAAACTATGAAATAACACATGGAATCATGTAGTAACCAAAAAAGTGTTAAACAAATCAAAATATATTTGAGATTCTTCAAAGTAGCCACCCTTTGCCTTGATGACAGCTTTACACACTTGGCATTCTCTCAACCACCTTCATGAGGGAGTCACCTGGAATCCATTTGAATTACCAGTTGTGCCTTGTTAAAAGTTAATTTGTGGAATTTCTTTCCTTGCGATGTGACATGGTAGGGGAGGTATACAGAAGATGGCCCTATTTAGTAAAATACCAATTCCATATTATGGCACGAACGGCTCAAATAAGCAAAGAAATACTACAGTCCATTACTTAAAGACATGAAGGTCAAGTCAATCCGGAGAATTTAATGAACTTCAAGTGCAGTCGCAAAAACATCAAGCGCTATGATGAAACTGGCTCTCATGATGACCGCCATAGGAAAGGAAGACCCCGAGTTACCTCTGCTGCAGAGGATAAGTTCATTAGAGTTACTAGCCTCAGATTACAGCCCAAATAAATGCTTTACAGTAACAGACAAGTAACAGACACATATCAACATAAACTGTTTAGAGGAGACTGTGAGTCAAGCCTTCATGGTCAAATTGCTGCATGGAAACCACTACTTAAGGCCACCAATAAGAAGAAAATAATTGCTTGGGCCAAGAAACTGAAATCTGTCCTTTTGGTCCGAGTCCAAATGTGAGATTTTTGGTTCCAACCAAAAATCTCAGCGTCTTTGTGAGACGCAGAGTAAGTGAACACATGATTTACGCATGTCTGGTTCCTACTGGGAAGAATGGAGGAGGTGTGGGGGTGCTTTGCTGGTGACACTGTCAGTGATTTATTTAGAAATCAAGGCACACTTAAGCTGCATTACTACCACAGCATTCTGCAGCGACACGCCATCTGATCTGGTTTGCGCTTAGTGGGATTATTTGTTTTTCAACAGGACAATGACCCAACACACCTCCAGGCTGTGTAAGGGCTATTTGACCAAGAAGGAGAGTGATGGAGTACTGCATCAGATTACCTGGCCTCCACAATCACCTGACCTCAACCCAATTGAGGTGGTGTGGGATGAGTTTCACCGCAGAGTGACGGAAAAGCAACCAAAAAGTGCTCAGCATATGTGGGAACTCTTTCAAGACTGTTGGAAAAGCATTCCAATTGAAGCTGGTTTAGAGAATGCCAAGAGTGTGCAAAGCTGTCAAGGCAAATGGTGGCTACTTTGAAGAATCTAAAATATATTTTAATTTGTTTAAACACTTTTTTTTTTGGTTACTACATTATTTGATATGGGTTATTTCATATTTTTGATGTCTTCACTATTATTCTACATAAAAGTAGTACAAATACAGGAAAAACACTTGAATAGGTAGGTAGGTAGGTGTCCAAACATTTGACTGGTACTGTATATAGGCTTAAACATGAACTATTTCCTAATACAAAAACGACGGTCGACACTAAAAGTGAACCTTTTCCGCTCTCCCTCTGTTTTACCCCTTGTCTGACAGCAGGTGACTCGGAGGAAGCCATAGCAGCCAATTCTTTGGACCCCGGCAGCATCCAGCACATGGTGAATGAGCAAGGTCAAAGGGTTATCACCATAGTGACCGACCAACACGGTAACCTACAGACTGGAGGGCTTGGTCAGCCATTCTTTGTCACCATGCAGCATGGACAACAGAGTAAGAGAACGTCTCACTTTTGGTCACATAACGGTGCTCATTTCAGCCTGTAGCCACTTCCCATAGCCTCTATCCATTTGGGAACAGTTTCTTGGACCCTACTCTCGGACTGAAAAGGCATGCTCAGTGGAGAATCTCAATTGATAGCTGTTTTGAGTCTCGGAGTAGACTTTATCTGGGTCTGGGAAACCAGCACTTGGTGTTCTAATGCTGCATTCATAACCAAGTGGGAAGGTGGTCTTACCACATACTGTACGACTGGGAAAATCCACTATCACCCCTCCAACTGGTAATTACTAGTAGGAAACCCGTCTGTCATCGCTCAGCTCTGACCTCTCCCACATGCTTACCTCTGACGTCATCTAATAAGGAAATTACCTCTAACAGCATTTTCATCAATTAAATGCAACAACAAAACATTGTTTTTTTATAAATCTGTTAATATGGTTGGCACATTCTTGGCCTTTCTCAATGACTTTAAAGAACGTGACTGCATCCAACTGGTATTTGTGACTTCACAACTGGTAATTACCACCTTCTCACTTTATGAACGCAGCATTAAAGCGGTAGGTAACTTCAGCCACACAGTGGAATGTCCACTTAACCTACAAGCAACCTTATTGTTGTGACAGTGTGGACCTTGTATTTGTAGGCAACAGTTTCTAGCTTTCTGGCAGATTGTTTTGTTCTAGTTCCTTTGTCGGACATTGTGTACTACTTCGTCATTAATTTAGTTTATTAATTAACCTAATGGTCCCGTTCGATACTATGTTCCTTCAGGCTCTGAGCTGTTGTCTGTTGATTTGCAGTGTTGGCGATGCCAGCCAATCAAGTGACAGAGGAGGTGGTTGAGGAGGAACCCCAGCCCCCGCCTGCCCGCAAGAGGAAACTAGAGGCCTCTGCCAACCACATGGAGTCTGGAGACACGGTCGGGGGGGCACATTTTCTCTTGTGCAACACATTGAACTGATATGCTTCTGCCATTTAACTGGTTTCTGACTCAAGCAAAATGTTTTATTTGATTTTGTATTGCATATTTCTCGATTCTAGATGCTGCTGTGAAATGTTTTGGGGGCTTAAGTTAGGAAAACAAACTCTTTTAGATTATTTTGGTACTTTGATACTGTGCAATTGGCACAAGTGAAGTGCAAGTGTGTGAACTTTGGTCTGACCTTTCTGTCCCTTTCTCCTCTTCTCCATCCATCTGTCCAGGAGCAGTTACAGAGGCAGCTGCAGGAAGCCAACCGGAAGGCCCAGGAGTACCGGCAGCAGCTGATGTGCAAAGAGCAGGAAGCAGAGCAGTACCGTATGAAGCTGGAGGCCATGTCGCACAGCCATACCAATGGCACCTCTGAGCAGGAGGAAGTGGTTGAAGAGGAGGAGGAGGAGGAGGAGGAGGAGGTGGTGGTGCTCCAGGAGGGAGACATCATCATTAAGACGGAGGAGCTGGACTCGGCCGAGGAGCAGGTGACGCTGGTGGATTCGGTGCCCTCCCACACCGAGGTCATCTCATAACACCAGACAGACTGATGTCACTGATGGAAGGAGAAATGGACACGAACTCAGGCGACGGGGCAGGCTATCAGCTTTTCCCATAGCTCTTTTAAGTTTTTCCCCCCATCTGAGTTTTTTAATGTTTTGTTTTGTTTGTACTATATTTACTTACTCTTTCTGCCGTTTCAGTAGTTTTTTTCTCTCTCCCTCAATCATGTTTTTTTTTTTTTTTTAAACAACTAGCGAAGTGAGGAGCTGAATAGCAGGAGGTGCATCACAGGTTGGTTGAGGAGCCGGAATGGGACCTGCTCAGCCTGTGGATAAGGTTTCCTGCCTGAAAAACATGTATGCTATCGAAGAGAAACGGGTCACTCGGTCTCTGTCTGTGGCGTCTGAGACATGTCAGTGGTGTGGGAAATACATTTTCACGTTGCCAACTACATATCATAAGATGTCCAAGATGAGTCCATCCGTGGTGCCAGAGGACCAGTCTGTGGAGAGAACACTTTTGTTTGTTTTTGTTCAGTTCTTTCAGGTCTCAGAAGTCGCCCTCTCCCTCACTCCTCCATTCTACCACCCCCACCATCATGGACTCCACTGCAATGGGAATTGTATTTAAGAATACCTATTTGAAAATAACCGTCTTACAGGACAAATGACAGGGCATGCAGTTGGCAACAGTCATTCCCAGCATTTATTGGACTCCGCATTCACAATGTAGTAATGAATTGTTTCAAAGTCGGGAATTGTTTTGACTTTCATGGCACCACGTTAGCTTTGTCCTCTGTGGGTGTTATGGTCCGTGCCACTTCGAGTGCAGCGGTGATTATAGGTTTACTGTTGCAAAAGCCACAACCCCCCCCACCCCACCCTCTCCCTGCTGATGTCAATACAAAGAATAACGTCCTCCCGTTTCAAGGCCCCTGTGGCTTTAATCACTAGTAGTCCCACTCCCCAAAGCCGGAGACGGTCAGGAATAAGGCTTTCAGATTGCTGTGTCCTTCTGACAATGACTATGTCCCGTCACTTGTTTCTGCTACAGTTACTGTGCCGTTTTGTCTTCTCCAACCCTGAATGAGAACGTGAACAACGTCTGGGTTAACATTCATCTCTCAGGGTTGAAGGGTGTTAAAGGAAAGTAATCTCTGCCTGCTATTCAGTAAGGGCCCGATCTAAACTTGAGATGCCAAAACTGGTTTAAGTTGTGCCTACATGTTGCATTGACGTCAATGGGGGATTTCCACTGAAATTAGAGTTCAGATTTATCGGATGCTCTTGCCCAGGTTTAAAATGACTTTAGTGGGTCTAACTGCAATTTGAGTTGAACCATGTTGAGCGACAGATATAAATACACACACACCAATTTGAATATTTAAAATAATGTTTCTGTACACTGAACCATGGTCAGTTTGAGAGGAGTACATCTTGTATAATTAATTTCCCACCATGGCTAATTGGGTGGATGAAATACACCACAGTTTTTGAGTTTCAGAATTGAACCCCCCCCCCTCAGACCACCTCTTTACTTGGCGGAAGAGGTCTGCTGTTTTGCTGGAATACTGTTCCTATGGCGGTCTCCACTCACCCATTGTAAACTTAGACCGCTCTCTTCCTTTGAGAAGTCGACGTTCTCCACAAGTATGATATTTTTTTATAAGCTCTCAGCAAGCATTTTTATTATGTACATATAAAATTGTATTTTTAAGTGTATCTGAATGCTTTGGAATGTAGATTGCTTATATATGATTTCTAAGCACATCGTCCCTTTCTTAGTTTAGCATATCTTTGCCAGATTGTACAGGCGAACATGTATGCACCAAATGATTAAATAATTCCATGTACCATGATTTGACGGGTTTATAGATCTACCTGTTTCGCTACTGCTCTCACAGTTAAGGGCACTTGACCGAGCCACGAATGACTTTGTGTGGACTTTGCTTGCTTTGATTAAAAAGTATGAAACGGCCTTTTTAAAATGTTACAACTGGTATCTGGAACATGCTTTGAATTGTTTGCTCAATAACTTCGGTCTTCTCAGAGATTGAGAACTGGTGGCGCTGGACCATTTCCTCCATTTTTTTTGTTTTAGACATTGTTACATATTGACCAGCAGGTGGCACTACACTTTAACGGACTGATCTGGTCTGTGAAATGAAATTGAGCAGGGATCATATCTATATTTCTTACCCTCAAATGAGTCGATTTGCTGCTAATACAGAAAGTGAAACGACTGTAGAGTGTCGCACGGTAACGTTGAAGCTTTTATTAAATGCATTCCATTTTCTAACTCTTATGTAAGGTGATATTTCACTTGTACTGCCTACCAGGATAACATAATTGAAAATAAAATACAAGCTCGTACCTGTAAATGTGGATCTTGGGTTCAAAGACCGTTTTTAATTCTATATCCTCACTGTAGTCAAGATCCTTCACTCACTAGTGTCCCTCAGCCACATTTGAAAGGAAAACTACACCCCAAAACTCTTTATGGTATTTCCATCAACAATGGACTGATGAAACAAATACCAATATATTTGTTTTGGGCAGAGTTTCTTTTAACTTCCCTCATTTGATGCATGCAGGCCAAGTTCACCAACTGTTTGGGATTTGCATTGTCACACAGCTATGCCTGGCACTGCAGTGAAGTTACATGTGTTGTGAAGCTTTGGATTGTCTGATCAGACTTTTACCATAAAGCATCTCACCAAAGCATCTGAAAACGTTCTGATACAAAGACTATAATGGAATAGACCAGATCCAGAATTATAATTCTATCTCTAATGGGATACACGAGACAGAACACTATCAGGGACTTTCCTCTTGACAGTTTTGAGAAGATAAGGAACGATGGTCTTGCCACAAGAATGAGTGTGACAAATAATGTAGGATAGTTTTGTATTGTTTTTTTCAAGAAGTTTATTGACTATTTTTAAGAATCAAATAAATGCAAACTCTTATGCGAGGGAGAACTGCTTTTTTTTGTAGCAATATTTGGGTTACCTGACAATAACCTGTGTAATAGATGCTTCTAGTATGTCATTTCTGCCTGTTGCTGTAATCCCCGTTTGCATACGGTTGGAGTCATTAAAACTAGTTTTTCAACCACTCCACAAATTTCTTGTTAACAAACTATAGTTTTGTCAAGTCGGTTAGGACATCTACTTTGTGCATGACAAGTAATTGTTTACAGACATTACTTCACTTACAATTCACTGTATCACAATTCCAGTGGGTCAGAAGTTTACATACAGTAAGACTGGCTTTAAACAGCTTGGAAAATTATAGAAAATTATGTCATGGCTTTAGAAGCTTCTGATAGGCTAATTGACATAATTTGAGTCAATTGGAGGTGTACCTGTGGCTGTATTTCAAGGCCTACCTTCAAACTCAGTGCCTCTTTGCTTGACATCATGGGAAAATCAAACGAAAAAAAATTGCAGAGCTCCACAAGTCTGGTTCATCCTTGGGAGCAATTTCCAAACGCCTGAAGGTACTACGTTCATCTACAAACAATAGTACGCAAGAATAAACATCATGGGACCACGCAGCCGTCATACACTCCAGGAAGGAGATGCATTCTGTCTCCTAGAGATGAATGTACTTTGGTGCGAAAAGTGCAAATCAACCCCAGAACAGCAAAGGACCTTGTGAAGATGCTGGAGGAAACGGGTACAGAAGTATCTATATCCACAGTAAAACGAGTCCTATGTCGACATAACCTGAAAGGCCGTTCGGCAAGGAAGAAGCCGCTGCTCCAAAACCGCCATAACAAATGCCAGACTACGGTTTGCAACTGAAAAAGGGGACACAGATCGTACTTTTTGGAGAAATGTCCTCTGGTCTGATGAAACAGAACTGTTTGGCCATAATGACCATCGTTATGTTTTGAGGTAAAATTGGGAGGCTTACAAGCAGAAGAACACCATTACAGCCGTGAAGCAAAGGGGTGACAGCATCATGTTGTGGGTGTGCTTTGCTGCAGGAGGGACTGGTGCACTTCAGAGTGGCCATCATAAAACCCTGACCTCAATCCCACAGAAAATGTGTGGGCAGAACTGAAAAAGCGTGTGTGAGCAAGGAGACCTTACAACCGGTGTCACGCCCTGACCATAGAGTGCTGTTTATTTTCTATGTTGGTTGGTGCGTGATAGTGACTAGGGTGGGTCATCTAGGTGATTAATGGTTTATGTTGGCCTACTATGGTTCCCAATCAGAGACAGCTGTTTATCATTGTCTCTGATTGGGGATCATATTTAGGTAGCCATTTTTCCCATTGTGATTTGTGGGATCTTGTCGATAGTTAGTTGCCTGTGTGCACACCAGTAGCATCACGGTTCGGTTGTGCTTTATTGTTTTTGTTTGGTGAGTTTCGATTTATTAAAATTATGTGGAACTCTACGCACGCTGCACCTTGGTCCAATCATTATAACGAACGTGACAACCTGACTCCGTTATACCAGCTCTGTCAGGAGGAATGGGCCAAAATTCACCCAACTTATTGTGGGAAGCTTGTGGAAGGCTACCCGAAACATTTGACCAAAGTTAAACCATTTAAAGGCAATGCTACCAAATACTAATTGAGTGTATGTAAACTTCTGACCCACTGGGAATGTGATGAAAGAAATACAAGCTTAAGTAAATCATTCTCTACTATTATTCTGCCATTTCACATTCTTAAAATCAAGTGGTGATCCTAACTAACCTAAGACAGGGAATTTTTACTAGGATTAAATAGTTACACAACAAGTGATGGCTAATGTGACCATGCCACGGACCACATTAGCAAGAAAGGAAGCTTTCTTCAGGACCTCCATTGAATGTTGGTTTGCAGAGCTCCTCCATAACTCTACAGAACTCCACATTACTGTTTTCCCTATTTCACCCTCACTTCAAAATCTTAATTGAACTAATCCCCTGTGAAGGAGTTAAATGCTTAATTCCCTCTATGGCTCTTAGGCTGCATGTAAATGTTCTCCCAAGGGGCTACAGCACAGAAAATAGCATCATTTGATAACAAAGAGGAGAAAATAATTGTGTTCCTCTTGTGCATTGCTCATTCCCCTTTTGTCTGCACATGAAGTTTAAATTGATTTGAACATGTTCATATCGTACACAAGGAGACTACGTGAGAGATTTAATGTGACTCAATGTTGCAGTCATAAACAGACACATTAGTCAGTAATAAGGTCCTCAATCAGCTTTCTGAATTGCCTTAAGTCAAAAGGCACCAAAACATTAAAATATATATTTTTTTTATTTCACCTTTATTTAACCAGGTAGGCTAGTTGAGAACAAGTTCTAATTTACAACTGAGACCTGGCCAAGATAAAGAAAAACATACAACATAGAGTTATACATGGAATAAACAAACATACAGTCAATAATACAGTAGGAAAAAAAAGTCTATATACATTGTGTGCAAATGAGATAAGATAAGGGAGGTAAGGTAATAAATATGCCATAGTGGCAAAGTAATTACAATATAGCAATTAAAACACTGGAATGGTAGTTGTGCAGAAGATGAATGTGCAAGTAGAGATACTGGGGTGCAAATGAGCAAGATAAATAAATACAGAATGAAGAAGGGGTAGTTGGATGGGCTATTTATAGATGGACTATGTACAGGTGCAGTGATCTGTGAGCTGCTCTGACAGCTGGTGCTTAAAGCTAGTGAGGGAGATGTGTCTCCAGCTTCAGTGATTTTTGCAGTTCGTTCCAGTCATTGGCAGCAGAGAACTGGAAGGAAAAGCAGCCAAAGGAGGAATTGGCATTGGGGGTGACCAGTGAGATATACCTGCTGGAGCGCGTGCTACGGGTGGGTGCTGCTATGGTGACCAGTGAGCTGTGATAAGGCGGGGCTTTACCTAGCAAATATTTGTAGATGATCTGGAGCCAGTGGGTTTGGCGACGAGTATGAAGCGAGGGCCAGCCAACGAGAGCGTACAGGTCGCAGTAGTGGGTAGTATATGGGGCTTTGGTGACAAAATGGATGGCACAGTGATAGACTGCATCCAATTTGTTGAGTAGAGTGTTGGAGGCTATTTTATAAATGACATCGCCTTAGTCGAGGATCAGTAGTATGGTCAGTTTTACGAGGGTATGTTTAGCAGCATGAGTGAAGGATGCTTTGTTGTGAAATAGGAAGCCGATTCTAGATTTAATTTTGGATTGGAGATGCTTAATGTGAGTCTGGAAGGAGAGTTTACAGTCTAACCAGACACCTACAGTAGGTATTTGTAGTTGTCCACATATATGTCAGAACCGTCCAGAGTAGTGATGTTGGACGGGCGGGCAGGTGTGGGCAGCAATCGGTTGAAGAACATGCATTTAGTTGTACTTGCATTTAAGAGCAGTTGGCCACGGAAGGAGAGTTGTATGGCATTGAAGCTCGTCTGGAGGTTAGTTAACACAGTGTCCAAAGAAGGGCCAGAAGTATACAGAATGGTGTCTTCTGCATAGAGGTAGATCAGAGAATCACCATCAGCAAGAGCGACCTCATTGATGTATACAGAGAAGAGAGTCAGCCCAAGAATTGAACCCTGTGGCACCCCCATAGAGACTGCCAGAGGTCCGGACAACAGCCCCTCCGATTTGACACATTGAACTCTATCAGAGAAGTAGTTGGTGAACCAGGCGAGGCAATCATTTGAGAAACCAAGGCTATTGAGTCTGCCGATAAGAATGTGGTGATTGACAGAGTCGAAAGCCTTGGCCAGGTCGATGAGCACGGCTACACAGTATTGTCTCTTATCGATGGAGGTTATGATATCGTTTAGGACCTTGAGCGTGGTTGAGGTGCACCCATGACCAGCTCTGAAACCAGATTGCATAGCGGAGAAGGTACGGTGGGATTCGAAATGGTCGGTAATCTGTTAACTTGGCTTTCGAAGACCTTAGAAAGGCAGGGTAGGATAGATATAGGTCTGTAGCAGTTAGGGTCTAGAGTGTCTCCCCCTTTGAAGAGGGGGATGACCGCGGCTGCTTTCCAATCGTTGGGAATCTCAGACGATACGAAAGAGAGGTTGATCAGGCTAGTAATAGGGGTTGCATCAATTTCGGCAGATCATTTTTAGAAAGAGAGGGTCCAGATTGTCTAGCCCGGCTGATTTGCAGGGGTCCCGATTTTGCAGCTCCTTCAGGACATCAACTATCTGGATTTGGGTGAAGGAGAAATGGGGGAGGCTTGGGCAAGTTGCTGTGGGGGGTGCAGGGCTGTTGACCGAGGTAGGGGTAGCCAGGTGGAAAGCATGTCCAGTCGTAGAAAAATGCTTATTGAAATTCTCAATTATAGTGGAATTATTGGTGGTAACAGCGTTTCGTAGCCTCAGTGCAGTGGACAGCTGGGAGGAGGTACTCTTATTCTCCATGGACTTTACAGTGTCCCAGAACTTTGAGTTTGTGTTACAGGATGCAAATTTCTGCTTGAAAAATCTAGCCTTAGTTTTCCTAACTGCCTGTGCATAATGGTTCCTAACTTCCCTGAAAAGTTGCATAGCGCAGGGGCTATTTGATGATAATGGTCAAGGGCAGTCAGGTCTGGAGAGAACCAAGGGCTATATCTGTTCCTGGTTAAATTTTTTTGAATGGGGCATGCTTATTTAAGATGGTGAGGAAGGTACTTTTAAAGAATAACTAGGCATCCTCTACTGACGGGATGAGGTCAATATCCTTCCAGGACACCCGGGCCAGGTCGATTAAAAAGGCCTGCTCGCTCAAGTATTTTAGGGATCGTTTGACATTGATGAGGGGTGGTCGTTTGACCGCAGACCCATTACGGATGCAGGCAATGAGGCAGTGATCGTTGAGATCTTGGTTGAAAACAGCAGAGGTGTATTTGGAGGACAAGTTAGTTAGGATGTTATCTATGAGGGTGCCCGTGTTTACAGCTTTTGGGTTGTACCTGGTAGGTTCATTGATCATTTGTGTGAGATTGAGGGCATCAAGCTTAGATTGTAGAATGGCTGGGGTGTTAAGCATGTCCCAGTTTAGGTCACCTAGCAGCATGAGCTCTGAAGATAGATGGGGGGCAATCAGTTCAGAAATGGTGTCCAGAGCACAGCTGGGGGCAGAGGGTGGTCTATAGCAAGCGGCAACGGTGAGAGACTTGTTTCTGGAAAGGTGGATTTTTAAAGGTAGAAGCTCGAATTGTTTGGGTACAGACCTGGATAGTAAGACAGAACTCTGCAGGCTAACACCGCCCCCTTTGGCAGTTCTATCTTGTCGGAAACAGTTATAGTTAGGGATGCCAAATTTTAGGGGTTTTGGTGGTCTTCCTAAGCCAGGATTCAGACACGGCTAGGACATCCGGGTTGGCAGAGTGTGCTAAAGCTGTGAATAAAACAAACTTAGGGAGGAGGCTTCTAATGTTAGCATGCATGAAACCAAGGCTTTTACAGTTACAGAAGTCAAATGAGAGCACCTGGGGAATAGGAGTGGAGCTGGGCACTGCAGGGCCTGGATTAACCTCTACATCACCAGAGGAACAGAGGAGGAGTAGGATAAGGGTACGGCTAAAAGCTATAAGAACTGGTCGTTGAGTACGTCCGGAACAGAGAGTAAAAGGAGCAGGTTTCTGAGCGCGATAGAATAGATTCAAGGGATAATGTACAGACAAAGGTATGGTAGGATGTGGATACAGTGGAGGCAAACCTAGGCCTTGAGTGATGATGAGAGATACTGTCTCTAGAAACATCATTTAAACCAGGTGATGTCATCGCATGTGTGGGAGATGGAACTAAAGGGTTGGATAAGGTATATTGAACAAGGCTAGAGGCTCTACAGTGAAATAAGACAATAATCACTAACCAGAACAGCAATGGACAGGGAATATTGACATTAATACTAATACTATGTTGATGATTCGGCCCAAATGACACCATATTTCCTACTACACTACTTTAGCCCAGTGCACTAAATATGGAACATACAAGGCGGGATTTCCAGGGGGGACGGGGACACACAAGCTAGATTAGCATTGGATATCGTGAAGCAGTTCTCCAAAATCTCAGGTTCAGCATTAAATCTTTCCAAATGTGAGATGTTTGCTTTGAAAGAAGCTGTCAATCCAGCAGATTGTAACATCTCTGAAAAAGATAGTGTAACCTACCTCGGTGTAAAGATCACCAAAAATCTTAAGCCTGTGAATGATCTTAATTTGAACCCTGTAACTGAATCTGTCAATAAAGATTATCCTCGTGGTTAGGGTTGGATTTAAGTCTTCAACGAAGGGTGCTTTTATCCAAAGCTGTGGGGCTATCTTATGCATCCTATCTTTTTTCATCTATTGACATTCCCAAATCCACTTGCTGTACCTTAGATAGGCTTTTGTACAACTTCATATGGAAAAACAAGCTCGAGACCCCGGGTCTCGACCCCGCCCTGTGCAACTAGGTCCTGGTGGTGAGGGTAGGAAGCAACCCCGCTAATCCTCACCACTGCCACAAGGGTGCGTTCTCAGCCCTCTCTTGTACTCCCTGTTCACCCATGACTGGGTGGCCATGCACGCCTCCAACTCAATCATCAAGTTTGCAGACGACACTACAGTGGTAGGCTTGATTACCAACAACGTCGAGACGGCCTACAGGGAGGAGGTGAGGGCCTTCGGAGAGTGGTGTCAGGAAAATTTCCTCACACTCAACATCAACAAAACAAAGGAGATGATCGTGGACTTCAGGAAACAGCAGAGGGAGCACCCCCCTATCCACATCGACGGGACACTAGTGGAGATGGTGGAAAGTTTTATGTTCCTCGGCGTACACATCACGGACAAACTGAAATGGTCCACACAGACAGTGTGGTGAAGAAGGTGCAACAGCGCCTCTTCAACCTCAGGAGGCTGAAGAAATTTGGCATGTCACCAAAAACACTCACAAACTTTTACAGATGCTCAATCGAGGGCGTCCTGTTGGGCTGTATCACGCCTGGTACGGCAACTGCTCCGCACACAACCGTAATGCTCACCAGAGGGTAGTGAGGTCTGCCTAATGCATTACCGGGGGGCAAAATACCTGCCCTCCAGGACACCTACACCACCCGATGTCACAGGAAGGCCAAAAAGATCATCCAGAAGGTGAGGTCAGTACAGGTGCATCAAAGCTGGGACTGAGAGACTGAAAAACAGCTTCCATCTCAAGGCTATCAGACTGTTAAGCAGCCATCACTAACATTGAGTGGCCGCTACCAACATATTGACTCAAATCTCTAGCCACTTAAATAATAAAAAAATGGATGTAATAAATGTATCACTGGTCACTTTAAACAATGCCACTTTATATAATATTTACATTAACCTACATTAATCTCATATGTATATACTGTACTATACCATCTACTGCATCTTACCAATGCCGCATGGCCATCGCTCATCAATATATTTATATGTACATATTCTTATTCATTCCTTTACACTTGTGTGTGTATAAGGTAGTTGTTTTGAAATTGTTAGATTACTTTTAAAATATTACTGCACGGTCGGAACTAGAAGCACAAGCATTTCGCTACACTCGCATTAACATCTGCTAACCATGTGTTTGTGACCAATAAAATGTGCTTTGATTTGATTTGACATGATGTAAAATTAGTTTGACAGATAATGTTTAAATGCAAAATACTTTATTTTGTGTTTAGGATCCTCAGCTCAGTTTGGGACCCTTAATCCAGGCTGGACAGGAGGAAGTCAACCTGCATTTCTAGATTCTCCATCACCTGCCACGAGAGCCTCTGTGGGCTTTCATAGATGGACTCATCGAGGTTGAAGATGGAGTCCAACCACGCCTTCATCTGATCCTGACGACAACAGACACATCATCAACAAATAGTTAATGACCAGCTACAAAGATATGGATGACAAACCATCACACACAGTTTGAGAGAGAGAGAGAGAGAGAGAGAGAGGGAGGGAGAATAAATAAATAAATAAATATGCACCTTAATGAGGAGGTAGAAGTTCCCAGCAGACTCTGTCCAGGCTCCTCCAGGAGGGCGAATCCTCATCATCACTTCCATGAGCAGATAAAAGAAGGTACCAGGCCTCTGGAGTAGGAACAGGGGACATGAGTGAGTGTCTACAGACCTGGTATGGCTACAGTGTGGATAGGGTAGATAAACAACAGGATGTTTACATTATTAGGGTCACTTACAGATGTTGGAAGAGATGTTTTTCCTTCAAGAAGGCTCAGTAGAACGAATTCATAAAATACATCTGTGAAATTGATGTGGTTGATCTGAAGTCAAACAAATAAGATAATTACATCTTTTTCATTGACAAGCACTTCAGAAAGTCTCATTGAGTAGATGTTGGATGAGCAGACGGTGCCTGCAGCTAACACTCAAGCTTGCATGTAAACCTACTCCTACAAGAGCCATCTCCAGCTCTAGTTGCTCCCTGTTTGCTGGCTCATTAATGAAGTTCACCAGGATGTCGTAGGCCTGCTGAAACTTCCTCACATCCTCAAAACAAAACAATCATAAAATTCCTTAGAACTTGGATCATAAACTCAAAGATTCAGGTCTGTAATTCAGAGGGCCTCTGATTGTTTGGCTTGTAAGACATTGGAACTTTTCAACTAAACCTTATGAATCACTGTTGCCTAAATGTAAGCCAATGGGCAAAGACTGGTTGAATCAACATTGTTTCCTTGTCATTTCAACAACAAAAATGTAATGTGATGATGTTGAATAAACATGGAAAACGGATTGGAATTGAAAAAAGTAATCAAAGTATTTTTTTCACCAAACTTTTAACCTAAGTCCAATGACATGGTAGATTTGTTTTGATTGAATTCACATTAGTTGACAACTCAACCAAATGTAACTAAAAACGACACGCTGAAATGACATCTGTGCCCAGTGGGAACTATATATCTGGTCTGATGAATGTTGTACAATTATTTGAACGGTTACCTGCTGGTTGAGCTCGGACAGTCCACTCAACACCATCCTCCCAGCGTGGGTGAGGTAATTAAGGGAGGTACTGTCTGAGGATGTCAGAGCCTGTGAGAACAAGACAGTACATTTAGAAATGGTACAGAAATGTACATCAAATGAAATTCAAAAGGTGGTAAACTTTCTCACCTCCATAGCACGTCGGATACCGGCCAACCTCAGAGAGAAGTTGCTTGTCCCTTGGTTTCCAAAGTAACTCCTGTAAATAGAAATGTTTAGTAGCAAATGTGCAACATAAGAAGCTAAAGCATACATTAATGCCATGAGATTAAGATATCCTTTTATGTTAGCCTATGTTACAACTGCAGGATTTATAAAAACCATACCAATATATGATCTTAATTTGATCACTCGTTTGTTGCTGAGACACTTGTAGTGTATTTTAGTTTTAAAAAGGCTTTTAAAGTTTGTAATTACAGACTTGATTTGCCCTAACGAAAAATCTATCAACCCCTACAAAAATGTCAATTATAATCCACATAATAACAAATATTTACAGTGCCTTGCGAAAGTATTCGGCCCCCTTGAACTTTGCGACCTTTTGCCACATTTCAGGCTTCAAACATAAAGATATAAAACTGTATTTTTTTGTGAAGAATCAACAACAAGTGGGACACAATCATGAAGTGGACCGACATTTATTGGATATTTCAAACTTTTTTAACAAATCAAAAACTGAAAAATTGGGCGTGCAAAATTATTCAGCCCCTTTACTTTCAGTGCAGCAAACTCTCTCCAGAAGTTCAGTGAGGATCTCTGAATGATCCAATGTTGACCTAAATGACTAATGATGATAAATACAATCCACCTGTGTGTAATCAATTCTCCGTATAAATGCACCTGCACTGTGATAGTCTCAGAGGTCCGTTAAAAGCGTAGAGAGCATCATGAAGAACAAGGAACACACCAGGCAGGTCCGAGATACTGTTGTGAAGAAGTTTAAAGCCGGATTTGGATACAAAAAGATTTCCCAAGCTTTAAACATCCCAAGGAGCACTGTGCAAGCGATAATATTGAAATGGAAGGAGTATCAGACCACTGCAAATCTACCAAGACCTGGCCGTCCCTCTAAACTTTCAGCTCATACAAGGAGAAGACTGATCAGAGATGCAGCCAAGAGGCCCATGATCACTCTGGATGAACTGCAGAGATCTACAGCTGAGGTGGGAGACTCTGTCCATAGGACAACAATCAGTCGTATATTGCACAAATCTGGCCTTTATG
The DNA here is from genome assembly GCF_018296145.1 of Oncorhynchus tshawytscha. Taxonomy (NCBI): domain Eukaryota; kingdom Metazoa; phylum Chordata; class Actinopteri; order Salmoniformes; family Salmonidae; genus Oncorhynchus; species Oncorhynchus tshawytscha. The sequence goes on from NC_056441.1 coordinate 33,646,400, forward strand.
GAAGAGTGGCAAGAAGAAAGTAATTTCTTAAAGATATCCATAAAAAGTGTTGTTTAAAGTTTGCCACAAGCCACCTGGGAGACACACCAAACATGTGGAAGAAGGTGCTCTGGTCAGATGAAACCAAAATTGAACTTTTTGGCAACAATGCAAAACGTTATGTTTGGCGTAAAAGCAACACAGCCCATCACCCTGAACACACCATCCCCACTGTCAAACATGTTGGTGGCAGCATCATGGTTTGGGCCTGCTTTTCTTCAGTAGGGACAGGGAAGATGGTTAAAATTGATGGGAAGATGGATGGAGCCAAATACAGGACCATTCTGGAAGAAAACCTGATGGAGTCTGCAAAAGACCTGAGACTGGGACGGAGATTTGTCTTCCAACAAGACAATGATCCAAAACATAAAGCAAAATCTACAATGGAATGGTTCAAAAATAAACATATCCAGGTGTTAGAATGGCCAAGTCAAAGTCCAGACCTGAATCCAATCGAGAATCTGTGGAAAGAACTGAAAACTGCTGTTCACAAATGCTCTCCATCCAACCTCACTGAGCTTGAGCTGTTTTGCAAGGAGGAATGGGAAAAAATGTCAGTCTCTCGATGTGCAAAACTGATAGAGACATACCCCAAGTGACTTACAGCTGTAATCGCAGCAAAAGGTGGCGCTACAAAGTATTAACTTAAGGGGGCTGAATAATTTTGCACGCCCAATTTTTCAGTTTTTGATTTGTTAAAAAAGTTTGAAATATCCAATAAATGTCGTTCCACTTCATGATTGTGTCCCATTTGTTGTTGATTCTTCACAAAAAAATACAGTTTTATATCTTTATGCTTGAATCCTGAAATGTGGCAAAAGGTCGCAGAGTTCAAGGGGGCCAAATACTTTCGCAAGGCACTGTAATATGCCAAAAGTGTGCCAAAAGTGTGCAAAGCTGTTGTCAAGGCAAAGGGTGACTATTCAAAGAATCTCAAACCTAAAATATACTTTGATTCCATGTGTTCTTTCATAGTTTTGATGTCTTCACTATTATTCTACAACGTGGAAAAGAGTAAAAATAAAGAAAACCCTTGAATCAGTAGGTGTTTGAAAACTTTTGAACGGTAGTGTATATAAAGTGTTTCAACTCTATATCTGAAATGCTAATGGTGTCTTCTTTTTTAAGACTATATCCATGTGTGTGAGATGTATACTTTTGTTTCAAGGTAGATTTGTTTAAGATTACTAAGAAACACTGTGTGTGACTGTCACACCCTGACCATAGAGAGCCTTTTTATTCTCTTTTTTGGTTAGGTTGGGGTGTGTCTAGGGTGGGTAATCTAGGTTGTTTTTTTCTATGTTGGCCTGGTATGGTTTCCTATCAGAGGCAACTGTTTATCGTTGTCTCTGATTGGGAATCATATTTAGGCAGCCATTTCCCCTCTGTGTTTTGTGGGATCTTGTTTTTGTGTTGTTGCCTTTGAGCACTAGATCGTCACGTTTCGTTTATTCTTTATTGTTTTTGTGAGGTTCACTTCAAATAAAAGATGTCGAACCGATTTCACGCTGCGCTTTGGTCCGAGTGTTCTTATGACGATCCTGACAGTGACCCTGATTTAGCCCACTGCAGTAAAAGGTTATTAAGGTCCTACATCTGTATAACTACAATATAGGGGCAGATTATTTCAAAGCAAATGTTTTTACTATAGATGAACACATGAAAGCAAACTCACCACAGCTGGGGCACATCTGCAACATTATGTTGCTCCTCCACAAACTCCTAAAACAGACATCACATTAACATCAACTCTGGGCTCCCAAGGCAAGTCAGTTAAGAATTTGTTCCTAGATAAGTAAATAAAATAAATACTAAACTGCATTTCACCTGCAACTGAAGAGGACAAAACATTCAGTGACATCATAACAGTACTTTCATCCTGACCTAAAAACTTGACAAACCTGTTGAAACCAAAACACTGTGCTTGGAACACAATGACACTGAGACACACACCTGTACACACAAGTACAAATGTCAGGAAAACAAATAAAAAGGGGTATTGACTGTAGAAAGAGTTTTACCTGAGGAGTGCTGTCAGGGGTCTGGTCCTGGGTGAAGTGGTAAGGTGGAGGTGAAGGGAACGGGGGAGGCGGAGGGGGAGGTGGAGAATCCTGGGGGAACTGCTGAGAGGAGCCAGAGGACGGCTCATGAGGGGTGGTGATAATGTCAGAGGTAGAGAACTGATACGTCATCATGTCATCCCCCCTCTCCTGGAACCCCTCCACTGTGGTGGAGATATCCACCTGCTGTTTAACAAACAACACCGTCAGCCCAACCACAATGTTGAAAACCCCTCAACCAAACACTGAAATAAATCCTACCACAGAGAAACAACGAGGCATACCTGGGCGTCCTCATAATAGGTGAACTCTGACCTCCTCTTGACGAGGCAAGACCTGAGTCCATGGATCCTTCTACCAAGGTACTAAAAATGAGGATAGAAATTTAAATGTATCATTTCATTTTGTCAACATTTATGTAAATAGGTAAATGGACATTTGCCACAATCCATTTTCTTTTATGAGTGTTTGACTGTACCTTAATACCAGTCACCTCCTTGTTGGTGAGGACCACCTGGACATTACCCTTTCAAAGAGGCACATGGAAAAATTACATTTCATTCAGGAAATATAAGTAGCCCTATATTTGATGCATCATTTTACACAAAACAGGTGCCTTTGAGATGAAAGATCAGTTGAGAATCTCTCACCCATGGGTCCAGGATTTTTTCCTGAATGACTCTGCTCCACCACAGCTGTTTCTCCACTCCCCTCACAATGCACAGGTGATGCATGTCCTCTTCGTTTTGCTATAAGGAAAAACAGCTTCAGTCTGCACACCTTTCTGTATATTTTAGATGTAGATTTCTATATCATTTGGCAGGTGATCACCACTGGCAGTGATATAGAGCCCACATGATGTTTGTCCAACAACTTTCCTCTAGGTTTCAATTAGGACCAGACATACAAAAGAAACCCCAGAGACAAATGGGAGTTAAAACACACAGGTGTGTTCATAAATATTAAGAATATGTCTGAAGTACCTGCACTCGTCCATAACGGATTATCCAGGTATGGAAATGAAACGAACCCCAGTTCCCAACCATCTGCATCTTCTCAAAGGGAAAACCAGAGTCTTCACTATTTGGCTGCAAAACAAAGACATCCCCTAACTGTATAGCTTTCTCTGTGATTATTAATAAACAGACCAAGGAATTAAAGCCAGACAGGGCTGCTGCCCAACCTCCTCATCCATATACTAAGGAACAAGACAGGATCAATTTATGAGTCAGTTTGAATGATAGACTGGTAGCCTATAGGAGTGACAGACTGGTATATGGAGGATCTCAAAAGGAGGCCACTGCATTATAGATTCTAAAAGGGTTGGCAGTTGAACTACACAGGTCTGTGTTCAAATGTTAAGGAAACATCTGAAGTATCTGCACATGAATGGCTACCTGTTCAGTTTGAGAAGTCAGTTCCTCCCACACCATCCTCCCTACAGGAGTGAAACAGATGAAAATCGGCTGCTCCATCATGAAAATCTGTGAGAAAATAAGAAACAGCTTTAAAGACGTCAAAGTATTAATCTACCATAGTGGATACTGAAGGTAATTATCCCTATTAGATCACATGAGCATTGGTTAATTTTCGGCATGGTTACCTGTGTATTTAATACTGACAGCTCTCTCACCAGCGTGTTCCCAGCATGGGTAAAGTAATATGTTGGCTGCAGTTTGACAGGCTATAACAAAAGGGAATATGTTTACAGAAATGCATTTCCATACGTTTTTTTCTTCTTCAGAGAACGTTGTGTTTATGTTTAAGCCCCCCTAAAGACCAGAGAGTATCAGCATGGATGGACTCACGGCGCTTGAAACCCACTGAGGTCCAGACCAAGAGATTAAAGTCAGACCGGGCTGCTGCTGAACCTCCTCATCCACATACTAAGGAACAAGACAGGATCAATTTAAGAGTCCGTTTGAACAATAGACTGGTAGCCTATAGGAGTGACAGACGTATAGGGAGGATAGCAAGTGGTGGCCACTGATTATAGATGCTAAAAGATTTGGCAGTTGAACTACACAGGTCTGTGTTCTAAGGTTGAGGAAACATCTGAGGTACCTGCATATGAATGGCTACCTGTTCAGTTTGAGAAGACAGTTCCTCCCACACCAACCTCCCTACAGGAGTGAAACAGATGAAAATAGGCTGCTCCATCATGAAAATCTGTGAGAAAATGAGGGAAAGGACAACAAAGTATTTCACGACCATAGTGGATACTGAAGGTAATTATGCCTATTAGAAAAGATGATCTTTGTCCAATAATCTGCATGGTTACCTGTGTGTTTAACACTGCCAGCTCTCTCACTATCATCCTCCCAGCAAGGGTAAGGTAATAAGTCAGCTGCAGTTGTAAAAAATATGGAATATGTTTACAGAAATGTATTCCCATATTGTTCTTCAGAAAACGTCATGTTTGTGTTTAAGTTACATAAACCAGTCTATAGACCAGAGTGAAGACAAGAGAGTATCAGTACTGTTGGACTTACAGAGCTGGGAACCCACAGAGGTCCAGACCAAGGGACTAAAGCCAGACAGGGACGCTGCCCAACCTCCTCATCCACAAACTAAGGAATAAATCAGGATCCATTTTCAAGTCAGTAAAATTACAGTTTGAACGTCAGATTGTTATTGAACCAGTCCTGATAATGAAGCAGTATTGTAATAGCCTGGGTGCCAGGCGGTTTCAGCTCTCTAACAACTCCTTATGGGATTGTCATGCAAATATCATTTTGCCATGATGGAATTGGCAAGAGAGCAGAAACCGACCGGTACCCAGACTATTGATAGGCCTACAGTATTCTTACCTGAACAAGGACTGGGTCCTCCTGGTCCAGGGTGAGATCATGATCTTAATGAATAAACAATAAACAATTAATTTCTCTAAGTTGAAGAAATACTACAAGACAGCAAACATCTGTCCATGTAGTTAGGCTGATCTTATAATCAAATTGTGTTTATATTGTATGATATCACATTGTATTTATGTGTCTGCGTAATGTACCAATATCTTCAATTAAACCTAAAGAAAAGGTTTGGTTTCAGAGGAGCATGTTCGTTTGTTGTTGTTAATAGTGGAATTACTAGCCATCATCATGTCATCAAATCAGTCCTAAATGGCACCCTATTCCCTATTTATAGCACTACTATTAACCAGAGCCTTTTGACCATATAACTATGGGTCCTGGTAAAAAAAAAAAAAATTGGGAATAGGGTATAGGGTGCCATTTTAGACGAATAAAGTTTCAGTCCGGACTATATACAGCATGTCAAAAAGTAAGGAGGACCACGGAACTCTTCATATCATTCATTAAAATGCCTTCATTTGTATGTCATGTTCAAGGGAAACAATGTTTAAAAACTTTCCATTGAACATTCCATACAAATAAATGCATTATATTAACTATATGAAGAGTGCCTTGGTCCTCCTTTCTTTTTGACGGCCAATTTACCCCTTTTACCAAAGAGCACCTTCTGTCTACCAAAAGCTACTATTGTGTACCTTAGCAGCGCTTCCCTTCCTCCTTTTTTTCTACACGTTTATACAGTCAGTATTGCTATTTAGACATTGTAAAATATGTAAATGTACCCTCTTCAACCGTGACAACACGGTCCACGATCTCCAAGGTGACCGGTTCATCCTCACCGACGCCGTAATATTTGTTATAAAAGTAGACTGCCGAACCCGCCCCGATCACCAGGCCAGCTGCACACAGAAGCGGCCGCTCGCGGAGCAATCTCAGCGTGGTCGCTTTCAAAAAGCTACTGAACGTAGGCCTACTCATTATCGCCCTTCATACTGCAGTGTTTTGACCGAGTTCAAGACCATATGACACTTTCTTAGAATTAAAGGGATTTATAGAGAACTATTAATACGTCAGATTATTCCATTCGGAATGGTTGGCAATGTCACAATGGGAGGAACATGTTTACCAAACTGATTAAAAAACACTCAACAGTTACATCAATTAAATTGCATTTTGAGGATGATTTGGGAGTTTATAAAATTGTGAACCATGGTTTAGAGAGCAGTGGGATTAGAGCAGTTTAACAAATACATATGTCTCTAACACGGAGTAGAAAAAGGGGCTGCGCCACAATACATAATGCGCTCTCCATGGTTCTGAAAAGGAACGTTCTTTCCTGCATTCATCATCTCCCTGTTCAAGGTCGAGCCCACTCACTGAACCACTCTCACTTTCACATTCAATGTGTCAAAGCATTCAACTTCCACGTGTGGGACTAAAACATAATTCAAATTCAAATTAAGATCCTAAATCTGTATCTAAACATCATGTGTAGAGGGGAGGGGGATTGTGGCAGATTTCACAGGTAATCAGCCTTTGTAGGTCTGAATATGAAGAAGAGATAGTTCAAAGGGGATGACCCGAAAATATGGACTTGTGGAACTGTCCATGAAAAAATGAGGTGCAAAAACTACATTTAGAGGCTGAGTCATTGTGTAAAAGCCAAGTTTACTCATTTGAAGTTCATCCAAACATTGACAATGCAACTGGGTGTCCATAGGCATGATCTCACCCAAGGTAATAGATACAGTATGCATAGTGAAAGAATAAGTTAGCATTGCTACTGCCTTCTTGAGACTTGAAGTGTGGTCTACCCCTATGCCTAAACCAGTCACTTGATGTTGAAAATCATTAAGCATCAGCCAATCCAAGCAGCCAAACATCTCCCATGTCCATGTCTAGCACAGTCCAAGACTAATTGACTGCTTGTTGTTTTTGGCATTACTTCACATTTAATTGTCCAATATATTTTGTTTAAGATTTGATTTCTACTTTGAACACTTGGAAACACGTTTCTCCGGAAAGATGCCAACACAGAAGGTCACGTTGCAAATTGAAATTGTCAGCCTTCGCGTTTGAGCTTCTCGGAGAGCTAACTATTAGCTCTGTCAGCTTTAACTTACATTGACCCACCTGGAAATTTGACCTTCACTGTTTGTAATTTTTTCCTGTTCTTTCCTGCATTCATCATCTCCATGTTCAAGTTCGAGCCCACTCACTGAACCACTCTCACTTTCACATTCGATGTGTCAAAGCATTCAATTTCCACGCGTGGGACTAAAACATAATTAAAATTAAGATCCTAAATCTGTATCAAAACATCCTGTGTAGAGGGGTGGGGGATTGTGGCAGATATCACAGGTAATCAGCCTTTGTAGATCTGAATATGAAGAAGAGATAGTTGAAAGGGGATGAGCCGAAAATATGGACTTGTGGAACTGTCCAAGAACAAATTAGGTGCAAAAAACTACATTTAGAGGCTGAGTCATTGTGTAAAAGCCAAGTTTACACATTTGGGGCTTATCCAAACATTGACAATGCAACTGGGTGTCCATATGCATGATCTCACCCAAGGTAATAGATACAGTTTGTGTAGCATAATATGTTTCCTTCTTGAGACCTGAAGTATGGTCTACCCATGTGCTATTGGCTAAACCTATGCCTCATCCAGTCACTTGTTGAAAATCATTAAGCGTCAGCCAATCAAGGCAGCCAACCATCTCCCATGTCCATCTCTAGCACAGTCCAAGAATAATTGACTGCTTGTTGTTTTTGGCATTACTTCACATTTAATTGTCAAATATATTTTATGTAAGATTTGATTCCTACTTCAAACACTTTGAAACAAGTTTCTCCAGAAGGATGCCAACACAAGGTCATGTTGCAAAATTAATTCGTGTTTGAGCTTCTCGGACAGCTAACTATTAGCTCTGTCAGCTTTAGCTTACATTGACCCACCAGGAAGTTTGACCTTCACTGTTTGAAGGAGTGTGTCATCTGAATGTTTGAGGCCAAGCCATTTTGAGCCATGGGAAGACAGTTACAGCATACAGAGCACTGGTAGCCAAATTCTTCTATTTCATTTGAATAATGTCTCCTTTTTATGGCTGTTTCACACAGGAAGTAAGACTCTGTGCAAGTAGAGATACTGGTGTGCAAAAGAGCAGAAAAGTAAATAAAAACAGTATGGGGATGAGGTAGGTAGATTGGGTGGGCTATTTACAGATGGACTATGTACAGCTGCAGCGTTCGGTTAGCTGCTCAGATAGCTGATGTTTAAAGTTGGTGAGGGAAATAAAAGTCTCCAGCTTCAGCAATTTTTGCAATTCGTTCCAGTCACTGGCAGCAGAGAACTGGAAAGAAAGGCGGCCAAATGAGGTGTTGGCTTTGGGGATGTGTCTGAACTAGACAAAGCCTCACACCTGAGATCCACATTACTTATTTTATCAGGGTCTATTCAAATCAGAAGAGGAGCAAATAAATCGATGCTGTGTCTGTAACCTTTCCCATGCAAAGCAGAAACAGAAGTGTAACCATCAGATATGCAAACTTGAAGGAATACGAATGCGAGTTTCCAGAGTGATTTCCCACATACAGTCTCTGACCTACTTAACAGTCTGATGGCCTTGAGACAGAAGCTGTTTTTCAGACTCTCGGTCCCAGCTTTGATACACCTGTACTGACCTTGCCTTCTGGATGACAGCGAGGTGAACAGGCAGTGGCTCGGGTGGTTGTTGTCCTTGATGATTTTCTTGACCTTCCTGTGACATCGGGTGGTGTAGGTGTCCTGGAGGGCAGGTAGTTTGCCCCCGGTGATGCGTTGAGCAGACGGTTGTATGCGGAGCAGTTAACGTACCAGGCAGTGAAACAGCCCAACAGGATGCTCTCGATTGTGAGTCTGTAAAGGTTTTTGAGTGTTTTCAACCTCCTGAGGTTGAAGAGGCGCTGTTGCGCCTTCTTCACCACGCTGTCTATGTGGGTGGATCATTTCAGTTTGTCAGTGATGTGTACCCCAAGGAACATAAAACTTTCCACCTTCTCCACTACTGTCCCGTCGATGTGGATAGGGGGATGCTCCCTCTGCTGTTTTCTGAAGTCCACGATCATCTCCTTTGTTTTGTTGAAGTTGAGTGTGAGGTTATTGTCCTGACACCACTCTTCGAGGGCCCTCACCTCCTCCCTGTAGGCCATCTCGTTGGTAATCAAGCCTTCCACTGTAGTGTCATCTGCAAACTTGATGATTGAGTTGGAGGTGTGCATGGCCACGCAGTCAGGGGTGAACAGGGAGTACAGGAGAGGTCTGAGAACGCACCCTTTTGGGGCCCCAGTGTTGAGGATCAGCGGGGTGGAGATGTTGTTTCCTACCGTCACCACCAGGGGGTGGCCCGCCAGAAAGTCCAGGACCCAGTTGCACAGGGCGGGGTCTCGAGCTTAATTACGAGTTTAGGGGGTACTATGGTGTTAAATGCTGAGCTGTCATTGATGAACAGCGTTCTTACATAGGTATTCCTCTTGTCCAGATGGGTGTGATTGCGATTGCGTCGTCTGTGGACCTACTGGGGCGGTAATCAAATTGGAGTGGGTCGAGGGTGTCAGGTAGGGTGGAGGTGATATGATCCTTGTCTAGTTTCTCGAAGCACTTCATGATGACGGAAGTGAGTGCTACGGGGGGATAGTCGATTAGCTCAGTTACCTTAGCTTTCTTGGGAAGAGGAAAAATGGTGGCCCTCTTGAAGCATGTGGGAACAGCAGACTGGGATAGGGATTGATTGAATATGTCCGTAAACACACCAGCCAGCTGGTCTGCGAATGCTCTGAGGATGCGGCTAGGGATGCCGTCTGGGCTGGCAGCCTTGCGAGGGTTAACACATTTAAATGTTTTACTCATGTTGGCTGCGGTGAAGCAAAGCACACAGGTTTTGGCATTGTATTGTCCTCAAAGTGAGGAAAGAAGTTTTTTCGTTTGTCTGGGAGCAAGCAATACATCGGTGTCCTCGACGGGGATGGTTTTCTTTTTGTAATCCGTGATTGTCTGTAGACCCTGCCACATACAACTTGTGTCTGAGCCGTTGAATTGCAACTCTACATTGTCTCTATACTGAAGCTTAGCTTGTTTAATTTCCTTACGGAGGGAATAGCTACACTGTTCATATATGTTTCTGGTCGCCTTGCCATGATTAAATGCAATGGTTCGCGCATTCAGTTTTGCGTGAATGCTGCCATCAATCCATGGTTTCTGGTTGGGGAAGGTTTTAATAGTCACCGTGGGTACAACATCACTGATGCACTTGCTATTAAACTCGCTCACCGAATCAGCGTATACATCAACGCTGTTGACTGAGTCTATCCGGAACATATCCCAGTCCACGTGATTGAAGCAATCTTGAAGCGTGGAATCAGATTGGTCGGACCAGCGTTGAACAGACCTGAGCACAGCTGTTTCCTGTTTTAGTTTCTGTCTATAGGCTGGGAGCAACAAAATGGAGTCGTGGACAGATTTGCTGAAAGGAGGGCGTGTCACGTTCTGACCTTAGTTCCTTTGTTATGTCTTTGTTTTAGGTTGGTCAGGGCGTGAGTTGGGGTGGGTAGTCTATGTTCTTTTTTCTATGTGTTTGGCCTAGTATGGTTCTCAATCAGAGGCAGGTGTCGTTCGCTGTCTCTGATTGAGAATCATACTTAGGTAGCCTTTTCCCACCTGTGTTTTGTGGGTGATTGTTTTCTGTTTTGTGTCTTCACTAGACAGGACTGTTTCGTTGTCGTTTCGTACATTCACTTTGTTGTTTTGTTATTCAGTGTTCAGTTGATTTTTAAATGTTAACATGGACACATAGCACGCTGCGCATTGGTCCGATATTGACTACTCTTCCTCAGATGACGAGGCCAATCGTTACAGAATCACCCACCAACCAAGGACCAAGCAGCGTGGTATCTGGCAGCAGCGATCTCCGGACTCATTTACATGGGAGGAGATTTTGGACGGAAAAGGACCCTGGAAACAGGCTGGGGAATATCGCCACCCCAAGGCAGAGCTGGAGGCAGCGAAAGCTGAGTGGCGGCGATATGAGGAGTTAGCACGGCAGCGCGACAAGCACGGGAGGCAGCCCCAAAAATGGCACACGGGGTGGCACACGGGGAGTGTGGCAGAGTCAGGTTGGAGACCTGAGCCCACTCCTCGTGCTTACCGTAAGAAGCGCAGTACTGGTCAGGCACCGTGTTATGCAGTCAAGCGCACGGTGTCGCCAGTATGCGCTCATAGCCCGGTGGGCTATAGGCCAGCCCCCCGCAAGTGCCAAGCGAGAGTGGGCATCCAGTCAGGGCGTGTTGTGCCAGCCCAGTGTGTTTGGTCTCCAGTACGCCGTTTCGGCCCAGGGTATCCTGCGCCGGCTCTGCGTGCTGTGTCTCCGAGGCGCTGGGAGGGTGCAGTGCGTCCTATGCCTGCGCTCAGCCCATGCCGGGCGAATGTGGTTATTGAGCCTAAGGGAGAGGTGCGAGTGGTATGCACCAGATCTCCAGTGCTCACCCACAGCCTGGTCCAACCTGTGCCTGCACTCTGGATGGTCTGGGCTAAAATGGTGATCCAGCCAGGAGGAGTGGTGCCAAGGCTGCGCACCAGGGCTCCAGTGCTCCTCCACAGCCTAGTCCATCCGGTGCCTCCTCCAAGCACCAGGCCTCCTGTAGGTCTCCCCAGCCTGGTGGGTCCTGTGGCAGCCCCACGCACTAGGCTGTCTCTCCGTCTCCTCCCTCCAGGTCCGCCCGTCTGTCCTGAGCTGCCAGAGCCGCCCGTCAGTCAGGATCTGCCAGAGCCGCCCGTCAGTCAGGAGCTGTCAGAGCCGCCCGTCAGTCAGGAGCTGCCAGAGCCGCCCGTCAGTCAGGAGCTGCCGGAATCGCCCATCACTCCGGCGCTGTCAGAGTCTCCCTTCACTACGGCGCTGCCGGAGTCTCCCGCCATTCCGCTGCTGCCTTAATCGACGTCCCGCGCCAGAGCCGCCACCGCGGACAAACGCCCTCCTCCCCTATAGGGGGTCACGGGTCACGCATTCGATACGATGATAACATTTATGGAGCATTGTTTTCAGATTAGCTTTGTTAAAATCCCCAGCTGCAATAAATACAGCCTCAGGATATGTGGTTTCCAGTGTACATAGATTCCAAGTTCTTTCAGGGTCATCGAGGTGTCTGCATGGGGGGGATAGACAATGCTGTGATTATTATCAAAGAGAATTCTCTTAGTTGATAATGCGATCGGCATTTGATTGTAAGGAATTATAGGTCAGGTGAACAAAAGGACTTGAGTTCCTGTATGTTGTTATGAACACACCACAACTCGTTAATCATAAGGCATACACCTCCGCCCTTCTTCTTAGCAGAGAGATGTTTGTTTCTGTCGGTGCAATGTTTGAAGAAACCGGGTGACTGTACCGACTCTGATTACTACCCCGAGTGAGCCATATTTCTGTGAAACAGAGAATGTTACCATCTAAGATGTCTCTCGGGAAGGCATCCCTTGCTTGAATTTTGTCTACCTCGTTGTCAAGAGACTGGACATTGGCAGTAGTAATTCAGAATTCGGAATTCATGTAAACCCAAAAAGTAGGTATCATGGCACTTACACCTGACATGGGGTTAAGCCACCTACACATTTCTGTACTGAATGAAATACTGTATTACCACTACTTTTTTAAAACCATGTCGACATTTATTTCCCAAACAACTCAACCCAAACACTCAACCTGTTAGATTCTGGGTTAAACTTGGAACATTGTTATAATCAGCTGTTAATGGTTATCTGTAGGAGCCAGATGGCTTTGGAATGTGTAGGGGAGATGGGTGGAGATCTTAGAACCTAACAATGTCACTGACAGAGAGAGGGTAATGTATAATGTATTACATTATGTCAGGATATGTTACTGTTAGCCATCAGGGATCTTATGGGAGGGATCCTCTGGGAGGAGAAGACACAGTCTGGTATCAATCACCATGACACCCTTGAGTTGGGGAGGAGTAAGCACTATGGGGTAGAGGTCAGGTCAGATGAAGTGACCCCTTTTACTCCCCAATTTCATGATATCCAATATCCAGTCTTGTCCCATCGCTGCTACTCCCCTACGGACTCGGGAGAGGTGAAGGTCGAGAGCCATGCATCCTCTGAACACGAACCCGCCTAGCTTCTTGACACACTGCTCGCTTCACCGGAAGCCAGCAGCACCAATATGTTGGAGGAAACACCGTACAGCTGGCGACTGAAGCCAGCGTGCATGCACCCGGCCACCACAAGGAGTCGCTAGAGCGCGATGGGACAAGGACATCCCAGCCGGCCAAACTCTCCCCTAACCAAGACGACACTGGGCCAATTGTGAGCCACCTCATGGACCTCCCGGTCAAGGCCGTCTGCGACACAGCCCAGATCTGAAGTGACGCCTTTAGCAGTGATTAGAACCTTAGACCACTACACCTCTCGGGAGGCCACTTTGCACTTTTTACATAGTTCAGTCCTTGTAGTTACCTCATACCCAAGCAATAATGCCTTGCATTACGCCTGAGAAGAAAATTATTCAGTTTGCTCAACTTTCCATTGGCTCAGTCATTGGCTCAACTTGTCTCATAGCCATTGGTTCAACTTCCCCCAAGGAAAACATTTAGACTTTATTTGCTGACACAGCTACAATGATGCACTTTCATGACAGGTTTAGGACCTCATATTAAAGTTTCTAGAGATCCCAACTGATGTATAGAACAATCTTAAAGTGATCTTCTTTGGTTTAGAGACAAGCATAATGAAACCTCTAACACATTAAATTAATTTGACTTGGTGAAAATCTGTTGTTGGACCTTATTTGCTTAACTCTTTTTCCATGTGGTTTCTTTCTTCATAGACTCCATGAAAGGATGACCGCTTCCTAATTATTTGTCAAATGATTCATTTTGTGCATGGTTTCCTCAAAATAAAGGTGGCTCAACTTACCCCTTTGGCTAAAATTACCCCACTCTCACTTATGCAGATTTTGAATAAATATGGGGTTCAAATCATCATTGGCCATCTGAGTTTAGATATAAGCCTCTGCTTTGATTCAAACAAGAGGGATTAAATGATCATCCTATCAAATGGATGTTGAAAGAATAATTCTGTCCTACCTGGTACAAGATGAGTAGGGGTCCCACCACACAAGAAGTAGATTATTTTAGGACTTTTATTGTAGCCTTCTATAATATTAATACAGTTGTCTATGTAATGATACTGATTGTATATTCATCAGATTTGAAAGAAGCAACATGAATTTCCAAGAGTCAGTAAGTAACCCTCCTCCAGGTGCAATAAGACCTCTAGCCCATTAGAGGACAGCATTGATTTATTTTTCACAGCTATGTCTACTAATAGGATAACCTAGGATAACCTGTTACATTAATGGCATACACTGTAACTGGATTGACAAGTTCATGAATGTCAAGAACAATGTCTGCATATCTAGTCTCACAATGCAAGCAGGTGATGCATGCTCGCCTCCGTTCCTGCCTGAGAGAGCTGTCTTTCTGACAGCTGTTTCCTTAGTATGCACACAATAGTATGCAAGTATGAACACCATGGGACCACGCAGCCGTCATACCATTCTGTCTCCTAGAGATGAACATACTTTGGTGCGAAAAGTGGAAATCAATCCCAGAACAACAGCAAACAACCGTGTGAAGATGCTGGAGGAAACCGGTACAAAAGTATCTATAACCACAGTAAAAACGAGTCCTATATCGACAATAACCTGAAAGCCCGCTCGGCAAGGGAGAAGCCACTGCTCCAAAACCGCCATGAAAGCCAGGCTACGGTTTGCAACTGCACGTGGGGACAAAGATTGTACTTTTTGGAGAAATGACCTCTGGTCTGATGAAGCAAAAATAGAACTGTTTGACCATAATGATCATCTTTATGTTTGGAGGAAAAAAGGGGAGGCTTGCAAGCCGAAGAATACCATCCCAACCGTGAAGCACGGGGTGTCATGTTCATTGTAATGAGGAGACCAAGGCACAGCGTGATATGCATACATTCTTCTTTCAATGAAGAAAGAACACTGAACAAACTCACAAAACAAACTGTGAAGCTAATACGGATAGTGCAGACAGGCAACTAAACATAGAATAAGAACCCACAAATACCCTAGACAAAATGGCTACCTACGAACATACCCACCCTCGTCACACCTTGACCTAACCAAAATAATATAGAAAACAAAGATAACTAAGGTCAGGGCGTGGAGCGAGGAGCTGGAATAGATCGCACCGGGCTATGAATGCGAACTGGAGACACCATGTGCATTTCTGCATAACACGGTGCCTGACCAGTCACACGCTCCCCACGGTAAGCACGAGGAGTTGGCTCAGGTCTCCAAACTGACTCAGCCAATCGCCTCGTGTTCCCCCCCAAAATAATTATTGGGGCTGTCTCTTCGAGCTTCCGTGCTAAACGTGTCCCCTCATATCGTCGCCGTTCATCCCGTGCTATCCCCACCTGCCTCCATGGTAGGCGATTCTCTCCTGCCAATATTTCCTCCCACGTCCAGGATCCTTTACCGTCGAGTATTTCATCCCATTTTCATGCTGTCTGCTCCATCAAAGGCTGCTCCTCCTTTTCACGCTGCTTGGTCCTTTTATGGTGGGTTCTTCTGTCAAGTTCGTTGTAATGAGGAGACCAAGGTGCAGAGTGATATGCATACATTCTTCTTTTAATGAAGAAAGAACACTGAACAAATTAACAAAACGAAACGTGAAGCTAACACGGATAGTGCAGACAGGCAACTAAACATAGAATAAGAACCCACAAATACCCTAGACAAAATGGCTACCTAAATATGGTCCCCAATCAGAGACAATGATAAACAGCTGACTCTGATTGGGAACCAATTCAGGCCACCACAGACATACAAATACCTAGACTTACAAAAAACCCTAGACATTTCAAAAACTAACACACCCACCCTAGTCACACCCTGACCTAACCAAAATAATAAAGAAAACAAAGATAACTAAGGTCAGGGCGTGACACGGATGTGGCAGCATCATGTTGTGGGGGTTCTTTGCTGCAGGAGGGACTGGTGCACTTCCCGAAATAGATGGCATCATGAGGATGGAAAATTGTGTGGATATTTTGAAGCAATCTCAAGACATCAGTCAGGAAGTTAAAGCTTGGTCGCAAATGGGTCTTCCAAATGGACAATGACCCCAAGCATACTGCCAAAGTTGTGGCAAAATGGCTTAAGGACAACAAAGTCAAGCTATTGGAGTGGCCATCACAAAGCCCTGACCTCAATCCTTTAGAACATTTGTGGGCAGAACTGAAAAAGCATGTGTGAGCAAGGAGGCCTACAACCTGACTGAGTTACACCATCTCTGTCAGGAGGAATGGGCCAATATTCACCCAACTTATTGTGGGCAGTTTGTGGAAGGCTCCCCGAAACGTTTGACCCAAGTTAAACCATTTAAAGGCAATGCCACCAAATACTAATTGAGTGTATGTAAACTTCTGACACACTGGGAATGTGATGAAAGAAATACAAGCTGAAGTATATCATTCTCTATACTATTATTCTGCCATTTCACATTCTTAAAATAAAGTGGTGATCCTATCTGACCTAAGACAGGTAATTTTTACTAGGAATAAATGTCAGGAATTGTGGAAAAACTGAGTTTAATGTATTTGGCTAAGGTGTATGTAAACTTCCGACTTCAACTGTATATGAGAGAAGCTGTAAGTTGCAAAACAAGTGATGGTGTCACTGAGTGATCTGAGTGGGCATTCTATGTTGGATGTCTTGTTTGTCTGTTTCTGTGTTTGGGCCTGATATGGTCCTCAATCAGAGGCCGGTGTTAGTCATTGTCTCTGATTGGGAGGCATATTTAGGTAGCCTGTTTTGTGTTGGGTTTTGTGGGTGATTGTTCCTGTCTTTGTGTTTGTTACACCAGATAGGGCTGTTTTCGGTTTTTCACGTTTCTTGTTTTGGTATATTGTTCTATTTTCATCCTTATTAAAGATGTATCTAAAAAACTATGTTGCGTTTTGGTCCGCCTCTCCTTCAACAGAAGAATCCCGTGACAGAATCACCCACCACAACAGGATCAAGCGGCGTGGTGAGAAGCAGCCAGCATCACAAGACTCATAGACTTGGGAGGACGAGTTGGACGGAAAAGGACCCTGGGCAGAGTCAGAGGAATATTGCCGCCCCATAGCAGAGCTGGAGGCAGCGAAAGCAGAGAGGCGGCATTACGAGGAGCAGGAGAGGCAGCGATGTCAGGATTTCTGGACATGGGAGCAGAATCTGGACTACACAACTTGGGAAGAGATAGACAGGTGGGCGGTCGACCCAGGGAGAGTGCCGGAGCCCGCCTGGGATTCGATGGAGCAGTGCGAGGAAGGTTAAAGGAGAATGAGGTTGGCGAAGCGAGCACGGCGGCGCGGTAGGAAGCCCGAGAGTCAACCCCAAAAATTTCTTGGGGGGTGGCACACAGGGAGTATGGCGAAGCCAGGTAGGAGACCTGCGCCAACTTCCTGTGCTTACCGGAGAGCGAGAGAGACCGGGCAGGCACCGTGTTATGCTGTGGAGCGCACGGTGTTTCCAGTGCGGGTGCATAGCCCGGTGCGGTACATACCAGCTCCTCGTATCGGCCGGGCTAGAGTGGGCATCGAGCCAGGTAAGGTTGGGCAGGCTCGGTGCTCAAGAGCTCCAGTGCACCTGCACGGTCCGGTCTATCCAGTGCCACCTACACGCACCAGCCCTCCGGTGGCAGCCCCTCGATCCAGGCTTCCTGTGCGTGTCCAGAGCCCAGTACTCCATGTTTCTCCTCCCCGCACTCGCCCTGAGGTGCGTGTCCTCGGCCCAGTACCACCAGTGCCGGCACCACGCATCAGGCCAATAGTGCGTCCCGCCTGTCCAGCGCTGCTAGAGCCTTCCTCCTCTCCAGCGCAGCCAGAGTCTCCAGCCTGTCCGGCGCTGACAGAGCTCCCGCCCCTCAGTCCAGAGGCGCCAGAGCCCATCAGTCCAGAGGCGCCAGAGCCCCTCAGTCCAGAGGCGCCAGAGCCCCTCAGTCCAGAGGCGCCAGAGCCCCTCATTCCAGAGGCGCCAGAGTCCCTCATTCCAGAGCACCTCATTCCAGGGGCACCAGAGCCCCTCAATCCAGAGGCGCCAGATCCCATCAGTCCAGAGGCGCCAGAGCCCCTCAATCCAGAGACGCCAGAGCCCCTCAGTCCAGAGGCACCAGAGCCCCTCAGTCCAGGGGCGCCAGAGCTACTCAGTCAAGCGCTGCCAGAGCCTTCCTCTCCAGCGTTGCCGGAGCTGCCCGTCTGCCCAGCGCCATCAGAGTCTCCCGTCTGTCCTGAGCTGCCAGTGCCGCCAGTCTGCAAGGAGCCGCCAGTGCCGCCAGTCTGCAAGGAGCCGCCAGTGCCGCCAGTCTGCAAGGAGCCGCCAGTCTGCAAGGAGCCGCCAGTGCCGCCAGTCTGCCAGGAGCCACGAGTGCCGCCAGTCTACCAGGAGCCGCCAGTGCCGCCAGTCTGCCAGGAGCCACCAGTGCCGCCAGTCAGCCAGGATCTGCCAGAGCCGCCAGTCAGCCAGGATCTGCCAGAGTCATCAGTCTGTCCCGAGCTGCCCCTCTGTCCAGAGCTGCCCCTCTGTCCCGAGCTGCCCCTCAGTCCAGTGGGTTCATTTAGAAGGGTCGCCGTGGTTAGGAGGCCACAGAAGCTGACAATGGGGCGGACTAAGACTATGGTGAAGTGGGGGCCACTTTGGGGGGGGGGGTACTGTCACACCCCGACCATAGTTTGCTTTGTATGTTCTATGTTTTGTTTGGTCAGGGTGTGATCTGAGTGGTCATTCTATGTTGGATGTCTTGTTTGTCTGTTTCTGTGTTTGGGCCTGATATGGTTCTTAATCAGAGGCAGGTGTTAGTCATTGTCTCTGATTGGGAGCCATATTTAAGTAGCCTGTTTTGTGTTGGGTTTTGTGGGTGATTGTTCCTGTCTTTGTGTTTGTTACACCAGATAGGGCTGCTTTCGGTTTTTCACGTTTCTTGTATTTGTATATTGTTCTATTTTCATCCTTATTAAAGATGTATCTAAATAACCACGATGCGTTTTGGTCCGCCTCTCCTTCAACAGAAGAATCCCGTGACAGATGGCTAATGTGACCATGTCACGGACCACATTATCAAGAAAGGAAGCTTTCTTCAGGACCTCCATTGAATGTTGGTTTGCAGAGCTCCTCCATAACTCTACACAACTCGACATTACTGTTTTCCCTATTTCACCCTCACTTCAAAATCTTAATTAAACTAATCCCCCGTGAAGGAGATAAATGCTTAATTCCCTCAATGGCTCTTAGGCTGCATGTAAATGTTCTGCCAAGGGGCTTCAGCACAGAAAAAAGCATCATTTGATAACGAAGAGGAGAAAAAAATTGTATTCCTCTTGTGCATTGCTCATTCCCCTTTTGTCTGCACATGAAGTTTAAATTGATTTGAACATGTTCGGATCGTACACAAGGAGACTACGTGAGAGATTTAATGCGACTCAATGTTGCTTCTAATAGCACCTTGAATTCGCTGATGTGGTTGTTTTTATATTTCCAAGAAAATCACTTTATATTTTACTTCAGACTTGTGAAATATTTGTAACCACAACGTAAAAGAGCACTCAGAGATAATGATGACTTATCTTTTAGCCAAAAGATCAATGGCCAAACCCATTGAAGATAACTACTGTATTTTATTCAGAAAGATAAATTGCATGCACATACAGTGAGCTCCAATAGTATTGGGACAGCCACAAATGTGTTGTTGTTTTGGCTCTGTACTCCAGGACTTTGGACTTAAATGATACATAGACTATGGGGTTAAAGGGCAGACTGTTAGCTTTAATTTGAGGGTATTTCCATCCATATCGGGTTAACCCTTTAGAAATTACAGCCCTTGTTGTATGCTGTCCCCCATTTTAGGGGACCAAAAGTATTGGGACAATTCACTTATATGTGTATTAAAGTAGTAAAAGGTACTTGGTCCCATATTGACAGCACACTAATGACTTCATCAAGCTTGTGACTCTACAAAGTTGTTGGATGCATTTGCTCTTTGCTTTGGTTGTGTTTCAGATTATTTTGTGCCCAACAGAAAATAATGGTAAATAATTTATTGTGCCATTTTGGAGTCACTTTTATTGTAGATAAGAATATAATATGTTTCTAAACACTTCTACATTAATGTGGATGCTACCATGATTAGGGATAATCCTGAATGAATCGTGAATAATGAGGAGTGAGAAAGTTACAGAGGTATAAATATCATACACCCCACAAATGCTAACCTCCCCTGTTATTGTAATGGTGGGAGGTTAGCATGTCTTGCGCTTATGATATTTGTGTGTCTGTAACTTTCTCACTCATCATTATTCACGATTAATTTGTAGTCATTGGGTGAATTGGTACACCAGCCAAAGTGCAACTAATAACTTCACAATGCTCAAAGGGATATTCAATGTCTGCTTTTACCCATCTACCAATAGGTGCCCTTCTTTGTGAGGCATTCGAAAACCTCCCTGGTCTTTGTGGTTTAATCTGTGTTTGAAGTTCACTGCTCGATTGGGGGACCTTACAGATAATAGGGAGGAGGTCAGAGGTCAGAGACCTGGCAGTATGGTACCAGGACAACAACCTCTCTCTCAATGTGAGTAAGACAAAGGAGCTGATCGTGGACTACAGGAAATGGCGGGCCGAACAGGCCCCCTATTAACATCGATGGGACTGAAGTGGAGCGAGACGAGAGTTTCAAGTTCCTTGGTGTCCACATCATCAACAAACTATTATGATCAAAACACACCAAGACAGATGTGAAGAGGGCACGACAACACGTTTTCCCCCTCAAGAGACTGAAAATATTTGACATGGGTCCCCAGATACTCAAAAAGTTCTAGAGCTGCGCCATCGAGAGCATCCTGACCGGTTGCATCACTGCCTGGTATGGCGATTGCTCTGCATCTGACCGTAAGACGCTACAGAGGGTAGTGTGTATGGCCCAGTACATCACTGGGGCCAAGCTTCCTGACATCCAGGACCTATAAACTAGAAGGTGTCAGATACTGTTCTCTCTGGTACCGCATGGCAAGTAGTGGCGGAAAGCCAAGTCTCGGACCAAAAGGCTTCTTAACAGCTTCTACCACCAAGCCATAAGACTGCTGAACAACTAATCAAATGGCCACCCAGATCCCCCCCCCCCCACCCCGCACCTTGTTTTTACACTGTAGCTACTCGCTGTTTACTATCTATGCATAGTCAACTTACAAATGACCTTGACTATCCCGCACATTGACTCGGTGCTGGTACCCCCTGTATATAGCCTCGATATTGTTATGTACATTTCTTGTGTTACTTTTTGATTGATTTGATTTTAGTTAGTTTATTTAGTAAATATTTCATCAACTTTTTTCTTGAACTACATTGTTGGTTAAGAGCTTTTAAGTAAGCATTTCACTATAAGGTCTACTACACCTGTTGTATTCGGCGCATGTGACAAATAAAATTTGATTTGATAATTGTATGTGTAGGGTACAGAGATGTTAAACACCATTATTGCACACATGGAACTTATTATCTGACTTCTGTGATAGAAAAATGACACATTTACCTGATTTGTTTGAGATTTATAGTTATCAATTAATACTTAACAAATAGGAGGATATTTCTGTTCTGTTAGTGTCTGTGTGTTTATTGTCTCCACTCTAGTTCCCTGCAGCTAATCTGGGCGTATGGTCACTGGAGATGGTTTGAGCTGACAAATGAGTGCGTGGCCATGCACGCCTCCAACTCAATCATCAAGTTTGCAGACGACACTACAGTGGCAGGCTTGATTACCAACAATGACGAGATGGCAAACAGGGAGGAGGTGAGGGCTCTCGGAGTGTGGTGTCAGGAAAATACTCACACTCAACGTCAACAAAACAAAGGAGACGATCGTGGACTACAGGAAACAGCAGAGTGAGCACCCCCCTATCCACATCGACGGGACCGAAGTGGAGAAAGTTTTAAGTTCCTCGGCGTATACATCACAGACAAACTGAAATGGTCCACCCACACAGACAGCGTGGTGAAGAAGGCGCAACAGCGCCTCTTCAACCTCTGGAGGCTGAAGAAATTTGGCTTGTCAACTAAAGCACAAACAAACTTTTACAGATGCGCAATCGAGAGCATCCTGTCGGGCTGTATCACCGCTTGGTACGGAAACTGCTCCTCCCACAACCGTAATGCTCTCCAGAGGGTAGTGAGGTCAGCACAACATATCACTGGGGGCAAACTACCTGCCCTCCAGGACACCTACACCACTCGATGTCACAGAAGGCCAAACAGATCATCAAGGACAGCAACCACCCGAGACACTACCTGTTCACCCCGCTATCATCCAAAAGGCGAGGTCAGTACAGGTGCATCAAAGCTGGGACCGAGAGATTGAAAAACAGCTTCTATCTCAAGGCCATCACACTGTTAACTTCTCTAGGGTAGGGGGCAGCATTCGGAATTTTGTATGAAAAGAGTGCCCAAATTAAACTGCCTGCTACTCAGCCATAAAAGCCAGAATATGCATATAATTAGTAGATTTGGATAGAAAACATTCTGAAGTTTCTAAAACTGTTTGAATGATGTCAGTATAATGTGAGTATAACAGAACGCATATGGCAGGCAAAGAATTTGAAAAATCCAACCAGGAAGTGGGAAATCTGGGGTTTGTAGTTTTTCAAGTCATTGCCTATCGAATATACAGTGTCTATGGGGTCATATTGCACTTCCTAAGGCTTCCACTAGATGTCAACAGTCTTTGTCTTCTACTGTGAAGGAGGGGGAATGGGAGCTGAATGAGTCAGACTGTCACGTTCTGACCATAGTTCTTGTGTGTTTTCCTTGTTTTAGTGTTGGTCAGGACGTGAGCTGGGTGGGCATTCTATATTGTGTGTCTAGTTTGTCTGTTTCTGTGGTTGGCCTGATATGGTTCTCAATCAGAGGCAGGTGTTAGTCATTGTCTCTGATTGGGAACCATATTTAGGTAGCTTGTTTTGTGTTGGGGTTTGTGGGTGATTATTTCCATGTCTGTGTTTGTTTTAACACACAGGACTGTTTTCAGTTTTCACATTTATTGTTTTGTATATTTGTAGTGTTTTCTCGGTATTCGTCTTTATTAAAGATGTTTAACCCTAACCACGCTGTGTTTTGGTCCGCCTCTCCTTCCCAGGAAGAAAGCCGTTACACAGACATCTGCCAGAGTGGCATGAGCGGATCACGCGCGTTCACGTGAGAGTTAGCTTGCGTTCCACTGCATTTCTACAGACAAAGGCATTCTCCGTTTGAAACATAATTGAAGATTTATGTTAAAAACATCCTAAAGATTGATTCTATACATCGTTTGACATGTTTCTACGGACTGTAACGGAACGTTTTGACTTTTCGGCTGCTCGCGCCTCATGAATTTGGATTACTGTGCTAAACTCGAGAACAAAAAGGAGGTATTGGACATAAATGATGGACATCGAACGCTAGCGTCCCACATTCCCTAGTGAGGTTAAGCAGCCATCACTAACACTGAGTGTCTGCTGCCAACATACTGACTCAAATCTCTAGCCACTTAAATAATAATAAATTGGATGTAATAAATGTATCACTGGTCACTTTAAACAATGCCACTTTATATAATGTTTACATACCCTACATTACTCATCTCATATGTATATACTGTACTATACAATCTACTGCATCTTGCCAATGCCACACGGCCAAGGCTCATCCATATAATTACATGTACATATTCTTATTCATTCCTTTACACTTGTGTGTGTATAAGGTAGTTGTTTTGAAATTGTTAGATTACTTTTTAGATATTACTGCACGGTCGGAACTAGAAGCACAAGCATTTCGCTACACTCGCATTAACATCTGCTAACCATGTGTTTGTGACCAACAAAATGTGCATTGATGTGATTTGACATGATGTAAAAATAGTTTGAGATTGACAGATAATGTTTAAATGCAAAATACTTTATTTTGTGTTTAGGATCCTCAGCTCAGTTTGGGACCCTTAATCCAGGCTGGACAGGAGGAAGTCAACCTGCATTTCTAGATTCTCCATCACCTGCCACGAGAGCCTTTGTGGGCTTTCATAGATGGACTCATCGAGGTTGAAGATGGAGTCCAACAACGCCTTCATCTGATCCTGACGACAACAGACACATCATCAACAAATAGATAATGACCAGCTACAAAGATAAGGATGACAAACCATCACACACAGTTAGAGAGAGAGAGGATAAATAAATAAATAAATAAATAAATATGCACCTTAATGAGGAGGTAGAAGTTCTCAGCAGACTCTGTCCAGGCTCCTCCAGGAGGGCGAATCCTCATCATCACTTCCATGAGCAGATAAAAGAAGGTACCAGAACTCTGGAGTAGGAACAGGGGACATGAGTGAGTGTCTACAGACCTGGTATGGCTACAGTGTGGATAGGGTAGATAAACAACAGGATGTTTACATTATTAGGGTCACTTACAGATGTTGGAAGAGATGTTTTTCCTTCAAGAAGGCTCAGTAGAACGAATTCATAAAATACATCTGTGAAATTGATGTGGTTGATCTGAAGTCAAACAAATAAGATAATTACATCTTTTTCATTGACAAGCACTTTAGAAAGTCTCATTGAGTAGATGTTGGATGAGCAGATGGTGCCTGCAGCTAACGCTCAAGCTTGCATGTAAACCTACTCCTACAAGAGCCATCTCCAGCTCTAGTCGCTCCCTGTTTGCTGGCTCATTAATGAAGTTCACCAGGATGTCGTAGGCCTGCTGAAACTTCCTCACATCCTCAAAACAAAACAATCATAAAATTCCTTAGAACTTGGATCATAAACTCAAAGATTCAGGTCTGTAATTCAGAGGGCCTCTGATTGTTTGGCTTGTAAGACATTGGAACTTTTCAACTAAACCTTATGAATAACTATTGCCTAAATGTAAGCCACTGGGCAAAGACTGCTTGAATCAACTTTGTTTCCTTGTCATTTCAACAACAAAAAATGTAATGTGATGATGTTGAATAAACATGGAAAACGGATTAGAATTGAAAAAAGTCATCAAAGTATTTTTTTCACCAAACTTTTAACCTAAGTCCAATGACATGGTAGATTTTTTTTGATTGAATTCACATTAGTTGACAACTCAACCAAATGTAACTAAAAACGACATTCTGAAATGACATCTGTGCCTAGTGGGAACTATATATCTGGTCTGATGAATGTTGTACAATTATTTGAACCGTTACCTGCTGGTTGAGCTCGGACAGTCCACTCAACACCATCCTCCCAGCGTGGGTGAGGTAATTAAGGGAGGTACTGTCTGAGGATGTCAGAGCCTGTGAGAACAAGACAGTACATTTAGAAATGGTACAGAAATGTACATCAAATGAAATTCAAAAGGTGGTAAATTCCCACTTTCTCACCTCCATAGCACGTCGGATACCGGCCAACCTCAGAGAGAAGTTGCTTGTCCCTTGGTTTCCAAAGTAACTCCTGTAAATAGAAATGTTTAGTAGCAAATGTGCAACATAAGAAGCTAAAGCATACATTCATGCCATGAGATTAAGATATCCTTTTATGTTAGCCTATGTTACAACTGCAGGATTTATAAAAACCATACCAATATATGATCTTAATTTGATCACTCGTTTGTTGCTGAGACACTTGTAGTGTATTTTAGTTTTAAAAAGGCTTTTAAAGTTTGTAATTACAGACTTGATTTGCCCTAACGAAAATCTATCAACCCCTACAAAAATGTCAATCCACATAATAACAAATATTTAATATGCTAAAAGTGTGCCAAAAGTGTGCAAAGCTGTTGTCAAGGCAAACGGTGACTATTTGAAGAATCTCAAACCTAAAATATATTTTGATTCCATGTGTTCTTTCATAGTTTTGATGTCTTCACTATTATTCTACAATGTAGAAAAGAGTAAAAATAAAGAAAACCCTTGAATCAGTAGGTGTTTGAAAACTTTTGAACGGTAGTGTATATAAAGTGTTTCAACTCTATATCTGAAATGCTAATGGTGTCTTCTTTTTTAAGACTATATCCATGTGTGTGAAGTGTATACTTTTGTTTCAAGGTTGATTTGTTTAAGACTACTAAGAAACACTGTGTGTGACTGTCACACCCTGACCATAGAGAGCCTTTTTATTCTCTTTTTTGGTTAGGTTGGGGTGTGACTAGGGTGGGTAATCTAGGTTGTTTTTTTCTATGTTGGCCTGGTATGGTTCCCTATCAGAGGCAGCTGTTTATCATTGTCTCTGATTGGGAATCATATTTAGGCAGCCATTTCCCCTCTGTGTTTTATGGGATCTTGTTTTTGTGATGTTGCCTTTGAGCACTAGATCGTCACGTTTCGTTTATTCTTTATTGTTTTTGTGCGGTTCACTTCAAATAAAAGATGTCGAACCGATTTCACGCTGCGCTTTGGTCCGAGTGTTCTTATGACGATCCTGACAGTGACCCTGATTTAGCCCACTGCAGTAAAAGGTTATTAAGGTCCTACATCTGTATAACTACAATATAGGGGCAGATTATTTCAAAGCAAATGTTTTTACTATAGATGAACACATGAAAGCAAACTCACCACAGCTGGGGCACATCTGCAACATTATGTTGCTCCTCCACAAACTCCTAAAACAGACATCACATTAACATCAACTCTGGGCTCCCAAGGTAAGTCAGTTAAGAATTTGTTCCTAGATAAGTAAATAAAATAAATACTAAACTGCATTTCACCTGCAACTGAAGAGGACAAAACATTCAGTGACATCATAACAATACTTTCATCCTGACCTAAAAACTTGACAAACCTGTTGAAACCAAAACACTGTGCTTGGAACACAATGACACTGAGACACACACCTGTACACACAAGTACAAATGTCAGGAAAACAAATAAAAAGGGTTATTGACTGTAGAAAGAGTTTTACCTGAGGAGTGCTGTCAGGGGTCTGGTCCTGGGTGAAGTGGTAAGGTGGAGGGGAAGGGAACGGGGGAGGCGGAGGGGGAGGTGGAGAATCCTGGGGGAACTGCTGAGAGGAGCCAGAGGACGGCTCATGAGGGGTGGTGATAATGTCAGAGGTAGAGAACTGATAGGTCATCATGTCATCCCCCCTCTCCTGGAACCCCTCCACTGTGGTGGAGATATCCACCTGCTGTTTAACAAACAACACCGTCAGCCCAACCACAATGTTGAAAACCCCTCAACCAAACACTGAAATAAATCCTACCACAGAGAAACAACGAGGCATACCTGGGCGTCCTCATAATAGGTGAACTCTGACCTCCTCTTGACGAGGCAAGACCTGAGTCCATGGATCCTTCTACCAAGGAACTAAAAATGAGGATAGAAATTTAAATGTATCATTTCATTTTGTCAACATTTATGTAAATAGGTAAATGGACATTTGCCACTTTCCATTTTCTTTTATGAGTGTTTGACTGTACCTTAATACCAGTCACCTCCTTGTTGGCGAGGACCACCTGGACATTACCCTTTCAAAGAGGCACATGGAAAAATTACATTTCATTCAGGAAATATAAGTAGCCCTATATTTTGTGCATCATTTGACACAAAACAGGTGCATTTGAGATGAAAGATCAGTTGAGAATCTCTCACCCATGGGTCCAGGATTTTTTCCTGAATGACTCTGCTCCACCACAGCTGTTTCTCCACTCCCCTCACAATGCACAGGTGATGCATGTCCTCTTCGTTTTGCTATAAGGAAAAACAGCTTCAGTCTGCACACCTCTCTGTATATTTTAGCTGTAGATTTCTATATCATTTGGCAGGTGATCACCACTGGCAGTGATATAGAGCCCACATGATGTTCGTACAACAACTTTCCTCTAGGTTTCAATTAGGACCAGACATACAAAAGAAACCCCATAGACAAATGGGAGTTAAAACACACAGGTGTGTTCATAAATATTAAGAATATGTCTGAAGTACCTGCACTCGTCCATAACGGATTATCCAAGTATGGAAATGAAACGAACCCCAGTTCCCAACCAGCTGCATCTTCTCAAAGGGAAAACCAGAGTCTTCACTATTTGGCTGCAAAACAAAGACATCCCCTAATTGTAGAGCTTTCTCTGTGATTAATAATAAACAGACCAAGGGATTAAATCCAGACAGGGCTGCTGCCCAACCTCCTCATCCATATACTAAGGAAGAAGACAGGATCAATTTATGAGTCAGTTTGAATGATTGACTGGTAGCCTATAGGAGTGACAGACTGGTATATGGAGGATCTCAAAAGGAGGCCACTGCATTATAGATTCTAAAAGGGTTGGCAGTTGAACTACACTGGTCTGTGTTCAAATGTTAAGGAAACATCTGAAGTATCTGCACATGAATGGCTACCTGTTCAGTTTGAGAAGTCAGTTCCTCCCACACCAACCTCCCTACAGGAGTGAAACATATGAAAATTGGCTGCTCCATCATGAAAATCTGTGAGAAAATAAGAAACAGCTTTAAAGACGTCAAAGTATTAATCTACCATAGTGGATACTGAAGGTAATTATCTCTATTAGATCACATGAGCATTGGTTAATTTTCGGCATGGTTACCTGTGTATTTAATACTGACAGCTCTCTCACCAGCGTGTTCCCAGCATGGGTAAAGTAATATGTTGGCTGCAGTTTGACAGGCTATAACAAAAGGGAATATGTTTACAGAAATGCATTTCCATACGTTTTTTCTTCTTCAGAGAACGTTGTGTTTATGTTTAAGCCCCCTAAAGACCAGAGAGTATCAGCATGGATGGACTCACGGCGCTTGAAACCCACTGAGGTCCAGACCAAGAGATTAAAGTCAGACCGGGCTGCTGCTGAACCTCCTCATCCACATACTAAGGAACAAGACAGGATCAATTTAAGAGTCCATTTGAATGATAGACTGGTAGCCTAAAGGATTGACAGACATATAGGGAGGATCGCAAGTGGTGGCCACTGATTATAGATGCTAAAAGATTTGGCAGTTGAACTACACAGGTCTGTGTTCTAAGGTTGATGAAACATCTGAGGTACCTGCATATGAATGGCTACCTGTTCAGTTTGAGAAGACAGTTCCTCCCACACCAACCTCCCTACAGGAGTGAAACAGATGAAAATAGGCTGCTCCATCATGAAAATCTGTGTGAAAATGAGGGAAAGGACAACAAAGTATTTCACGACCGTAGTGGATACTGAAGGTAATCATGCCTATTAGAAAAGATGATCTTTGTCCAATAATCTGCATGGTTACCTGTGTGTTTAACACTGCCAGCTCTTTCACTATCATCCTCCCAGCAAGGGTAAGGTAATAAGTCAGCTGCAGTTGTAAAAAATATGGAATATGTTTACAGAAATGTATTCTTATATTGTTCTTCAGAAAACGTCATGTTTGTGTTTAAGTTACATAAACCAGTCTATAGAACAGAGTGAAGACAAGAGAGTATCAGTACTGTTGGACTTACAAAGCTGGGAACCCACAGAGGTCCAGACCAAGGGACTAAAGCCAGACAGGGACGCTGCCCAACCTCCTCATCCACAAACTAAGGAATAAATCAATTACAGTTTGAATGCCAGATTATTATTGAACAAGTCCTGATAATGAAGCAGTATTGTTATAGCCTGGGTGCCAGGCGGTTTCAGCTCTCTGACAACTCCTTATGGGATTGTCATGCAAATATAATTTTGCCACGATGGAATTGGCAAGAGAGCAGGAACCGACCGGTACCCAGACTATTGATAGGCCTACAATATTCTTACCTGAACAAGGACTGGGTCCTCCTGGTCCAGGGTGGGATCATGATCTTTATGAATAAACAATAAATAATTATTTTCTCTAAGTTGAAGAAATACTACAAGACACCAAACATCTGTCCATGTAGTTAGGCTGATCTTATAATTGAATTGTGTTTATATTGGTATGATATCACATTGTATTTATGTGTCTGCATAATGTTCCAATACCTTCAATTAAACCTAAAGAAAATATTTGGTTTCAGAGGAGCATGTTCGTTTGTTGTTGTTAATAGTGGAATTACTAGCCATCATCATGTCATCAAATCAGTCCTAAATGGCACCCTATTTCCTATTTATAGCACTACTATTAACCAGAGCCTTTTGACCATATAACTATGGGCCCTGGTAAAAAAAAAAAAAAAAGGGAATAGGGTATAGGGTGCCATTTTAGACGACGCCTGAATATAGTTTCAGTCCGGACTATATAAAGCATGTCAAAAAGTAAGGAGGACCACGGAACTCTTCATATCATTCATTAAAATGCCTTCATTTGTATGTCATGTTCAAGGGAAACAATGTTTAAAAACTTTCCATTGAACATTCCATACAAAAAAATGCATTATATTAATGATATGAAGAGTGCCTTGGTCCTCCTTTCTTTTTGACGGCCAATTTACCCCTTTTACCAAAGAGCACCTTCTGTCTACCAAAAGCTACTATTGTGTACCTTAGCAGCGCTCCCCTTCCTCCTTTTTTTCTACACGTTTATACAGTCAGTATTGCTATTTAGACATTGTAAAATATGTAAATGTACCCTCTTCAACCCGGTCCACGATCTCCACCGTGGCGGGTTCATCCTCACCGACGCCGTAATATTTGTTATAAAAGTAGACTGCCGAACCCGTCCCGATCACCAGGCCAGCTGCACACAGAAGCGGCCGCTCGCGGAGCAATCTCAGCGTGGTTGCTTTCAAAAAGCTACTGAACGTAGGCCTACTCATTATCGCCCTTCATACTGCAGTGTTTTGACCGAGTTCAAGACCATATGACACTTTCTTAGAATTAAAGGGTTTTATAGGGATCCATTAATACGTCAAATCATTCCATTCGGAATGGTTGGCAATGTCACAATCGGAGGAACATGTTTACCAAACTGATTAAAAAACACTCATCAGTGAAATCAATTAAATTGTATTTTGAGGATGATTTGGGAGTTTATAAAATTGTGAACCATGGTTTAGGGAGCAGTGGGAGTAGAGCAGTTTAACAAATACATATGGCTCTAACTCGAAGTAGAAAAAGGGGCTGCGCCACAATGCATAATGCGCTCTCCATGGTTCTGAAAAGGAACGTTCTTTCCTGCATTCATCATCCCCCTGTTCAAGGTCGAGTCCACTCACTGAACCACTCTCACTTTCACATTCAATGTGTCAAAGCATTCAACTTCCACGTGTGGGACTAAAACATAATTCAAATTCAAATTAAGATCCTAAATCTGTATCTAAACATCCTGTGTAGAGGGGAGGGGGATTGTGGCAGATTTCACAGGTAATCAGCCTTTGTAGGTCTGAATATGAAGAAGAGATAGTTCAAAGGGGATGACCCGAAAATATGGACTTGTGGAACTGTCCATGAAAAAATGAAGTGCAAAAACTACATTTAGAGGCTGTGTCATTGTGTAAAAGCCAAGTTTACTCATTTGAAGTTCATCCAAACATTGACAATGCAACTGGGTGTCCATAGGCATGATCTCACCCAAGGTAATAGATACAGTATGCATAGTGAAAGAATAAGTTAGCATTGCTACTGCCTTCTTGAGACTTGAAGTGTGGTCTACCCCTATGCCTAAACCAGTCACTTGATGTTGAAAATCATTAAGCATCAGCCAATCCAAGCAGCCAAACATCTCCCATGTCCATGTCTAGCACAGTCCAAGACTAATTGACTGCTTGTTGTTTTTGGGCATTACTTCACATTTAATTGTCTAATATATTTTGTTTAAGATTTGATTTCTACTTTGAACACTTGGAAACACATTTCTCCGGAAAGATGCCAACACAGAAGGTCACGTTGCAAATTGAAATTGTCAGCCTTCGCGTTTGAGCTTCTCGGAGAGCTAACTATTAGCTCTGTCAGCTTTAACTTACATTGACCCACCTGGAAATTTGACCTTCACTGTTTGTCATTTTTTATTCCACCTTTATTTAACCAGGTAGGCTAGTCAAGAACAAGTTCTCATTTACAGCTGCGACTTGGCCAAGATAAAGCAAAGCAGTGTGACACAGACAACAACACATAGTTACAGATGGAATAAATAATAAACAAGCCAATAACACAATAAACAAGTCAATGACACAGTAAAAAAAAAGTCTATATACAGTGTGTGCAAAAGGCATGAGGAGGTAGGCAATAAATAGGCCATAGTAGTGAAGAATTACACTTTAGTAGATTACCACTGGAGTGATAAATGAGCAGATGATGATGTGCAAGTAGAGATACTGGTGTGCAAAAGAGCAGAAAAGTAAATAAAAACAGTATGGGGATGAGGTAGGTTGATTGGGTGGGCTATATACAGATGGACTATGTACAGCTGCAGCGATCGGTTAGCTGCTCATATAGCTGATGTTTAAAGTTGGTGAGGGAAATAAAAGTCTCCAGATTCAGCCATTTTTGCAATTGGTTCCAGTCACTGGCAGCAGAGAACTGGAAGGAAAGGCAGCCAAATGAGGTGTTGGCTTTGGGGATGTGTCTGAACTAGATAAAGCCTCACACCTGAGATCCACATGACTTATTTTATCAGGGTCTATTCAAATCAAATCAAATCAAATAATTTTTTTTGGTCACATACACATGGTTAGCAGATGTTAATGCGAGTGTAGCGAAATGCTTGTGCTTCTAGTTCCGACAATGCAGTAATAACCAATTAGAAATCTACCCTAACAATTCCAAAACTACTATATTTACAAGTGTAAAGGGATAAAGAATATGTACATAAAGATACAGTGCCTTGCGAAAGTATTCGGCCCCCTTGAACTTTGCGACCTTTTGCCACATTTCAGGCTTCAAACATAAAGATATGCAACTGTATTTTTTTGTGAAGAATCAACAACAAGTGGGACACAATCATGAAGTGGAACGACATTTATTGGATATTTCAAACTTTTTTAACAAATCAAAAACTGAAAAATTGGGCGTGCAAAATTATTCAGCCCCTTTACTTTCAGTGCAGCAAACTCTCTCCAGAAGTTCAGTGAGGATCTCTGAATGATCCAATGTTGATCTAAATGACTAATGATGATAAATACAATCCACCTTTGTGTAATCAAGTCTCCGTATAAATGCACCTGCACTGTGATAGTCTCAGAGATCCGTTAAAAGCGCAGAGAGCATCATGAAGAACAAGGAACACACCAGGCAGGTCCGAGATACTGTTGTGAAGAAGTTTAAAGCCGGATTTGGATACAAAAAGATTTCCCAAGCTTTAAACATCCCAAGGAGCACTGTGCAAGCGATAATATTGAAATGGAAGGAGTACGAGGAGTTGGCTCAGGTCTCCAAACTGACTCAGCCAATCGCCTCGTGTGCCCCCCATATCGGGATCTCGGGATTCCGTGCTAAACGTGTCCCCTCATATCGTCGCCGTTCATCCCGTGCTATCCCCACCTGCCTCCATGGTAGGCGATTCTCTCTTGCCAATATTTCCTCCCACGTCCAGGATCCTTTACCGTCCAGTATTTCGTCGACGGGGATGGTTTTCTTTTTGTAATCCGTGATTGACTGTAGACCCTGCCACATACAACTTGTGTCTGAGCCGTTGAATTGCAACTCTACATTGTCTCTATACTGAAGCTTAGCTTCTTTAATTTCCTTACGGAGGGAATAGCTACACTGTTCATATATGTTTCTGGTCGCCCTGCCATGATTAAATGCAATGGTTCGCGCATTCAGTTTTGCGTGAATGCTGCCATCAATCCATGGTTTCTGGTTGGGGAAGGTTTTAATAGTCACCGTGGGTACAACATCACTGATGCACTTGCTATTAAACTCGCTCACCGAATCAGCGTATACATCAACGCTGTTGACTGAGTCTATCCGGAACATATCCCAGTCCACGTGATTGAAGCAATCTTGAAGCGTGGAATCAGATTGGTCGGACCAGCGTTGAACAGACCTGAGCACAGGTGTTTCCTGTTTTAGTTTCTGTCTATAGGCTGGGAGCAACAAAATGGAGTTGTGGACAGATTTGCCGAAAGGAGGGCGTGTCACGTTCTGACCTTAGTTCCTTTGTTATGTCTTTGTTTTAGGTTGGTCAGGGCGTGAGTTGGGGTGGGTAGTCTATGTTCTTTTTTCTATGTGTTTGGCCTAGTATGGTTCTCAATCAGAGGCAGGTGTCATTCGCTGTCTCTGATTGAGAATCATACTTAGGTAGCCTTTTCCAACCTGTGTTTTGTGGGTGATTGTTTTCTGTTTTGTGTCTTCACTAGACAGGACTGTTTCGTTGTCGTTTCGTACATTCACTTTGTTATTTTGTTATTCAGTGTTCAGTTGATTTTTAAATGTTAACATGGACACATAGCACGCTGCGCATTGGTCCGATCTTGACTACTCTTCCTCAGATGACGAGGCCAATCGTTACAGAATCACCCACCAACCAAGGACCAAGCAGCGTGGTATCTGGCAGCAGCGATCTCCGGACTCATTTACATGGGAGGAGATTTTGGACGGAAAAGGACCCTGGAAACAGGCTGGGGAATATCGCCACCCCAAGGCAGAGCTGGAGGCAGCGAAAGCTGAGTGGCGGCGATATGAGGAGTTAGCACGGCAGCGCGACAAGCACGGGAGGCAGCCCCAAAAATGGCACACGGGGTGGCACACGGGGAGTGTGGCAGAGTCAGGTTGGAGACCTGAGCCCACTCCTCGTGCTTACCGTAAGAAGCGCAGTACTGGTCAGGCACCATGTTATGCAGTCAAGCGCACGGTGTCTTTCACTTTCACTACAGCCAGGGCACCCTGACCACACCATCCCCACTGTCAAACATGGTGGTGGCAGCATCATGGTTTGGGCCTGCTTTTCTTCAGCAGGGACAGGGAAGATGGTTAAAATTGATGGGAAGATGGATGGAGCCAAATACAGGACCATTCTGGAAGAAACCCTGATAGAGTCTGTAAAAGACCTGAGACTGGGACTGAGATTTGTCTTCAACAAGACAATGATCCAAAACATAAAGCAAAATCTACAATGGAATGGTTCAAAAATAAACATATCCAGGTGTTAGAATGGCCAAGTCAAAGTCCAGACCTGAATCCAATCGAGAATCTGTGGAAAGAACTGAAAACTGCTGTTCACAAATGCTCTCCATCCAACCTCACTGAGCTCGAGCTGTTTTGCAAGGAGGAATGGGAAAAAATTTCAGTCTCTCGATGTGCACAACTGATAGAGACATACCCCAAGCGACTTACAGCTGTAATCGCAGCAAAAGGTGGCGCTACAAAGTATTAACTTAAGGGGGCTGAATAATTTTGCACGCCCAATTTTTCAGTTTTTGATTTGTTAAAAAAGTTTGAAATATCCAATAAATGTCGTTCCACTTCATGATTGTGTCCCACTTGTTGTTGATTCTTCACAAAAAAAATACAGTTTTATATCTTTATGTTTGAAGCCTGAAATGTGGCAAAAGGTCGCAAAGTTCAAGGGGGCCGAATACTTTCGCAAGGCACTGTAAATGCCTTGCATTACGCCTGGGAAGAAAATTCTTCAGTTTGCTCAACTTTCCATTGGCTCAGTCATTGGCTCAACTTGTCTCATTGTCATTGGTTCAACTTACCCAAAGGAAAACATTTAGACTTTATTTGCTGACACAGCTACAATGATGCACTTTCATGACAGGTTTAGGACCTCATATTAAAGTTTCTAGAGATCCCAACTGATGTATAGAACAATCTTAAAGTGATCTTCTTTGGTTTAGAGACAAGCATAATGAAACCTCTAACACATTAAATTAATTTGACTTGGTGAAAATCTGTTGTTGGACCTTATTTGCTTATCTCTTTTTCCATGTGGTTTCTTTCTTCATAGACTCCATGAAAGGATGACCGCTTCCTAATTATTTGTCAAATGATTCATTTTGTGTATGGTTTCCTCAAAATAAAGGTGACTCAACTTACCCCTTTGGCTCAAATTACCCCACTCTCCCTTATGCAGATTTGGAATAAATATGGGGTTCAAAACATCATTGGTCATCTGAGTTTAGATATAAGCCTCTGCTCTGATTCAAACAAGAGGGATTAAATGATCATCATATCTAATGGATGTTGAAAGATTAATTCTGTCCTACCTGGTACAAGATGAGTAGGGGTCCCACCACACAAGAAGTAGATTATTTTAGGACTTTTATTGTAGCCATCTATAATATTAATACAGTTGTCTATGTAATAATACTGATTGTATATTCATCAGATTTGAAAGGAGCAACAGGAATTTCTGGACAACTCCAAGAGCCAGTAAGTAACCCTCCTCCAGGTGCAATAAGACCTCTAGCCCATTAGAGGACAGCATTGATTTATTTTTCACAGCTATGGCTACTAATAGGATAACCTGTTACATTAATGGCATATACTGTAACTGGATTGACAAGTTCATGAATGTCAAGAACAATGTCTGCATATCTAGTCTCACAATGCAAGCAGGTGATGCATTCTCGCCTCCTTTCCTGCCTGAGAGAGCTGTCTTTCTGACAGCTGTTTCCTTCTGTGTATAAAACGTTGTGGTCTGAAGTTGAACAAAACAGATGACTCATAATAAGCCATCAAGAATGATAGATATAGACTATATTTTGGCCCGTAAGTCCTT
Source organism: Oncorhynchus tshawytscha (assembly GCF_018296145.1). Lineage (NCBI taxonomy): Eukaryota > Metazoa > Chordata > Actinopteri > Salmoniformes > Salmonidae > Oncorhynchus > Oncorhynchus tshawytscha. Next base: position 33,682,971 of record NC_056441.1, read on the forward strand.
TCATTTTAGATATTCACTTTTAAATGGTGTACATCTAAGACCGTTATAGGAGACATATAGCTTGTAAAGGGGTAGGGAACACCATTAGAGTTTACTTGCTTTATGATTCTATTTCTCCTGTGGAAAGTGTTATGGTTCATGGACAATTATTGCCTCATTCTACTACCATTGCACAACAACCACTAAGTACTACTGCTGAAATACTACAAACTTGTTTATAAAATGTTGTTTACACATACTCTTGCACTGATATCCCCACAACCCCATTGTGTGATCTTAACACACTCATAAAATAGCAAATAGAATCTTTGTAGTCAATAGCAAAGCTTTTTCTGGTTCTGACCTTATCTCCTAAATTGGTTCATCTGTGAAACAGCACAGTTAAAAATATATGGCAAATAGAAATCAAACTGGATTGACATCAGAAATAGATGAGAGAGGTTTTTTATTTTTATTTTTTTATTTCACCTTTATTTAACCAGGTAGGCTAGTTGAGAACAAGTTCTCATTTGCAACTGCGACCTGGCCAACATAAAGCATAGCAGTGTGAACAGACAACACAGAGTTACACATGGAGTAAACAATTAACAAGTCAATAACACAGTAGGGAAAAAAAGAGAGTCTATATACATTGTGTGCAAAAGGCATGAGGAGGTAGGCGAATAATTACAATTTTGCAGATTAACACTGGAGTGATAAATGATCAGATGGTCATGTACAGGTAGAGATATTGGTGTGCAAAAAAGCAGAAAAGTAAATAAATATAAACAGTATGGGGATGAGGTAGGTAAAATTGGGTGGGCTGTTTACCGATAGACTATGTACAGCTGCAGCAATCGTTAGCTGCTCAGATAGCAGATGTTTGAAGTTGGTGAGAGAGATAAAAGTCTCCAACTTCAGCGATTTTTGCAATTCGTTCCAGTCACAGGCAGCAGAGAACTGGAACGAAAGGCGGCCAAATGAGGTGTTGGCTTTAGGGATGATCAGTGAGATACACTTGCTGGAGCGCGTGCTACGGGTGGGTGTTGCCATCGTGACCAGTGAACTGAGATAAGGCGGAGCTTTACCTAGCATGGACTTGTAGATGACCTGGAGCCAGTGGGTCTGGCGACGAATATGAAGCAAGGGCCAGCCGACTAGAGCATACAGGTCGCAGTGGTGGGTGGTATAAGGTGCTTTAGTAACAAAACGGATGGCACTGTGATAAACTGCATCCAGTTTGCTGAGTAGAGTGTTGGAAGCTATTTTGTAGATGACATCGCCGAAGTCGAGGATCGGTAGGATAGTCAGTTTTACTAGGGTAAGTTTGGCGGCGTGAGTGAAGGAGGCTTTTTTGCTCAATAGAAACCGACTCTAGATTTGATTTTAGATTGGAGATGTTTGATATGAGTCTGGAAGGAGAGTTTACAGTCTAGCCAGACACCTAGGTACTTATAGATGTCCACGTATTCTAGGTCGGAACCATCCAGGGTGGTGATGCTAGTCGGGCGTGCGGGTGCAGGCATCGAACGGTTGAAAAGCATGCATTTGGTTTTACTAGCGTTTAAGAGCAGTTGGAGGCCACGGAAGGAGTGCTGTATGGCATTGAAGCTCGTTTGGAGGTTAGATAGCACAGTGTCCAAGGACGGGCCTGGAAGTATACAGAATGGTGTCGTCTGCGTAGAGGTGGATCAGGGAATTGCCCGCAGCAAGAGCAACATCATTGATATATACAGAGAAAAGAGTCGGCCCGAGAATTGAACCCTGTGGCACCCCCATTGAGACTGCCAGAGGACCGGACAGAATGCCCTCCGATTTGACACACTGAATTCTGTCTGCAAAGTAGTTGGTGAAACAGGCAAGGCAGTCATCAGAAAAACCGAGGCTACTGAGTCTGCCGATAAGAATATGGCGATTGACAGAGTCGAAAGCCTTGGCAAGGTCGATGAAGACGGCTACACAGTACTGTCTTTTATCGATGGCGGTTATGATATCGTTTAGTACCTTGAGCGTGGCTGAGGTGCATCCGTGACCGGCTCAGAAACCAGATTGCACAGCGGAGAAGGTACGGTGAGATTCGAAATGGTCGGTAATCTGCTTGTTGACTTGGCTTTCGAAGACCTTAGATAGGCAGGGCAGGATGGACATAGGTCTGTAACAGCTTGGGTCCAGGGTGTCTCCCCCTTTGAAGAGGGGGATGACTGCCGCAGCTTTCCAATCCTTGGGGATCTCAGACGATATGAAAGACAGGTTGAACAGGCTGGTAATAGGGGTTGCGACAATGGTGGCGGATAGTTTCAGAAATAGTGGGTCCAGATTGTCAAGCCCAGCTGATTTGTACGGGTCTAGGTTTTGCAGCTCTTTCAGAACATCAGCTGAATGGATTTGGGAGAAGGAGAAATGGGGAAGGCTTGGGCGAGTTGCTGTGGGGGTGCAGTGCTGTTGACCGGGGTAGGAGTAGCCAGGTGGAAAGCATGGCCAGCCGTAGAAAAATGCTTATTGAAATTCTCAATTATGGTGGATTTATCAGTGGTGACAGTGTTTCCTATCTTCAGTGCAGTGGGCAGCTGGGAGGAGGTGTTCTTATTCTCCATGGACTTTACAGTGTCCCAGAACTTTTTGAGTTAGTGTTGCAGGAAGCAAATTTCTGCTTGAAAAAGCTAGCCTTGGCTTTTCTAACTGACTGTGTATAATGGTTTCTAGCTTCCCTGAACAGCTGCATATCACGGGGGCTGTTCGATGCTAATGCAGAACGCCATAGGATGTTTTTGTGTTGGTTAAGGGCAGTCAGGTCTGGGGAGAACCAAGGGCTATATCTGTTCCTGGTTCTACAGTTCTTGAATGGGGCATGTTTATTTAAGATGGTTAGGAAGGCTTTTCAAAAAAAAATATCCAGGCATCCTCTACTGACGGGATGAGATCAATATCCTTCCAGGATACCCCGGCCAGGTCGATTAGAAAGGCCTGCTCGCTGAAGTGTTTCAGGGAGCGTTTTACAGTGATGAGTGGAGGTCGTTTGACCGCTGACCCATTACGGATGCAGGCAATGAGGCAGTGATCGCTGAGATCTTGGTTGAAGACAGCAGAGGTGTATTTAGAGGGCAAGTTGGTTAGGATGATATCTATGAGGGTGCCCGTGTTTAAGGCTTTGGGGAGGTACCTGGTAGGTTCATTGATAATTTGTGTGAGATTGAGGGCATCAAGTTTAGATTGTAGGATGGCTGGGGTGTTAAGCATGTTCCAGTTTAGGTCGCCTAGCAGCACGAGCTCTGAAGATAGATGGGGGCAATCAGTTCACATATGGTGTCCAGAGCACAGCTGGGGGCAGAGGGTGGTCTATAGCAGGCGGCAACGGTGAGAGACTTGTTTTTAGAGAGGTGGATTTTTAAAAGTAGAAGTTCAAATTGTTTGGGTACAGACCTGGATAGTAGGACAGAACTCTGCAGGCTATCTTTGCAGTAGATTGCAACACCGCCCCCTTTGGCAGTTCCATCTTGTCTGAAAATGTTGTAGTTTGGAATTAAAATTTCAGAATTTTTGGTGGTCTTCCTAAGCCAGGATTCAGACACAGCTAGAACATCCGGGTTGGCAGAGTGTGCTAAAGCTGTGAATAGAACAAACTTAGGGAGGAGGCTTCTAATGTTAACATGCATGAAACCAAGGCTATTACGGTTACAGAAGTCGTCAAAAGAGAGCGCCTGGGGAATAGGAGTGGAGCTAGGCACTGCAGGGCCTGGATTCACCTCTACATCACCAGAGGAACAGAGGAGGAGTAGAATAAGGGTGCGGCTAAAAGCAATAAGAATTGGTCGTCTAGAACATCTGGAACAGAGAGTAAAAGGAGGTTTCTGGGGGCGATAAAATAGCATCAAGGTATAATTTACAGACAAAGTTATGGTAGGATGTGAATACAGTGGAGGTAAACCTAGGTATTGAGTGATGAAGAGAGAGATATTGTCTCTAGAAACTTCATTGAAACCAGGAGATGTCATTGCATGTGTGGGTGGTGGAACTAATAGGTTGGATAAGGTATAGTGAGCAGGACTAGAGGCTCTACAGTGAAATAAGCCAATAAACACTAACCAGAACAGCAATGTACAAGGCATATTCACATTAAGGAGAGGCATGCTTAGTCGAGTGATCAAAAGGGTCCAGTGAGTGGAGAGGTTGGTTGGGGGTCACGGCGATTTAGACAGCTAGCCAGGCCATCGGTAGCAAGCTAGCATAGGATGGAGGTCTGTTATTAGCCACCTCTTGCGTTCCGTCAGTAGATTAGTGGGGTTCCGTGTGCTAGAGGGGATTAATCCAAATCACAAAAAAACCACACAAAAAACAATAGATATAGTTATAGAGGCCCAAGAAGAAATAATAATAATAATAATAATAATAAAAATAAATAAATAAATTGTCCGAGTGTCTATTCAGATAGCAGCCGATAAGACAGCTAACGGTTAGCAGGCCGCAGATGGGCGTTCAGGTAACGTCGCGACGGAGGAGCCAGCCGGATAACTCCTTCGGGTAAATAACGTCGGCAGTCCAGTTGTGAAGGCCCGGTGGGGCTCCGCGTAGGCAGTAAAACGGGTCCGGATAGGTGACTGCAGCCCAGGAGTGATTGATGGAACTCTTCAGCTGGCTAGCTCCGGAATAATTGATTTTTGCTCCGGAATCGACGAAAGCCGATAGTCACACGGTGAGCACCTAGCTAGCTGTGAGATCCAGGTAGGAATGTCCAGAGTTAGCGGTTGAAATCCAGGGACATGGAGAGAAAAATTGGTCCGGTATGTTCCGTTGCGAGCCGCGCTGCGCTGCGCTGTACAAAACTGGCGATAGATTTTCGAGCTAAAGGATAGCTGATGACCACAAACCGTGGTTAGATGAATACTAACGATTTGCCAGTAAAGAAGCTAACTAGCTTCTGAACTAGCTTCTGATTAGCTTCTGGATTAGTTTCTGGCTAGCTTCTGGCTAGCTCCTGGCTAGCTTCTGGCTAGTTTCTGGCTAGCTTCTTGGAGTTTCTGGCTAGCTTCTTGGAGGATTACAGATTTAAGGTGAATAATACTTTTTATAAATATAAATTGGTGAGGCGGGTTGCAGGAGAGTGTTTTGAAGATGAGTTTATGGAAAATTTAAAAAATGTATGTGAAAAAGTTGTAAATATATATATATACGGGACACGACAAGACGAGGACAAAAGACGTCTGAACTGCTATGCCATCTTGGAATACAGATAACGGGGACAAATCAGGATTTTGCAGATGTCAGCAGCTATTGAATTTTGATGATGATGATGATGATGTCTGTCAGTATAACAGAAACTATATGGCAGGCAAAAACCTGAGAAAAACAATCCAACCAGGAAGTGGGAAATCTGGGGTTTGTAGTTTTTCAAGTCATTGTCTATCGACTATACAGTGTCCATGGGGCCATATTGCACTTCCTAAGGCTTCCACTAGATGTCAACAGTCTTTGATGCTTCTACTATGAAGGAGGGGGAATGGGAGCTGAATGAGACAGACTGTCACATTCTGACCATTGTTCTTGTGTGTTTTCCTTGTTTTAGTGTTGGTCAGGACGTGAGCTGGGTGGGCATTCTATGTTGTGTGTCTAGTTTGTTTGTTTCTGTGGTTGGCCTGATATGGTTCTCAATCAGAGGCAGGTGTTAGTCATTGTCTCTGATTGTGAACCATATTTAGGTAGCTTGTTTTGTGTTGGGGTTTGTGGGTGATTATTTCCGTGTTTGATTCAACACACAGGACTGTTTTCGGGTTTTCACATTTATTGTTTTGTAAATTTGTAGTGTTTTCTCGGTCTTTGTCTTTATTAAAGATGTTTAACCCTAACCACGCTGCGTTTTGGTCCGCCTCTCCTTCCCAGGAAGAAAGCCGTTACAGAATCACCCACCAACCAAGGACCAAGCGGCGTGGTAACAGACAGCGGCAGCAGCAGCAGCAACAGCAGCAGCAGCAGGAGCAACAGCAGCAGCAGCAAAAGCAGCAGCAGGAGAAGCAACAGAGGCAGCAGCAGCAGCAGCAGCAGCAGTGGGAGAGGCTGCACTATTTGGAAAAATGGACTTGGGAGCTATTCTGCCCAGGGGAATATTGCCGCCCCAAAGCCGAGCTGGAGGCAGCAAAAGCAGAGAGGCGGCATTATGAGGAGCTAGCACGGCAGAGTGGCTGGAAGCCCGAGAGGCAGCCCCAAAAATGTATTGGGGGAGGGGGCACAGGGAGAGTGTGGCAGAGTCAGGAGCCAGACCTGAGCCAACTCCCCCTGTTTACCGTAAGGAGCCATGGATGTTATTGGAGCTATCGGCGAAGCTGAGGGCTGAGTCTGAGAGGGTCGAGGAGTTATTGGACAGAATGGAGGAGAGTGAACGGATGGGAGATGAGGAGACATTCGAGGAGTTGTTAATAGAATTGGGGGTGTGTGAAGAGAGAGAGCAGTTGATTTGGCGTAGTATGCAAGGCATTCTCCCTGAGGTGCCTGTCCCCAGCCCGGTACCACCAGTGCCGGCACCCCGCACCAGGCTGTCTCTCCGTCCCATCAATACAGGTGCTCCCGCCTGTCCGGCGCTACCAGAGTTTCCTCCCCTCAGTCCAGAGGCACCAGAGCCCCTCAGTCCAGAGGCGCCAGAGCCCCTCAGTCCAGAGGCGCCAGAGGCCCTCAGTCAAAAGGCGCCAGAGCCCCTCAGTCAAAAGGCGCCAGCGCCCCTCAGTCCAGAGGTGCCAGAGCCCCTCAGTCGAAAGGCGTCAGAATTCCTCTGTCCAGAGCTGCTAGAGCCTTCCTCCTCTCCAGCGTTGCCGGAGTCTCCAGTTTGCCCAGCGCCGCCTGAGCTGGCCGTCTGCCCAGCGCCGCCTGAGCTGCCCAGCGCCGCCTGAGCTACCCGTCTGCCCAGCGCCGCCTGAGCTGCTCGTCTGCCCAGCGCCGCCTGAGCTGCCCGTCTGTCCAGAGCTGCTAGAGTCTCCCGTCTCTCCAGCGCCGTCAGATTCTCCCTTCTGTCCAGAGCCGCTAGAGTCTCCCGTCTGTCCAGAGCCGCCAGAGCCGCAGGTCAGCATGGAGCCGCCAGTCAGCCAGGATCTGCCAGAGCCGCCAGTCAGCCAGGATCTGCCAGAGTCACCAGTCAGCCAGGATCTGCCAGAGTCGCCAGTCAGCCAGGATCTGCCAGAGTCGCCAGTCAGCCAGGATCGTCGCCAGTCAGCCAGGATCTGCCAGAGTCGCCAGTCAGCCAGGATCTGCCAGAGTCGCCAGTCAGCCAGGATCTGCCAGAGTCGCCAGTCAGCCAGGATCTGCCAGAGTCGCCAGTCAGCCAGGATCGTCGCCAGTCAGCCAGGATCTGCCAGAGTCGCCAGTCAGCCAGGATCTGCCAGAGTCGCCAGTCAGCCAGGATCTGCCAGAGCCGTCAGTCAGCCAGAAGCTGCCAGAGCCGTCAACCAGCCTGAGCTACCTCTCAGTCCTGAGCTACCCCTCAGTCCTGAGCTACCCCTCAGGCCTGAGCTACCCATCAGTCCTGAGCTACCCCTCAGTCCTGAGCTACCTCAGTCCCGAGCTGCCCCTCAGTCCGGAGCTGCCACTCAGTCCAATGGAGTCCTTTGTTAGGGTTCCTAGGCCTAGGTCGGCGGCGAGGGTCGCCACTCAAAGGACGCTAAGGAGGTGGACTAAGACAATGATGGAGTGGGGTCCACGTCCAGCGCCAGAGCCGCCACCGCGGACAGATGCCCACTCAGACCCTCCCCTATAGGTTTAGGTTGTGTGGTCGGAGTCCGCACCTTGGGGGAGGGGGGTACTGTCACGTTCTGACCATAGTTCTTGTGTGTTTTCCTTGTTGCTGGGTGGGCCATCGCTCATCCATATATTTACATGTACATATTCTTATTCATTCCTTTACACTTGTGTGTGTATAAGGTAGTTGTTTTGAAATTGTTAGATTACTTTTTATATATTACTGCACGGTCGGAACTAGAAGCTCAAGCATTTCGCTACACTCGCATTAACATCTGCTAACCATGTGTTTGTGACCAATAAAATGTGCTTTGATTTGATTTGACATGATGTAAAATTAGTTTGAGATTGACAGATAATGTTTAAATGCAAAATACTTTATTTTGTGTTTGGGATCCTCAGCTCAGTTTGGGACCCTTAATCCAGGCTGGACAGGAGGAAGTCAACCTGCATTTCTAGAATCTCCATCACCTGCCACGAGAGCCTCTGTGGGCTTTCATAGATGGACTCATCGAGGTTGAAGATGGAGTCCAACCACGCCTTCATCTGATCCTGAAGACAACAGACACATCATCAACTATTCTTTAATGACCAACTACAAAGAAAAGGATGAAACAAACCATTTCACACAGTTCAGGATACAGAGACAGAGAGAGGGAGAGGGAGAGAGAAATGCACCTTAATGAGGAAGTAGAAGCTCCCAGCAGACTCTGTCCAGGCTCCTCCAGGAGGGCGAATCCTCATCATCACTTCTATGAGCAGATAAAAGAAGCTACCAGGCCTCTGGAGTAGTAACAGGGGACATGAGTGAGTGTCTACAGACCTGGTATGGCTACAGTGTGGATAGGGTAGATACACAACAGGATGTTTACATTATTAGGGTCACTTACAGATGTTGGAAGAGATGTTTTTCCTTCAAGAAGGCTCAGTAGAACAAATTCATAAAATACATCCGTGAAATTGATGTGGTTGATCTGAAGTCAAACAAATAAGATAATTACATATTTTTCATTGACAAGCACTTTAGAAAGTCTCATTGAGTAGATGTTGGATGAACAGATGGTGCCTGCAGCTAACGCTCAAGCTTGCATGTAAACCTACTCCTACAAGAGCCATCTCCAGCTCTAGTCGCTCCCTGTTTGTTGGCTCATTAATGAAGTTCACCAGGATGTCGTAGGCCTGCTGAAACTTCCTCACATCCTCAAAACAAAACAATCATAAAATTCCTTAGAACTTGGATCATAAACTCAAAGATTCAGGTCTGTAATTCAGAGGGCCTCTGATTGTTTGGCTTGTAAGACATTGGAACTTTTCAACTAAACCTTATGAATCACTATTGCCGCAATGTAAGCCACTGGGCAAAGACTGGTTGAATCAACTTTGTTTCCTTGTTATTTCAACAACAAAAAATGTAATGTGTTGATGTTGAATAAACATGGAAAACTGATTGGAATTGAAAAAAGTCATCAAAGTATTTTTTTCACCAAATTTTCACCAAAGTCCAATGACATGGTAGATTTTTTTGATTGAATTCACATTAGTTGACAACTCAACCAAATGTAACTAAAAACGACACGCTGAAATGACATCTGTGCCCAGTGGGAACTATATATCTGGTGTGATGAATGTTGTACAATTATTTGAATGGTTACCTGCTGGTTGAGCTCGGACAGTCCACTCAACACCATCCTCCCAGCGTGGGTGAGGTAATTAAGGGAGGTACTGTCTGAGGATGTCAGAGCCTGTGAGAACAAGACAGTACATTTAGAAATGGTACAGAAATGTACATCAAATGAAATTCAAAAGGTGGTAAACTTTCTCACCTCCATAGCACGTCGGATACCGGCCAACCTCAGAGAGAAGTTGCTTGTCCCTTGGTTTCCAAAGTAACTCCTGTAAATAGATATGTTTAGTAGCAAATGTGCAACATAAGAAGCTAAAGCATACATTAATGCCATGAGATTAAGATATCCTTTTATGTTAGTCTATGTTACAACTGCAGGATTTATAAAAACCATACCAATGTAGGATCTTAATTTGATCACCCGTTTGTTGCTGAGACACTTGTAGTGTATTTTAGTTTTAAAAAGGCTTTTAAAGTTTGTAATTACAGACTTGATTTGCCCTAACGAAAAATCTATCAACCCCTACAAAAATGTCAATTATAATCCACATAATAACAAATATTTAATATGCCAAAAGTGTGCCAAGCTGTTGTCAAGGCAAAGGGTGACTATTTGAAGAATCTCAAACCTAAAATATATTTTGATTCCATGTGTTCTTTCATAGTTTTGATGTCTTCGCTATTATTCTACAACGTAGAAAAGAGTAAAAATAAAGAAAACCCTTGAATCAGTAGGTGTTTGAAAACTTTTGAACAGTAGTGTATATAAAGTGTTTCAACTCTATATCTGAAATGCTAATGGTGTCTTCTTTTTTAAGACTATATCCATGTGTGTGAGATGTATACTTTTGTTTCAAGGTAGATTTGTTTAAGACTACTAAGAAACACTATGTGTGACTGTCACACCCTGACCATAGAGAGCCTTTTTATTCTCTTTTTTGGTTAGGTTGGGGTGTGACTAGGCTGGGTAATCTAGGTTGTTTTTTTCTATGTTGGCCTGGTATGGTTCCCTATCAGAGGCAGCTGTTTATCGTTGTCTCTGATTGGGAATCATATTTAGGCAGCCATTTCCCCTCTGTGTTTTGTGGGATCTTGTTTTTGTGTTGTTGCCTTTGAGCACTCCAGATCGTCACGTTTCGTTTATTCATTATTGTTTTTGTGTGGTTCACTTCAAATAAAAGATGTCGAACCGATTTCACGCTGCGCTTTGGTCCGAGTGTTCTTATGACGATCCTGACAGTGACCCTGATTTAGCCCACTGCAGTAAAAGGTTATTAAGGTCCTACATCTGTATAACTACAATATAGGGGCAGATTATTTCAAAGCAAATGTTTTTACTATAGATTAACACATGAACGCAAACTCACCACAGTTGGGGCACATCTGCAACATTATGTTGCTCCTCCACAAACTCCTAAAACAGACATCACATTAACATCAACTCTGGGCTCCCAAGGCAAGTCAGTTAAGAATTTGTTCCTAGATAAGTAAATAAAATAAATACTAAACTGCATTTCACCTGCAACTGAAGAGGACAAAACATTCAGTGACATCATAACAATACTTTCATCCTGACCTAAAAACTTGACAAACCTGTTGAAACCAAAACACTGTGCTTGGAACACAATGACACTGAGACACACACCTGTACACACAAGTACAAATGTCAGGAAAACAAATAAAAAGGGTTATTGACTGTAGAAAGAGTTTTACCTGAGGAGTGCTGTCAGGGGTCTGGTCCTGGGTGAAGTGGTAAGGTGGAGGTGAAGGGAACGGGGGAGGCGGAGGGGGAGGTGGAGAATCCTGGGGGAACTGCTGAGAGGAGCCAGAGGACGGCTCATGAGGGGTGGTGATAATGTCAGAGGTAGAGAACTGATAGGTCATCATGTCATCCCCCCTCTCCTGGAACCCCTCCACTGTGGTGGAGATATCCACCTGCTGTTTAACAAACAACACCGTCAGCCCAACCACAATGTTGAAAACCCTCAACCAAACACTGAAATAAATCCTACCACAGAGAAACAACGAGGCATACCTGGGCGTCCTCATAATAGGTGAACTCTGACCTCCTCTTGACGAGGCAAGAGTTGAGTCCATGGATCCTTCTACCAAGGAACTAAAAATGAGGATAGAAATTTAAATGTATCATTTCATTTTGTCAACATTTATGGAAATAGGTAAATGGACATTTGCCACTTTCCATTTTCTTTTATGAGTGTTTGACTGTACCTTAATACCAGTCACCTCCTTGTTGGTGAGGACCACCTGGACATTACCCTTTCAAAGAGGCACATGGAAAAATTACATTTCATTCAGGAAATATAAGTAGCCCTATATTTGGTGCATCATTTGACACAAAACAGGTGCATTTGAGATGAAAGATCAGTTGAGAATCTCTCACCCATGGGTCCAGGATTTTTTCCTGAATGATTCTGCTCCACCACAGCTGTTTCTCCACTCCCCTCACTATGCACAGGTGATGCATGTCCTCTTCGTTTTGCTATAAGGAAAAACAGCTTCAGTCTGCACACCTTTCTGTATATTTTAGCTGTAGATTTCTATATCATTTGGCAGGTGATCACCACTGGCAGTGATATAGAGCCCACATGATGTTCGTACAACAACTTTCCTCTAGGTTTCAATTAGGACCAGACATACAAAAGAAACCCCAGAGACAAATGGGAGTTAAAACACACAGGTGTGTTCATAAATATTAAGAATATGTCTGAAGTACCTGCACTCATCCATAACGGATTATCCAGGTATGGAAATGAAACAAACCCCAGTTCCCAACCAGCTGCATCTTCTCAAAGGGAAAACCAGAGTCTTCACTATTTGGCTGCAAAACAAAGACATCCCCTAATTGTAGAGCTTTCTCTGTGATTAATAATAAACAGACCAAGGGATTAAATCCAGACAGGGCTGCTGCCCAACCTCCTCATCCATATACTAAGGAACAAGACAGGATCAATATATGAGTCAGTTTGAATGATTGACTGGTAGCCTATAGGAGTAGAACTAGAAGCACAAGCATTTCGCTACACTCGCATTAACATCTGCTAACCATGTGTTTGTGACCAACAAAATGTGCATTGATGTGATTTGACATGATGTAAAAATAGTTTGAGATTGACAGATCATGTTTAAATGCAAAATACTTTATTTTGTGTTTGGGATCCTCAGCTCAGTTTGGGACCCTTAATCAAGGCTGGACAGGAGGAAGTCAACCTGCATTTCTAGATTCTCCATCACCTGCCACGAGAGCCTTTGTGGGCTTTCATAGATGGACTCATCGAGGTTGAAGATGGAGTCCAACAACGCCTTCATCTGATCCTGACGACAACAGACACATCATCAACAAATAGATAATGACCAGCTACAAAGATAAGGATGACAAACCATCACACACAGTTAGAGAGAGAGAGGATAAATAAATAAATAAATAAATAAATAAATATGCACCTTAATGAGGAGGTAGAAGTTCTCAGCAGACTCTGTCCAGGCTCCTCCAGGAGGGCGAATCCTCATCATCACTTCCATGAGCAGATAAAAGAAGGTACCAGAACTCTGGAGTAGGAACAGGGGACATGAGTGAGTGTCTACAGACCTGGTATGGCTACAGTGTGGATAGGGTAGATAAACAACAGGATGTTTACATTATTAGGGTCACTTACAGATGTTGGAAGAGATGTTTTTCCTTCAAGAAGGCTCAGTAGAACGAATTCATAAAATACATCTGTGAAATTGATGTGGTTGATCTGAAGTCAAACAAATAAGATAATTACATCTTTTTCATTGACAAGCACTTTAGAAAGTCTCATTGAGTAGATGTTGGATGAGCAGATGGTGCCTGCAGCTAACGCTCAAGCTTGCATGTAAACCTACTCCTACAAGAGCCATCTCCAGCTCTAGTCGCTCCCTGTTTGCTGGCTCATTAATGAAGTTCACCAGGATGTCGTAGGCCTGCTGAAACTTCCTCACATCCTCAAAACAAAACAATCATAAAATTCCTTAGAACTTGGATCATAAACTCAAAGATTCAGGTCTGTAATTCAGAGGGCCTCTGATTGTTTGGCTTGTAAGACATTGGAACTTTTCAACTAAACCTTATGAATAACTATTGCCTAAATGTAAGCCACTGGGCAAAGACTGCTTGAATCAACTTTGTTTCCTTGTCATTTCAACAACAAAAAATGTAATGTGATGATGTTGAATAAACATGGAAAACTGATTGTAATTGAAAAAAGTCATCAAAGTATTTTTTTCACCAAACTTTTAACCTAAGTCCAATGACATGGTAGATTTTTTTTGATTGAATTCACATTAGTTGACAACTCAACCAAATGTAACTAAAAACGACATTCTGAAATGACATCTGTGCCTAGTGGGAACTATATATCTGGTCTGATGAATGTTGTACAATTATTTGAACGGTTACCTGCTGGTTGAGCTCGGACAGTCCACTCAACACCATCCTCCCAGCGTGGGTGAGGTAATTAAGGGAGGTACTGTCTGAGGATGTCAGAGCCTGTGAGAACAAGACAGTACATTTAGAAATGGTACAGAAATGTACATCAAATGAAATTCAAAAGGTGGTAAACTTTCTCACCTCCATAGCACGTCGGATACCGGCCAACCTCAGAGAGAAGTTGCTTGTCCCTTGGTTTCCAAAGTAACTCCTGTAAATAGAAATGTTTAGTAGCAAATGTGCAACATAAGAAGCTAAAGCATACATTAATGCCATGAGATTAAGATATCCTTTTATGTTAGCCTATGTTACAACTGCAGGATTTATAAAAACCATACCAATATATGATCTTAATTTGATCACTCGTTTGTTGCTGAGACACTTGTAGTGTATTTTAGTTTTAAAAAGGCTTTTAAAGTTTGTAATTACAGACTTGATTTGCCCTAACGAAAAATCTATCAACCCCTACAAAAATGTAAATTATAATCCACATAATAACAAATATTTAATATGCCAAGAGTGTGCCAAAAGTGTGCAAAGCTGTTGTCAAGGCAAAGGGTGACTATTTGAAGAATCTCAAACCTAAAATATATTTTGATTCCATGTGTTCTTTCATAGTTTTGATGTCTTCGCTATTATTCTACAACGTAGAAAAGAGTAAAAATAAAGAAAACCCTTGAATCAGTAGGTGTTTGAAAACTTTTGAACAGTAGTGTATATAAAGTGTTTCAACTCTATATCTGAAATGCTAATGGTGTCTTCTTTTTTTAAGACTATATCCATGTGTGTGAGATGTATACTTTTGTTTCAAGGTAGATTTGTTTAAGACTACTAAGAAACACTGTGTGTGACTGTCACACCCTGACCATAGAGAGCCTTTTTATTCTCTTTTTGGTTAGGTTGGTGTGTGACTAGGCTGGGTAATCTAGGTTGTTTTTTTCTATGTTGGCCTGGTATGGTTCCCTATCAGAGGCAGCTGTTTATCATTGTCTCTGATTGGGAATCATATTTAGGCAGCCATTTCCCCTCTGTGTTTTATGGGATCTTGTTTTTGTGATGTTGCCTTTGAGCACTAGATCGTCACGTTTCGTTTATTCTTTATTGTTTTTGTGCGGTTCACTTCAAATAAAAGATGTCGAACCGATTTCACGCTGCGCTTTGGTCCAAGTGTTCTTATGACGATCCTGACAGTGACCCTGATTTAGTCCACTGCAGTAAAAGGTTATTAAGGTCCTACATCTGTATAACTACAATATAGGGGCAGATTATTTCAAAGCAAATGTTTTTACTATAGATGAACACATGAAAGCAAACTCACCACAGCTGGGGCACATCTGCAACATTATGTTGCTCCTCCACAAACTCCTAAAACAGACATCACATTAACATCAACTCTGGGCTCCCAAGGTAAGTCAGTTAAGAATTTGTTCCTAGATAAGTAAATAAAATAAATACTAAACTGCATTTCACCTGCAACTGAAGAGGACAAAACATTCAGTGACATCATAACAATACTTTCATCCTGACCTAAAAACTTGACAAACCTGTTGAAACCAAAACACTGTGCTTGGAACACAATGACACTGAGACACACACCTGTACACACAAGTACCAATGTCAGGAAAACAAATAAAAAGGGTTATTGACTGTAGAAAGAGTTTTACCTGAGGAGTGCTGTCAGGGGTCTGGTCCTGGGTGAAGTGGTAAGGTGGAGGGGAAGGGAACGGGGGAGGCGGAGGGGGAGGTGGAGAATCCTGGGGAACTGCTGAGAGGAGCCAGAGGACGGCTCATGAGGGGTGGTGATAATGTCAGAGGTAGAGAACTGATAGGTCATCATGTCATCCCCCCTCTCCTGGAACCCCTCCACTGTGGTGGAGATATCCACCTGCTGTTTAACAAACAACACCGTCAGCCCAACCACAATGTTGAAAACCCCTCAACCAAACACTGAAATAAATCCTACCACAGAGAAACAACGAGGCATACCTGGGCGTCCTCATAATAGGTGAACTCTGACCTCCTCTTGACGAGGCAAGAGTTGAGTCCATGGATCCTTCTACCAAGGAACTAAAAATGAGGATAGAAATGTAAATGTATCATTTCATTTTGTCAACATTTATGGAAATAGGTAAATGGACATTTGCCACTTTCCATTTTCTTTTATGAGTGTTTGACTGTACCTTAATACCAGTCACCTCCTTGTTGGTGAGGACCACCTGGACATTACCCTTTCAAAGAGGCACATGGAAAAATTACATTTAATTCAGGAAATATAAGTAGCCCTATATTTTGTGCATCATTTGACACAAAACAGGTGCATTTGAGATGAAAGATCAGTTGAGAATCTCTCACCCATGGGTCCAGGATTTTTTCCTGAATGACTCTGCTCCACCACAGCTGTTTCTCCACTCCCCTCACAATGCACAGGTGATGCATGTCCTCTTCGTTTTGCTATAAGGAAAAACAGCTTCAGTCTGCACACCTCTCTGTATATTTTAGCTGTAGATTTCTATATCATTTGGCAGGTGATCACCACTGGCAGTGATATAGAGCCCACATGATGTTCGTACAACAACTTTCCTCTAGGTTTCAATTAGGACCAGCCATACAAAAGAAACCCCAGAGACAAATGGGAGTTAAAACACACAGGTGTGTTCATAAATGTTAAGAATATATCTGAAGTACCTGCACTCGTCCATAACGGATTATCCAGGTATGGAAATGAAACGAACCCCAGTTCCCAACCAGCTGCATCTTCTCAAAGGGAAAACCAGAGTCTTCACTATTTGGCTGCAAAACAAAGACATCCCCTAATTGTAGAGCTTTCTCTGTGATTAATAATAAACAGACCAAGGGATTAAATCCAGACAGGGCTGCTGCCCAACCTCCTCATCCATATACTAAGGAAGAAGACAGGATCAATTTATGAGTCAGTTTGAATGATTGACTGGTAGCCTATAGGAGTGACAGACTGGTATATGGAGGATCTCAAAAGGAGGCCACTGCATTATAGATTCTAAAAGGGTTGGCAGTTGAACTACACTGGTCTGTGTTCAAATGTTAAGGAAACATCTGAAGTATCTGCACATGAATGGCTACCTGTTCAGTTTGAGAAGTCAGTTCCTCCCACACCATCCTCCCTACAGGAGTGAAACAGATGAAAATCGGCTGCTCCATCATGAAAATCTGTGAGACAATAAGAAACAGCTTTAAAGACGTCAAAGTATTCATCTACCATAGTGGATACTGAAGGTAATTATCTCTATTAGATCACATGAGCATTGGTTAATTTTCGGCATGGTTACCTGTGTATTTAATACTGACAGCTCTCTCACCAGCGTGTTCCCAGCATGGGTAAAGTAATATGTTGGCTGCAGTTTGACAGGCTATAACAAAAGGGAATATGTTTACAGAAATGCATTTCCATACGTTTTTTTCTTCTTCAGAGAACGTTGTGTTTATGTTTAAGCCCCTAAAGACCAGAGAGTATCAGCATGGATGGACTCACGGCGCTTGAAACCCACTGAGGTCCAGACCAAGAGATTGAAGTCAGACCGGGCTGCTGCTGAACCTCCTCATCCACATACTAAGGAACAAGACAGGATCAATTTAAGAGTCCGTTTGAATGATAGACTGGTAGCCTAAAGGATTGACAGACATATAGGGAGGATAGCAAGTGGTGGCCACTGATTATAGATGCTAAAAGATTTGGCAGTTGAACTACACAGGTCTGTGTTCTAAGGTTGAGGAAACATCTGAGGTACCTGCATATGAATGGCTACCTGTTCAGTTTGAGAAGACAGTTCCTCCCACACCAACCTCCCTACAGGAGTGAAACAGATGAAAATAGGCTGCTCCATCATGAAAATCTGTGTGAAAATGAGGGAAAGGACAACAAAGTATTTCACGACCATAGTGGATACTGAAGGTAATCATGCCTATTAGAAAAGATGATCTTTGTCCAATAATCTGCATGGTTACCTGTGTGTTTAACACTGCCAGCTCTTTCACTATCATCCTCCCAGCAAGGGTAAGGTAATAAGTCAGCTGCAGTTGTAAAAAATATGGAATATGTTTACAGAAATATATTCTTATATTGTTCTTCAGAAAACGTCATGTTTGTGTTTAAGTTACATAAACCAGTCTATAGAACAGAGTGAAGACAAGAGAGTATCAGTACTGTTGGACTTACAGAGCTGGGAACCCACAGAGGTCCAGACCAAGGGACTAAAGCCAGACAGGGACGCTGCCCAACCTCCTCATCCACAAACTAAGGAATAAATCAGGATCCATTTTCAAGTCAGTAAAATTACAGTTTGAATGCCAGATTATTATTGAACAAGTCCTGATAATGAAGCAGTATTGTTATAGCCTGGGTGCCAGGTGGTTTCAGCTCTCTAACAACTCCTTATGGGATTGTCATGCAAATATAATTTTGCCACGATGGAATTGGCAAGAGAGCAGAAACCGACCGGTACCCAGACTATTGATAGGCCTACAGTATTCTTACCTGAACAAGGACTGGGTCCTCCTGGTCCAGGGTGGGATCATGATCTTTATGAATAAACAATAAAGAATTATTTTCTCTAAGTTGAAGAAATACTACAAGACACCAAACATCTGTCCATGTAGTTAGGCTGATCTTATAATTGAATTGTGTTTATATTGGTATGATATCACATTGTATTTATGTGTCTGCATAATGTTCCAATATCTTCAATTAAACCTAAAGAAAATATTTGGTTTCAGAGGAGCATGTTCGTTTGTTGTTGTTAATAGTGGAATTACTAGCTGCTACTACTATTACTATCATGTCAACGAATCAGTCCTAAATGGCACCCTATTCCCTATTTATAGCACTACTATTAACCAGAGCCTTTTGACCATATAACTATGGGCCCTCGTAAAAAAAAAAATAGGGAATAGGGTATAGGGTGCCATTTTAGACGACGCCTGAATATAGTTTCAGTCCGGACTATATACAGCATGTCAAAAAGTAAGGAGGACCACGGAACACGGAAATGCCTTCATTTGTATGTCATGTTCAAGGGAAACAATGTTTAAAAACTTTCCATTGAACATTCCATGCAAAAAAATGCATTATATTAATTATATGAAGAGTGCCTTGGTCCTCCTTTCTTTTTGACGGCCAATTTACCCCTTTTACCAAAGAGCACCTTCTGTCTACCAAAAGCTACTATTGTGTACCTTAGCAGCGCTTCCCTTCCTCCTTTTTTTCTACACGTTTATACAGTCAGTATTGCTATTTAGACATTGTAAAATATGTAAATGTACCCTCTTCAACCGTGACAACACGGTCCACGATCTCCACCGTGGCGGGTTCATCCTCACCGACACCGTAATATTTGTTATAAAAGTAGACTGCCGAACTTGTCCCGATCACCAGGCCAGCTGCACACAGAAGCGGCCGCTCGCGGAGCAATCTCAGCGTGGTCGCTTTCAAAAAGCTACTGAACGTAGGTCTACTCATTATCGCCCTTCATACTGCAGTGTTTTGACCGAGTTCAAGACCATATGACACTTTCTTAGAATTAAAGGGTTTTATAGGGAACCATTAATACGTCAAATTATTCCATTCGGAATGGTTGGCAATGTCACAATCGGAGGAACATGTTTACCAAACTGATTAAAAAACACTCAACAGTGACATCAATTAAAATGCATTTTGAGGATGATTTGGGAGTTTATAAAATTGAGAACCATGGTTTAGGGAGCAGTGGGATTAGAGCAGTTTAACAAATACATATGGCTCTAACTCGAAGTAGAAAAAGGGGCTGCGCCACAATGCATAATACGCTCTCCATGGTTCTGAAAAGGAACGTTCTTTCCTGCATTCATCATCTCCCTGTTCAAGGTCGAGCCCACTCACTGAACCACTCTCACGTTCACATTCAATGTGTCAAAGCATTCAACTTCCACGTGTGGGACTAAAACATAATTCAAATTCAAATTAAGATCCTAAATCTGTATCAAAACATCATGTGTAGAGGGGAGGGGATTGTGGCAGATTTCACAGGTAATCAGCCTTTGTAGGTCTGAATATGAAGAAGAGATAGTTCAAAGGGGATGACCCGAAAATATGGACTTGTGGAACTGTCCATGAAAAAATGAGGTGCAAAAACTACATTTAGAGGCTGAGTCATTGTGTAAAAGCCAAGTTTACTCATTTGAAGTTCATCCAAACATTGACAATGCAACTGGGTGTCCATAGGCATGATCTCACCCAAGGTAATAGATACAGTATGCATAGTGAAAGAATAAGTTAGCATTGCTACTGCCTTCTTGAGACTTGAAGTGCGGTCTACCCCTATGCCTAAACCAGTCACTTGATGTTGAAAATCATTAAGCATCAGCCAATCCAAGCAGCCAAACATCTCCCATGTCCATGTCTAGCACAGTCCACGAATAATTGACTGCTTGTTGTTTTTGGCATTACTTCACATTTAATTGTCCAATATATTTTGTTTAAGATTTGATTTCTACTTTGAACACTTGGAAACACGTTTCTCCGGAAGGATGCCAACACAGAAGGTCACGTTGCAAATTGAAATTGTCAGCCTTCGTGTTTGAGCTTCTCGGACAGCTAACTATTAGCTCTGTCAGCTTTAACTTACATTGACCCACCTGGAAATTTGATCTTCACTGTTTGAAGGAGTGTGTCATCTGAAAGTTTGAGGCCAAGCCATTTTGAGCCATAGAAAGACAGTTACAGCATACAGGGCACTGGTAGCCAACTTCTTCTATTTCATTTTAATGTCTCCTACTTATGGCTGTTTCACACAGGAAGTAAGACTCTTCCATAAAAAGGTGCCACACATTTTGAAACAAAACAGCCAGACTTGTGATGCAGGTCAGGTTTCATGTCTTTCAAGGAATAACACATGAGAGAGCTGTGCAAATGCACTTCAACATTTTAACTGTGCAAATTTATTGGCAAATTAGTGATCAAAATGTTAATCATGAGGTAAAAGACTCGTCTTACTGAGCTGCTTTTATACTGTGTGGTGTTTATTTGTATTTTTTATTTCACCTTTATTTAACCAGGTAGGCTAGTTGAGAACAAGTTCTCATTTACAGCTGCGACTTGGCCAAGATAAAGCAAAGCAGTGTGACACAGACAACAACACATAGTTACAGATGGAATAAATAATAAACAAGCCAATAACACAATAAACAAGTCAATGACACAGTAAAAAAAAAGTCTATATACAGTGTGTGCAAAAGGCATGAGGAGGTAGGCAATAAATAGGCCATAGTAGTGAAGAATTACACTTGAGGCTCCTGAGGTTGAAGAGGCGCTGTTGCGCCTTCTTCACCACACTGTCTGTGTGGACCATATCAGTTTGTCCGTGATGTGTACGCCGAGGAACATAAAACTTTCCACCATCTCCACTAGTGTCCCATCGATGTGGATAGAGGGGTGCTCCCTCTGCTGTTTCCTGAAGTCCACGATCATCTCCGTTGTTTTGTTGATGTTGAGTGTGAGGTTATTTTCCTGACACCACTCTCCGAAGGCCCTCACCTCCTCCCTGTAGGCCGTCTCGACGTTGTTGGTAATCAAGCCTACCACTGTAGTGTCATCTGCAAACTTGATGATTGAGTTGGAGGCGTGCATGGCCACGCAGTCATGGGTGAACAGGGAGTACAGGAGAGGGCTGAGAACGCACCCTTGTGGCAGTGGTGAGGATTAGCGGGGTGAATATGTTGCTTCCTACCCTCACCACCTTGGGGTGGCCTGTCAGAAAGTCCAGGACCCAGTTGCACAGGGCGGGGTCGAGACCCAGGGTCTAAAGCTTAATGACGAGTTTGGAGGGTACAATGGTGTAAATGCTGAGCTGTAATCGTTGAACTGCGTTCTTGCATAGATATTCCTTGTCCAGATGGGTTAGGGCAGTGTGATTGTGATTGCGTCTTCTGTGGACCTATTGGGGCTGTAAGCAAATTGGAGTGGGTCTAAGGCATCAGGTAGGGGGGAGGTGATATGATCCTTGACTAGTCTCTCGAAGCACTTCATGATGACGGAAGTGATGGTCATCACTACGGGGCGATGGTCGTTTAGCTCAGTTACCTTAGCTTTCTTGGGAACAGGGACAGTGGTGGCCCTCTTGAAGCATGTGGGAACAGCAGACTGGGATAAGGATTGATTGAATATGTCCGTAAACACACCAGCCAGCTGGTCTGCACATGCTCTGAGGATGCGGCTGGGGATGCCGTCTGGGCCTGCAGCCTTGCGAGGGTTAACACGTTTAAATGTTTTACTCACGTTGGCTGCAGCGAATGAGAGCCCGCAATCAGAAGAGGAGCAAATAAATTGATGCGGTATTTGTAACCTTTGCCATGCAAAACAGGCAGTTACTGATGGGTGCGGAAAATGACAATGATTTGCAAACCCAGAAGCGTAACCATTAGACATGCAAACTTGAAGGAATACGAAAGCGAGTTTCCAGAGT
Source organism: Oncorhynchus tshawytscha (assembly GCF_018296145.1). NCBI lineage: Eukaryota > Metazoa > Chordata > Actinopteri > Salmoniformes > Salmonidae > Oncorhynchus > Oncorhynchus tshawytscha. Next base: position 33,705,229 of record NC_056441.1, read on the forward strand.
GATTTCCCACATACAGTCTTTGACCTAGTTAACAGTCTGATGGCCTTGAGATAGAAGTTGTTTTTCAATCTCTCGGTCTCAGCTTTGATGCACCTCTACTGACCTCGCCTTCTGGACGACAGCGGGGTGAACAGGCAGTGGCTCGGATGGTTGTTGTCCTTGATGATCTTTTTGGCCTTCCTGTGACATCGGGTGATGTAGGTGTCCTGGAGGGCAGGTAGTTTGCCCCCGGTGATGCGTTGTACAGACCTCACGGTTGCATGCGGAGCAGTTGCCCTACCAGGCGGTGATACAGCCCGACAGGATGCTCTCGATTGTGCGTCTGTAAAAGTTTGTGAGTGTTTTCGGTGACAAGACAAATTTCTTCAGCCTCCTGAGGTTGAAGAGGCGCTGTTGCGCCTTCTTCACCACGCTGTCTATGTGGGTGGACCATTTCAGTTTGTCAGTGATGTGTACCCCAAGGAACATAAAACGTTCCACATTCTCCACTTCTGTCCCGTCGATGTGGATAGGGGGGTGCTCCCTCTGCTGTTTCCTGAAGTCCACGATCATCTCCCTTGTTTTGTTGACGTTGAGTGTGAGGCTATTGCCCTGACACCACTCTTCGAGGGCCCTCACCTCCTCCCTTTAGGCCATCTTGTAGTTGTTGGTAATCAAGCCGACCACTGTAGTGTCATCTGCAAACTTGATGATTGGGTTGGAGGCGTGCATGGCCACGCAGTCATGGGTGAACAGGGAGTACAGGAGAGGTCTGAGAACGCACCCTTTTGGGGCCCCAGTGTTGAGGATCAGCGGAGTGGAGATGTTGTATCCTACCGACACCACCTGGGGGAGGCCCGTCAGAAAGTCCAGGACCCAGTTGCACAGGGCGGGGTCTCGAGCTTGATGACGAGTTTGGAGGGTACCATGATGTTAAATGCTGAGCTGTCATTGAATAACAGCGTTCTTACATAGGTATTCCTCTTGTCCAGATGAGTTAGGGCAGTGTGCAGTGTGATTGTGATTGCGTCTGTGGTCCTATTGGGGCGGTAATCAAATTGGAGTGGGTCTCGGGTGTCAGGTAGGGTGGAGGTGATATGATCCTTGACTAGTCTCTCGAAGCACTTCATGATGACCGAAGTGAGTGCTACGGGGGGATAGTCGTTTAGCTCAGTTACCTTAGCTTTCTTGGGAAGAGGAAAAATGGTGGCCCTCTTGAAGTATGTGGGAACAGCAGACTGAGATAGGGATTGATTGAATATGTCCGTAAACACACCAGCCAGCTGGTCTGCGTATGCTTTGAGGACGCGGCTAGGGATGCCGTTTGGGCAGGCAGCCTAGCGAGGGTTAACACATTTAAATGTTTTACTCACGTTGGCTGCGGTGAAGCAGAGCACACAGGTTTTGGCATTATATTGTCCTCAAAGCGAGCAAAGACGTTTTTTAATTTGTCTGGGAGCAATACATCGGTGTCCGCGATGGGGCTGGTTTTCTTTTTGTAATCCGTGATTGACTGTAGACCCTGCCACATACAACTCGTGTCTGAGCCGTTGAATTGCAACTCTACATTGTCTCTATACTGAAGCTTAGCTTGTTTAATTTCCTTGCGGAGGGAATAGCTAAACTGTTTATATTCGGTCATGTTTCTGTTCGCCTTGCCATGATTAAATGCAGCGGTTCGCGCATTCAGTTTTGCATGAAAGCTGCCATCAATCCACGGTTTCTGGTTGGGGAAGGTTTTAATAGTCGCCGTGGGTACAACATCACTGATGCACTTGCTATTAAACTCGCTCACCGAATCAGCGTATACATCAACGCTGTTGACTGAGGCTATCCGGAACATATCCCAGTCCACGTGATTGAAGCAATCTTGAAGCGTGGAATCAGATTGGTCAGACCAGCGTTGAACAGACCTGAGCCCAGGCATTTCCTGTTTTAGGTTCTGTCTATAGGCTGGGAGCAACAAACTGGAGTCGTGGTCAGATTTGCCGAAAGGAGGGCGAGGGAGGGCTTTGTAAGCGTCGCAGAATTTAGAGTAGCAATGATCCAGAATGCTGCCAGCACGGGTCACGCATTCGATATGCTGATAAAATTTAGGGAGCATTGTTTTCAGATTAGCTTTGTTAAAATCCCCAGCTGCAATAAATACAGCCTCAAGATATGTGGTTTCCAGTGTACATAGATAAACCCAAAAAGTTACACCTGACATGGGGTTAAGCTTACAGCTGACTTGGGGTTAAGCAGCCTACACATTTCTGTACTGAATGAAATACTGTATTACTACTACTTTTTAAAAAACATATCTACATTTATTTCCCAAACACAATTCAACCTGTTAGATTCTGGGTTAAACTTGGAACATTGTTATAATCAGCAGTTAATGGTTATCTGTAGGAGCCAGATGGCTTTGGAATGTGTAGGGGAGACGGGTGGAGATCTTAGAACCTAACAATGTCACTGACGGAGAGAGGATAATGTATAATGTTTACATTATGTCAGGATATGTTACTGTTAGCCATCAGGGATCTTATGGGAGGGATCCTCTGGGAGGAGAAGACACAGTCTGGTATCAATCACCATGACACCCTTGAGTAGGGGAGGAGTAAGAACTATGGGGTAGAGGTCAGGTCAGATGAAGTGAGGAAGAACAGATATCACTAAGGTTATGTCAAGCAACAGAGATGCATTGGCTGTTTAGATGTGGAGGAGGAGACTCATCCTAGGAGAAAGGGTTAAATATCAGTGCTTGTTTGAAATGTCGTTGTCTGAATGCAGCTGTATTGACCCTTTGGGAGGAATTAAACTTGGTTAAGCTTTTCTAGTGTCCGTTGAGTTATTTACTCTGAGATTGAGAACCTAACAAACCCAGTCACAATCACTTTTTTTGTAATTTAATAATTTTATGCATCTTCTAACACAGCTTTAACACCTAACAAACACATCTATTTTATTATTTATTTATTTACCCCTTTTACTCCCCAATTTCATGATATCCAATGTCCAGTCTTGTCCGATCACTGCTACTCCCCTACGGACTCGGGAGAGGTGAAGGTCGAGAGCCATGCATCCTCTGAAACACGAACCCGCCTAGCTTCTTGACACACTGCTCGCATAACCGGAAGCCAGCAGCACCAATATGTTGGAGGAAACACCGTACAGCTGGCGACTGAAGCCAGCGTGCATGCACCCGGCCACCACAAGGAGTCGCTAGAGCGCGATGGGACAAGGACATCACAGCCGGCCAAACTCTCCCCTAACCCAGATGACGCTGGGCCAATTGTGCGCCACCTCATGGACCTCCCGGTCAAGGCCGTCTGTGACACAGCCCGGGATCGAGCCCAGATCTGAAATCATTCATTTTGTGTATGGTTTCCTCGAAATGAAGGTGGCTCAACTTACCCCTTTGGCTCAAATTACCCCACTCTCCCTTATGCAGATTTTGAATAAATATGGGGTTCAAATCATCATTGGTCATCTGAGTTTTGATACAAGCCTCTGCTCTGCTTCAAACAAGAGGAATTAAGTTATCATTATATCTAATGGGTGTTGGAAGAATAATTCTGTCCTGAGTGAGTAGGGGTCCCACCACACAAGAAGTAGATTATTTTAGGACTTTTATTGTAGCCTTCTATAATATTAATACAGTTGTCTATGTAATAATACTGATTGTATATTCATCAGATTTGAAAGAAGCAACATGAATTTCTGGTCAACTACAAGAGCCAGTCAGTAACCCTCCTGCAGGTGCAATAAGACCTCTAGCCCATTAGAGGACAGCATTGATTTATTTTTCACTGTTATTTCTACTAATAGGATAAGCTGTTACATTAATGGCACATACTGTAACTGGATTGACAAGTTCATCAATGTCAAGAACAATGTCTGCATATCTAGTCTCACAATGCAAGCAGGTGATACATGCTCGCCTCCTTTCCTGCCTGTTTCCTTCTGTGTATAAAACGTTGTGGTCTGAAGTTGAACAAAACAGATGACTCATAATAAGCCATCAAGAATGATAGATATAGACTATATGTTGGCCTGTAAGTCCTTTCATTTTAGATATTCACTTTTAAATGGTGTACATCTAAGACCGTTATAGGAGATATATAGCTTGTAAAGGGGTAGGGAACACCATTAGAGTTTAATTGCTTTAGGATTCTATTTCTCTTGTGGAAAGTGTTATGGTTCATGGCCAATTATTGCCTCATTCTTCTCCCATTGCACAACACACACTAAGTACTACTGCTGAAATACTACAAACTTGTTTATAACATGTTGTTTACACATACTCTTGCACTGATATCCCCACAACCCCATTGTGCGATCTTAACACACTCATAAAATAGCAAATAGAATCTTTGTAGTCAATAGCAAAGCTTTTTCTGGTTCTGACCTTATCTCCTAAAGTGGTTCATCTGTGAAACAGCACAGTTAAAAATATATGCCAAATAGAAATCAAACTGGATGGACATCAGAAATAGATGAGAGAGGTTGAGGGTAGAGGAAGGACAGGACTAAAATCAAACAAAATATAACTATTGTAAAGTAGTATATAGTATGTATAACCTGGAAGTAGAAGCCTAAGCGTTGTTGTTCGCTAGTTTACTCCAATTAGGGAGGGGTGGTAGGGTTAGAAAGTAATAAAGGAAAAAAATATATATATATATGAGTTTGTGTGTATGTATATGTTTGTAGTTGAAGTCAGAAGTTTACATAAACTTAGGTTGGAGTCATTAAAACTCCACTCCACAAAATTCTTGTTAACAAACTACAGTTTTGGCAAGTCGGTTAGGACATCTACTTTGTGCATGACACAAGTCATTTTTCCAACAATAGTTTACATAGAGGTTATTTCACTTATAATTCACTGAATCACAATTCCAGTGGGTCAGAAGTTTACATACACTAAGTTGACTGTGCCTTTAAACAGCTTGGAAAATTCCAGAAAATTACGTCATGGCTTTAGAAGCTTCTGATAGGCTAATTTACATCATTTGAGTCATGTACCTGTGTATTTCAAGGTCTACCTTTAAACTCAGTGCCTCTTTGCTTGACCTTATGGGAAAATCAAAAGAAATCAGCCAAGACCTCAGAAAACTATTATAGACCTCCACAAGTCTGGTTCATTCTTGGGAGCAATTTCCAATCGCCTGAAGGTACCACGTTCATCTGTACAAACAATAGTACAAGTATAAACACCATGGGACCACGCAGCCGTCATACCACTCAGGAAGGAGACGCATTCTGTCTCCTAGAGATTAATGTACTTTGGTGTGAAAAGTGCAAATCAATCCCAGAACAACAGCAAACAACCGTGGGAAGATGCTGGAGGAAACAGGTACAAAAGTATCTATATCCACAGTAAAAATTAGTCCTATATCGACAATAACCTGAAAGGCCGCTCAGCAAAGAATTTGCCACTGCTCCAAAACCGCCATAGAAGCCAGACTACGGTTTGCAACTGCACATGGGGACACAGATCGTACTTTCTGGAGAACTGACCTCTGGTCTGATAAAGCAAAAATAGAACTGTTTGGCTATAATGACCATTGTTATGTTTGGAGGTAAAAAGTGGAGGCTTGCACGCCGAAGAATGCCATCCCAACCGTGAAGCACGGGGGGGAAGCGTCATGTTGTGGGGGTGCTTTGCTGGGACTGGTGCACTTTGCTGTGGAGGGACTGGTGCACTTCACAAAATAGATGGCATCATGAGGTAAGGAACATGTTGTGGATATTTTGAAGCAACATCTCAAGACATCAGTCAGGAAGTTAAAGCTTGGTCGCAAATGGGTCTTCCAAATGGACAATGACCCCAAGCATACTTCCAAAGTTGTGGTAAAATGGCTTAAGGACAACAAAGTCAAGCTATTGGAGTGGCCATCACAAAGCCCTGACCTCAGTCCTATAGAACATTTGTGGGCAGAACTGAAAAAGCGTGTGTGAGCAAGGAGGCCTTACAACCTGTGTCACGCCTTGACCATAGAGAGCAGTTTATTCTCTATGTTGGTTGGGGTGTGATAGTGACTAGGGTGGGTCATCTAGGAGATTAATGGTTTATGTTGGCCTGGTATGGTTCCCAATCAGAGACAGCTGTTTATCGTTGTCTCTGATTGGGGATCATATTTAGGTAGCCATTTTCCCCATTGTGATTTGTTGGATCTTGTCTTCACGTTTCGTTTGTGCTTTATTGTTTTTGTTTGGTGAATTTCGATTTATTAAAATTTTGTGGAACTCTACGCACGCTGCGCCTTGGTCCAATCATTATAACGAACGTGACAACCTGACTCAGTTACACCAGCTCTGTCAGGACGAATGGGCCAAAATTCACCCAACTTATTGTGGGAAGCTTGTGGAAGGCTCCCTGAAACGTTTGACCCAAGTTAAACCATTTAAAGGCAATGCTACCAAATACTAATTGAGTGTATGTAAACTTCTGACCCACTGGGAATGTGATGAAAGAAATACAAGCTGAAGTAAATCATTCTCTCTACTATTATTCTGCCGAAATAATTCTTCTATTATTTCACATTCTTAAAATCAAGTGGTGATCCTAACTGACCTAACACAGGGAATTTTTACTAGGATTAAATGTCAGGAATTGTGGAAAAACTGAGTTTAAATGTATTTGGCTAAGGTGTATGTAAACTTTCGACTTCAACAGTATATGAGAGAAGCCGTAAGTTACAAAAAAAGTGATGGCTAATGTGACCATGTCACGGACCACATTAGCAAGAAAGGACGCTTTCTTCAGGACCTCCACTGAATGTTGATTTGCAGAGCTCCTCCATAACTCTACAGAACTCCACATTACTGTTTTCCCTATTTCACCCTCACTTCAAAATCTTAATTAAACTAATCCCCCGTGAAGGAGTTAAATGCTTAATTCCCTCAATGGCTCTTAGGCTGCATGTAAATGTTCTCCCAAAGGGGCTTCAGCACAGAAAATAGCATCATTTGATAACAAAGAGGAGAAAATAATTGTGTTCCTCTTGTGCATTGCTCATTCCCCTTTTGTCTGCACATGAAGTTTAAATTGATTTGAACATGTTCATATCGTACACAAGGAGACTACGTGAGAGATTTAATGCGACTCAATGTTGCTTCTAATAGCACCTTGAATTCGCTGATGTGGTTGTTTTTATATTTCCAAGAAAATCACTTTATATTTTACTTCAGACATGTGAAATATTTGTAACAGCAACGTGAAAGAGCACTCAGAGATAATGATGACTTATCTTTTAGCCAAAAGATCAATGGCCAAACCCATTGAAGATAACTACTGTATTTTATTCATAAAGATAAATTGCATGCACATACAGTGAGCTCCAATAGTATTGGGACAGCCACAAATGTGTTGTTGTTTTGGCTCTGTACTCCAGGACATTGGACTTAAATGATACATAGACTATGGGGTTAAAGGGCAGACTGTCAGCTTTAATTTGAGTGTATTTCCATCCATATCGGGTTAACCCTTTAGAAATTACAGCCCTTGTTGTATGCTGTCCCCCCATTTTAGCGGACCAAAAGTATTGGGACAATTCACTTATATGTGTAATTAAAGTAGTAAAAGGTACTTGGTCCCATATTGACAGCACACTAATGACTTCATCAAGCTTGTGACTCTACAAAGTTGTTGGATGCATTTGCTCTTTGCTTTGGTTGTGTTTCAGATTATTTTGTGCCCAACAGAAAATAATGGTAAATAATTTATTGTGCCATTTTGGAGTCACTTTTATTGTAGATAAGAATATAATATGTTTCTAAACACTTCTACATTAATGTGGATGCTACCATGATTAGGGATAATCCTGAATGAATCGTAATAATGAGGAGTGAGAAAGTTACAGAGGTATAAATATCATACACCCCAGAAATGCCAACCTCCCCTGTTATTGTAATGGTGGGAGGTTAGCATGTCTTGCGCTTATGATATTTGTGTGTCTGTAACTTTCTCACTCATTATTATTCACAATTAATTAGTAGTCACTGGGTGTATTGGTACACCAGCCAAAGTGTAACTAATAACTTCACAATGCTCAAAGGGATATTCCCTTCTTTGTGAGGCATTGGAAAACCTCCCTGGTCTTTGTGGTTTAATCTGTGTTTGAAGTTCACTGCTCGATTGGGGGATCTTACAGATAATTGGGAAGAGGTCAGAGGTCAGAGACCTGGCAGTGTGGTACCAGGACAACAACCTCTCTCTCAATGTGAGTAAGACAAAGGAGCTCATCGTGGACTACAGGAAATGGCGGGCCGAACAGGCCCCTATTAACATCGATGGGACTGAAGTGGAGCGGGACGAGAGTTTCAAGTTCCTTGGTGTCCACCAACAAACTATCATGATCCAAACACACCAAGACAGATGTGAAGAGGGCACGACAACACGCTTTCCTCCTCAAGAGTGAAAATATTTGACATGGGTCCTCAGATCCTCAAAAAGTTCTAGAGCTGTGCCATCGAGATCATCCTGACCGGTTTCATCACCGCCTGGTATGGCGATTGCTCTGCATCTCACCGTAAGACGCTACAGATGGTAGTGTGTATGGCCCAGTACATCACTGGGGCCAAGCTTCCTGACATCCAGGACCTATAAACTAGGCGTGTCAGATACTGCTCTCTCTGGTACTGCATGGCAAGTAGTGCCGGAGAGCCAAGTCTAGGACCAAAAGGCTTCTTAACAGCTTCTACCCCCAAGCCATAAGACTGCTGAACAACTGAACAAATCAAATGGCCACCCAGATCCCCCCCACCTTGTTTTTACGCTGCTGCTACTCACTGTTTACTATCTATGCATAGTCACTTTACAAATGACCTTGACTATCCCGCACATTGACTCGGTGCTGGTACCCCCTGTATATAGCCTCGATATTGTTATGTACATTTCTTGTGTTACTTTTTGATTGATTTGATTTTAGTTAGTTTATTTAGTAAATATTTTATCAACTTTATTTCTTGAACTGCATTGTTGGTTAATTAAGAGCTTTTAAGTAAGCATTTCACTATACCTGTTGTATTCGGCGCATGTGACAAACAAAATTTAATTTGATAATTGTATGTGTAGGGTACAGAGATGAGGTAGTCATTGAAAAATCATGTTAAACACCATTGTTGCACACATGGAACTTATTATCTGACTTCTGTGATAGAAAAATTACACATTTACCTGATTTGTTTGATATTAATAGTTAACAATTAATACTTAACAAATAGGAGGATATTTATGTCCTGTTAGTGTCTGTGTTTTTATGGTCTCCACTCCAGTTCCCTGCAGTTAATCTGGGCGTATGGTGACTGGAGATGGTTTGAGCTGACAAATGAGTTAAAGACTGCATTACATAGACAGTAATGTGTTTTACTAGGGATAGCTTAGGAGTATAAAAATCCCTCATTGTCTCAAAATCATCCTTGCATCTGGGAAACTAAGCCAGGTTGGGGTTAAGACAACAACCCACGTGCAAATAACGACAGGATGAACCCAGAGTGGCTTATGATGGTCCTTGGTCTGCATGAGGGGGGTTGAACCAATCATGACTGAACATTGTGAGTGTCAGCTATATATAGTACTCTGCATTTGTGTAAAGGTTAGGTTACTCGGTCCAACACTCAAGGGTGAGGGTTCAACCAGCCTCATTATTGCAATAACTAATCAATATTAAATTAAGATGATTTTTTAAAGAAATTACCAAATCTCTCTCAGTACTGAATTTCCACAACACTTCTTTAGCAAATGTTTACTCCTGAACTTAGTTAGGCTTGTCTTAAGAAAGTGGTTGAGTACTTATTGACTCAAGACATTTCAGCTTTTTCATTTTTAAAATGAATTTATAAACATTTCTATAAACATAATTCCACATTGACATTATGGGGTATTTTGTGTAGGGCAGTGACACAAACATCTCAATTTAAACCATTACAAATTCAGGCTGCAACACAACAAAATGTGGAAAAAATAAAGTGCTGTGAATACTTTGTGAAGGCACCGTAAGTGAATTTGTCCAAATACTTTTGGTCCACTATAACTATGTACAAAAAGTGCTGTAATTTTGTAATGGTTCAACCGATATGGATAAAATGATAAAAATACTCTCAATGCTGACAGTCTGTACTTTAACCTCATAGTCATTGTATCATTTCAAATTCAAAGTGCTGGAGTACAGAGCCAAAACAACAAAACAACTGTCACTGTCCCAATACTTTTGGAGCTCCCTGTATTTCTCTTGCTTCTCTGTGGCAATCGAGTCATCTTCTTAATCTACATAAATATTATGCCGCAGTATACCAATGCAGTTGTGCTGTTTAGCGGTACTATGTGGTGGTTCCCAGAGGTTCTGCTTTTTCTTGTGGGCACTAGATGAACAAAACTATTTTTCTAGCCACAGGTCAATCTGTAAAACATGTCTGACTCTGTGAATGAACATGTCTCGAAATAATATTGGATCACAGTGTGTTGTGTTCTCAAATCTCTTTTATTGTAATCATTTTGAAACAATGTATGAGGTGTGTGTAGCCTATACTCTGAGAAAATAGATCTTTGGCTGTCCCCATACGAGAACCTTTTGAAGAACCCTTTTTGGTTCCAGGAAGAACATGGAGTTTACAATGTCCAGACAGCAATATTACATATTAAGTCCGGACTAATACTATGATGAGGATTCATCCCAAATGACACCATATTTCCTACTACACTACTTTAGCCCAGTGCACTAATTAGGGAACGTAGTTCCATTTGGTCAAGAGTAGTGCACTACATAGGGGCTAGGGTGCCATTAGGTGATGTTCACATTATGATACCGAGCAACCCCAGAGGAGGTGTTATATCTTTTACAATGTAGCCCACATGCTATGGAACCCCCCTATTAATAACAAACAAGTGACTTTGAAACCTGTTGGATTTATAGAAAATAAGATCATGAAGATCATGAGCCCACCCTGGACCAGGAGGACCCAGTCCTTATTCAGGTAAGAATAAGCTTATCAAATGCCTGGGTGCCAGTCTGCTTCTGCCAATTCCATCGGGCAACATGATATTGGCATGACAATCCCATAAGGAGTTGTCAGAGAGCTGAAACCGCCTGGCACCCAGGCTACAACAATACTGCTTCATTATCAGGACTGGTTCAATAACAATCTGACAATCTGACACAAAGACTTAAATTGATCCTGTCTTGTTCCTTAGTATGTGGATGAGGAGGTTGGGCAGCAGCCCTGTCTGGATTAAATCCCTTGGTCTGGAACCTTGTGTTCCTATCTCGCTTTCTATTTAAAATGTCATATTTCGATTTTGTGATTGGCCTACCCTGAACCCATGTTGTCCACATATAGGCCTATTTAAAAATGGCATAGCCGCAGGAAGGCTTTGGGAAGATGTTTATAGTTAGGGGTGCTGGGAGGGACTTCATAAAATATTTATGTAGCCTAACTACAGACAGATTAGAGTCTTATGTGATTTTGTGATTGACCTCTCAAATTAGGGTTCTGTTAAGACTTGGGGAAAACCGGGCAGCGGGTCATGAGATAATGCAGTTCAAGATTTTACGCATGCGCCCATAGTTGATTGGATACCTTAAATACTGGCGATTGCTGCATGTTGCATACATTTGTATTACTTTTGTGATGCATAATTGCCATGGTAATTTGGAATATCCAGATAAGGAGCATCGTGGGTAATGTAGTCATTCTACAGATAAAAAAAATAGGCCTACATCATTTACATTATGACAGTTTCATCTCCTGTCGTGACCGAGCCATTACAAACACATTGTAACGGTTTTCTAGGTGTGAAGGAGAGTCGGACCAAACTGCAGCGTGTAGATTGCGATCCATGTTTAATGAACAACGTAAACACGAATTAGCACAAAACACTACAAAACGAAAACCAAAACAGCCTATACTTGTGTCAACTAACACAGCGACAGGAACAAAGACACTAAGGACAATCACCCACGACAAACTCAAAGAATATGGCTGCCTAAATATGGTTCCCAATCAGAGACAACGATAAACACCTGCCTCTGATTGAGAACCACTCCAGACAGCCATAGACTTTGCTATCTAACCCCACTAGCTACAATCCCAATACAAACACACCAGAACCCCAAGACAAAACACACCACAATACAAAAACCCCATGCCACACCCTGGCCTGACCCAATACATGAAGAAAAACACAAAAAAACTTAGACCAGGGCGTGACAGAACCCCCCCCTAAGGTGCGGACTCCCGAACGCACCTCAAAACAATAGGGAGGGTCCGGGTGGGCGTCTGTCCATGGTGGCGGCTCCGGCGCGGGACGTGGAACCCACTCAGTTAATGTCTTAGTCCCCTCTCCTCGCGTCCCTGGATAGTCCACCCTCGCCGCCGACCATGACCTAGTAGTCCTCAACCAGAAACCCACTGGACTGAGGAGCAGATCGGGACTGAAGGACAGCTCGGGACTGAGGCAGCTCGGGAGTGAGAGGAAGCTCGGGAGTGAGAGAAAGCTCGGGAGTGAGAGAAAGCTCGGGAGTGAGAGAAAGCTCGGGAGTGAGAGAAAGCTCGGGCAGGTAGGTAGATCTACCAGATCCTGGCTGGCTGGTGGTTTCAACAGATCCTGGCTGACTGGCAGATCCTGGCTGACTGGCGGATCCTGGCGGATCCTGGCCGACTGGCAGATCCTGGCCGACTGGCAGATCTGGAAGGCAGATCTGGAAGAGTCTGGTTGACTGGCAGATCTGGAAGAGTCTGGTTGACTGGCAGATCTGGAAGAGTCTGGTTGACTGGCAGATCTAGAAGAGTCTGGTTGACTGGCAGATCTAGAAGAGTCTGGTTGACTGGCAGATCTGGAAGAGTCTGGTTGACTGGCAGATCTGGAAGAGTCTGGTTGACTGGCAGATCTGGAAGAGTCTGGTTGACTGGCAGATCTGGAAGAGTCTGGTTGACTGGCAGATCTGGAAGAGTCTGGTTGACTGGCAGATCTGGAAGAGTCTGGTTGACCGGCAGATCTGGAAGAGTCTGGTTGACCGGCAGATCTGGAAGAGTCTGGTTGACCGGCAGATCTGGAAGAGTCTGGCTGACTGGTGGATCCTGGCAGACTGAAAGATCTGGCTGCTCCATGCTGACTGGCGGCTCTGGCTGCTCCACGCTGACTGGCGGCTCTGGCTGCTCCATGTAGGCTGACAGCTCTGGCGGCTTCTTACAGACTGGCAGCTCTGGCGGCTTCTTACAGACTGGCAGCTCCTTACAGACTGGCAGCTCATTGCAGACTGGCAGCTCCGTGCAGACTGGCAGCTCCATGCAGACTGGCAGCTCCGTGCAGACTGGCAGCTCCGTGCAGACTGGCGGCTCCTTGCAGACTGACAGCTCCTTGACAGCTCCTTGCAGACTGACAGCTCTGGCTGCTCCATGCAGACTGACAGCTCTGACTGCTTCATGCAGACTGACAGCTCTGACTGCTTCATGCAGACTGACAGCTCTGGCTGCTTCATGCAAACTGACAGCCCTGGCTGCTCCATGCAGACTGACAGCTCTGGCTGCTTCATGCAGACTGGCAGCTCTGGCTGCGCTGAACAGGCGGGAGACTCCTGCAGCGCTGTGTCAGAGGAAGGCTCTGGCTGCGCTGAACAGGCGGGAGACTCCGGCAGCGCTGGAGATGAGGAAAGCTCTAACAGCGCTAGATAGGCGGGAGACTCCGGCAGCGCAGGAGAGGAGAAAGGCTCCGACAGCGCTGGAGAGGCGAGGCGCACTGTAGGCCTGATGCGTGGTGCTGCTACTGGTGGTACTGGACCGAGGACACGCACAGGAAGCCTGATGCGGGGAGCTGCTACCGGAGGGCTTGGGTGTGGAGGTGGTACTGGATAGACCGGACCGTGCAGGCGCACTGGAGCTCTTGAGCACCGAGCCTGCCCAACCTTACCTGGCTCGATGCCCACTCTAGCCCAGCCGATACGAGGAGCTGGAATATACCGCACCGGGCTATGCACCCGCACTGGGGACACCGTGCGCACCACTGCATAACACGGTGCCTGCCCGGTCTCTCTAGCCCCCCGGTAACCACAGGAAGTTTGCACAGGTCTCCTACCTGGCATAGCCATACTCCCTGTGAGCCCCCCCCCCCAAGAAATTTTTGGGGCTGACTCTCGGGCTTCCGTCCGCGCCGCCGTGCTTGCTTCGCCAACCTCATTCTCCGATAACCCTCCGCACACTGCTCCATCGAATCCCAGGCGGGCTCCGGCACTCTCCCTGGGTCGACCGCCCACCTGTCTATCTCCTCCCAAGAAGTATAGTCCATACTGTACTCCTCTTTGGGCTGCTCCTGTTGCCTCCTCTCCTGCTGCACCTGTTGCCTCTCCTGCTGCTCCTGCCTGTTGACACGCTGCTTGGTCCGTTGGTGGTGGGTGATTCTGTAACGGTTTTCTAGGTGTGAAGGAGAGTCGGACCAAACTGCAGCGTGTAGATTGCGATCCATGTTTAATGAACAACGTAAACACGAATTAACACAAAACACTACAAAACAATAAACGTAACGAAAACCGAAACAGCCTATACTTGTGTCAACTAACACAGCAACAGGAACAAAGACACTAAGGACAATCACCCACGATGAACTCAAAGAATATGGCTGCCTAAATATGGTTCCCAATCAGAGACAACGATAAACACCTGCCTCTGATTGAGAACCACTCCAGACAGCCATAGACTTTGCTAGATAACCCCACTAGCTACAATCCCAATACAAACACACCACAATACAAAAACCCCATGCCACACCCTGGCCTGACCCAATACATGAAGAAAAACACAAAATACTTAGACCAGGGCGTGACACACATCAAACGGGGGAGAAAAAAAATACAACACACAGAGGAATATAAAATTGCAAGAGGTATGAATTTTTTTTGTTGCGTAAAAAAAAAAAAATAGGCGGAAAATTGTTGGAGGAGATCGTGCCCCAGCTGAGAGGATTACGGTGTTATAATATAGATAGTACACATTAGCATGTCCTCTATCTCTGGTAAGAATAAGACATCAATATCAATAGCCTGAGTGTCAGGCTGTTTCTGCTCTCTTGCCATTTCCCTCGTTGCAAAATGGTATTGGTTTAACAATCCCATAAGGAGTTGTCAGAGAACTGAAACAGACTGGCACCCAGGCAATAAGCAATACTGCTTCATCAGGAATATTGGTTCAATAACATTCAAACCGACCTCTTTATTTCAAATGCCAATTGTCTTAGAATCTATCAATGCAATGGCCTCCTCTTGCGATCCTCCCTATACCAGTCTGACACTCCAATACCAGTGTATCATTCAAACTGACTCTTAAATTGATCCTGTCTTATTGCTTAGTATGTGGATGAAGAGGTTGGACAGCGGTCCTGTCTGGATTTAATCCCTTGGTCTGGACCCTTGTGTGTTCCTATCTCTGTAAGTCTATCCATTCTCATACGCTCGCTCTGGTCTTTAGAGGATATTAAACATTAATATCAAGTCACTAGTTTTCCATAAAACTCTTCAGTGAAGACGTCCCCGTCTAAGAAGAGCCGAGTAGGGACCTAGGGGTGCCTACAGAGGGCCAATACAGCCTGGTCCACAACCTCTCTGTTCTCCCAGCCCAGCAGCAGCAGCCTAGGAGTTCCACACAGCACAGAGACCGAGACAGAGGGAGACAGCGGTGAGGGAGGGAGAGAGAGGGGGGAGAGGGAGGAAGAGCCCAATTGTCGGACAAAAGTCAAAAGTCAAAACATTTATCCCCAACACAAACCTTCTAGAAATTATAGAATCCAGACATAATGAGGCAAATTAGACATTTCCTGAGAGGTATATAGATCATCTTTGACTTTACAAACTAACGATACATTACCAACTGACGAACAAGCAAGGAAAGTAACAGCTACTAGAATGAATTACATTTAGGCTCTTAATTATGATGACAAGCCTGTTGCTAGCGCTAGTGTTAAGTCTTAGGTAAATTGCTGTAGAATGAATTGAAGCCTGTATTTTCAAAATCAAATATCTTTATTTTCAGTTTAATGAGTAATAGAAGGGGTTCAGCCAGATAATGAGAATCAGCCAAATATTTGTGGTGTCATGTAAATGGATCATAATGCAGAAACCACAATGTCACAACTCTGTTAACTCATTTCATGAATGATTTAAAGATGGAACTATGATGGCCGAAGAATTTAGCTGAGAGCATGATGTCTCATTTAATGTATTGTCGTTTTTTGGTTTGCTGCAGTGAATCTAAATAATATTAGTAATTATGTTGCCTAATAGCCTATGGTAATTTGGTACATTATAGTTCCTGCAGTACGCAGCATGGTCAATATGATGGAGGGAAATTATTTGGAAGTTGTGATTCAACCTGGAACAAGTTGTCTGTCGGCAGTGAGCAATTTAAACACGAGCATCGTTTGAAAGGATCTTGAATTTTTTACTATTGTGATTGCCCATTTCAGTGTCTATATTGATGCTAGTGTGTTAAAATGTAGGCAAAACATGAAAAATAACTGGGATTTTGCAGTTTTCATTCAAACACTTTTTTAAAGTGGGGGATGGTCATTAAAATATCCCACTAGACAAGTTGTAGTTATACAATGTGTGCATGTCTGGCTCTATTACATGTATGTGTGTGTTCTTGTATGTGTTTATTTGAATGTGAGTGTGTGTATATGCATGTGTGCAAACACCTGCACGGCATCAGCCTCAGGCAAACCGGCATTAGTTGTAAAAACACTGCCTCTTAGTGTCATTCAAATGTACTTTTAGGACTTTTTTTTCCCTTTATCTTTTGACTATCATTCTCTCTCACACAGCAACTCCACTCCCACTTGTCTACAATTCCACATACCAACCCTCAGCCCATCCCATCTATCTCTGCTGGCCACCCACTTCGTGTTTCTATGCAACACATATCTTTCAACTATGCTATGATGTTTAACGTACAATTTCAAATCGAATAGAATCTACAGATTGCGTGTTGAAGATAAATACTTTTACTAAGAGTATTAGTGTATTAGTAATTGACTGACCCGGTCTCTCCAGATCTCCTAACAGTACTATTTCTAGGGTCAATTTTAGATCAATGCTATGCATTTTCAGCCATTCCTGAACCTGAGACCAGAAACAGGCTACCTGAGGGCAATACCAAAATAAATGGTCTATTGATTCTGTATCCTCACAACAAAATCTGCAGACCTTCGATGATTTTATGTCCCAAATATTCAACATATTTTTGGTGGCAAGAATTCTATATAATAATTTTAGCTGAAAAGCACGAAGTCTTGAATCTTGCGTTGTTTTATATATCAACTCGTACCATGGAATCGGTACATCAAAAATCTCTTCCCAACTATTTTGCAATCTGTATGGCACAGTTGTCAACATCCTGAGCCTCAAATGAAACTGATATACTTTCCTATTTAGGCTATTTTTATTCCTCCGCCAGTTTTGATCCTTTATATTGGGCAGACAGACCAGTTCCCGACCTCCTCCCGCTGCCACCCGCCTCCTCCATTTTTGGGGCAATGCTGTAATCAATTGGTTGTTACTTTTGGATTGAGCAGACCTTCCCGTACAATTCTGATAACTCAATGAAGGACATAACTCATTTGAGTCCAGCCATAATATCTGTTGTAATATTTGTTCTATCTTTTCACGTGGCTGAAATTGAAATTGCAGCCAGCTCCTGCAATGCTTGTTTGAAAAAGACAGATACTTTGAAAAAAGTATAATTTTCAATCGAAAATGAGACATGGCAATCTGCACAAAGGCAAAAAGGCAATTTTTAAACAATGGATGAGCTTTTCTTATTCATCTACTGTCACGCCCTGGTCTTAGTATTTTGTGTTTTCTTTATTTATTTGGTCAGGCCAGGGTGTGACATGGGTTTATTTTGTGGTGTGTATTTGTATTGGAGTTTTAGTGGGAATTGAGATTGTGGCTTAGTAGGGTTGTCTAGAAAAGTCTATGGTTGCCTGAGGCGGTTCTCAATCAGAGGCAGGTGATTATCGTT
This sequence comes from Oncorhynchus tshawytscha, assembly GCF_018296145.1. Classification (NCBI taxonomy): domain Eukaryota; kingdom Metazoa; phylum Chordata; class Actinopteri; order Salmoniformes; family Salmonidae; genus Oncorhynchus; species Oncorhynchus tshawytscha. The sequence continues at coordinate 33,723,199 of NC_056441.1, forward strand.
GTCTCTGATTGGGAACCATATTTAGGCAGCCATATTCTTTGAGTGTTTCGTGGGTGATTGTTCCTGTCTCTGTGTTTTGTTATCACCAGATAGGCTGTATAGGTTTTCACGTTCTGTTTGTTGTTTTGTATTGTTAGTGTTCATCTTCATTAAAGATGTATATTATCAACCACACTGCATTTTGGTCCGACTCTCCTTCGACGGAAGAAAACCGTAACATCTACTTGATAAAACTGTTGAATGAGTGAAGCTTTTAGAGAGGGGTTTAGTGCTTTTATATTTAATAATCTCAACCCACCCAATTCACATCCATTATATAGGTAGGCTCGTTTTATTTTGTCTGGTTTAGCTTCCCAGATAAAGCAACATATTTTTTGCTCATATGATTTGAAAAACTAATCATCAGGAGTAGGCAGCCACATAAGTGAGTAAACTGAAATATGACTAAGGAGTTAATCAGGACAATTTTTCCATAAATAAACAGGTATTTACCTCTCCATGGTTGCAGGATCTTGTTTATTTTTACAAGTTTTCTATTGAAATTCATTGTGGAGAGCTTATTTATAGTTTTTGTGATATGAATACCGAGTATGTCTACTTCACCATCAGCCCATTTTAAAGGTAAGCTTCAAGGTAATGTAATAGTTGTATTTTTAAAGATCCAATATGTAATATTGTACACTTATCATAATTAGGTTTTAATCCGGAGTGTACAGAAAAGTTATCTAGATCTTTAATGAAACATTTCAGGGCTGTTAAGTCTAGCTTGCGGACTTCACATAACTTGAGTCATCGGCATACATGGATACCTTTGTTTTTAAGCCTTGTATTTCTAATCCTCTAATGTTGTTATTGGATCTGATTTTAATAGCTAGCATTTCGATGGCCATACGAATAGATATGGTGACAGTGGACACCCTTGTTTAACTCCTCTTGACAATTCAAAACTCTCTGAGAAGTAGCCGTTATTTACTATTTTACACCTGGGGTTGCTATTCATGATTTTTTACCCATTTTATAAGAGAATTACCAAAATTGAAAAAATCCAAGCATTTATAAATAGAAATCCAGTCTTACTTTATCAAATGCCTTTTCAAAATCTGCTATAAATACCATTCCTGGCTTCTATTATTCTGTTCTATGTTCCATTATTTCTAGTAGTTGTCATATGTTATTTCCAATGTATCATCCATGTAAAAAAAAAACTGTCTGATCAGGATGAACAATACCTGGTAAAACCCTTTTAATTTTGAGTGCTATGCATTTTGTGTCACACCCTGACCATAGTTTGCTTTGTATGTTTCTATGTTTTGTTTGGTCAGGGTGTGATCTGAGTGGGCATTCTATGTTGTGTGTCTAGTTTGTCTGTTTCTGTGTTTGGCCTGATATGGTTCTCAATCAGAGGCAGTTGTTAGTCATTGTCTCTGATTAGGTAGCCTGTTTGGTGTTGGGTTTTGTGGGTGATTGTCTGCTGTGTCAGTGTTTGTACCACACGGGATTGGTTTCGGGTTTTCACATTTATTGTTTTGTAGTTTGTTCATGTATAGTGTTTCTTATTAAAAACCATGAACTGCAACCACGCTGCGTATTGGTCCGCCTCTCATTCGACACAAGAAAACCGTTACATTTTGCTAGTATTTTTGCATCACAACATTGAAGTGTGAGGGGCCTCAAGGTTTTTAGATAGACCTGGCCTTTATATTTGCCATCTGGGTCTTGTTTTAATAATAGAGAAATCAGACCTTCCTGCTGAGTACCCGACAGATTACCATTTCTATAGGAGTAGTTAAAAAAATCTAACAATGGAGCTTTTAGTATATATAAAAAATACTTGATATGTACTTCTACCGGTTTTCCATCAAGCCCTGGGGTTTTTCCAGACTGAAAGGATTTAATAGCTTAAAAAAGTTATTCCTCTGTAATTTGGCCTTCGCACTGATCTTTCTGTAGATTTGTTAATTTTCCATTTTTTATATTATTTGGAAAGAATTCCTTACTGTAATCTTCATTCAGTGGGAGAGGATGAGACAGAATAAAGAACATCTGCCTAAAATAATTAGCTTCCTCTTTTAAAATATCATTCAGAGAATCATAGATGACTCCGTCTTCAGTAACCAGTTTCTGCAAATAATTTTTGTTAGCGTTCCTGTATTGGAGATTCAGGAAGAATTTTGTGCATTTTTCTCCATATTCCATCCAGTTTGCTTTGTTTTTGTAGTAGATTACATTAGATAATTATTGAATAAGTTCATCAAGTTCTTTTTGTTTTTCCTCTAACTTATTTTGCATCTCTGTAGTATGGTTTTTATTGCTATCTACCTGTACTATTAGTTAATGGATTTCCCTTGTTAGACTTGTTTCTTTAGCCAGAAACAGCTTTTTTATTATTGATGAATATTGAATTGAATGACCCCTGAAGGTACATTTAAAGTTATCCCAAACAATAAGGGGATTTGCTGAACCTATATTATACTGGAAAAAAACAGTTATAAATAATTTTGTCTTAGTTAAAAATAAGTTGTCCTCCAGTAAACTTTGATTAAATTCTTATGTGAATGCCAATTAGATGATGACTCGATCACATTCTGTCTCCTATTATTATTTTTTAACCTTTGATGCAAGAGAGAAAGAGACAAGAAAGTAGTCAAGATGACTAGCTTGAATAAGTCTCCTCCATGTATATCTCACTAGGTCTGGGTTTTTTAGTCTCCAAATATTCACTATTTCTAATGTGTCCATAACATTTGTGATTTCCTTAATGGCACTGTGATGATAGTTTGTAGAGTGATTACCTCTACGGTCCATTGAGGTACTTAACACTGTGTTATAGTCTCCTACCATAATGATTAGATCATTTGTTGCCTGTAAGTTCAATAAATTGGTATAAATGTTTTCGAAGAAGTGTGGATCGTCTTGATTTGGACCAAAGAGATTAATGAGCCAAATCTCTTTTTCGTCCACTTATTCATATTCCAAAGGATCCACCTTCCTTGCGAATCATTCCTGATTATTTGCACATTCAGATCGAAATTTTTGTTAATTAATATCATCACTCCCTTTGAGTTCCTTTGTCCATGGCAGAAAATTATTTCACCACCCCATTCCCTTTTCCACTCAACTTCATCTAAGGATGTAGAGTGAGTTTCCTGTAAACAGTATATGTTATATTCCTTTTCTTTTAGCCATGTAAAGACTGATCTTCTTTTTTATAATCTGCCAAACTGTTACAATTATAACTAGCTATTCTTGTTTCACCCCTTACCATAACTAGATACTATTCTCAGGCCAAATTGACCATAATTAGTGCTTGTAAAGTTACTGCCATCATAGAAGGGTGTTGTAAACTTATGGGTACACTCAAAATGGCTGCATGTCCTGACTTTGTGTTTGTATTTATTATGGATCCCCATTAGCTGCTGCCTATGCAGTTTTTAAAACATTACAATACATGCATAACAGATTTCACAACACACTAAGTGTGTGCCCTCAGGCCCCTACTCCACTACCACATATCTACAACACAAAATCCATGTGTGTGTATAGTGCGTATGTTATCATGTGTGTGTATGCATGTGTCTGTGCCTATGTTTGTGTTGATTCACAGTCCCTGCTGTTCCATAAGGTGTATTTTTACCTGCTTTTAAAATCTGATTCTACTGCTTGCATCAGTTATCTGAATGGAGTTCCATGTAGTCATTGCTCTATGTAGTAATGTGTGCCTCCTATAGACTGTTCTGGTCTTGGGGACTGTGAAGAAACCTCTAGTGGCATGTCTTGTGGGGTATGAATGAGTGTCTGAGCTTTGTGCTAGTCATTTATACAGACAGTTTGGTGCTTTCAACATGTCAATACCTCTCACAAATACAAGTAGTGATGACGTCAATCTCTTCTCCACTTTTTAGCCAGGAGAGATTGACATGCATATTATTAATGTTTGCTCTCTGTGTACATCCAAGGGTCAACCATGCTGCCCTGTTCTGAGCCAATTGCAATTTTCCTAAGTCCCTCTTTGTGGCACCTGACCACACGACTGAACAGTAGTCTAGGGGCAACAAAACTGGAGCCTGTAGGACCTGCCATGTTGATAGTGTTGTTATTAAGAAGGCAGAGCAGTGCTTTATTATGGACAGACTTCTCCCCATCTTAACTACTGTTGTATCAATATGTTTGACCATGACAGTTCACGATCCAAGGTTACTACTCCAAGCAGTTTAGTCACCTCAACTTGCTCAACTTGCTCAATTTCCACATGATTTATTACCTTGATTTAGTTGAGGTTTAGGGTTTAGTGAATGATTTGTCCATTAAAGAACACCCTCTGTGTTCTGTTAGACAGGTAACTCTTTATCCACAATATAGCAGGGGGTGTAAAGCCATAACACATACGTTTTTCCAGCAGCAGACTATGATCGATAATATCAAAAGCCGCACTGAAGTCTAACAAAACAGACCCCACAATCTTTTTATTATCAATTTCTCTCAGCCAATCATCAGTCATTTGTGTAAGTAGTCTGCTTGTTGAATGTCCTTCCCTATAAGCGTGCTGAAAGTCTGTTGTCAATTTGTTTACTGTAAAATAGCATTGTATCCGGTCAAACAACATATTTTCCAAAACTTTACTGAGGGTTGGTAACAGGCTGATTGGTTGGCTATTTCAGCCAGTAAAGGGGGCTTTACAATTCTTAGGTAGCTGAATGATTTTTGCTTCCCTCCAGGCCTGAGGGCACACACTTTCTAGTAGGCTTAAATTGAAGATATGGCAAATAGGAGGGGCAATATTGTCCTCTATTATCCTCAGTAAATTTCCATCCAAGTTGTCAGACCCTGGTGGCTTGTCATTGGTTCATAGCGTAGTTTCTTCTTTTTATTCAGATTAGTCACGATTGCAAATCGGTTGTACAGCCAAACATTTTTGCCATTTCCTTTGCCTCATCCCTCACAACCTTACCATTTTCAAATTCCTCATCAATCCACAGAGATTTAACAGTTTTTACAGTCATTTTCTTAATTAATGGGTGCGTGCTTATTAGTAACTGGGACAAGCAATTTCATAAATGTGTTAAGTGCAATGTCTGTTTGTTCCTCATTACACACCACAGACCAACAAATTCAGTGCCTTGCGAAAGTATTCGGCCCCCTTGAACTTTGCGACCTTTTGCCACATTTCAGGCTTCAAACATAAATATATAAAACTGTATTTTTTTGTGAAGAATCAACAACAAGTGGGACACAATCATGAAGTGGAACGACATTTATTGGATATTTCAAACTTTTTAACAAATCAAAAACTGAAAAATTGGGCGTGCAGAATTATTCAGCCCCCTTAAGTTAATACTTTGTAGCGCCACCTTTTGCTGCGATTACAGCTGTAAGTCGCTTGGGGTATGTCTCTATCAGTTTTGCTTGTCATTGATAAGTAATTGTCTCAACACAGCCTTATAGTGCTGTGAAAGGATCCAGGAACCCAAATGATTTGGGTGGATCCCATCCTCCTTATAAAACGTGCTGAAAAGAGAAGGCTAGGCTAATCTGCCTGTAGAAGCTACCACATCTTTTCTCAGCAACTCCTAATATTAGCAAACAGCACTTCTTTTCAAAGTAGGCTAGCTCATGTTGAGATATCTTAAATTGATCACTCTGATGTTGCAGAGAATTTTCCTGCACAGTAGGAAATGCACATTTGTAATGTATCCAAAGTTTTTAAAAGCTTATAAAGTTTGTAATTTCCACTTTAAAATGTCAGACTTGATTTGCCCTAAAGAAAAATGTATCAACCCCCTGTTCATTAAATCGTAAATATTTGGACAGTGAAGCTAAAACTTTTAATTAGGCTTTATACTCCAGCATTTTGAATTTAATTTCAAGTGTGATGTGGCTTTTATATGAGGTGTGTGAGAGAAATTACAAGATTATGTTATAATACTGTTATTCCATCAAATGGTTGTTTTTATGCAACAAAATAGAGGGTTCTTATAACTCTATTGTGTCTGTGTGAACTTAAAGTGGGCCTCTGGGGAGCTTAAATGATGACAGAAATGTTTTATTTTATTTTTTATTTCACCTTTATTTAACCAGGTAAGTTAGTTGAGAACAAGTTCTCATTTACAACTACGACCTGGCCAAGATAAAGCAAAGCAGTGTGACATAAACAACAACACAGAGTTACACATGGAATCAACAAGCGTACAGTCAATAACACAATAGGGGGAAAAAGTATATATACAGTGTGTGCAAATGGCGTGAGGAGGTAGGCAATAAATAGGCCAGAATATTTATGATGCTTTGGGTGATGAACCTAACAAGATAGCATGAGTTGATATTTCTGTTCTATAAGGTACCAGGAAGCGATGGCTTGGGGCCGGACCCTGGTTTCTACACAATGAGAACAGTTTTTACAGCAAATACTGTCTGCTGTGAATTATAAGTATATTTTATACAGATCTTAACCTTGTGACCCATTCCATCCATCTGTTGTTTGTCATGTATACTGAAGGGGGTGTATCTTGGCTATAAAAGACCTTTGTACCGTTGTCTCGGGCTCTCAATTAATCATCTGAGGGTGATTCGTTGACCAGCCATCGTTATCGTAGAGCACTTAATCGTTTCACTTTATATGTGTGTGTTGAATTGACCTGCTCCCTTATTAATAAGTGAATAAAGATTTAGTTTAAGTATGACTCTGATTTGTGTGATAAGTTTGTCTCTCCTAATTTGATAGTAAAGAAATTTACCACCACAGGTGACAGTACAGAATGTCACCTTTTATTTGCAGGTATTTTACCGTTTAGAAATGAAAGAACTTTATGTATCTAGTCCCCCCATTTGAAGGTGTCATGATTATTTGGAGAAATGTAACTATAGTCTACTAAATTTAGTCAAAAGTTTAGTATTTGGTCCCATATTCCTAGCACGCAATGACTACATCAAGCTTGTGACTCTACACATTTTTGGGATGCAATTGCAGTTTGTTTTTCGGATTGTGTTGTGCCCAATAGAAATGAATGGTAAATAATGTATTGTGTCATTTTGGAGTCCCTTTTATTGTAAATAAGAGTAGAATACGTTTCTGAACACCTCTACACGAATGTGGATGCTACCATGATTACGGACAATCCTGAATGAATCGTGAATAATGACGAGTTAGAAAGTTACAGATGCACAAATATCATACACCCAAAACATTCGAACCTCTCTCCATTACCATATAAAAACAACATTTGTTTTTCGGGTTAGTAGGTTAGTACGTCCTTTCATGATAAACATTTCTACATACTACCAAAAATTAAACAGCAGTTATAGTAGAACTTTCTACATCTCATAGATATGATAAAAAAATAGATGTGTTGCACAAACAGTGTTATAGATACAAACAGTGTTATAGACAACACTATAGATGTGTTGTACAAACAGTTATGAAATGATGAAAGCGTGTGTGTTTGTGTTTCAACTGGCTCATATTCTTTAACTCCTTGTCCAGTCATTGGGCAGTACAATGGCAGGTAAAGCTTTGTAGGCCTCAGATGTACTGGATATCCACCTCTTCCATCTCTGCTTGTCCTCTGACAGCTCTTCATGGGAACAGCTGTAAATGCACTTCATTTTCCATCCAACTGTGTGTGCCGCAGATGTGGTAGAGGATGGATTTCCATATACATTTCAATGCCTTTGAAAACAGCAACAACATTTGTTACCACTTGATCTAATAGGCCTTGCCCTATGTATTCGTAATAATACGACATTTGATTGTCATTTAAAGTTGAATTTATAGCTGTTTGTGTGATTTAGCCATTCAATCGCAATGCGTATTTTTAGCGTAGGCACAGGTAAGCAGTGTTGGGAAGTAGTGAACTACATGTATTTCAACTAGTAATTGAACTATATTTTTTGCAGTAGCTTGGTGATAGTTGAACTAAAAATCAAATCTTTGTTGCATTTTCAGTCGTTAATAACTTTTCTTCCATGTAGCGTTGTAGCTAACTACTGGACCTACACACTACCTTTTCTTCCATGTAGCGTTGTAGCTAACTACTGGACCTACACACTACCTTTTCTTCCATGTAGCGTTGTAGCTAACTACTGGACCTACACACTACCTTTTCTTCCATGTAGCGTTGTAGCTAACTACTGGACCTACACACTACCTTTTTTTCCCCAAAGAAAATATGGATGAAGTAGGCCAGAATATCCTTTCTTTTTCAGCATTAAACCTGCCTAATTATCACTTGAAACATAGTTATTGTGTTTAATAGGCTAAATGTACACATTCTGTTAACATCTGACTCCATAGGGATAGGGAAAGGGGGATACCTAGTCAGTTGTACAACTGAATGACTTCAACTAAAATGTGTCTTTCGCATTGAACCCAACCCCTCTGAATCAGAGAGGTGCGGGAGGGGGGGGGGGCTCTGTCTTAATCGACATCCACGTCTTCAGGTGCCTGGTACGTTCTTGCAATTTGTAGTCTATAACATGTCAGATTTAGATATTGTCACGAGGCAGTTTAGATATAGTGAACTACTTTTTCAAAGTAACTTTAGTTCAGTAAAGTGTATTTTCTATTATGTATTATTTGTATGTATATGTATGTATTGTATTGTATTGTATGTATTGTATTATGTCCTCGTGAATAGCATCCCCTGACATGTAGTGAACAAAAGTCAATGCATGGTCATCTGGGCCCTCACAGCTAACGTCCTTTTGGAGAGCATAAGGTGGGGAGTTTTTGAATCGTTCAGTCAGAGTTTCCTCTTGATTGCTAGCTAGAGCATCAATTCTTAGTTTCACAGTGTTATCCGTTAAATATATTTCTGTGCCTCTGCCTCCTCACACATTGCTTTCACCATGTCAATTGCGGGCCGGTGTTGTGCCGAAAAGCTTACCACTGCCAGAAACGCCCCCCCTCCTCTTCACGTGAACACGCACTCACTCAAGTCTTCTTTGCTGTGACTTGCTTGGTAGTTGAGATTTCTGATCACGTTAGGCTGCGTTTCATTTTCTATTGTTATAGCAGTTTACTGTGATTATGGATATGCACTCATGTTGAAGTCGCAGCAATTAAGAATTGAGTGAGTGCGCGTTCACACGAAGGGGGGGATTCTGGCAGGGGGGGATATTTTCGGGCACAACTCTTGTTAATATCCAAGTCTCTGCTATAGTGTGCGGTTTCTTAGCATAGCGGGTTTAGCCATTCACCATCAGTAGCGGTGCTTGGGTAAAATCACCATGGAAGCCAATCCAGGAAAAAAAGCCATATTACAACTTGTGTTTTGTGATAATTGCTTTGTTTTCTCTGTTCATATGCCTTGCGACTGTGATATATAGGCCTAAAACAATAGGCCGAGACAATAAGACACAGTGGAAGAATCCTTTTAACCACACATTTGTTTCATTACAAAACCGGAGAGCAACATCTCTCCGGTGAACTACTAGACAACTATTGATTTAGAACCACAGAGAGTTACCGCAAGTCGCAAAGAAAACAGGAGCTGCCTCCACTATGCCAGCTCCATTTCAGCCTAAACATTTCAACATCATCTAATCACCTATGCTTAGTCTAATACAGTGACAACTAAAAGTTACCAAAAACTATTTAGTGATGTGGTTGTCTATGGTACGGATTTCTGTGTGTGTGTGTTCATGAGTGTGTGCAAATAGAAAAAAGATGTTGAATCACCCTACTTCTAGAGAAACACCAATGCCATCCTCTTTCCTGTTGCCTAAACAGTCAATGACTCTGTCATACAGTACGAGCCTTTAGTGTTTGTTGCACTAGGCTACCTTGTTAAAATACTTGCTCGCTAGCCTAACTTCCTTTCATGGGCAACGATACGCTAGGCCAGCTTGTTAACATTAGCTACATGCTGAACTTTCATTCTCTCAGACCAGGGGCACAATGTATGAAATAATGGTTGGATCAGAATCCCCGTTATAATCGAAAACCACAAGTCCAAATCTCTATTCCCATCGATGGCTAACATCATCGTATCACTAGTTCCATGAGCTTAACGGACACTAGTGCATGGAGTTTTTATTTTTTACATTTGGTAATTTCACCTTTATTTAACTAGGTAGGCCAGAACAAGTTCTCAACAACTGCGACTTGACAAAAACAACAACACAGAGATACACATGGGATAAACAAACGTACAGTCAATAACACCATAGAAAATCTGTATACAGTGTGTGCAAATGAAGAAAGGAGGTAAGGCAATAAATAGGCCATATTAATTACAATTTAGCAATTAACACTGGAGTGATAGATGTGCAGATGAGGATGTGCAATTAGAAATACTTGTGTGCAAAATGGCAAAAAAATAGCAAATATGGGATGAGGTAGGTAGTTGGTTGGATGGTCTATTTACAGATGGGCTATGTACAGCGGCAGCAATCGGTAAGCTGCTCTGACAGCTGATGCTTGAAGTTAGTGAGGGAGACATAAGTCTCCAACTTCTGTGATTTTTGCAATTCGTTCCATTCATTGGCAGCAGAGAACTGGAAGGAAAGGCAGCCTTTTAACACAATTCAAAAACAATAGCAGGAGCTGACTAAAAGAATGTCCAGTAGATAGAAAGGGAATGTCTGCTCACTGTTTTGCTGCTCCCAAACGTGCACTGTTAACAAAGCTTTGGTGATGAATATTTTAGGCCTATTTCGAGGCCGTCTCTCAAAACACCTTTATTGATAGGCTTGGCTAGTTGGCGAATACATTGGGCAAGTTAAAATAGGAGCCTTCAGTAAGGGGAGATGAGGCTTGGTTTTTAATCAAATTAAACTAAATGGAATTTAAAAAAAAAAAGTTTTGTGTTTCTTAACACAAGGTTCATCGGCACCAATTGGCACTGTTTGGTAAAACCTTCTCCATGCACAGTGTTGTGCGTCAGTGTTGTGCGTCACTGCTGGATAGGCTGCATTTCCTCTCTCAAAATCCATGCCATTAGTAACCATGTCACCGCTAAGAACGGCTTTTGGTAGGTCTTAAATCCACCCAATTGTGCTGAATGACATTTTCAAATTTGCTCTTGTTTTTAAGGACACACCTCAAATATTGCCACCTCTCCTGCCTCAGCGCAAGACAGCTGATGTTAGACATCAGACCTGGCGCAAGGGGTGAAAGATGCCAGAGCATCAGTGTTTACATGCCAAAATTGCCAACTAACATGAGTTTGACAAGTACCAGTCGAAAATAGAGCTCTATGACTGAATTGAAATGCAACTGACCCCAACCCTCATACATACACAGTATATCATTTATTCAGTTTGTTTGGCTACAAGGCTAAGACCAAGAAAGTAAGTGGTGCTTAGCATCCGATGGACTATCAGCATGTGACATGTGAGCACCTCTGTAAAATGCTCTATTCCAACAATATATCCCAAGATACTGGAAGTAGATTTGATTTCCTCCAACTAATCCCAGCTATTAAACTGTTAAACTGTCCTGAATGCTTTCACACCATTTATTCTCCTGAGTAGTTGGATAGTAGAGTCAGAGGTAAAGTCAGTATTTCTACTGACACCGCAATAGTAATACCTTATCCTCTCAGGTGTGTATGTGTGTGGGGGGGGGTTAGAAAAGAAATGTGATCAGGAGTGATCTCCTACTTGGTTCCTCTTTTCAGTCCCCTGCCTCAGTTAAGTGATGATGGTTATTGATTCAGTCTGGGGGCCTCTGGTGCCGAGCGTACCTTGAGACGAGCTCCCCAATGGTTTGTGGCTTTGGGAGAGAGAGGGACCAAATCTAACTGTCAGCCAGCCTGTAAGGAGTGAGAGAGCATCTCTCTGCCCCATGGTGATAGCAGATGATGAAGACGGATGAGCAGCATTCTTAGATTTCATCCACACCACCTCCCTCCCCTCAATCCATCGTATGAACTCCTCTCTGGCTTCTCCCTCCGATATCTTGGCTACCGGAACTTACAAAGTTATTTTCTCTGTGACTAAGTATGACATAGTTGGCATTTCTGTATAACTGGTAGGACCGGGACGATACAAGTACCGCAATATTTTTCCCATGGCAAAAATGAAAACACAAAGCAGCCCAAACACTTTGGTCCTTTAAAAAAACACCTGTATGTAAAATAGTGTGTGCTGTAACTTGGGAAATAAATAAATGTGACTCTGGATGACAATATAATATTTGTCTCCAACATTAGGGCTGGTTTCCGAAAGAAGTGAAATCCACTCCGTGTTTTGTTTCTTTGCCATGATACAAAGGACTAAAGTGATACTGGTATTGCCCAAGCCCGAATTACTTCTTTCACCCTTTCTATCTATTGGCAATGATGATTATAGAATGGAATCAGCAGCAGAAGACAATATGAAAAGAAACAACAGAAATAGGAACAGAAATTACTTCTCGAAGGAGTTCAAAGTAATTCTTAGTCCCCAAAAATATTTGTGTGTGTATTTGGGAGATATTTGGAAAACACAAATGATAGGGATAAACACCGAAAGGTAGGCTACATATGCAATCCCAATTTGAGAGTGAAGGACTTTGGGGGCACACAATATATCGATTTTTTGTTGTTGTACTAATCTCCCTTAAAGAATTCTTACTGCATGCAGGCAATGTTTTGCAATACTTTGAGCAGTTCATTGAACCGTGAGGATAGTGGTTTTTGGAGATGGGAACAAAGTAATTATCCCTGGCTGTGCCCCTGGAGACCTGGACTGCCAGGACCGTCGAGGCGGTAACAGGGGTCCGATAAGGACTCATTCTCATAGGAATCCAACTCCAAGAAGGTCCAGTCAAGAGCAAATATCACCAAGGGAAATCTTGAGTTTCTTAAGTAGAAGAAAATGAGAATACAAAGTAGGTGTTCACTTAGGGCAAGTTGATACATTTTTGCTATTGAAAAATAGAATGAGCCTTTTTCTTTACCAGGAGTGGGTGTGGAACAGAGTAAGTCGTTTTTTTCCAGAGATGGATTATCAAACGAAATGGGATGGGTTGAGGAGAAAAATGATGAAGGCTGGACACCTGAGTCCCCGTCACTTCTGTGATGTTGATGGATGTATGATTGTGTGGATCAGGTCACGGCTAGAGATCAGATTGCTTAGTGGAAGTAAACATGCCATCAATACCGGTCCAATTATGGGAAGGAGCACTACTGTATATGAGTTGCTCTGTTAAAAGTCATGTAAAACCATCCCTTCCATTTTCAAGTGATATTTTTGCATTTTTTAGTTGCAGGTTCACTAGTGTACTCAAGTAGGCCTACAGTACAGCCTTCTTTGGGGCATTTATTAAATGCATTATATTTCACCCCCAAATCTTCTTGTGGTGTCAAAGGCCCAAAAACAGACAGATAATCTCACTGACTCAGAAACGAGGGCTGAGGTTACGACAGATTCACTTCTCCTCAAACAGGCAAAACAGACTTGTCTGAGATTGGAAAGGTTGACTCAAGTCTGTGTGGGATCACCAACCAAATGACCTTCCCTTTGGTACCTTTCCCAGTCATATGACCATTCTCAGAGGAAGCTACGTACACGCAAGATCGCAGAAACCACGGGTCTTCTGATCGGCATTAAACCAAGCAAAGCTATCAAGCTGGGATTCAAACACATGCAGAATAAAGACAAAATGACGGGACAGAGAAATGGCAGAAGAAATTCCAGAGCTCATAGTGTTGTATGTTGTGCTAAAGTGATTGCTGTCAGAACTTGCGTTGAGGCCAGTTTGGCTAGAGGACAGGTCACTTGGGGGCAGGCTTTTCCGTTCGAAATGTCCAGGGAGGGTTTGTTTGTATTATCCGGAGTGTTATTATCTAAATTATTAGTGAATTGGAAATTGGAATGTTTTAAGACTCCCTAAGCTATTGGACAGAGTAGAATTTGGAATGAGCTGGCTTTAATGAAGCAAAGATATTGCAATTATGGACTTGTTTTTCAGCAAAAGGTTGTATTACACAAATGAAAAGTATTATTTGACAGAGCTCCATGCGTTGTCTGTCAATTAGATGCTTTCATATCCCTCATGTCCAGTGCAACCAGGTGTGTGGCTTAACCAATCAGGGTGTTGAAAGTAAGATACTGAAATAATGTTAGAATCAAACAATAAGGCCCGAGGAGGTGTGGTACTGTATATGGCCAATATACGACGGCTAATGGCTGTTCTTATGCACGACGCAATGCGGAGTGCTTGGATACAGACCTTAGCCGTGGTATGTTGGCCATATATCACAAACCCCAGAGGTGCCTTATTGCTATTATAAACTGTTTACCAATGTAATTAGAGCAGTAAAAATAAATGTTTTGTCATACCCATGGTATATGGTCTGACATACCACGACTGTCAGCCAATCAGCATTCATGGCTCGAACCACCCAGTTTATAATCCCACGTAAATTACATTGATCTCCAATCTGTGATAGCCACCCTCAAGTAAATACAGTTAAACAAGTTGAGAAACTTAAGGAAGTGGTTGGAGTAATGTTAAATGTTCAGAAATGGAGGATGGCCACTCATTGTTTTCAAGTGAGCTAAACGGGTTCTACTATGAGTCTTGTGGCATTAGGGTAACGTGGGGTACCTATCCCCTGGGGGTTACTGACTCCCCCCCTCATGTAAACATTTTAAGTCACTCTAACAAAACAATTCTGAGGTGAATTGATCTAATATTTCATGATTTAGAAAAGTTATATATACATGATCTAATTAAGTTAGATCTATAAACTTTGTATATATACACAAAATGTTTTAGAACACCTACTCATTCAAGGGTTTTTCTTTATTTTTACTATTTTCTATATTGTAGAATAATAGTGAAGACATCTACACTATGAAATAACACATATGGAATCATGAAGTAATCCAAAAAGGGTTAAACAATCAAAATATATATTAAAATATATTCTTCAAAGCAGCCACCCTTTGCCTTGTTGACAGCTTTGCACACTGTTGGCATTCTCTCAACCAGCTTCATGAGGTAGTCACATAGAATAAATTTCAATTAACAGGTGTGCCTTCTTAAAAGTTAATTTGTGGAATTGCTTTCCTTCTGTGTTTGAGCCAATCGGTTGTGTTGTGATAAGATAGGGGAGATATACAGTAGATAGCCCTATTTGGTAAAAGACAGAGTTCATATTATGGCAAGATCAGCTCAAATAAGCAAAGATAAACAACAGTCCATCATTTCTTTAAGACATGAAGGTCTTCAAGAACTTTGAAAGTTTCTTCAAGTGCAGATGCAAAAATCATCAAGTGCTATGATGAAATTGGCTCTCATGAGGACCGCCATAGGAAAGGAAGACCCAGAGTTACCTCTGCTGCAGAGGATAAGTTCGTTAAGAGCTTCCAGATTCAGCAATTGCAGCCCAAATAAATGCTTCACAGAGTTCAAGTAACAGACACATCTCAACATCGTTCAGAGGAGACTGTGAATCAGGCCTTCATGGTCAAATTACTGCAAAAAAACAGTACTAAAGGACACCAAGAAGAAGAGATTATATTGGGCCAATAAACACGAACAATGGACATTAGACCCGTGGAAATTTCTAAGTCCAAATTGGAGATTTATGGTTCCAACCGCTGTGTCTTTGTGAGACGCGGTGTGGGAGTACAGAAGATCTCCGCATGTGTATTTCTCATTGTGAAGCATGGAGGAGGAGGTGTTATGGTGTGGGGGTGCTATGCTGGTGACACTGTCTGTGATTTATTTAGAATTAAAGGCACACTTAACCAGCTTGGCTACCACAGCATTCTGCAGCGATACGCCATTCCATTCGGTTTGGGCTTAGTAGGACTATCATTTGTTTTTTCAACAGGACAATGACCCAACAAACCTCCAGGCTGTGTAAGGGCTACTTTACCAAGAAGGAGAGTGATGGAGTGCTGCATCAGATGACCTGGTCTCCACAATCCCCCGACTTCAACCCAATTGAGATGGTTTGGGAAGAGTCCGACCGCAAAGGGAAGGAAAAGCAGCCTACAAGTGCTCAGCATATGTGGGAACTCCTTCAAGACTGTTGGAAAAGCACTGCAGGTGAAGATGGTTGAGAGAATGCCAATAGTGTGCAAAGCTGTCGTCAAGGCAAAGGGTGGCTATTTAAAGAAAAAATTCAATATATTTTGATTTGTTTAACAGTTATGTGTTATTTCTTAGTTTTGATGTCTTCACTATTATTTTACAATGTAGAACATAGTAAAAAATAAAGAAAAACACATGAATGAGTAGGTGTTCTAAAACTTTGGACCGGTAGTGTATACCATTAGGGAGCTTAAAGATAAATAATCCACTTGTTTAGAGTTAAAAATTGTAAGGTGAGTGTGTTGGGGGCAACTGTCCCCCTATCCTTCAAAGGGCATCTGCATTTCCTTCATATTTGGTTAGCCTAAGCATGACCATCATCCACATACCACATTTTGTACCTAACATAGCTTTTTTTGTGTGTAAGCAATTGGACATTTTTCTAGTTACCCCATGTTACCCTACTTGCATATGGAAAATGATTCAGAGCAAACAAATCTCAATATATGTGAAATGGATAAGACCAGTTTATGTACCGTGCCTTCGGAAAGTATTCAGACCCCTTGACTTTTTCGCCATTTTGTTACATTACAGTCTTATTCTAAAATTGATTCAATTGTATTTCTTTCTCATCAATCTACACACAATACCCCATGATGACAAAGCAAAAACCCGATCGAACAGACTTTTTGAGACTCAAAATTTGCTCAGGTGCATCCTGTTTCCATTGATCATCATTGAGATGTTTCTACAAATTGATTTGTGTGAAAACTGTGGTAAATTCAATTGATTAGACATGATTTGGAAAGGCACATACCTGTCTATATAAGATCCCACAGTTGACAGTGCATGTCAGAGCAAAAATCAAGCCATGAAGTCGAAGGAATTATCTATAGAGCTCCGAGACAGGAATGTGTTGAGGTTACAGATCTGGGGAAGGGTACCAAAACATTTCTGCAGCATTGAAGGTCCCCAAGAACACAGTGGCCTCCATCATTCTTAAATGGAAGAAGTTTGGAACCACCAATACTCTTCTTAGAGCTGAACACCCAGCCAAACTGAGCAATCGGGGGAGAAGGGCCTTGGTCAGGGAGGTGACCGAGAACCCGATGGTCACTCTGACAGAGCTCCAGAGTTCCTCTGTGGAGATGTGAGAACCTTCCAGGAGGACAACCATCTCTGCAGCACTGCACCAATCAGGCCTTTATGGTAAAGCGGCCAGACAGGAGCCACTCCTCAGTAAAAGACACATGACAGCCCGCTTGGAGTTTGCCAAAATGCATCTGAAGGCTCTCAGACCATGAGAAACTGAATACCTGAATACCAAGCGTCTGGACAAAACCTGGCACCATCCCTACGGTGAAGCATGGTGGTAGCAGCATCATGCTGTGGGGATGTTTTTCAGAGGCAGGTACAGGGAGACCAGTTAGGATCAAGGGAAAGATGAACGGAGAAAAGTAAATAGAGATCCTTGATATAAACCTGCTCCAGAGCGCTCAGACCTCAGTCTGGGGTGAAGGTTCACCTTCCAAAAAGACAACTATCCTAAGCACACAGCCAAGGCTTCGGGAAAAGTCTCTGAATGTCCTTGAGTGGCCCAGCCAGAGCCTGGACTTGAACCCGATTGAACATCTCTGGAGAGACCTGAAAATAGCTGTGCAGCGACGATCCCCTTCCAACCTGACAGCACTTGAGAAGATCTGCAGAGAAGAAAGAGAGAAACTCCCCAAATACAGGTGTGTCAAGCTTGTAGCATCATACTCAAGAAGACTTGAGGCTGTAATCACTGCCAAAGGTGAGTCAGCAAAGCACTGAGTAAAGGGTCTGAATACTTATGTAAATGTGTAATTTCAGCAATTTTTTTTGTATAAATTTGCAAAAATTTGGAAAAACATGTTTTTGCTTTGTCATCATGGGGTATTGTGTGTAAATTGAGGAGGGAAGAAAACAATTGAATCTATTTTAGAATAAGGCTGTAACGTAACAAAATGTGGAAAAAGTCAAGGGGTCTGAATACTTTCGTAATGCACTGTGAATATGTTTACAGGTATGCTAACAGTTCTCCCATGGATTTTACTCTAGTCCTATTTTTTGGTCATGGTCTGTTCTTTTCTCCCTTCCCCAGTCCCTATGCCTTTCTGATAAAAAGCAGAAGTTGCAAGTGGGAGACTGTTACCACTAGGTTCTATTTTGGGTGCGGTTTCCATGGGAACCACTGGATTGGTAGAACAGAAGGTAGGTTGTGGTGATATGGGAAGTAGGGGGTGGGAGGGGGAATGTGGACTTGTCAATCAAAGAGCTACCGCAAACAATGTGTCTGTCACATGGCCTCACTTTCATGCTTAGATAACACTGCCACCTGTCACGCCCTGACCTTAGTATTCTTTGTTTTCTTTATTATTTTGGTTAGGTCAGGCTGTGACATGGGTGATGTATGTGTTTTTGACCCTGTCTAGGGGTTTTGTATGTCTATGGTTAGTTGCCTGTGTCTGCATGTGTTTATATATAGCTTCACGTTCGTTTTGTTGTTTTGTAAAGTTTGTTTAAGTGTTCTTCGTTTCATTAAAAGAAGAATGTATTCACATCACGCTGCGCCTCGGTTTCCTCCATTCAACGAACGTGACACCACCATTCTAGATCTTCTCTCCAGCAAGACCTTACAACTTAAATTCTCTGCACATCTACAACAATATTCACCACTAAACTCTGAAAGGTATGGTTTTAATTGTTAGCATTAGCGTTCAAATTAGGTCAGGACATAGACATGGTCCTGTCTTACATAGTGTGCTTATAAAAGGTTGAACTTGTAATGTAACTTTAAAACCCACAACACACTCATTATAGGAAATCACAAACAAACTTAAAACCTGACACCTGAACTTGACATCCATCCCACTGTCTTGATTGAATCTTCTGATTCTGAGGTGGAATGCCTTTAATTAACACATTCATTATGCATAAGGGGTGCTTTCGGTCCTGACTAAACTGTCGGATACTCTTACCCCACAGGAAAGGTATGGGTTAAACATCAGGTTACTCCTCTCCTCAATTCTCCTGCATTATGTAATTACACGAGTGTCTAATGGCCCATGGGCTCATTACCCTGTCATTAGAAGTGGTAGGTGTGCAGCATTGTCTCACGGACTGTTCCCTCACAATGAAGGACCTTTAAGTGTCATTCCATTGTCGGGCTCACTAGAGTGTTCTTCACCTCCCTGAAGAGCAGGGAAGCAACGTATAGTTATCCAGGACAACGTATAGAGTTATCCAGGAATGAGGTGAATACATACAGAGGGCGCACTAGAGGAAAGTTCTACAGAACTTATAATATGCCTTGGGATCAGTCGTTTCTTCAATTGTAGTCTGAATATGGAAGGACTCTGTAGTCTCTCTCAAAACAACGACGCGCGTGAATTCCAATGGTGCCCAAACAATATTACACGAATACTGTCACCTACAGTAACTCATCTTTTGAAATGTTTCTCATTAGGTTGCCTGTCTATGAATCTAACTCAGTCCAAGAAGTAAGCCTAAAACAGCCCAAGGTAAGTAAAACAGATACGTAATATCCAAGTTCTTGAGATCCTTTGCCTGAGAAATCCATAAGGGTTCTATGCACGATAATGCTGGAAAACTGAAAACCTATCCCAAGAATAAAAGTTTTGTGTCTCTGTGCTTTTTACCTCTGTAATCCACTCTAATGGGAAATTATTTTTATTTGGATAGAAATACATACACTGACTGTACAAAACGTTAAGAACACCTGCAACTCAATATCCGTATTTTGATAAAAGAATGTGTCACCTAGCTGAAGACCTAAAGTCCTGAAGCCTAAAGTACAATACCGACTGAAATGGAACAGAGAGATTTGTGAGGTCCTCCATATCCCAGTTTGCTACATTGACAGGCACTGCACAACATGACGCACACTGGTTCAGCTGGCAAAGCTCCTCCTGCTAGCCCAGGCCACCAAAGCCTTACAAATTCCATGGTGACTGAATTTGTTCAGCACTGAATCGACCCCAAGACCATTCAGATATGACAAGCTGTGTGTCTGTCAAGAAAAAAAAGTGCCACTGACTGAAAACAAACTGCCACTATCACTACCCCCCAAATAAGGCTGGCACAGCAGACAGTGGGGTGACAAATTTTGCATGGCGGCTCTCGGTGACGCCCTGTGATTTTGCCATGTGCTGAGGCGTGTGGGATCACAACAGGGTTTTTCCTTGCTTGGCCGCACCAACCGCCAGTTGGGGCTTAATTAACATGGCCGTCAACACCCCTAAAATGCATCCGACTCGCGCCAAAGCCAAACGTTACACTCCTCCTTGTATACAGACAGGTAATTACATAGTTCTTGTAAGGGAAATGGCCTGTTTGTAGAATTGTTTGCATTTTGATAGTATTTTGAGATGTATATGATCACTTAATGGCCTATAGATGAGCTACCCATTGTAGTGTCCGAATAGCACAACATACTTCATTTCCCGATAGTTAGTTATCTATGCATGTGAAATTAAATGGGCAAAGATGCATTTTGTGACAAAAAATGGTACTACTACTAACCTTGCCACAGTTCAAAAGGTCAGCAGTGTTTGTTCTGCCGTGTGACAGAGACTTTTAATCCATTTGACAAGGCCATTTTGGACCATTCGTTCACTCAGGTTGAGCTGACTCGCGTGCTTTGCTGACCTCCGAGTTTGGCTTGGCAAGCCAATATAAGAGGCTGTGCAGAAGTGAGCAACGAGAACAACAGGACAAATCTTACTAACTTCAAGAGGAAACTTTATTTATTTACAAAACAAGAACAAACATGTGAAAAAGAGATTACAGGTTAAACAGTAGGCTGGACCATTTTACGTAAACAGCAGGCTTATCCTGTTATAATAGCTCTCAATAACAACACAATATACTGTATAGAGAGTAATTCAATACATTTTGTGATGTTTATCTTTACACATGAAGTCTAGAATGGAACAGAAGCTTGTTTCGAATGTAATTTGACCCTCAATCCCCGAATCTGTATCCAAACACTTGCATTGAGGCAATGTATGTAGTAAGAGTTACAGTGGAACACATTTCCAATGCAAATACAATGTTCCACTTCTGTATGGACATTTATGTCAAGTGACTTATGACCTAATGCAATAACAGTGTCATCCTCCTCGGTTAACATGCCTAACGTCCATACTAGAGCAGGGGTGGCTAACTGGTCCTTTTGTAGTCCTGCAGATGAATTTCCCCCCCAAAACTCATCAAAAAACATTCTGCTTAGGGCCACGGAAAGGCTAGGACTGCATGTGTGGGTATGGATGTGGGTACGCAGACCCATCATGAAGAGTGACCCCCACCCCATCAAAGTTGCCCATCCCTGGTCTAGAGCGTCAAAGGAGGGACAAACATGTTCTAACTAAGGTTTGGGATCTGCAACAACAAAACAATTTACCATTTTAATCACATATAGTAACACACATTTCCAATTCCCGAAACAACTCGGAGCATCTGAGCCTCGTTGTGAGGGTAGAGGAGCAGCTCATCTTAACAGGAAGCTCTCATCAGAGGATGTGGATGCAGAACACACCTAGAGGTTAACTATCTTCAAGGACAACACATGTCTTATGTCTCTATACTGTAGTGCTTCCAAGCTGTTCCACCACCGGTTTGTCAAATGTAAACAAGCTTTTCGTTTGTAAATTCACTCTGGCTATCTACTCCGCTTTTCAGAGCGCTCTCGTTCAACACGCAATACCCGTTGAATATGACAGGTGTTAGTAAACTTCGGCAAAAGTACGTAATTAAATTGTTGGCAGAAGCAGTTACAGTCACTATAACGCTCTAGATAACATGAAAGCACTCGAAACAGCTCTGCTAGGGCGAGTGAAATGGTCAGAGTGAGGTGTGCTCTCATTTGTGTCTGGAAGTAGCTAGCCAATTTTAGCCAGTTAGCTTTGGTGCTTGACTGCCGTTGTGAGGTCAGAACGCTTAGGTCAACCCTACTTCTCGTCCAGAGCGTCCAGTGTGTGCTCTGAACACTCTAAGAGTGAAACGTTCAAATTGATGAATTAGACAATCTGACAACGCTCTAAATTTACGAACGGCCAAGAGCGCACTCTGACACACTGCGGGCATTACAGGGATTAGAAACAGAGACAATCTGCATCCGGTGAGCATCTTTGCCGGTATACAGCACCAACAATACCACCTGGTTACATGACTTTCTCTTTGTCAATTCGGACAGTTCCCTAGCTCAGGAATGACGAGTTGCGCACATCTGAATCCATTCCTTACTTAGATGTACGTGTACTTTGGGTATATATTGTGTCGTTTGTTAGATATT
This sequence comes from Oncorhynchus tshawytscha, assembly GCF_018296145.1. Classification (NCBI taxonomy): domain Eukaryota; kingdom Metazoa; phylum Chordata; class Actinopteri; order Salmoniformes; family Salmonidae; genus Oncorhynchus; species Oncorhynchus tshawytscha. Next base: position 33,745,503 of record NC_056441.1, read on the forward strand.
ACTTGTTAGATATTACTGCACTGTCGGAGCGAGAAGCATTTCGCTACATCCGCAATGACATCTGCTAACCACGTGTCTTTGAACAATTCATTTGATTTGAATTTTCATTTGGTAGATAACAAGTTAGGACTCGGAACTAGCAGCAGCAGTACGAGTGTCGCTGGAACTCAGGTCTAGAACTGCACCGGTTCCAACTGTATCCGTTTTGTCAGGACCCTTGTGCTATGGTGGTAGTAGCAGTATTTCAGTGACTTGTTGCTCATGTCTATTCAGTGTCTCTCTACACAAGTTTTACAATGGCAACCGTGTCTCAGTGGTTAAGTGCTGCGGCACTGTCCGTCTATCATTGTACCAATAAGTGCCACAGTGGTATCAATGTCAGTGGCCTCATCTCATAGTACCAACACGTGCTGCGGCACTGTCCGTCTATCATTGTACCAATAAGTGCCACAGTGGTATCAATGTCAGTGGCCTCATCTCATAGTACCAACACGTGCTGCAGTGAAGCCCACGCTGCTGTCGAAGTCCTAGGATAGTACTGCGCGTTGTTGCAGCAGTTGTGCTTCTGCTTCGGGGTCTCTGTACTGTGGTGATACAGTAGTTGTTCCAGTGGGCCTGCTTCGCAGTTCTGTCCCAGTATTGTCACTACTGGATTGATTTGTCCGTTTCTCTGGTTTGTTGCTGGGAACTTCCATGCGGAACATTATTATGGTGATCAGTGACATCCCAGGGGAGCTAGGAAGAAAAAAAGGGTATTCTGAATTTGTGTGGTGACGATGAGACTGCAGAAGAAGAGGGGGGAAATCATTTTCTTCAGGCTGGTCGCTGCGCTGTCAGTAATAGCCAGAGTAATGAGACTCAGCATATCAGTGGCTAAATTTCAATGCGCGCCCAGAAAAAGGAAAATTGCAGGCTAATCTGAGCGATAACGACACACCGCTTGTCACAGGGAGTAAAGTGCTGCACTCATTCCCCTGACGTGACCAGAATAAACCCATGTTTGTCTGAAGGCTCCTGGGGTGTGATATAACAAAAAGTGTGATGGCGATTGCAGCTCTTTCTTTGCATGTTTCTGTGGATGTATGAGCATAGAGTACATGAGTGTTGTGAGTTTGTGTGGGTCTCTTTGTGTAGGGGAATACTTTGTGTAGTGTGTTTGTACGGGGGCCTGTGTGACTGTGTGTGTGTGTGTGTGTGTGTCAAATCAAATCAAATCAAAGTTTATTTGTCACACGCGCCGAATACAACAGGTGTAGGTAGACCTTACAGTGAAATGCTTACTTTCAGGCTCTTATCAATAGTGCAAAAAAGGTATTAGGCGAACAATAGGTAAGTAAAGAAATAAGAACAACTGTAAAAAGACAGTGAAAGACAGTAGAGAGGCTATAAAAGTAGCAAAGCTACATACAGACACCGGTTAGTCAGGCTGATTGAGGTAGTATGTACATGTAGATATGGTTAAAGTGACTATGCATATATGATGAACAGAGAGTAGAAGTAGCGTAAAGAGGGGTTGGCGGGTGGTGGGTGGCGGGACACAATGCAGATAGCCCGGTTAGCCAATGTGCAGGAGCACTGGTTGGTCGGGCCAATTGAGGTAGTATGTACATATGTACATGAATGTATAGTTAAAGTGACTGTGCATAAATGATTAACAGAGAGCAGCAGCAGCGTAAAAGAGGGATTGGGGGGGGCACACAATGCAGATAGTCTGGGTAGCCATTTGATTACCTGTTCAGTAGTCTTATGGCCTGGGGGTAAAAACTGTTGAGAAGCCTTTTTGTCCTAGACTTCGCACTCTGGTACTGCTTGCCATGCGGTAGTAGAGAGAATAGTCTATGACTATTTTAGGTCCTTCCTCTGACACTGCCTGGTGTAGAGGTCCTGGATGGCAGGCAGCTTAGCCCCAGTGATGTACTGGGCCGTACGCACTACCCTCTGTAGTGCCCTGCGGTCGGAGGCCGAGCAAGTGCCATACCAGGCAGTGATACAACCAGGAAGGATGCTCTCAATGTTGCAGCTGTAGAACTTTTTTAGGATCTCAGGACCCATGCCAAATCTTTTTTAGTTTCCTGAGGGGGAATAGGCTATGTCGCGCCTCTTCACGACTGTCTTGGTGTGTTTGGACCATTCTAGCTTGTTGGTGATGTGGACACCAAGGAACTTGAAGCTCTCATCCTGCTCCACTACAGCCCCGTCGATGAGAATGGGGGGGTATTCGGTCCTCCTTTTCCCGTAGTCCACAATCATCTCCTTAGTCTTGGTTACGTTGAGGGATAGGTTGTTATTCTGGCACCACCTGGCTGTGGCACCATAGGCTGTCTCGTCGTTGTCGGTGATCAGGCCTACCACTGTTGTGTCGTCTGCAAACGTAATGATGGAGTTGTGCCTAGCCTTGCAGTCGTGGGTGAGAACAGGAGGGGACTGAGCACGCACCCCTGGGGAGCTCCAGTGTTGAGGATCAGCGTGGCAGATGTGTTGCTACCTACCCTTACCACCTGGGGGCGGCCCGTCAGGAATTCCAGGATCCAGTTGCAGAGGGACGTGTTTAGTCCCAGGATCCTTAGCTTAGTGATGAGCTTTGAGGGTACTATGGTGTTGAATGCTGAGCTGTTGTCAATGAATAGCATTCTCACATAAGTGTTCCTTTTGTCCAGGTGGGAAAGGGCAGTGTTGAGTGCAATAGAGATGGCATCATCTGTGGAACTGTTTGGGTGGTATGCAAATTGGGGTGTGTCTAGGGTTTCTGGGATAATGGTGTTGATGTGAGTCATTACCAGCCTTTCAAAGCACTTCATGCCTATGAACATGAATGCTACGGGTCTGTAGTCATTTCGGCAGGTTGCCTTTGTGTTCTTGGGCACACGGACTATGGTGGTCTGCTTGACACATGTCGGTATTACAGACTCAATCAGGGACATGTTGAAAATGTCAGTGAAGACACCTGCCAGTTGGTCAGCACATGCCCGGAGCACACGTCCTGGTAATCCGTCTGGACCTGCAGCCTTGTGTATGTTGACCTGTTTAAGGTCTTACTCACGTCGGCTACGGAGAGCGTGATCACACAGTCATCTGGAACAGCTCTCATGCATTCCTCAGTGTTGCTTGCCTCGAAGTGAGCATAGCTCGTCTGGTAGGCTCGTGTCACTGGGCAGCTTGCGGCTGTGCTTCCCTTTGTAGTCTGATAGTTTGCAAGACCTGCCACATAAGACGAGCGTCGGAGCCGGTGTAGTATGATTGTGTGTGTGTGTGTGTGTGTGAGACTGACTGTGTGTGTGTGTGACTGACTAAGTACAGTCAACCTAGGCCATTTTAGAACACAAATCTGAAAGGCCTGTGTACAAAAAGACGGACTTCTCTGTGATTAAGCTGTGCTCAGTCACTGGATTAGTTATATCGCTTGTTTCAGGAGGCTCCCCCTGTTCCAAGAGGAAAACAGATTTTCTATTTCAGTTACTGTAGACTGTCCCTCGGGCAATACACCAGCTACCCTTGTAGCCCCAGTGAAGGACCCCTCTGGCATTGTAGTATATCTGAAATGTTTAAGGGCTCAGGAAACACTGTGATCCCCTTGTGGCAGAGGTCAATAACCTCCCACTGCCGTTGTCCCTGCCTCATAGTAGAGCTCCTCAAGCAAAGGTTTTTCATTGTGCTGACACGTTGAAGTTCTCTTCGTTAGTTCTCTTGGATGCAACCGCTCTGGTCACCAGCCGCTCAGGCAATGCAGAAGCCTTTGATAAGGAAAGACCCCTCAGGCAATACGGTAATCAAAGGTGTCCTTCTCCATGTAGTCAGTCCAGGTAGAGGAGGGCATGCTGCGGTAAGGGTCGAGTAAGATACGGAAGCAGCGCACGATCAGGAGACCCAGGACGAGGAAGAGAATGAGGACAAAGATGAAGGCTGCCTTCGCCTCTAATGTCAAGAAAGAGGACGAGGACAGGTCTGATTCAGAGGCAGTCAGAGTACTGCTCAGGAAATCCTCATCCATCTTCTTCGCCCCCACCACCCGTCACACAAGCACTGAGGGTTAGGAATGCTTCTCGGTTTGGTAGGTAGAGGGATGGCGTCGCTGCTGGCGCCTGTGGAAAACCAAAAGGAGTGTGTAAGGGGAAAGTGGACAAATACATTCTATTTTTTCTATGTTTTCAGTTTTTGTCTCATGAAATTGTATTTCAAATCAAATCAAGTTTTATTTGTCACGTGCGCCGAATACAACAGGTGTAGGCCTTACAGTGAATTGCTTACCTACAGGCTCTAACCAATAGTGAAAAATAGGTGTTAGGTGAACCATAGGTAAGTAAAGAAATAAAACAACATTAAAACTTCAGGCTATATACAGTAGCGAGGCTATAAAAGTCGCGAGGCTACATACAGACACCGGTTAGTCAGACCTGATTGAGGTAGTATGTACATGTAGATATGGTTCAAGTGACTATGCATATATGATGAGAGAGAGAGTAGCAGTAGCGTAAAAGAGGGGTTGGCGGATGGTGGGTGGCGGGACACAATGCAGATAGCCCGGTTAGCCAATGTGCGGGAGCAGGGCTCCCTTATGAAAGAGACCCTGGACTCAACTAAAAGAAATCAACCTTTTTAAATTACTTAATGATCATCTTTAATGTCTCCAAAAAAGAGTTTCAGGTAACAACCTTTATTGTAGTTCTTTTAAAAGCACTGTTCTCACCTCCTTCAGGAGTTGACCTCCAACTGACAAGAAAATACATGAAATTCAACACGTTTTTCCTCCTTTCCTCCTCCCTGCTAGGGTTATTCCTCCCAAACGGCGCCATCAGTTCCCCCTCGTTTCTCCTGCTCAGTATCCCCTAGCCATTCTGTGTGAGAGGGCAAGTACAGTGGCATGGGGTTAGTACTAAGACCTCATTAGTCCACTGTGAGGACCGAGAAAAGAGGCTGCCTTCCTCTCAGGTCGAGGGTTGGACCAACTGTAAAGCTGTCTGCCTTCACTACAGCAACTACCCAGCGTGTGTCACTATGTGTGTCTCTGAGCATGGTGTGAATTGTGAAGGGTGCAGCGTTGCGATGCAGTGTGTGGTTTGTGATAATAATAATAGGAAGAGAAGCAAGTAGGAAAGGGTGAGAGTGACAACCGAGCAATTGCTGTGATCGCGATTAAATAATCACAGGGGTGTTGAGCTGTGACTGATATACAGTATACTATGTAAGTATGTAAGTACTATGTAAGTATATTAGTATGGAGATGCGAAAAATACATGAAATATTTTACATTGCAGAGAATTGTATTTCTGGACATTTACATCAAAGCTTGGGAGATAAACGTTATTAACCCAGGAGCAATGAATGATATTTGCTGTAGATATAGGGATAGGGCGATATAGGGATATAGCCCTAGAGGTCACAAAACATGGCCAGTACTTTTTTATTGCAGACACTTGGAATTATAACTAACTCTTAAGCTATACATTTTAGCAGGGACAAATATAACTATTAATTATCCATCTGCAACAGTTGAATTAAGAGGTTTTAAGCAACAAGCCTCACTTCATAGCGTTTCATCATCAAAGGGCCAACGAGATCCAACTTACAAAACAGCAGGCGACAGAAGTCTGACCTTTTAAGGATTCATAATAACTCTCTGGGCGCAACAGGAGCATGAGCAGGTGGTGATTGCGTCCCCGAACGGCCAAACAGCCCTGTGCAGCTTCATGTTAATGCCTGGCTCACTCTCTCTGTAACTCTTGTCTCTGTTTTGTCTGTTTGTAAGTCTGTGTTTGTCTCCTATCACTGTAAATGTTTTTTTATCTCTTTGGTCCTGTTTGACTTCCTCTGTTTACGTCTACGTTTGCCTGTTTATATTAATTGTTCTGTTTGTCTCTCTGTGAAACTGTCCCTCTCTTTGTTTTTTGTCCCTACGTCTCTCTCCCTGTCTGTCTGTTTGTTTGTCTGCCTCTCTACTTGGGCACTGTCTGTCGTTTCATTTAAACTGCTTACTTTCCCCCACAGTTTATCAGACCCCACGTTCCCCATCCCCGTCAGTCTCTGCCTTTATCTATTAATCTGGTAACGTCTTACCCCCAATGCAACATACCCCCCCTGTGTTCCCAGCCTATTTCTTCATAACTCCACTCCTCTGTCTCTATGTCACCCAATGCAGCGCCTCTCTCGCCTCTGTCTGCCTTTCAGGGGCCCCTCATGGGCTCCTTGTCAGGTAATCCATCAAAGTTCTCAGTACAAATGATATTTTGTCAACGCTGACTCATAAACCCATGGTGTGACAGAGTGACTGCTTCAATATTTGACCCCTCTGCTCCTTAAAGCAGAGTTGATGCGTGTGAGGTTTGTCATCTACACTCTTAGAAGAAAGGTTTCCAAAAGGGTTCTTCGCCTGTCCCCGTAGAATAACCCTTTTTGGTTCCAGGTAGAATCCTATTGGGTTCCATGTTGAACCCTCTGTAGAAAGGGCTCTACATGGAACCCAAAAGGGTTCTACCTGCAACCAAAAGGAGTTCTTCAAAGGGTTCTCCTATACTCCCAGTCGGTATTAGATAGAACATCACGGCCCTGCCCACCTGTGGGGAAAACAACCTGTGGTTACCTAGGTTACAGCAGAAACTTGACCTTTCCAAATGCAATTTTCGTCTTGTTTGCTTGTTTTAGTCATCTTAAAAAGGGACATGGGGGAAGCACTGCACTATTTTTTTCTAATCTTTAGACATGTTGTACTTTTTTTTAAAGTACATGTCTAAAGATTAGAAAAAAATAGTGCAGTGCCTCCCCCATGTCCCTTTTTAAGACGTGCTAGCAGCCACATGAGTGATTGAGTGCTAGCAGCCACATGAGTGATTGAGTGCTAGCAGCCACATGAGTGATTGAGTGCTAGCAGCCACATGAGTGATTGAGTGCTAGCTAGCTACCGAAATGCTAAACAAGTGAAATGTCTTACCTGTAATGAAATGTCTTTCACACACATATAGTAGCTCAATGGGAAATAATGTTTTTTTTCCTAATTTGTGGGCATGGTTGAGGAGAATTCGTTATTATTACCTGAATATTGGAAAATAAAATGCATCATTTTTTACATTTTAGATTCTCCCTGACTTTTATTTTGGTAAATGTTTGGTCTTGAAGGTTATCTTATTTAAAAAAATATTTAGGTCCATTATCTTTTCTACATCATTTATATTGGGTTTTAGTTGTTGAAGTTAACATTGAAAAAGTTTTACTGGGGCCTCTCGGGTGGCGCAGTGGTCTAGGGCACTGCATGGCACTGCATGCCACCAGAGACTCTGGGTTTGCACCCAGGCTCTGTCACAGCCGGCCGCGACAGAGTGGGTCGACGCACAATTGGCCTAGTGTCATCCAGGATAGGAAGGGATATCCTTGTCTCATCGTGCACTAGCAACTCCTGTGGCAGTGCACAAAGTGGCAGGCCGGGCGCAGTGCATGCTAACCAGGTCGCCAGGTGCACGGTGGTGTGGCTGGCTTCCGGGTTGGATGCGCGCTGTGTTAAGAAGCAGTGCGGCTTGTTTGGGTTGTGTTTTGGAGGGCGCATGGCTTTCGACCTTCGTCTCTCTCTCCAGAGCCTGTACGGGAGTTGTAGCGATGAGACAAGATTGTAACTACTAACAATTTAATACCATGAAAGGGGGTAACATTTTTAAAAATAAAAAGTTTTCAAAGCTTTATTTTCTAATAATAATAATGTATATATTTTTTACTGTTTGGACATAGGCGGCCTGAAAAAACACTTTGGCGGCCCGTACAAAACTTTTCAATGCAGATAACAAGCAGGCTTCCATCCATCTCAACACTCTGAGAGAACATGTATTTAGTGCCACAACAGAAAGCATAGACTATGAGAATGGTGACCGACCATCTACTTCACATTCTTGACATCCCACAATACATTGACATGACTGGAATTTGATTAATCTTATCTCTCCCACTGCTAAAGAGACAGAGAGACAGAGAGAGAGAGAGAGGGGAATACATATCCATCTGCAGTCAGTATTTACACTTGGAAAAAAGAGAGAGACAGGTTTCTACAATGGCGAGTGGTGCCTGTGATTTATTCATATTATTAACTTCAGCATTTCTGGATGATTCGAGAACAAACATAGCTGATTCTGTGTCAACCATGTTTTTTCATAATATGACATCCATACTTCAGTCCAGTGAATTCAAATGTTAAAACGTATCAGCATTTGAGTTTCTCATATGAGATAGGGCTGCTCTTTAGAAATGCTGAGATAAATGTCTCTTTGTTTCGCCTATAAATTCCACTGCGGTTCATGGCTCATGGTCGATATGCACAACAACACCATATGAAATGACAATCAGCGAAATGTGAAACAACAATACCTAGAAAATGTCCACTACCTGAGATGAATGTACATCTTATGATTTTGTAGTCTTCATGTGCCAATTACAGATACAAGATAATGAAAAAGCTGTGAATAATTCAGAGGTTAGGATGGACATTGTGGGCAACACAATGCTATGGAGAGCACAGTGAATTGAACCATATTCAGACTATCAATGACTTCTGTAAGTATAGTGATACTACACTTCCATTGCGGTCAACGAAACCTGCTACAATGGCCATGTGAGTGACGCAGAGCTGCGAGCTGTGAATATAAAATCATGTTCTATTTTCAAGAAAACAATATGTGCGGCTCTCGTCCGAGAACACAGGATTAAGTGGCTTGCGCCTTACACTTCTTTCTGGGATTGATACGCTTCCAATGTGGTATGTAAAAACCTAGAATGCTTTCCCTCTGCACCAAGTGTTGTGTTTATGTAAGTTTGTAAACTCAGCATTTAGATGAGAATTTCAACATTGTAAAGGACCGATGCTGGGAGACGAGAAGCAAGTACAGAGAGTGAACATTTAATGGATAACAGACAAGAAACAAACAAGGACAGTATCTGGACAGGGGAAAACATAACAACATCAGTGCTGACATGGGGAACATACTGAGGAACAGACAGATATAGAAGGGGCAATCAACAAATATTTCACTGATGTGCGTAATGATGGCGACAGGTGTGCGTAATGACGGGCAGCCTGGCGCCCTTGAGCGCCAGGGAGGGGGAGCGGGAGCAAGAGCAGGCATGACAAAAACAATTATCAAAATGGTTTTAACCAGAATGCAGTGAATACTGACGTTATTAGGCTAAATCCCCACTGTACATTTGTTTTGATGAACCACAGAGTCATTGGGACCCCCAGGTGAGGGTTGAGCCGACAACTCCTATTCCACTACATCTCATTTTGTGCCACAGTAATAAGTCTTGAGTACATAATTGGCTTCACATCCCTTTCCTTTCAAGCCCCCACGTTTATGCTACTCTTGTGGTAAATAATGGTCAGGTACTGTATGACTGCTTTTGGTTGACCTTCTTAGCCGTACTCGAGGCCTGTGACGGATACAGTAGCGTCGCGCTGCCGTGCGTCACTGGTGCTATTAGTCTAGCGTAATAGTTATCGATCTCCCATTGTGTACTCTGTCTGTGGCGGTAATGGCCGCTGTCACTTAGGATGGCTCATGCGGCGCCAGCACGGTGAGCCAGCACGTTGATCTCTGTGGCCGGTAACGGGCCAAACACTTGTGGAACCGGTGACTGGCAGCGCTCACAGCTCCATGAGGAATGGAACGAGGGCCTGAACAGTTCTGATGCCACACTGTCTTACACAGGCTACCGTGGGTTGCGGGGTAGGGATAAAAGCCATCATAGGCTACAAGTGTTTTAGCGTCCAGCATTAAGATGAATGGAGTTAGCCTGGAAGGGGAACAACCTAATTTCTCTTCACATGACAATGTTTTCAGGCCCTGAATATGACCAGCTATGGCCACAGTTGTGATGCATCTAACAAGGTAAAGGTGTTATCTAGCTCTCAGGTCATGTACGACGTTACTCGGAGATGAACATGCCCTGAGGCTGATATGTGAGGACAGGAGAAATATGAAGAAATAATCCAGAAGTGTAACAGGAGGAATGAGGTTTGACACTTAATTAAATACTCTGCCCCAATCTGCCTCTGGCACTCTGTCCTCCCCATACTCTGTTCTCATACTTATAGGCCTCTGATGACAACGTAATCTGAGTGATAAATGCAGTATATCCCCCATTGACTAACTGTATAGGATAATTGTATATGTGTGATAATAAGGTGTTTTCAAACGCCCCTCCTGTCTCAGCCTCCAGTATTTATGCTGCAGTAGTTTATGTGTCGGGGGGCTAGGGTCAGTTTGTTATATCTGGAGTACTTCTCCTGTCCTATTCGGTGTCCTGTGTGAATTTAAGTGTGCTCTCTCTAATTCTCTTTCTCTCTCTCGGAGGACCTGAGCCCTAGGACCATGTCTCAGGACTACCTGACATGATGACTCCTTGCTGTCCCCAGTCCACCTGGCCGTGCTTCTCCTCCAGTTTCAACTGTTCTGCCTTATTATTATTCGACCATGCTGGTCATTTATGAACATTTGAACATCTTGGCCATGTTCTTTTATAATCTCCACCCGGCACAGCCAGAAGAGGACTGGCCACCCCACATAGCCTGGTTCCTCTCTAGGTTTCTTCCTAGGTTTTGGCCTTTCTAGGGAGTTTTTCCTAGCCACCGTGCTTCTACACCTGCATTGCTTGCTGTTTGGGGTTTTAGGCTGGGTTTCTGTACAGCACTTTGAGATATCAGCTGATGTACGAAGGGCTATATAAATAAATTTGATTTGATTTAAAGAACAGATTAATAGTAATGTTGTGTATCTTGAGCAATAAAACCAAGTACAGTAAGTTGGTGCACAGTACTTTGTATTTAAATAAAGTATTTGAAGTAAAAAAACATCACTACCATTGCCTGAGAAGTGTCATGGTCAACTACATGTAAGGTCAATTCCCTTTTTTTCTTAAAAAAAAAAACTTCTATCCAAATTTCCTAAAAGTCTTTCAAAACGTCTCTACCTGTATTTGAAGATTTCTGTCAGACATTGAAGATAAGATATTGTAAGAGGTGCGTAACTGGCCGCAGGGAAGTCAGACGCAGGACAGCAGAACTGGGTAATAACCGGAGCAGTTTAATGAGGAAAAAACCAACGGCACCCAGAACAACAAAACATGGGTTGAAATAACCTGTCGCAAACCAGTCTGAAGTACACATACACTTTACAACAAACAATTTCACACAGACATGGGGGGAACCAGGTGTGTGGAAAAACAAGACAAAACAAATGGAAAATGAAAGGTGGATCGGTGATGGCTAGAAGACCGGTGACGTCGACTGCCGAACGCCGCCCGAACAAAGAGAGGGACCGACTCCGGCGGAAGTCTTGACAGATATAATCAGTTTTGGAATAGATCTGAACTCCCTGCATGATTGGACTGCAATCCAACCCTCATTCCATCGCATCCCGCTGTAAAATTACATTTTGTCTTTTTTTAAGCTGCCTCTCTCTGTTACACACACACACGCACACACGCGCACACGCACACACACACACGCACGCGCGCGCACACACACACACACACACACGCACAGTTTTGTTACTTTGAATTTATGATTAAACATATTTTAAACAAAGTGCACCGATATATCTGGATGATACTAGTACATTGTGTCCAAACTCAAATGACAATGTATTTACATTGATACGTTCTCATACTTACTAAACATACTCACACTTTCATACTTATATTAGCACATGAACCCCACCTTCAACAGGTCTGATCACGTGCAAGGTCTCTGGTTTGGCCTCATCTCCCTCACACTGGAGAAGCAATTGAGTAGGCTACTTCCTTACATCAAACTAGGCGTAGCTCCTGTACTGATGCACTCTGGCATTTCCAGAACAGAGTGCTCTCCAATTTTTGCCCTCCTGCTTACTATGTTTACTATCTTCCTTTGTCTCTTGCACCACCTGTCTCTTGCACCTTATCTCTCTCTGTTTTTGATATTTTTCCATGTATCCTATCTTCCTTGGTCATGCATGTCTGAGATAGAGACAGAGATAAGATTTGATGGGAGAGAACCCTGTTCTTTGACTTAAAACGGTACTGTAGAACAAAGCGTGTATATTACTATATTATGTCACTGTAGCCTAGGTTGCCTCTGGCTATGTCAGAGGGAATGTTTCTGTAGTTGTATAAGTACATTTTGGGCTAATGACATAGACCTAACAATTATTGCAAATGTGTGTCTTTTCATAATAACCTATTTTCCAAACAAATGATAGGACTGACTGAAAAGATGACTTCATCCATTATAGGCTCCTGGTTGAAATGAATTACATTTGAAAGCCCACAACAACATTGCTGTTAGATAGCTTAATGTATTTAGTTAGCTGTACGAAATGAATAATACCCTAAAACTTGTATTAGCTGTATGGCTAGCTTTATTCAAAAAAGCAGAACATACCTGCCAGGCTACAAGTCCGCTCTCCCGCGCTTCCTTGCTTTACGCAAAAATCGTCATGCAGACTTGTGCCTTTGTGGAGATTTCGCGCAGTGGATAATTAATACTGAGTTGTTCATTTGTGTTACCTTACTACCCTAAAAACTGCGTCAATCATGTCCGTCAACCACTGAAAACATAAATGTGCCAAACTTTGTCTGCCTCTTATCCATTTGGTGGAATATCAACCACGCTCCGTCTTCTCCGCTTCCCACCCCTCCTCATGCACTTCTCAAATCTCACTCCCTCTCAGTCCAACAAGAGAATAATGGTGGTGTCTCGTTTCCCTTAGCAACCAGTTGCTATAATAATATTCCTAGGGAATTCAAAGTGTGTAGTATGTTGATGATGACAGTGAAGAGTCCAGGTGAATGACCAAGATAGTTAGATTAGGCTGGTTATTAAATCAAACACATTCATTTTACAATTATAGACCCCTAACCTCAGAAGAAATGTCTATCTTATAAACATCTGTGTGCAGTTGCAGGTCGTAGCCTACTCCAAAAACCAGATACAATTCAGGGGAAAAAAATCCACTTTTTGCACAGTGCAAGGGGGTTCCTCATCATCGTAGCTGCTACACGTCTCAAATTTCCCAACATCTTTGCAGAAACTAGTCGTTTCTATGGGAAGGGTCTGTGGCCACTTGTAGAAGTAGCCTAAATGATGTCAAACAGTGTGACCAAAACAAAGATCTACACACATGCAAGAGACATTTCTCACCACATACAAAAAGTGGATTTAATATTTTTCTGAATATTCTGTTTCTTGGAGTACCACCTGCAACTGCTCACAGACATTCATAAGAGACACGTTTCTTCCGAATCGAGTACGAAGAAAGTATCGCCAAGATTAGTATTTTTTTATTACAGTTTTTTACAACTGCTTACACACAAAATATTTTTATGTCACACGATTTTTGAAACCTCTCACTCAAAGTGCAAAACTACACACCAAATATCTAAAACCATAAGCTATTTCTCAGCCTTTGACTCAGTTGTCAATTGCATAAAACACTTTTTTCAAAACAATACACACAATTCTCTACCTAAAACACAAAAATCTAACAGGAAGTGACTTGCTTTCCTTTTCCAAACACAACCAATCAAAATGCTACACTTATTCACCAGGTCACACACACACTCCTCACATGTGCAAACACTAATAGAGAGGAAGTGGAAGAAGAGGACGAGGGTGTTACGGTTTTCTTCTGTCGAAGGAGAGTCGGACCAAAATGCAGCGTGGTTAAATCGAGACATCTTTAATGACGATGAATACGAACAATACAAAACAACAAACGGAATGTGAAAACCTATACAGCCTGTCTGGTGACAACTAACACAGAGACAGGAACAATCACCCACGAAACACTCAAAGAATATGGCTGCCTAAATATGGTTCCCAATCAGAGACAAGGAGAATCACCTGCCTCTGATTGAGAACCGCCTCAGGCAACCATAGACTTTGCTAGAACACCCCACTAAGCCACAATCCCAAAACCTACGAAAACCCCCCATACATAAACACAACACAAAATAAACCCATGTCACACCCTGGCCTGACCAAATAAAGAAAGAAAACACAAAATACTAAGACCAGGGCGTGACAGAACCCCCCCCCCAAGGTGCGGACTCCCGGCCGCACACTAAAACCCATAGGGGAGGGTCCGGGTGGGCGTCTGTCCAAGGTGGCGGCTCCGGCTCGGGACGTGGACCCCACTCCAACCAAGTCTTAGTCCCCCTGTTACGCGTCCTTTGATTGGCGACCCTCGCCGCCGACCTTGGCCTAATAACCCTCACCAAGGACCCCACTGGACTGAGGGGCAGCTCGGGACTGAGGTAGAAGCTCGGGACTGAGGGGAAGCTCGGGACTGAGGGGTAGCTCGGGACTGAGGGGTAGCTCGGGACTGAGGGGTAGCTCGGCACTGAGGGGAAGCTCGGCACTGAGGGGAAGCTCAGCACTGAGAGGATGCCTAGTACCGAGAGGAAGCCCAGTACTGAGAGGAAACTCAGGCAGGTAGTAGGCTCTGGCAGATCCTGGCTAGCTGGTGGTTCTGGCAGATCCTGGCTGACTGGCGGATCCTGGCTAGCTGGTGGTTCTGGCAGATCCTGGCTGACTGGCGGATCTGGAAGATCATGGCTGACTGGCGGATCCTGGCTGACTAGCGGATCTGGAAGATCCTGGCTGACTGGTGGATCCTGGCTGACTGGCGGATCTGGAAGATCATGGCTGACTGGCAGATCCTGGCTTACTGGCAGATCCTGGCTGAATGGTGGATCCTGGCTGAATGGCGGATCTGGAAGATCCTGGCTGACTGGCGGATCCTGGCTGACTGGCAGATCTGGAAGATCCTGGCTGACTGGCGGCTCTAGCTGCTCTGGTTGCTCCATGCAGACAGGCAGCTCTGGCTGCTCCATGCAGACTGGCAGCTCTGGCTGCTCCATGCAGACTGGCAGCTCTGGCTGCTCGATGCAGACTGGCAGCTCTGGCTGCTCCATGCAGACTGGCAGCTCTGGCTGCTCCATGCAGACTGGCAGCTCTGGCTGCTCCATAAAGACTGGCAGCTCTGGCTGCTCCATGCAGACTGGCAGCTCTGGCTGCTCCATGCAGACTCGCAGCTCTGGCTGCTCCATGCAGACTGGCAGCTCTGGCTGCTCCATGCAGACTGGCAGCTCTGGCTGCTCCATGCAGACTGGCAGCTCTGGCTGCTCCATGCAGACTGGAAGCTCTGGCTGCTCCATGCAGACTGACAGCTCTGGCTGCTCCATGCAGATTAGCAGCTCTGGCTGCGTTGAACAGGCAGGAGACTCCGGCAGCGCTGGAGAGGAGGGAGGCTCTGGCAGCGCTAAACAGGCGGGAGACTCCGGCAGCGCTGGAGAGGAGGAAGGCTCTGATAGCGCTAGACAGGCGGGAGACTCCGGCAGCGCTGGAGAGGAGGAAGGCTCTGGCAGCGCAAAACAGGCGGGAGACTCCGGCAGCGCTGGAGAGGAGGAAGGCTCTGGTAGCGCTAAACAGGCGGGAGACTCCGACAGCGCTGGAGAGGAGAAAGGCTCAGGCAGCGCTGAACAGGCGAGGCGCACTGAAGGCCTGGTGCGTGGTGCTGGCACTGGTGGTACTGGGCTGAGGACACGCACAGGAAGCATGGTGCGAGGAGCTGCCACCGGAGGACTGGTGTGTGAAGGTGGCACAGGATGGACCGGACCGTGAAGGTGTACTGGAGAGCCTGAGAGCAGGACTGGCACAGGACGTGCAAGGCTAGGTAGGTACACAGGAGGCCTAGTGCGTGAGGCTGGCACACTCTTCACCAGCCGACTAACACGCACCTCAGGACGAGTATGGAGCGCTGACCCAGGTGCCATCAAATCCCCGACAAGCTCCGTTGGGCGAATATCGTATCTAAAGCACCAACCTAGCAACTCCCTCATAACTCTCTCCTCCACTTTCCCCATTAACTCCTTCACAGTCTCTGCTTCACTCACCTCCAACACCGGCTCTGGTTCTGGTCTCCTCCTTGGCTCCTCACGATAAACAGGGGGAGTTGGCTCAGGTCTGAACCCTGAGTCTGCCACACTCTCCCTGAGCCCCCCAATAAATGTATGGGGCTGACTCTCGGGCTTCCATCCGTGTCGCCGTGCTGCCTCTTCATACCAGCGCCTCTCCGCTTTCGCCGCCTCCAGTTCTTCTTTGGGGCGGCGATATTCTCCAGGCTGTGCCCAGGGTCCTTTTCCGTCCAATATCTCCTCCCAAGTCCAGAAGTCCTGTGATCGTTGCTCCTCACGATAAACAGGGGGAGTTGGCTCAGGTCTGAACCCTGACTCTGCCGCACTCTCCCTGAGCCCCCCCCCCCAAGAAATTTTTGGGGCTGACTCTCGGGCTTCCTTCTGCGCCGCCGTGCTTTTCTCTTCAACTCCATTCTCCTATAGCCCTCCTCGCACTGCTCCAGCGAATCCCAGGCGGGCTCCGGCACTCTCTCTGGGTCGACCGCCCACCTGTCTATTTCCACCCAAGTCGTATAATCCAACCTTGGTTGCTCCTGCTGCCGCTGCCTGTCACCACGCTGCTTGGTCCTGGTGTGGTGGGTGATTCTGTTACGGTTTTCTTCCGTCGAAGGAGAGTCGGACCAAAATGCAGCGTGGTTAAATCGAGACATCTTTAATGACGATGAATACGAACAATACAAAACAACAAACGGAATGTGAAAACCTATACAGCCTGTCTGGTGACAACTAACACAGAGACAGGAACAATCACCCACGAAACACTCAAAGAATATGGCTGCCTAAATATGGTTCCCAATCAGAGACAACGAGAATCACCTGCCTCTGATTGAGAACCGCCTCAGGCAACCATAGACTTTGCTAGAACACGCCACTAAGACACAATCCCAAAACCTACGAAAACCCCCCATACATAAACACAACACAAAATAAACCCATGTCACACCCTGGCCTGATCAAATAAAGAAAGAAAACACAAAATACTAAGACCAGGGCGTGACAGAGGGCAAAGAAGAGAAGGAACTAGAGCCATCTCTGATGAGATTAGGGCAACACTTGTTGATCATATGATCAACCACTCTACTTTGTAGAGGTATGTATGTAACACTACTTCCAGTACTTCAGACATACCATATTTACTCATCTGTATATCCTTTTGTCTGTTACAGAGAGTATTGTAGCTGGATGCCCATGTAATTCGCCATTAATTTATTTATGTGGATGAGGTTGGCTTCAACCTCACCAAAACCAGGCGCAGCGGAAGAAATGTAATAGGACAGAGGGCAATTACCAATGTCCCTGGACAGCGTGGGGGTAATATAACTATGTGTGCTGCCATCACTCAAAACGGGGTCCTCCATCACAATGCCACACTGGGTCCGTACAACACCGGCCACATGCTCACTTTTCTGGATGCAATTTACACAATGCTTGTCCCTGATCCAGATCAGGAGCCTGCTAGATTTGTGGTTTTATGGGACAATGTTAGTTTTCACTGGGCTGTTCTGGTCCAAAACTGGTTTGCCACCCATCCACAATTTGTAGTTTTGTACCTACCCCCATATTCACCTTTTCAAAATACCATAAAGGAATTTGTCTCAGCCTGGCGCTGGAAAGTGTATGATCGCCAACCCTATGCCTGCATGCCGCTTCTCCAGGCAATGGAGGACGCATGTGGGGATATAGAGGTTGCCTCTGTCCAAGGTTGGATACGCCATGCTAGGAGATACTTCCCTCGATGTTTGGCAAGAGAAAACGTGATGTGATGTGGATGAAGTATTGTGGCCAGACCCAGTCCGGAGAAGAGAAGCGGCCCTACCAATTCCTGGACTGCCCCCCCGAGACCCCATTCACACACAATTGTGTTCTTTACCCTATTCTAAAGAATATACTTTTGGTTTACATATGTTTATGGTTTTGTTGTATGCTACTGTATACAACAGTAGTGTTTGGCCTAATAAATATTTTCTGTTTCTACATTGCATTGGTGTTTACAGTGTACTTGTTACCCCTCTCAGCAGATTACTTTCACTGTAGAACATTGTATTGAAATGTAGATATAAGCCTATGAAGGACCAAAGAGCTTTAGATTTAGAACAACAGTGTTTATATGGTATATCCAAAAATGTACTATTATGAAAGCAGTGTTTGCCATTTGATGCAAATGCTTCATTCTGACATGTTTTTATGACATTTTGAATGCAGTGTTACATTTTGAAGGAGATGTGAGGCATTTTGCATTTTGTGAGTGCATTTTTGGGAATTGTGTGTAGAGTTTAAAAAAAAGGAGTTTTGAAAACGTGTGTAAGCAGTTGGAAAAAACTGTATGAGGTTTGTGTTTACATGGCTAGCTGCAATCTAGCAGCAATGACAGGCTATACTGGCTTTGATTCAGTATGTCTCCTGGAAGGTGAAGAGGCACTGTGTAGTTCTGTTGGTCACCATTGTGTTCAATGAAATAGGTTTTCTCTCTGGTAGCCTATCAGACAACGTGGCTCCCTGACTTGAGTTGTGGATGGTTGAGTTAAATTATGTCCACTAGGCCTAATTACCCTGAATTTGTCTTTCCCCAGGATGCTCTTTCAGTGTATGTTCAAGGTAATTTTTTAATTTTACCTTTATTTAACTACGCAAGCCAGTTGAGAACAAATTCTTATTTTCAATGACGGCCTAGGAACAGTCAGTTAACTGCCTTGTCAGCTCAGGGATTTGAACTTGCAACCTTCCGGTTATAAGTCCAATGCTCTAACCACTAGGGTACCCTGCCGCCCCAATGCAGTGAAGGCTCTGGTGGTTGAACATCAACACTATACCTCCACCCCCTCCTGAAATAGAACCAGCACCCTTGCTTGTGGAGTTTATACAAGCAATGGAATGCTTTGATAAAGGATAAAGGTATAGTAAGTAGCCTATTGTAAACTATAACACATCTGACAAATTAGAGTAAAATGCCATTTTATCAATGGGGACATCAAACTTTGTGCAATAGAGTACAGACTGTTTGGTTTAACCTTTCTAGGGCAGGCGTTCCGCTAGCGGACCCCTCGACAACATTCCACTGAAAAGGCAGCGTGTGAAATTCAAAAATATTTATTTGAAATATGTAACTTTCACACATTAACAAGTCCAATACAGCAAATGAAATATAAACATCTTGTTAATCGTGTCCGATTTAAAAAATGCTTTACAGCAAAAGCACAACATATGATTATGTTAGGTCATAGCCAAGTCAAAAAAACAGCCATTTTTCCAGCCAAAGATAGGAGTCACAAAAAGCAGAAATATAGATCAAATGAATCACTAACCTTTGATGATCTTCATCAGATGACACTCATAGGACATCATGTTACACAATACATGTATGTTTTGGTCGATAATGTGCATATTTTTATCCAAAAAATCTCAGTTTACATTGGCGCGTTACGTGCAGTAATGTTGTGATTCCAAAACATCGGGTGATTTTGCAGAAATACTCATAATAAACATTGATAAAAGACACAACTGTTATTCACAAAATTAAAGATAGACTTCTCCTTAATGTAGCCGCTGTGTCAGATTTCAAAAAAACTTTATGGAAAAAGCATAATCTGATCACGGCGCTCAGAGCCCAAAACAGCCAGAGAAATATCCGCCATTTTGGAGTCAACAGAAGCTAGAAATAACACCATAAATATTCACTTACCTTTGATAATCTTCATCAGAAGGTACTCCCAGGAATCCCAGTTCGACAATAAATGTCTGATTGGTTCCATAAAGTCCATCATTTATATCCAAATAGCCACTTGTTGTTAGCGTGTTCAGCCCAGTAATCCATCTTCATGAGGCGCAGGCACTCGTCCAGACAAACACTCAAAAAGTTCCGTTACAGTCCTTTAGAAACATGTCAAACTATGTATTGAATCAATCTTTAGGATGTTTTTACCATAAAACATCAATAATGTTCCAACCGGAGAATTCCTGTCTGAAGAAAAGCACTGGAACGAGAGGTAACTCTGTCGGGAGCGCGCGTCATGAGACCAAAGCACTCTGCCAGACCACTGACTCACACAGATCTCATGAGCCCCTTCTTTATAGTAGAATCCTTATTCAAGTTTCTAAAGACGGTTGACATCTAGTGGAAGCCGTAGGAAGTGCAATTTGACTCCATAGACACTGTGTATTCGGTAGGCCAAGCTTTGAAAAACTACAAACCTCAGATGTCCCACTTCCTGGTTGGATTTTTCTCAGGTTTTCGCCTGCCATATGAGTTCTGTTATACTCACAGACATCATTCAAACAGTTTTAGAAACGTTAGAGTGTCTTCTATCCAATACTAATAATAATATGCATATATTAACATCTGGGACAGAGTAGGAGGCAGGTCACTCTGGGCACGCTATTCATCCAAAAGTGAAAATGCTGCCCCCTATCCCAAAAGAGTTTTAACAGTGTTTCTAAAACTCCAAACATGGTTATGCCTGATCATAGGCTTTTTGTTTTGTATGTGCCAGTAATAGCCTATGTTAATTTTATAACCAGCACTTTTGGAACCATGGCACCACCGTAGCTATATAATCCAATCACCTTGATTCCTCAACCTGCTTTGATTATTTTTGGTCAGAGTAATGATTGTCAATGACTGTTGTAAGATTTCTAACTTTCACAGACTGACCAACCTTGTTAGAGTAAGATTGTTGGTCATGAAGATGTCCCTTTCCTAAAATTAGCGAGGCCCACTACAATTCATGTCCCCATGCTTCGACCACTTTGACCAACAATATGAATCCTAAAGTTTTTTTAGAGCGACAATAGATTTGTGGGAGTACTTCCTTATTAAAACCCTAACCAGCCGTAAAATATGCATTAGATTTAAATTGGCTGCCATTTTCTGTATTTTAGCCTCTAATTAGTTTTCTCTAATTAGGATTTGTGTTGGTCTACTGGTTTTCCTGAACAACCACTCTCCTTGGATTTCTTATTGTTGCCGACTATACAGCCAGAGCTTGTGTGCTCGCCTAGGGCTTCTATTTTAGGATTAGGGTTTGGTTATGAAACATGGGTTACTAGGCCTACATTATAAATATGACACAATCAGCATTTCAGATTGGATATGAATCATCCAAATTATCAATCAACTGTAAAACACGTTCAGATACTGTAGAACCAGCAGAGCAGAAGTAACAAGAGATGAGAAGAGTAGGCTATCTCAGCTGATTTATGTGTGTGAGTGGGGGTTGAACGCTATGGCACCTTGAATGTGAAAGTGAGAGTATTTCAGTGAGTGGGCTCGGCCTAGAACAGGGAGATGATAAACGCAGGAAAGAATGTTCCTTTTGCATTGTGCCGCAGCCCCGTTTTCTACTCCTAGTTAGAGCCATATGCATTTCCTAAACTGCTCTACTCCCACTGCTCTCTAAACCATGGTTCAAAGTTCACAATTTTATAAACTCATCCCAAAAATGCAATTTAATTGGTGACAATGTTGAGTGTTTTTTAATCAGTTTGGTAAACATGTTCATCCCATTATGACATTGCCAACCACGGTGTATGGAATTATTTTACGTATTAATGGTTCCTTATAAAACTCCAATAAAATGTAAGATGGTCTTGAACTCTGTCAAAACACTGCAGTACGAAGGGCGATAATGAGTAGGCCTACATTCAGTAGTTTTTTGAAAGCATCCACGCTGAGATTACTCCGTGAGCGGCCACTTCTGTCTGCAGCTGGCCTGGTGATCGGGACGGGTTCGGCAGTCTACTTTTATAACAAATATTATGGCGTCGGTGAGGATGAACAGGTCACCGTGGAGATCGTGGACCGTGTTGTCACGGTTGAGGAGGGTACATTTACAGATTTAACAATGTCTAAATAGCAATACTGACTGTATATACATGTAGGAGGAAGGGAAGCACTGCTAAGGTACACAATAGAAGGTTTTGGTAGACAGAATGTGCTCTTTGTTTCCATTAAGTATTCCACATAAATGAAGGCATTTTAATTAATTAAATGAAGAGGGGCTTGGGCCTCCTTTCTTTTTGATAGGCAATTTACCCCTTTTACCAAAGAGCACCTTCTGTCTACCAAAACTTACTATTGTGTACCTTAGCAGCACTTCCCTTCCTCCTACATGTATATACAGTCAGTATTGCTAGGATTGAGGTCAGGGCTTTGTGATGGCCACTCCAATAGCTTGACTTTGTTGTCCTTAGGCCATTTTGTCACAACTTTGGAAGTATGCTTGGGGTCATTGTCTATTTGAAAGACCCATTTGCGACCAAGCTTTAACTTCCTGATTGATGTCTTGAGATGTTGCCTCAATATCCCCTCATAATTTTCCTACCTTATGATGCCATCTATTTTGTGAATTGCACCAGTCCCTCCTGCAGCAAAGTACCCCACAACATGATGCTGCCACCCCGTGCTTCATGGTTGGGATGGTGTTCTTCGGCTTGCAAGCCTCCCCTTTTTCCTCCAAACATAAAGATGGTCATTATGGCCAAACAGTTCTATTTTTGTTTCATCAGATCAGAGGACATTTCTCCAAAAGTGCAATCTTTGTCTCCATGTGCAGTTGCAAATCGTAGTCTGGCTTCTTCTTGCGGTTTTGGAGCAGTGGCTTCTTCCTTGCTGAGCGGCCTTTCAGCTTATGTCGACATAGGCATCCTTTTACTATAGATACTTTTCTACCTGTTTCCTCCAGCATCTTCACAAGGTTCTTTGCTGTTGTTCTGGGATTGATTTGCACTTTTCGCACCAAAGTACGTTCAACTCAAGGAGACAGGACACGTCTCCTTCCTGAGCGGTATGACGGCTGCATGGTCCCATGGTGTTTATATTTGCGTACTCTTGTTTGTACAGATGAACGTGGTACCTTCAGGTGTTTGGGAATTTCTCCAAAGGATGAACCAGACTTGTGGAGGTCTACAATAGTTTTTCTGAGGTCTTGGCTGATTTCTTTTGGGTTTTCCATAATGTCAAGCAAAGAGGCACTGAGGTTGAAGGTAGGCCTTGAAATACATCCACAGGTACACCTCCAATTGACTCAAATGATGTCAATTATGCGAACAGAAGCTTCTAAAGCCATGAAATAATTTTTGGGAATTTTCCAAGCTGTTTCAAGGCACAGTCACTTTTGACCCACTGGAATTGTGATTCAGTGAATTATAAGTGAAATAATCTGTCTGTAAACAATTGTTGGAAAAATGACTTGTGTCATGCACAAAGTAGATGTCCTAACCAACTTGCCAAAACTATAGTTTGTAAACAAGAAATTTGTGGAGTGGTTGAAAAGCGAGTTTTAATGACTCTAACCTAAGTGTATGTAAACTTCCGAATTCAACTGTACATATGCATACATACACACAAACACATGTATATATATATATATATACAGTATATATACACTGCTGAAAAAATAAGGGGAACACTTAAACAACACAATGTAACTCCAAGTCAATCACACTTCTGTGAAATCAAACTGTCCACTTAGGAAGCAACACTGATTGACAATAAATTTCACATGCTGTTGTGCAAATGGAATAGACAACAGGTTGAAATTATAGGCAATTAGCAAGACACTCCCAATAAAGGAGTGGTTCTGCAGGTGGTGACCAGAGACCACTTCTCAGTTCCTATGCTTCCTGGCTGATGTTTTGGTCACTTTTGAATGCTGGCGGTGCTTTCACTCTAGTGGTAGCATTAGACGGAGTCTACAACCCACACAAGTGGCTCAGGTAGTGCAGCTCATCCAGGATGGCACATCAATGCGAGCTGTGGCAAGAATGTTTGCTGTGTCTGTCAGCGTAGTGTCCAGAGCATGGAGGCGCTACCAGGAGACAGGCCAGTACATCAGGAGACATGGAGGAGGCCGTAGGAGGGCAACAACCCAGCAGCAGGACCGCTACCTCCGCCTTTGTGCAAGGAGGAGCACTACCAGAGCCCTGCAAAATGACCTCCAGCAGGCCACAAATGTGCATGTGTCTGCTCAAACGTTCAGAAACAGACGCCATGAGGGTGGTATGAGGGCCCGACGTCCACAGGTGGGGGTTGTGCTTACAGCCCAACACCGTGCAGGAAGTTTGGCATTTGCCAGAGAACACCTAATTGGCATATTCGCCACTGGCGCCCTGTGCTCTTCACAGATGAAAGCAGGTTCACACTGAGCACGTGACAGACATGACAGAGTCTGGAGATGCCGTGGAGAACGTTCTGCTGCCTGCAACATCCTCCAGCATGACCGGTTTGGCGTTGGGTCAGTCATGGTGTGGTGTGGCATTTCTTTGGGGGGCCGCACAGCCCTCCATGTGCTCGCCAGAGGTAGCCTGACTGCCGTTAGGTACCGAGATGAGATCCTCAGACCCCTTGTGAGACCATATGCTGGTGCGGTTGGCCCTGGGTTCCTCCTAATGCAAGACAATGCTAGACCTCATGTGGCTGGAGTGTGTCAGCAGTTCCTGCAAGAGGAAGGCATTGATGCTCTGGACTGGCCTGCCCGTTCCCCAGACCTGAATCCAATTGAGCACATCTGGGACATCATGTCTCGCTCCATCCACCAACGTCACATTGCACCACAGACTGTCCAGGAGTTGGCGGATGCTTTAGTCCAGGTCTGGGATGAGATCCCTCAGGAGACCATCCGCTACCTCATCAGGAGCATGCCCAGGCATTGTAGGGAGGTCATACAGGCACGTGGAGGCCACACACACTACTGAGCCTCATTTTGACTTGTTTTAAGGACATTAAATCAACGTTGGATCAGCCTGTAGTGTGGTTTTCCACTTTAATTTTGAGTGTGACTCCAAATCCAGACCTCCATAAATTTGATTTCTATTGATAATTTTTGTGTGATTTTGTTGTCAGCACATTCAACTATGTAAAGAAAAAAGTATTTAATAAGAATATTTCAATAATTCAGATCTAGGATGTGTTATTTTAGTGTTCCCTTAATTTTTTTGAGCAGTGTATTTCATATATATTTTCCTTTATTACTTTCTAACCCTACCACCCCTCCCCTAATTGGAGTAAACAGGCGAACAATAACACTTAGACCTCTACTTCCAGGTTATACGTACTATATACTACTTTACAATAGTTATATTTTGTTTGATGTTAGTCCTGTCCTTCCTCTACCCTCAACCTCTCTCATCTATTTCTGATGTCCATCCAGTTTGATTCTATTTGCCATATATTTTTAACTGTGTTGTTTCACAGATGAACCATTTTAGGAGATAAGGTCAGAACCAGAAAAAGCTTTGCTATTGACTACAAAGGTTCTATTTGCTATTTTATGAGTGTGTTAAGATCGCACGATGGGGTTGGGGGGATATCAGTGTACAAGTATGTGTAAACAACATCTTAGAATCAAGTTCGTAGTATTTCAGCAGTAGCACTTAGTGGATATTGTGTAGTGATGAAGAATGAGGCAATAATTGACCATGAACCATATCACTTTCCACAGGAGAAACAGAATCATAAAACAAGTAAACTCTAATGGTGTTCCCTACCCCTTTGTAAGCTATATGTCTCCTATAACTGTCTTAGATGTACACCATTTGAAAGTGAATATCTAAAATTAAGGACTATTAAAGGTCTATATCTATCAGGCTTGATGGCTTATTGTGAGTCATTATTATGAGGAGGCGAGCATGCATCACCTGCTTGCATTGTGAGACTAGATATGCAGACATTGTTCTTGACATTGATGAACTTGTCAATCCAGTTACTGTATATGCCATTAATGTAACAGGTTAACCTATTAGTAGAAATAACTGTGAAAAATAAATCAATGCTGTCCTCTAATGGGCTAGAGGGCTTATTGCACCTGCAGGAGGGTTACTTACTGGCTCTTGGAGTTGACCGGAAATTCATGTTGCTTCTTTCAAATCTGATGAATATACAATCAGTATTATTACAAAGACAACTGTATTAATATTATAGAAGGCTACAATAAAAGTCCTAAAATAATCTATTTCTTGTGTGGTGGGACCCCTACTCATCTTGTACCAGGTAGGACAGAATTATTGTTTCAACATCCATTTAATAGAATGATCATTTAATCCCTCTTGTTTGAATCAAAGCAGAGGCTTATATCTAAACTCAGATGACCAATGATGATTTGAACCCAATATTTATTCAAAATCTGCATAGGGGAGAGTGAGGTAATTTGAGCTAAAGGGGTGAGTTGAGCCACCCTCATTTCGAGGAAACCATACACAAAATGAACCATTTGACAACTATTTAGGAAGCGGTCATCATTTCATGGAGTTTATGAAGAATGAAACCACATGGAAAAGAGATAAGCAAGTAAGGTCCCTAAACAAATTTTCACCAAGTCAAATTAATTTATTGTGTTAGAGGTTTCATTATGCTTATTTCTAAACCAAAGTAGATCATTTTAAGATTGTTCTATACATCAGTTGGGGTCTCTAGAAGCTTTAATATGAGGTCCTAAACCTGTCATGAAAGTGCATCATTGTAGCTGTGTCAGCAAATAAAGTCTAAATGTTTTCCTTTGGGTAAGTTGAACCAATGGCTATGAGACAAGTTGAGCCAATGACTGAGCCAATGGAAAGTTGAGCAAACTGAAGAATTGTCTTCCCAGGTGTAATGCAATAAATTATTGCTTGGGTATGAGGCAACAACAAGGACTGACCTATGTAAAAAGTGTTTTAAAAAAGTACAAAGTGGCCTCCCGAGTGAAGCAGCGGTCTAAGGTACTGATCACTGCTAAAGGCGTCACTTCAGATCTGGGTTCGATCCCGGGCTGTGTCTCAGACAGCCTTGACTGGGAGATCCAAGAGGTGGTGCACAATTGGCCCAGTGTCGTCTGAGTTAGGGGAGAGTTTGGCCGGCTGGGACGTCCTTGTCCCATCGCACTATACCGACTCCTTGTGGCGGCCGGGCGCGTGCACTCTGGCTTCAGTCGCCAGCTGTACAGTGTTTCCTCCTACACATTGGTGCTGCTGGCGGGGTCGTGTTTCAGATGATGCATGGCTCTCGACCTTCACTTCTCCTGAGTCCGTAGGGAAGTAGCAGTAATGGGACAAGACTGAGTATCACAAAATTGGAGAGAAAAAGGGGTAATTTACAAAATACATTTTAAAAATGTAAGTGTTTGTTAGGTTAGGTCTGTTCAACTCTGGTCTGACCAATCTGATTCCACGCTTCAAGATTGCTTCAATCACGTGGACTGGGATATGTTCCGGATAGACTCAGTCAACAACATTGATGTAAACGCTGATTCGGTGTGCGAGTTTAATAGCAAGTGCATCAGTGATGTTGTACCCACGGTGACTATTAAAACCTTCCCCAACTAGAAACTGTGGATTGATTGCAGCATTCAGGCAAAACTGAAAGCGCAAACCACTGCTTTAAATCATGGCAAGGCGACCAGAAACATGACCGAATCTTACACAAAATATATTTGACAATTAAATGTGAAGTAATGCTAAAAACAACAAGCAGTTAATTATTCTTGGACTGTGCTAAACATGGAGATGGGAGATGTTTGGCTGCTTTGATTGACTGATACCTAATGATTTTCAACATCAAGTGACTGACTGGTTTAGGTATGGGCTTAGCAAATAGCACATGGGTAGACCATACTTCAGGTCTCAAGAATGCAGCAATGCTAACTTATTATTTTGCTATACATACTGTATCTATTACCTTGGGTGAGATCATGCCTATGGACACCCAGTTGCATTGTCAATGTTTGGATAAACCTCAAATGTGTTAACTTGGCTTTTACACAATGATTCAGTCTCTAGTTTTTTGCACCTAATTTGTTCATGGACAGTTCCACAAGTCCATGTATTCGGTTCATCCCCTTTGAACTATCTCTTCTTCATATTCAGACCTACAAAGGCTGATTACCTGTGAAATCTGCCACAATCCTCCACCCCTCTACACAGGATGTTTTGATACAGATTTAGGATTTTAATTTTAATTTGAATTATGTTTTAGTCCCATGCTTGGAGGTTGAAGACTTTGACACAATGAATGTGAAAGTGAGAGTGGTTCAGTGAGTGGGCTCGGCCTAGAACAGGGAGATGATAAACGCAGGAAAGAAAGTTCCTTTTCAGAACCATGGAGAGCGCATTATGCATTGTTGCGCAGCCCCTTTTTCTACTCCTAGTTAGAGCAATATGTATTTGCTAAACTGCTCTTCACCCACTGCTCTCGAAACCATAGTTCATAGTTCACAAATTTATAAACTCACAAATCATCCCCAAAATGCAATTTAATTGATGTCACTGTTGAGTGTTTTTTAATCAGTTTGGTAAACATGTTCCTCCCATTGTGACATTGCCAACCATGACGTATGGAATAATTTGACGTATTAATAGTTCTCTATAAATCCCTTTAATTCTAAGAAAGTGTCATATGGTCTTGAACTCGGTCAAATCACTGCAATGTGAAGGGCGATAATGAGTAGGCCTACGTTCAGTAGTTTTTTGAAAGCAACCACGCTGAGATTGCAGCTGGCCTGGTGATTGCGACGGGTTCGGCAGTCTATTACGACATCAGTGGGGATGAACCCGCCACCGTGGAGATCGTGGACCGTGTTGTCACGGTTGAAGAGGGTACATTTACATATATTAAAATGTCTAAATAGCAATACTGACTGTATAAACCTGTAGGAAAAAAGGAGGAAGGGAAGCGCTGCTAAGGTACACAATAGTAGCTTTTGGTAGACAGAAGGTGCTCTTTGGTAAAAGGGGTAAATTGGCCGTCAAAAAGAAAGGAGGACCAAGGCACTCTTCATATCATTAATATAATGCATTTATTTGTATGGAATGTTCAATGGAAAGTTTTTAAACATTGTTTCCCTTGAACATGACATACAAATGAAGGCATTTTAATGAATGATATGAAGAGTTCCGTGGTCCTCCTTACTTTTTGACATGCTGTATATAGTCCGGACTGAAACTATATTCAGGCGTCGTCTAAAATGGCACCCTATACCCTATTCCTTATTTCTTTTTCCCAGGGCCCAGTTTTACATGGTCAAAAGGCTCTGGTTAATAGTAGCACACTAAATAGGGAATAGGGTGCCATTTAGGACTGATTTGATGACATGATGATGGCTAGTAATTCCACTATTATCAACAACAAACGAACATGCTCCTCTGAAACCAAACCTTTTCTTTAGGTTTAATTGAAGATATTGGTACATTACGCAGACACATAAATACAATGTGATATCATACCAATATAAACACAATTCAATTATAAGATCAGCCAAACTACATGGACAGATGTTTGGTGTCTTGTAGTATTTCATCAACTTAGAGAAAATAATCCTTTATTGTTTATTCATAAAGATCATGATCCCACCCTGGACCAGGAGGACCCAGTCCTTGTTCAGGTAAGAATACTGTAGGCCTATCAATAGTCTGGGTACCGGTCGGTTTCTGCTCTCTTGCCAATTCCATCGTGGCAAAATGATATTTGCATGACAATCCCATAAGGAGTTGTTAGAGAGCTGAAACCGCCTGGCACCCAGGCTACAACAACACTGCTTCATTATCAGGACTGGTTCAATAACAATCTGACATTCAAACTGTAATTAATTCCTCGGTAGAAGGATCCATGGACTCAGGTCTTGCCTCGTCAAGAGGAGGTCAGAGTTCACCTATTATGAGGACGCCCAGGTATGCCTCATTGTTTCTCTGTGGTAGGATTTATTTCAGTGTTTGGTTGAGGGGTTTTCAACATTGTGGTTGGGCTGACGGTGTTGTTTGTTAAACAGCAGGTGGATATCTCCACCACAGTGGAGGGGTTCCAGGAGAGGGGGGGGATGACATGATGACATATCAGTTCTCTTATGCTAATTAGTTTCAGACGATGATTACACTCCCGCATGCGGGTTTGGGAGTCGCTACAAATCTACTTTGAAACAAAAGTATACACTTCACACACATGGATAAGGTCTTAAAAAAGAAGACACCTCGAGTTGAAACACTTTATATACACTACCGGTCAAAAGTTTTTGAACACCTACTGATTCAAGGGTTTTCTTTATTTTTACTATTTTCTAAGGCTTAGAATAATAGTGAAGACATCAAAACTATGAAAGAATACATGGAATCATATAGTAACCAAAGAAGTGTTAAACAAATCAAAATATATTTTATGTTTAAGATTCTTCAAATAGCCACCCATTCCTTGATAACAGTTTTCTACACTTTTGTCACACTCTTGGCATAGGAAATATTAGTTATTATGTGGATTATAATTTACATTTTCGTAGGGGTTGATAGAGTTTTCGTTAGGGCAAATCAAGTCTGACATTTCCAAGTGGAAATTACAAACTTTAAAAGCCTTTTTAAAACTAAAATACACTACAAGTGTCTCAGCAACAAACGAGTAATCAATTTAAGATCCTACATTGGTATGGTTTTTATAAATCCTGCAGTTGTAACATAGGCAAACATAAAAGGATATCTTAATCTTATGGCATTAATGTTTTATCATCTTAAGTTGCACATTTGTTTTTAAGCATTTCTATTTACAGGAGTTACTTTGGAAACCAAGGGACAACCAACTTCTCTCTGAGGCTGGCCGGTATCCGACGTGCTATGGAGGTGAGAAAGTTTACCACCTTTTGAATTTCATTTGATGTACATTTCTGTACCATTTCTAAATGTACTGTCTTGTTCTCACAGGCTCTGACATCCTCAGACAGTACCTCCCTTAATTACCTCACCCACGCTGGGAGGATGGTGTTGAGTGGACTGTCCGAGCTCAACCAGCAGGTAACCATTCAAATAATTGTACAACATTCATCACACCAGATATATAGTTCCCACTGGGTACAGATGTCATTTCAGCGTGTCGTGTTTAGTTACATTTGGTTGAGTTGTCAACAAATTTGAATTCAATGAGAAAATAAATACAACAAATCTACCATGTCATTGGACTTAGGATAAAAGTTTGGTGAAAAAAATATGTTGATGACTTTTTTCAATTCCAATCAGTTTTCCATGTTGATTCAACATCATCACATTACATTTTTGTTGTTGAAATGACAAGGAAACGACGTTGATTCAAGCAGTCTTTGCCCAGTGGCTTACATTTAGGCAATAGTTATTCATAAGGTTTAGTTGAAAAGTTCCAATGTCTTACAAGCCAAACAATCAGAGGCCCTCTGAATTACAGACCTGAATCTTTGAGTTTATGATCCAAGTTCTAAGGAATTTTATGATTATTTTGTTTTGAGGATGTGAGGAAGTTTCAGCAGGCCTACGACATCCTGGTGAACTTCATTAATGAGCCAGCAAACAGGGAGCAACTAGAGCTGGAGATGGCTCTTGTAGGAATAGGTTGACATGCAAGCTTGAGCGTTAGCTGCAGGCACCGTCTGCTCATCCAACATCTACTCAATGAGACTTTCTAAAGTGCTTGTCAATGAAAAAGATGTAATTATCTTATTTGTTCGACTTCTTATCAACCACATCAACTTCACAGATGTATTTTATGAATTTGTTCTACAAAACTTTCTAGAAGGAAAAACATATCTTCCAACATCTGTAAGTGGCCCTAATAATGTGAACATCCTGTTTATCTACACTATCCACACTGTAGCCATACAAGGTGTCATGATGTTGGCCTGGGAGAGGTTTATGACAGTCATAAATACCTCTTCCCCCCTTTTTCCTCTCTCTACCCTACTGATGTTACATTTGCAAACACCTTGCTTAACATAGAGATTCTGGGAACATCAGAAGGTGGGGGGAAATGAACAATATTCTGGTAAACCCGACCAATTGAACATATGCGGTGGTACTTAATGAATATGATGTCAGTTCGGTTGTCATCTGAGACATTCTCATCAATAATAAGATGATATAAACTCTCCAGTGGAAAGTCTACACATCAGAGTTATCGGATTCCAATGGAATTGTTGTTCAATTTAAATGTTTGAATATGAAATTACTCGTGATGGGATGAAATGTGATTTTAGCTTCTAAAATGTGAGATTTGGGTTTTCATAAGGTCAGGGCTCTGCTCAACCACTGTGAAGGGACATGGGCTATAAAACTTTTCAAACACACACTCCTCTCCCTTCCTATATAAGCCCTTGACGACAATATAACCTCCTGTTCCGAGGATGTAGGACGAAGGTCCGATGTCAGAATGGTTCAGATAATAACTACAGAATGAAGCCAACATCAGCGTGAGCTTTGGTTGCGAATGGTATGAACTTTGAACTCTTATTCACTACAGAAGTGATACCTCCTAGCCATTGAGTTAGCAACAGCAGCTGCAAACGAGGGTTAGGAAGGAACAGACAGAGTATCCCGTCTACCACACAACGACGTTACTACAACGTATCCAACTGACAACAAGAGACATTCTTCAAAGGACAAAGGACTCGGTTTGGCAACACGGCCTTCCATCTACCACCAACCTACCGAAGCGCAGCTCAGAGTAAATATTTATTGCATTTTCCTTTTCCAAATGGGCGGTAATTTAGAATGCATAAAATACTGTATTTACGATAGCACAGCTTCGCCCATTGTTCCTCAGTCTTGCCGCCCTGTCACTCAAACCCAGACCCTTTTCTTTTGTGTAACAAGCTGTCATATCTGTTCCGCCCACTAGGGACGTTTTCCTTCATGACGTAATTTGTAATCAAGTTATGATTAATTATGTGTATGAGTAATTCTGTGTGATTAGTTAGGTATTTAGTAAATAAATAATTAAACCCAATTTTTTTATTGCTGATTCAACTTGTTTGCCAGGGTTCAAGAATTTATAACTTTCAGATGAGAATGAATTAAGGTGACGATTAATATTGGCTGCTATTGATGTAAAATATTACTAGGTCTTTAAGAGTTTATTCGGAAGATAACAGCTCTATAAATATTATTTTGTGGTGCCCCGACTCTCTAGTTAATTACATTTACATGATTAGCTCAATCAGGTAATATTAATTACGGAGAAATTATTTTATAGAATTGCATGTCATATCACTTAATCCGGCATAGCCAAAGACACGACACAGGTCTGTAGACACTCACTCATGTCCCCTGTTCCTACTCCAGAGGCCCGGTACCTTCTTTTATCTGTTCATGGAAGTGATAATGAGGATTCATTGTTGGTCTCGTCGTTGTTGGTAATCAAGCCTACCACTGTAGTGTCATCTGCAAATTTGATGATTGAGTTGGAGGTGTGAATGGCCACTTTAGTCATGGGTGAGTACAGCAGAGGGCTGAGAACGCACCCTTCTGGGGCCCCAGTGTTGAGGATCAGCGGGGTGGAGATGTTGTTTCCTACCCTCACCACCTGGGGGTGGCCCGTCAGAAAGTCCAGGACCCAGTTCCACAGGGCGGGGTCGAGAAACAGGGTCTTGAGCTTAATGACGAGTTTGGAGGGTACTATGGTGTTAAATGCTGAGTTGTAATCGATGAACAGCATTCTTACATAAGTATTCCTCTTGTCCAGATGAGTTAGGGCAGTGTGCAGTGTGATTGCGATTGTGTCGTCTGTGGACCTACTGGGGCAGTAAACAAATTGCAGTGAGTCTAGGGTGTCAGGTAGGGTGGAGGTGATATGATCCTTGACTAGTCTCTCAAAGCACTTCATGATGATGGAAGTGAGTGCTTCGGGGCGATGGTCGTTTAGCTCAGTTACGTTAGCTTTCTTGTGATCAGGAAGAACGGTGGCCCCCTTGAAGCATGTGGGAACAGCAGATTGGGATAGGGATTTATTGAATATGATTGGAAACACACCAGCCAGCTGGTCTGCGCCTGCTCTGAGGACGCGGCTAGGGATGCCGTCTGGGCCGTCAGCCTTGCGAGGGTTAACACGTTTAAATGTTTTACTCACGCTGGCTGTGGTGAAGGAGAGCCCGCAGGTTTTGGTAGCCAGCCGTGTCAATGGCACTGTATTGTCCTCAAAGCATGCAAAGAAGTTGTTTAGTTTGTCTGGAAGCAAGACATCGGTGTCCAAGACGAGGCTGGTTTTCTTTTAGTAATCTGTGATTGACTGTAGACCCTGCCACATACAGGGTCATACATCACATGTGTCTGATCCGTTGATATGCGACTCTACTTTGTCTCTATACTGTAACGGTTCTCCTCGTCATCTGAGGAAGAGTAGTCAAGATCGGACCAATGCGCAGCGTGGTATGTGTCCATGTTAATATTTAATAAATCAACTGAACATCGAAGCAATCTTGAAGCGTGGATTCAGATTGGTCAGACCAGCATTGAAAAGACCTGAGCATGGGTGTTTCCTGTTTTAGTTTCTGTCTAAAGGCTGGGAGCAACAAAATGGAGTCGTGGTCAGATTTGCCGAAAGGATGGCGAGGGGTGTCTGAACAAAAGGACTTGAGTTCCTGTATGTCGTTATGATCACACCACAACTCGTTAATCATAAGGTATACACCCCTGCCCTTCTTCCTACCAGAGAGATGTTTGTTTCTGTTGGCACAATGCGTGAAGATACCGGGTGACTCTACTGACTCTGAAAACGTTTCCGAGTGAGCCATGTTTCCGTGAAACAGAGTATGTTACAATCTCGTATGTTACAATCGCGTCTCTTTGGAAGGCAAACCTTGCTCGAATTTCATCTACCTTGTTGTCAAGAGACTGGACATTGGCGAGTAGTATACTCGGGAGCAGTGAGAGATGTGCCCATCTACGGAGTCTGACCAGAAGACCGCTCCATCTGCCCCTTCTGTGGCGCCGTTGTATTTGGACTGGGATGCAATCCATTGTCCTGGGTGGTGGTCCAAACAGAGGATCCGATTCGGGAATGTCGTATTCCTGGTCGTAATGTTGGTAAGTTGACGTTGCTCTTATATCCAATAGTTCTTCCCGGCTGTATGTAATAAGATTTAAGATTTCCTGGCGTAACCTTGTAAGAAATAATACATATAAAACCAAAATACTGCATAGTTTCCTAAGAACGCAAAATGATGCAACAATTTCTGTCGGCGCCATCTCACGTAGGGGAAAGTGGGGTAAGTTAATTAAGACATTTTTTACATTCGGTATCACTCCGCCAAGAGAAATATAGTATTCTTTCTAACAAAGATATCTACCGTAATTGCCGGACTATTAAGCGCACCTGAATATAAACCGCACCCACTGAATTATTAAAAAATATGTATTTTGTACATAAATAAGCCGCACATGTCTATAAGCCGCAGGTGCCTACCGGTACATTGAAACAAATTAACTTTACACAGCCTTTAAACGAAACACAGCTTGTAACAAAAATAAATAGGCTTTAACGAAACACGGCTTGTAACAAAAATTAAAACAGTAGCCTACCAAGCCTCCTCCTGTGCACTGAAACCACTGAAGTCATGTCCTTCGGTGTCGGAGTTGAATAGCCTCAAAATGGTTTCATCCGATGTTGGATCGTTTTCATTGTCGCTCTCGTCACTTTCATCCGGAGGCAAATTCCCCGCTGAGCTCATGCTGCCCCTTCAACACGCAGCAGTCCAGCCTTTCGAAACCCGTTGATGATAGTGGATTTTTTTGACAATGCTCCACGCTGTCAGGACCCACTGGCAGACTTGACCATAAGTTACTCTTCGCCTGCGGCCCGTTTTAGTGAAGGATTTCTCCCCACTTGTCATCCAAGCCTCCCACTGAACACGGAGCGTCACCTTAAATGCACGATTTACACTGATGTAGAGTGGCTGCAAATACTTTGGGCCATCTGCTTTTCTTCCCTCTGAAAGGTTTGTTGTCTTTTTGCACTGAGTCAGTTCCTCACGCTGCTGTTTACAAAGTCTTATAATCGACTCATTAAGGCCAAGCTCCCATGCAGCAGCTCTATTTCCTTTTCCAACAGCCAGATCGATCGCCTTCAACTTGAAAGCTGCATCATATGCATTTCTCCGTGTCTTTGCCATGATGAGGGTGACGAAATTACTACCGTAATCAGAATGATGGGAAGTTTGAGCGCGCTCGATTCACGTCACATTATGTGACGGTGCTCAGTTTTTTGGCAGCGGCATGAATCTTGCGAAAGCGGGAAAAATCCATAAATTAGCCGCGTCATTGTATAAACCGCGAGGTTCAAAGTGTGGGAATAAAGTAGCGGCTTATAGTCCGGAAATTACGGTACATATATTTCAGGATGTTCTGTATTCCTGACAATAATTAGAATTCATGTAAACCCAAAAAGTATCTATCTTGGCACAACTTACACCTGACATAGGGTTAAGCCGCCTACACATTTCTGTACTGAATTAAATATTGTATTACCACA
Organism: Oncorhynchus tshawytscha; assembly: GCF_018296145.1. Taxonomy (NCBI): domain Eukaryota; kingdom Metazoa; phylum Chordata; class Actinopteri; order Salmoniformes; family Salmonidae; genus Oncorhynchus; species Oncorhynchus tshawytscha. The sequence goes on from NC_056441.1 coordinate 33,781,639, forward strand.
ACTTTTTAAAAAGCATGTCTACCTTTATTTCCCAAACAACTCAACCCAAACATCCAACCTGTTAGATTCTAGGTTGAACTTGGAACATTGTTATAATCAGAAGTTAATGGTTATCTGTAGGAGCCAGATGGCTTTGGAATGTGTAGGGGAGATGGGTGGAGATCTAAGAACCTAACAATGTCCCTGAGGGAGAGAGGATAATGTATAACGTTTACATTATGTCAGGATATGTCACTGTTAGCCATCAGGGATCTTATGGGAGGGATCCTCTGGGAGGAGAAGTGACACTGTCTGGTATCAATCACCATGACAGCCTTGAGTAGGAGAGGAGTAAGCACTATGGGTTAGAGGTCAGGTCAGATGAAGTGAGGAAGAACAGATATCACTAAGGTTCTGTCTAGAAACAGAGATGCATTGGATGTTCAGATGTGGAGGAGGAGACTAAGCCTAGGAGAAAGGGTTAAATATCAGTGCTTGTTTGAAATGTCGTTGTCTAAATGCATCTGTATTGACCCTTTGGGAAGAATTCAACTTGGTTAAAACTTGTTATGGCTGCAATCCCCCTATCGGGATAAGTGTCATCAACAACCGCTGAATAGCATAGCGCTACATTCAATAAATATTACTACAAATATTTATATTCATGAAATCACAAGTGCAATATAGGAAAACACAGTTTAGGCTTTTGTTAATCCACCTGTCATGTCAGATTTAGAAATTATGCTTTACAGCGAAAGCAATCCAAGCATTTGTGTAAGTTTATCGATAGCATAACAAAACATTATGTACGCTAAGCATTAGGTAGCTAGGTCACATAAATCAGAAAAGCAATCAAATTAATTGTTTATCTTTGATGATCTTCGGATGTTTTCACTCACGAGACTCCCAGTTACACAACAAATGTTCCTTTTGTTCCATAAAGATTATTTTTATATCCAAAATACCTCCGTTTGTTTGTAACGTTATGTTCAGAAATCCACAGGAAAGAGCGGTCATGACAAAGCAGACGAAAATTCCAAATAGTTTCCATAATGTCCACAGAAACATGTCAAACATTTTTTATAATCAATCCTCATGTTGTTTTTAAAATATGTAATTGATAATATATCAACCAACTGTTTTTCCTCAGGGTTTCGCCTGCAATATCAGTTCTGTTATTACTCACAGATAATATTTTGACAGTTTTGGAAACTTTAGAGTGTTTTCTATCCAATACTACTAATAATATGCATATATTAGCAACTGAGACTGAGGAGCTGGCCGTTTACAATGGGCACCTTTTCATCCAAGCTACTCAATACTGCCCCTGCAGCCATAAAAATGTAAGCTTTTCTAGTGTCCGTTGATTTATTTACTCTGAGAAGTAGAACCTAACAAACCCAGTCACAATCACTTTTTTTGTATTTCAATCATTTTATGCATCTTCTAACATAGGTTTAACACCTAACAAAATCATCTATTTTTTAAAATGTATTTTGTACTTTTTTTTACCCCTTTTTCTCCAAATTTTGTGATATCCAATGGGACAAGATATCCAGTCTTGTCCCATCGCTGCTACTCCCCTATGGACTCGGGAGAGGTGAATGTCGAGAGCCATGCATCCTCTGAAACACGACCCCGCCAAGCTTCTTGACACACTAGTGTGCATGCGCCCGGCCACCACAAGGAGTCGCTAGAGTGCGATGGGACATCCCAGCCGGCCAAACCCACCCCTAACCCAGACGACGCTGTGCCAATTGTGCACCACCTCATGGATCTCCTGGTCAAGGCCGTCTTCAACACAGCCCGGGATCGAACCCAGATCTGAAGTGACACCTCTTGCAGTGATCAGTACCTTAGACCGCTGCATCACTCAGGAGGCCACTTTGTACTTTTTTAAAACACTTTTTTACATAGGTCAGTCCTTGTAGTTACCTCATACCCAAGCAATAATGCCTTGCATTACGCCTGGGAAGAAAATACTTCAGTTTGCTCAACTTTCCATTGGCTCAATCATTGGCTCAACTTGTCTCATGGCCGTTGGTTCAACTTACCCCAAGGAAAACATTTTGACTTTATTAGCCGACACAGCTACAATGATGCACTTTCATGACAGGCTTAGGACCTCATATTAACACTTCTAGAGACCCCAACTGATGTATAGAACAATCTTAAAGTGATCTACTTTGGTTTAGAGACAAGCATAATGAAACCTCTAACACAATAAATTAATTTGACTTGGTGAAAATCTGTTTTTTGGACCTAACTTGCTTATCACTTTTTCCATGTGGTTTCTTTCTTCATAGACTCCATGAAATGATGACTGCTTCCTAAATATTTGTAAAATTATTCATTTTGTGTATGGTTTCCTCAAAACGAGGGTGGCTCAAATTACCCCACTCTCCCTTATGCAGATTTTGAATAAATATGTGGTTCAAATCATCATTGGTCATCTGAGTTTAGATTTTAGCCTCTGCTCTGATTCAAACAAGAGGGATTAAATGATCATCATATCTAATGGATGTTGGAAGAATAATTCTGTCCTACCTGGTACAAGATGAGTAGGGGTCCCACCACACAAGAAGTAGATTATTTTAGGACTTTTATTGTAGCCTTCTATAATATTAATACAGTTGTCTATGTAATAATACTGATTGTATATTCATCAGATTTGAAAGAAGCAACATGAATTATGGTCAACTACAAGAGCCAGTAAGTAACCCTCCTCCAGGTGCAATAAGACCTCTAGCCCACTAGAGGACAGCATTGATTTATTTTCACAGTTATGGCTACAAATAGGATAACCTGTTACATTAATGACATGTTCTGTAACTGGAATGACAAGTTCATCAATGTCAAGAACAATGTCTGCATATCTAGTCTCACAATGCAAGCAGGTGATGCATGCTTGATTTGTTTCCTGAGGCCATGTTCTGTGGAAAGTCTGAGGGTGCTGTCTTTCTGACGCTTCCTGTTTCCTTCTGTGCATAACACGTTGTGGTCTGAAGTTGAACAAAACAGATGACTCATAATAAGTCATCAAGACTGATAGATATAGACTATATTTTGGCCTGTAAGTCCTTTAATTTGAGATTTTCACTTTCAAATGGTGTACATCTAAGACAGTTATAGGAGACATATATCTTGTAAAGGGGTAGGGAACACCATTAGAGTTTACTTGCTTTATGATTCTATTTCTCCTGTGGAAAGTGTTATGTTTCATGGCCAATTATTGCCTCATTCCTCCCATTGCACAACATCCACTAAGTGCTACTGCTGAAATGCTACAAACTTGTTCATAAAATGTTGTTTACACATACTCGTGCACTGATATCCCCCCAACCTCATCATGCGATCTTAACACACTCATAAAATAGCAAATAGAATCTTTGTAGTCAATAGCAAAGCTTTTTCTGGTTCCAAAATTAAAGTAAAAAATATATGGCAAATAGGAATCAAACTGGATGGACATCAGAAATAGATGAGAGAGGTTGAGGGTAGAGGAAGGACAGGACTAACATCAAACAAAATATAACTATTGTAAAGTAGTATGTAGTACATATAACCTGGAAGTAGAGGCCTAAGCGTTGTTGTTCACTAGTTTACTCCAATTAGGGGAGGGGTGGAAATATAGTAATAAAGGAAACATATTTTAAAATATATGCATGTATTATTTTTTTATTTAACCAATTAAGTCAGTTAAGAACAACTTCTTATTTACAATGACAGCCTACCGGGAAACAGTGTGTTAACTGGCTTGTTCAGGGGGAGAACGACAGATTTTTACCTTGTGAGCTCGATTCAATCCAGCAACGTTTCAGTTACTGGCCCAACGCTCTAACCACTAGGTTACCTGCCGCCCCCGAGCTGATAAACATAAATATATATTTCCCCCCCAAAATATATGGGGGATTGGAAACGATGCAAACAATTACATTGACAGAAGATACAATCTATCTGCAATATTAAAGCTGATCTACCTCTAAAACAAAATAAAACCTTTTATTTTTAAATGGTCCATCTGCAGTGTTTCCAGAAAGCTCAGGGGAATATTAATGTTGTGGAATTATCACTGATTGATTCAAAACTTGAAGCAATTTATAAAGACCATCCAATCGTCACATTCATTGCAAAGACTGTACAGCAGGACTTTAATTCAGACATGGATTAGAAATGAAATGCCATTCGCCGGTCTCAAAAACTCTTTGTAACAAGCAGAACAGTCAGTGATCAGACAGATACTAAGGCTGCATGCATAGATGTGGCCCTGACACTAATTGAGGTGGTTGTCTGTTGGTCCTAGATATCCACTTTAAATTTGAATAGTACTTAAATGAGGTTAGCAACTGCTGTGACTGAACAGGCAGACTGATGTCCGATTCAAGTCCATTAGTTTCCCCGGAAATGGAATATCTTAAAAAAGAAGGACAAATCAATTGAAAGTAGACCAGGGATGAAATCTTATCGTGCTGGAAGCAGGGAGTCCTGACAAAGAAGCAGATTATATATATATATATATATATATAGCAGGTTATATTTTCTCTTTGAGGATTTCATAGGTGATTTTGGTCAAATGTAAGCTATTTTTCTTTCATATATCACACTTGAATGGACTTCACTTAGCTCCCACAGCATTGGACTGAAATGCATCGAGGCAGAGGTAGAGGTAATATCGTGAGATACTGAAATGTGACGACGCATATCATGCACATTCATACTGTGATAATGACAAATACATATTATATCGCCCAGTCCTAATGCAGATGGCTTATGTTGTGAAGCAAGGATGATGATTCCATGCCCTCATAAAGATCCCAACATAAATCAATATCTACATCATCAACTGACACTGAATCAGTGTCCCCATTAAGCTATCAAAATGATATCTCCTGGTATTTTCATTGGGCAAACTGAATTCAGAGTTCCTTAATAGGCTTGCAAAAGTTTCTCATTTTTCCAGGACTGTTTGGAATTCCCACTCATAGCTTGCCTTCCTCAACCAGTTTGTTCAGGTCTCTGCAGATCTTGGTGAGATTAGGCCAGAGAGGGCCACCGGGGGTGTAGAGGTTGGTCAGTAGGTCTTGGTCAGAGTAATGGTTGAAGACATGCCGAATGCGCCCGAGGGATTTGGGAGTCAGGTGTTTCTCTACGAGCTTCAGCAGGATGTCCCTACAATCTGTCAGAAGCTCTGTCATGACAGCCTTATCAAATGTGAACTCCACCTGGGCCAAATAGACAGAGAATAAGATATTAGTGACAGCACAATAGTAATTACAACACAGTTATTATGAAGATATCCCTCTAGTGGTGTGGAGGCTGTGCTTTAACAAAGTGGGTGGGGTTATATCCTGCCTGTTTGGCCCTGTCCGGGGGTATCATCGGATGGGGCCACAGTGTCTCCTGACCCCTCCTGTCTCAGCCTCCAGTATTTATGCTGCAGTAGTTTATGTGTCGGGGGCTAGGGTCAGTCTGTTATATCTGGAGTACTTCTCCTGTCTTATCCGGTATCCTGTGTAAATTTAAGTATGCTCTCTCTAATTCTCTCTTTCTCTCTTTCTTTCTCTCTCTCGGAGGACCTGAGCCCTAGGATCTTGCCTCAGGACTACCTGGCATGATGACTCTTTGCTGTCCCCAGTCCACCTGGCCGTGCTGCTGCTCCAGTTTCAACTGTTCTGCCTGCGGCTATGGAACCCTGACCTGTTCACCGGATGTGCTACCTGTTGTTTGCAACTCTCTAGAGACAGCAGGAGCAGTAGAGATACTCTTAATAATCGGCTATGAAAAGCCAACTGACATTTACTCCTGAGTTGCTAACTTGCTGTACCCTCGACAACTACTGTGATTATTATTATTTGACCATGCTGGTCATTTATGAACATTTGAACATCTTGGCCATGTTCTGTTATAATCTCCACCCGGCACAGCCAGACGAGGACTGGCCACCCCTCATAGCCTGGTTCCTCTCTACGTTTCTTCCTAGGTTTTGGCCTTTCTAGGGAGTTTTTCCTAGACACCGTGCTTCTACACCTGCATTGCTTGCTGTTTGGGGTTTTAGGCTGGGTTTCTGTACAGCACATTGAGATATCAGCTGATGTAAGAAAGGGCTATATAAATCAATTTGATTTGATTTGACATTTGATTTATAACAGCTGTAACAGGTGCTAGTTTATGGTATTGGCTTCAGGATAGAGACTATTGTAAGTGGGGCATTGTTGTTTCCTATTAAAGTCCCCGTAGGATCCTGTCCAGATAGTTTGACATTTTACTAGGTATGATCAATGACTGTAGGGTGATGTCAGGTGGTTATATCATGCAGGCTTTAGGTTGTTGGCATCATGCAGAGTTCAAATGAGGCTCTGAAGAGTACTGCCTGTAAAGTTACCTCCTGGAAGCTGATTGCCGTCATGACCCCCTGGTGCAGCTTCTTCTTGAAGTCCTGTGCCAGGCTGAGCTCCTCTTGACTGAAGCGATCGTGCCGAAAGAGAATGCCCACCTTTACCACCACCTTGACCAGGTCTTTGACCACCTTCTGGGCTTCTGTGCGGTTCCCAGAGTGTATCTTGGAGACGCGGTAGAACTCATCCAGGATTTCGCTGCTGGTGTCATCAATGAACATCTGCACCATGGATTTGCTGGCCATACGGCTGAGGATTTTGTTTTGGGCCTTCATGGCCATGTCTTTAGAGCTGAAGGACTCCATTTTGATTCTTGGAAGGAAGTGAAGAGTTGATGAGACACAATAATGGGGTCAAGTGCAATATCTGATTGTCTGGTCTCAGCCACGGCTATAGAAACAGAGCACTGACGACAGTTATTCTGGTAAAGTTGGTTCACTGTTGGACCTTTTCTCTGTCAAATGACCTTTAAGATAAGCGAAGGCTCCTCTGTTTTAGTCAAGGACTTAAAGGTCCAACGCAACTGTTTTTTACATTTAAAAAAAATCTCAATATCAAATTATTTCTAGCTAACAATTATGTACAGTACTTACTGTGATTGTTTTCAATTAAAATTGTCAAAAATGAACCAAAATCGTTTCTTAGCAAAGAACAATTTCTCAAGCAGACATTTTGCTAGAACTGTCTGGAAGTGGTCTGAGTGGGGAGTGGAAAACTGAAAATGATCTGTTATTGGCAGAGAGGTTTGGAACTCTCTTTCTTATTGGTTTATGAACAAATGTAACTCCATCCCACCAAAACAGACAGAAATTGCAGGCGGTCTATTCAAAAAGCTCTGACAGTAAAAGGGCATAATCATAATTTTCACAATTTCAGAGTATTATTCCAACCTCATAGTATGGAAATATGCATACAACACAGGAAATGCACGTTTTTGACTGGACTAGGCCTTCACAGGGGCAGTTGGCACGGTTAACCTTTACTATTCACACCGAGGAAGAGGAACTCACACTGCGGTAGTATTGTTTGAAGTTGAGTTATGACCTTGGATGACCAAGATTATTGCTCTCCTGAGTTCTAGTGTGGGGGTCAAGAGGAAAAACCCAAATAAATAAATCTTCCCCTATGCTGGCAAGTCTGTGTCAGGAGAGGCTGTTGTTGGTCGTTGGAGCAGTGTGGGGTTTCAGATGTCAATATCGAGTATATGCTGGTCTTGGAGACAAGTTTAATGCAGGCTATCATATTCATAATATGAATATCTATCGCACCACTCTCTTTACCTTTCCCTGACATCCACTCTTTCTAGAAGAGATTCTCTCCTACTTCCAAAGTAGAAAATACAACAACACCGCAGGAATACAGCCCTATTTGGGAATAAAAATGACTTATTCTCTTTAGAATCGTCTGAACAGCTCATCATGTCGCATTGCACAGCACGTAAAGTACAGTAATTGTCGGGGTTTAACGTCGCTTCACTCAAAGTCCAGTGGCACAAATTGATAAAAGTGCAGACAGTGATTTAATTGGTCCTGTAATCTGTCTGATCTTCTATTCCTCAAGGGGTGTTTTCAATGGAACTCTGTGACTCAGAGTGACATTCTGTATGGTTGCTCAGATACCAACAGGAAGTATGATAAACATGTCACATCACCCGGCCTTTGGAGCTAGCTGGTTCTGATAGCCTGAAGGGAAAACAAAATATTTGTACAGTAGAGGAAGTCTAAGACACACTGCAGCTGCCAGTTTTACCTTAAATGCACTGCCTCTGTCATAGGTGTGTTAAACATAGTCTATGGCAAAAGGGTAATTTACCAATTGCATGGATAATGAAGACCCACTGCAACCAGTCATCTCCATGTTCATTCAATTATCTGTGGGAGAATGAGAGGGGATTGAGACTGTGCGTATTGTCGCCTAACACAGCTAGGACTTTCATGTTGACCACATGAGTTAGACACCTTGATCAACCAGACACTTGAGTTAATTAAGTAGGTCCGAGACTGTCTGTGGGAAATCACTCTGGAAACTCGCTTGCGTATTCCTTCAAGTTTGCATGTCTAATGGTTACGCTTCTGGGTTTGCACATAATGTCCATCTTCCGCACCCATCAGTAACTGTCTGTTTTGTATGGGAAAGGTTACAGGCACCGCATCGATTTATTTGCTCCTCTTCTGATTTGAATAGACCCTGATAAAATAAGTAATGTGGATCTCAGGTGTGAGGCTTTGTCTCGTTCAGACACACCACACAGTATAAAAGCAGCTCTGTAAGACGAGTCTTTTACCTCATGATTAACATTTTGATCACTAATTTGCCAAATGTAACACTGTGGCTATAAATTGGTACAGTTAAAATGTTGAAGTGCATTTGCACAGCTCTCTCTTGTGTGATTCCTTGAAACACATAAAACCTGACCTGCATCACAAGTCTGGCTGTTTTGTTTCAAAATGTGTGGCACCTTTTTACGGAAGAGTCTTACTTCCTGTGTGAAACAGCCATAAGAAGGAGACATTATTCAAGTGAAATAGAAGAAGTTGGCTACCAGTGCTCTGTATGCTGTAACTGTCTTCCCATGGCTCAAAATGGCTTGGCCTCAAACATTCAGATGACACACTCCTTCACACAGTGAAGGTCAAACTTCCTGGTGGGTCAATTAAAGCTAAGGCTGACAGAGCTAATAGTTAGCTGTCCGAGAAGCTCAAACACAAAGGCTGACAATTTCAATTTGCAACATGACCTTCTGTGTTGGCATCCTTCCGGAGAAACGTGTTTCCAAGTGTTCAAAGTAGAAATCAAATCTTACACAAAATATATTGGACAATTAAATGTGAAGTAATGCCAAAAACAACCAGCAGTCAATTATTCTTGGACTGTGTTAGACATGGACATGGGAGATGTTTGGCTGCCTTGATTGGCTGAGGCCTAATGATTTTCAACGTCAAGTGACTGGTTTAGGCACATGGGTAGACCGCACTTCAAGTCTCAAGAAGGCAGTAGCAATGCTAACTTATTCTTTCACTATGCATACTGTATCTATTACCTTGGGTGTGATCATGCCTATGGACACCCATTTTCATTGTCAAAAAATATGTGTAAACTTGGCTTTTACACAATGACTCAGCCTCTAAATTTAGTTTCTTGCACCTCATTTTTTCATGGACAGTTCCACAAGTCCATATTTTCGGGTCATCCCCTTTGAACTATCTCTTCTTCATAGTCAGATCTACAAAGGCTGATTACCTGTGAAATCTGCCACAATCCCCCACCCCTCTACACAGGATGTTTAGATACAGATGTAGGATCTTAATTTGGTCAGCCTGTTGCACGACAACATTCCTGCAATACAGGATATTTAAAACTTGTGGTGTGTTTGAAGTTTAAAATGGCTTCTGAAGTTTGTCGTTTCCACTTTTAAATTTTGATATGAAAAATGTATCAACCCCTACTAAAATATTGAATCATTATAATCCGCATAATAATTCACACTTCCTGTTGCTGCAGGGTTATTTTCATGCCGTAGCAAACTGGCTCAAATTAAGATCCTACATCTATAAGAGACCCAAGGAGCTTGATGAGATTGTTGATTACTATAAGGATCTGTTTCCTGTCAAGATGTTGGGTAACTTCAATGTGGTACAATCGTAGGTGATATAATTTATCTTGATGCATGAATAGGGTTAGACAGACCAGCATAGCAAGCACATGCACATGCACATGCACCAACTCACAAACGTACATAACACACACTTACACATTTTCCCGCAGAGTTGTTTTTCAGCTGCTAGAAAGCTATTGTCACTTCAAGGTTTTGTCTTTGTCTTTACATGCTTCTGATTAGCACAGAAGTGGTCATTCTTGCTAAAGCGATGGTCTAAAATATCCTTGCCAAAAACCTGCTCATATTTTCCATGCATTCTCCGCCTCTAGCAATGTAGCCAAGCACCCACTCTTTAAAAAGAGGTTTGACATTATGGTTAATGTCTTACATACAACTGAGTCTATGGAGTTTAGATCATGCTTTTTCGGGTCATAAATGTCCAAGCTAATTTGAAGGCACCTGCCTGCACTGTACACAGAAACACAATTACTTGTGCACAAACACAACACCTAATACTTAATAACAGACGTGAAAATATGCTCTCCAACACACAAAGACACACACACACACACACACACACACACACACACACACACACACACACACACACACACACACACACACACACACACACACACACACACACACACACACACCTACATACAGTTAGAAAGATACGCTCTCCATACACACACACACACACACACACACACACACACACACACACACACACACACACACACACACACACACACACACACACACACACACACACATAGAAATTCAGTTGTTGGAAACACAAACCACACAACATCATCTTCCACTGAGACTGAAATGACGGTGCTATGAAATGCTTACCTGCGTGCCTATGGACCATTGGCTTCAGATCGACTCAGTGCTCCAAGAGGAGGCTTCACATAAAGGGCTTCACATAAAGGGGTTGGAGGATCACACTGCCCTCTCGCTATACCCACCACCCCGTTTCTGTGACTCTGCCGACCTCAGTTGCATTTCCTTAAAGAACTCATTTTTTGTGGGCACGCCCCAGAGCAGTGTATTTCTCTCTCTCTCTCTGTCTCTCTGTCGCTCTCTCTCTCTGTCTCTCTGTCGCTCTCTCTCTCTCTTCCTCTCTCTGCGTCTCTCTCTGCCTCTCTCAGCCTCTCTCTCTCTCTCTCATTCTCTCTCTGCCTCTCTCTCTCTGTCTCTCTGTCGCTCTCTGTCTCTGTCGCTCTCTCTCCCGCTCTCTCTCTCTCTCTTTCTCTCTCTGCGTCTCTCTCTGCCTCTCTCTCTCTCTCTCTCTCTCTCTGCGTCTCTCTCTGCCTCTCTCTCTTTCTCTCTCTCTTTCTCTCTCTCTTTCTCTCTCTGCGTCTCTCTCTGCGTCTCTCTCTCTCTCTCTGCCTCTCTCTCTCTCTTTCTCATTCTCTCTCTACGTCTCTCTCTGCCTCTCTCTCTCTCTCTCTCTCATTCTCTCTCTGCGTCTCTCTCTGCCTCTCTCTCTGTCCCTGCCTCTAATCCTGGCAGCATTCATTATCACTTGCTCAGCGTCTATAAATCTTGCACCACTGTTTGCTCTCTGTTTTAATCTCTCCGTTCCTTCTGTCCTCTCGTTCTCTTTCTATTATCTCCTGTATGTTTCCTCTTCCCCACACATTTGGGTGTTGAAAGGGAAAATGCAGGGCCATTTTCGTGACACCCTTTAGTGGAATGCAGCTGTGGTCATCTGTTGATTTGTGTCTCTCGTCTGGTGACTGCTGTCTGCGATAACTCTCTGACACTAATGCAGCTGACCCATATAAGGAAATACAGGTTTGTGTGTGTGTGTGTGTGTGTGTGTGTGCGTGCGTGGCATTTCTAGATCCTGTAGGGAGCAACAAAAGCACCAGAACAGTTATTCCCAGAAAAGATGAATACATTGACTAGAAGAAATGAACTTACACAGTGATTTGTACTGTGAATGAAATGGACCCCGCTCTCTGGAAGCAGTATTTCCAAACCTTTTGGTCTCAAAAGGGAAGCTGTGTCTGGGCTGTTTCCAAAGTTGTGCAACATCCCAGGCTTGCCCCTCACTCTAGTTTCATGGGAGTGTCAAGGAACATGGCAACCACAGTGACTTCAGTTACACACACCAAAGACAATTGTCTTCTCAACTATTCCAAACTGAAACTAGATTAACTTCAAATAATTTGCATTTGAATTGTTAAGGGGTGTAAATATTTCACTAGACACAGCTATTCTTTGGCAAAATGAACAGGCTATAATGAAGGTGCAGTATCTTCACACAAAATGGATGCAGATCGGGATGAGATAATGTCATAATGTTGTGTCAGGTAACCCCCTGAGTCAAGCAGCTGTAGTTGGTCTAGTTCTATTTCATGTGGTGTATGTGAGGGCGGCAGGTAGCCTAGCTGTTAGAGTGTTGGGCCAGTAACTGCAAGGCTGCTGGTTAAAATACCCAAGCAGACAAGGTGAAAAATCTGTTGATGTGCCCTTGAGCAAGGCACTCAACGCTAATTAGCTCCAGGGTCACTGTACTACTATGGCTGGCCCTGTAAAACAACACATATCACTGCTCCTGTGTATGTGACAGTTATATATATATTTTGTATTGCACTGCCTACAGGTCGTTAGGCACCATGGATGGAGACCCCTTCAACTGTTGTCACTTTGGTTGCATTCCTTACAAACCCTTTTCATTAAGCTGCTTAATAAAACAACGATGAGACAGGTGAGACGAGAAAAAAACATGACCAGACATAGAGGAAGAGCGGCTTTCTCTACCTTCATCTCACTTAAAAACACAGGAGACGGTAAAGCAATTGCAATGGATAGCTGCTAGGAAGTCGCTTTCACTTCTGCAACACTTTCATGTCAGTGCAGATGAATGAAACGAGGCGAGGAGAGGAACGCATTTAACACTATTGAGACACACCTCTTCTGCACATTAGGCAACCTTTTATTTTTCTGAAATGATGCCTTTTTTTTGCCAGCCACTGACACCTAATGGAGTGGGTTCCTAAACTATACACCAGGGGGCAGTCATGTCTAGGAAAGTATCAGCATGTAATTACTTCAACGAAGGCCCTGAACCAATAGCTTGATGCCCTATGATCATGTGTTTTTGTTGGCAAACACGATGTTGGCAAACATTCAGAATATTCCATCAAAAAGAAGTAAGCCTTTTGACTAAACGTAGTACATTTGCAGAAAGGGTTGATAATATGTTGTGCAACACCCCAGGCATTATCTCTGTCAAATTTGACATTATCTCTGTCAAATACATCTAAAAAAGTCAAGTGTGTAAAGTCTGTTCCGTATGCATGCAATGACACCGGGTGCCATGGCAACAGACAGGAAGTTCAATGTAAGCAGTTTCCTCTTTCTTCTCCACTATCAGTTAATTAGATCAAACTCAAGTAGAAATACCGTTTTAGTGACTCCCGTGTTTAGAACCTGGGGCGATTGCCAGGCTTTTTTCCATAAACATTTTGTGATTGCTTAGCTCATTGGGTGCATTACTTGAATGTTGTATTAAGTTAACATTTGTCACATCACTGGTAGACTCAGGAATATGACATCATCATACACAGTTTGGCAACTTCCTGCTTTCAGCTATAAACAACAACAGGATTCAACAGAATTCAAATCTGCCAAGACTACCACTATTGTCCCTTCATCATTTGCGCCCTCTCTCTCTCTCTCGACCTGCTGCACGTGTTGTTGATTTCTGTGCGCAGGAACTCTCCCCGCTGTGTGTGAAGATGTCCTATTGCTGAGTCTGCATTTCATGTCACTCACCCTTATGCAGTAGCACATTGTATTACAGTATGCTTCTAGCAGTAGATGTCAGTAGCCATCTAGGTCTGAGCACACTTTCACTTCACCCTGTCATTTCTTCCCGGTATTTAGCATGATTGAATTGAGCCTATCCAATGTGCTGTGTCATCAGTAGACAACCAGCTGTTTCAGAATGAGTTCGCTATCAGTTGACATATTTTGCTTACCTCAGATTCAAGTATTAAGTTGATTTGACTTTAGAGCACAGCCACTGTGGTCCCAACAGTATGTGCTTCAGTATCTACACTGTCTACAGAAAGTCCACCAGAGGCCACTTTAGCTCTTTAGAATGCGGCATTGACTTTTGTCAGACTGGAAGCAGGGGCGTAGTGCGCCTCTACCGCTGATGCTAGGTCTGTTTGTCACGCCAATACTGTAATATTAAGCAAAAGAGTTCAAGCCTCAAAAACTGATCCTGCATCAGAGTTCTGGGCACTTGCTCAATCTGCAATACTTTTTTTTGTAAATAATTGTTCAAGGAGATGCTAGCCCAGTGTGGTGCAGGCACTGGTAAAGGTGTAGAGCAGAGCTTAGGGAACAGGACTTTGAGCCAGGACGTCAGCCTGTCCTGAGGGGGAAGCTGGCTCCAAGAGAGAGAACTATTAGGCTGCGCTTCTTGAGCCTCCGTAGTCTGTAGTCATTCCTCCCCAGTCTTGCTACGGTATAAATAAAGGCATGATATGAAGACGTGGGCATCCGCTAAGCAGCAATGTGACCAAGGCGAAGAAGTGATGAAACTATGCACAAATCACAGAAATGTCATGGCTCTTTTCAACACCATTCTTTTTCTCCTTTGTTTGAACTCCTCCATTTCCCACAGGGTATTGACCTCACGCATCCTTGTAGCTTTATTATTCATACGCCGTCTTCATGTCGGATTTGCCTTCTTCTGCTTTTCTTTTCTTGCCTCTGCAAGACACCGCCTAAAATCTGTTTGAAGTGACTGTGAAGTGAAGTGGCTCAAATATAACTCGGGCAACAAACAAAAAAACTATGGACATGCTATGATGTGAATTTAAAAAATTGTTGCTCTACATTATTGAATCACACATTTAATTGATTCCATTGCCAATTGTCAAGAGTCCATTTTTTCCTGTTCTGCACTTGAACCAGTGGGATGTGGGTACAGTATATGCCCTTGTTCACAGGTCTATATGATGACAGATCTCATTGACAGACGATCTTGCTTTGGCAACATATGTTTCCCATGCCAATAAAGCCCTTTGAATTGAATTAAATTGATCTGGAGTGGATCCACTATCCGGGTGGTATAGTCTCCTCTTAGCAACGCTGTCTCTTTGGCCAGCTGTGCCAAGCAAGCCACAGAGGAGGACATGTGAACTAATCTGTTAGCTTTGGCCAGGTTACTTTTCCCATTACGTTTTTTTTTCTTCTCGCCTTTGCACTGTCAGCTGCCTGTGTTCATCCTCTGGGTTAGAATGCACTGTAGCGTCTGTCACCACCCTCCCCACTCTCTAGCTCAACTGTCAGGGAATCTGAAAGAGGATGGAGTGTCACGATAATGGTCAAGGTGGACTGTAGAGATTGATGCAGAGACACGGAAACCCTGACCCCCCACCCCCCAACTCCCTCTCACTGTCTTTCTTACTGCATTAAGCCTTTCTCTCAGTCTCTCTTTTCACACTTGGACTAACAGTTTCTCTCCCAGACACAGAGTGATTGACAGCTGGTCTGCATGTGTGTGTGGGAGAGTAGATGTGGTCACAGCAGACCTGCCACGTACAGCATTTCTATATCACGGAATCAGGACCAGCCGCTAACCTGAGAGGCTGCCAGGGCAGAGGGGAGATGAGAACGAGGAAAATAGCTTTTTTTGCAAAGGGAACCACAGCTGAATCCCAGATGTGCAATTCCTTAGCATAAAGGCACAGCACTGAACCCACCCAACGACGGGGGCTGTTGAGGATCGTGTGTGTACGAGGAGCAGGGGAATGACGGAGAAGATATGATTGCGCGCGCGCGCCTTCGTGCACGTCCGTGTGCGTGTGTGTGCGCACAGATGTTTTAGAGAAGGCATATTTGTGTGCAAGTGCGTTCATCTCCGTATGGCAGATGAATCCCCCTATGATCAGTAAAGCACGCACGTTACGCTCGCCAAAAGAATCTCAGTTATACTGACACTCCTCTCAACACCTCCTTCTTTATGCAAACCCTCTCAACAACACTTCCTGCCAGCCCCAACAGTCGTGAGTGACTGGAGGAACATTATGATGCAGTGGTTCTATTTTAATTAGCTCTGCTCTGTCAAACTACTGCTGTCGGGCTGAGTAAATAAACACGGAATCTGAACCAGTCTAGCCCCACTTGGCACAGGCATCAATTCAATATCTATTCAACGTTGGTTCAATGTAATTTCACTGAGATGACGTGGGAACAACGTCGACTCAACCAGTGTGTGCCCAGTGGGGCCCCACATTGCTGAATGTTTCCTTAACATTCTCAAATTGTTTTGATCTAGCAGATGTTTCAACAACATATTTTGTCCCTTTGGTAATGATTACTTTAGGACACAATAGAGGAAACAGTTGTGACACACCATCCTATACAGTTGTCAGTTTGGTTCAAAATATGTTTGCAAATGCCGCATCAGTTCTCTCTCTACGATTGATCAAAGAGGTGGCAAGGAGGCCATAGTATACACAACCACGCGATGACATCATTTTGCAGCTCTTTGCAAACATTCTGGTAACGTTCGAAGAGCTGCATCTTCATCACCCTAGAGGAATATGGCGCAAAATAAAATCCCCATTAATCGTAGGCATGGTTCTCCATGAGGCAGCTCTGACAGACGAGGCATCACTGACATGCTCCTCTGCCTGCCTCCACACACACAGAAAGGGATTTTCTAAAAAAAGTGTGGAGAAGCTCAAACTAGCCTGTGTGTAAATGTCATCTACACCCTGGTAAATGCCATTTCACACCACAAAGGCTACAGCCTGAGCGTGAGGAAAAAGGGGAGACAGACGAGGTGTGTGTGTGTGCGTGTGTGCTGGTAGCTCTTCGCTGAAAACAGCTGTTAAGGCTAAGGCTAAACAGCCCATTTCCCACTCCTTCTTCCCAATTCGATATGGCTTGCCGGTCCATCCAGGCCAACAAACAGCAAAGTCCTTATCATTTTAGAAAGGCTGCCGGCAAGCCTACTTCAACTTCAGCAACCAGTGCTGCATCTCCATGCGAAACAACACTTACTATGACTCATGCAAACACACCTGCAGGTGACTGGAAAGAGGCCAGCAGTCCTCCTGTGAGCGTAGAGAATATGATTTAGCTAAACAAACAATGCAAGGATACAAAAGCATTTATGGAAGAGCTTAAACGTTAAATCTGCATGTTTACCCATGCCTGAGAATATTTTTAGGGGATGAGGGAGACAAATAAAGATCTCTGAGCTCTTTAGCCTGATATTTCCCCTAATTGCCACATCTTTATCTAAAAACCAACAACAAAAGGAATTTTTAATGGCCGTAATTCATTGGGAATACGATGGAGGAGTGGAGTGGAGTGCTGTCCTTTTCACAAGCTAGCCCATTACTTTGGGAAAGAACATGGCATTCAACGTTAAGCCTCGTGGTCTTATGGTTTATGACTGAGTCATACTGAAGCAGACCCATTTGTAAGCCTGAGGGCTACAACTCATTCATGCAATTAATCACTAATTACTGATCCATGCAATGGCTCGATTGAGTAATTTCATTCCAAAATAATGTCAACAAATAGCCAAGACAAGTGATAGCTTTGTGCATTGCCTATAAATTGTTTGGACAAGCTGATCAGACTCCGAATGAATTAAATGTGTGAGTTGAATCAGACGATCAAATTTGAAGCTCGCAGTTTGATTGTCATCTAACTAAACGGTCACGGTTCCAGCTCAACATAACCAGTGTGACCCTGCATTGAGGCACTGACTGCTTCAGGTGTTTGGCTTCACGTCTCCACGTGTCCTTTCTTTTCTCCCCCACAACTTCCTCTCTCTGTGACACACATTAGGTTTCTCAGGGCCGTGGAAATGACTCGTCAGCCACCGCCTCACCAGAGGAGCTTGTGTTCTTTCGAGACAAGAGGGAGTTGGCTCCACCACCAGCATCCTTCTCCTCCTTCCCCATCATTCCTATTTTTTTCCCCCATCCTTTCAAACATGACAGCGGTACCAGTCACAGACTCATTTTGGGCTTTGAACAGCCTGTTCTCCACTCCTCCTTTCCCTCCTTCCCAGACGATGCACTCCATCTTCATTGATCACTGAGATGTTTGTTTGGGAACCGAAGAGGGAGCGTGTAGGGAGAGCTAAAAAGAAGGCTTTGATTTCACTTCCATGCAGAGTGTCATGAATCTGACACCAGATTACTCACAGTATGTTATCTGTTTGATTAGGAGCGTAATCATTCCGCCTCAAGATCCCCACCAACAAAGCGAGAACAGGTGTCAACAGGAAGGAGTCGGGAGGGAGGTTCAGTTAGGCAGAGGGACGCGAAGATGCTATTTACACTCCCTCAGTGTTTACATATGAAAGGAAGCTTTAAAAGACTTTGCTGGCAAACTTTGCTGCTTCGTGGAAGGCGACAGCGATGATAGGTCCCTGGAGAGAGAGAGTGAGGCAGGCGATGTGTTCATTAAGTTAAATGACTAAGCTTTTGAGTGACAGACTTTGAATGCTCAATGGAAAATCAAAAGCACCAAAGACCTCGAGGAAAGAACTTGAGGCAAGAACTTGAGGAAAGAACTTGAGGCACAGAGCAATGCAGTTGAGGAACATCAGCTATGACTAGGAAGAAATGTACCCAAGGCCACAGATCTTGAGGTTTGGCAAGATTCTTGGTCTATTCGTTTTCAGATAATTTTGAGAAAGTTCCTTCTGGAGACTGTAACTACTTCCTTGAGTGATTAGAAACAATTACATTCGTAAGTATTTATTCAGTGTTTACGGACATCATGGTTCCAGTGAACATTCTCTTAGCTTATTGTCTTTGAACCTTGATCTGAACCTCACATAGCTGATAGCCTGCATGAAAACATAGGGTTCCATTACAGGGGTCATTCTCCATTACAACAAACATCTAAAAATGGACATTTCGCCTGCTTCCTCACTTCTTGTTTTGAACGTCTTGGCATGCCCCCAATCTCCGTATGTTTTCTTTTGATGATGAGTTTCTTTCTTTTCCCTTTGGCGTGCCCCAGTAGGAGGCCGCCGTCAAACTCTTATGTCACTTCCACCCATTCTTTACCCAGCATCCTCTGTCCTGTTTAGTTTCCTGCTCTTTCCTTCCTCAAGCCTGGCCTCATCACCAGACGTGTGAATTCGGAACATTTGCAAAAAAACAGCACCTTTGCCACCATCCAACCCCCTGCAAGGCGTGATCATTCATTCAGATCACGCCATGGCACTGCAGAAAACTCCAAGTTCCTTCCTCCATAAACGAGGCCAGGACGCCAGGGTTCATGGGCTATCACTCAGAATGTTTCTGTGGCAGCATCAGAGTTCTTTGAGGGTATCGGTCCATTCTTGGCTATCTTAGAATGTGCTTACAATGACACAGCAAAACAGCGTAGGATATACCGTAATAGTAATTGGGAAGCCTCGTTGCAACACGGCAAGTTTTATTTGAAAGAGAAAGCCATACTGTAGCTGTTCCAATATAATGGAATCACATAGATTGTATCTGTACTGTATTATATTCCACAGCAGTGAAGAAGCAGACTCCTGCTGCCACCGACAAGGAAAGCACTTTCCTTCAGACAAGGAAGGAAGGAAATATCACACAAAAATAATCCCAGTCACGGGTAGAAGAAAAAAAGGGGATTGTTTCAACAGCGATGGCTGACATGGTCAGTAATGCCTGGTGCGTGGACAAGGAGAAGGGAGAAAACTGCTGTGTTTGCTGGCCGCATGCAGCACCATATTCTCTGTCATCATCCCTCACCCCATGTCTCCTGTGTCCCTGGCGGAGCTGAACCAGTCACAGAGCAGTGCTCCAGTGCTCATCGCCGCCGCAGAGAAAAGACACCTGATCACCAACACTGTTACATAAAGTAAGAAAAGCGTGACGACGCTGCGAGCACAGTGCCATGACACAAACGGAGAGCGAGAACACATTTGAAATGTGTTTGAGGATGGGATGTAACAACCAATTCCTGTCCATGTCCCCTCACATTGGTGTATTTCTGTACCTTGCCAGTTGAGCCTGTGACACCTGGGAGTGAAAAATAATAGACTGATGAAACACCACTTGCCACAACTTTTCATCTTTTTATCTCATGTTTTTCTTCATCTGGAAGCACTGTTCTTTTTTCCACCACCCACCTTTCATATTATGTCCCTCTTCTGGCCCACTCACCTCATACTACAGGAAAACATCCACTCCTGATTACTTACCTCAGCTTTTACATCTTAATCTTGTCTCTTTCCTTAGTTCCCCCTCAGCATTAGTGTGATTGGATTCACTAAAGCGGTTAATACTGCTTTTCAGCATGGGCTGTTTTTTCTCTTCGGAACATCGATTTCTAAATGCATTTTGCGCTAACATAAAAAGACAGCCTATCTCCAGCTGTCTTCCCTGTGCCCAGCAGCCTATTGATGTGGAGCAGCAACAGTTCAGACCGGGTCAGGTGATCTAGGTGCAACATTTTCAGTGCAGCAGGTGATGACAAAGACTGTATCCTGAGGTTATTTACAAAATATACAAATTATGAAAAGTTACGGAAAAATACTTAACTAGTTTCAAATAATAAATTGTCCAATAGCAAAGTTCCCTCAACTTGAGGACAGAGGCAAATCGTCTCACACACAGAGCAAAACTCCCATAAACTCATGCATCTGAGTATAACATCAAATCCAATTTTATTTGTCACATGTGCTGAATACGACAGGTAGACCTTAACGTGAAATGGTTACTTCAAATCAAATCAAATTGTATTTGTCACATACACATGGTTAGCAGATGTTAATGCGAGTGTAGCGAAATGCTTGTGCTTCTAGTTCCGACAATGCAGTAATAACCAACGAGTAATCTAACTAACAATTCCAAAAGAAAAAAAACTACTGTCTTATACACAGTGTAAGGGGATAAAGAATATGTACATAAAGATATATGAATGAGTGATGGTACAGAGCAGCTTAGGCAAGATACAGTAGATGGTATTGAGTGCAGTATATACATATGAGATGAGTATGTAAACAAAGTGGCATAGTTAAAATGGCTAGTGATACATGTATTACATAAAGATGCAGTAGATGATATAGAGTACAGTATATACGTATACATATGAGATGAATAATGTAGGGTATGTAAACATTATATTAGGTAGCATTGTTTAAAGTGGCTAGTGATATATTTTACATAATTTCCCATCAATTCCCATTATTAAAGTGGCTGGAGTTGAGTCAGTTTGTTGGCAGCAGCCACTTAATGTTAGTGGTGGCTGTTTAACAGTCTGATGGCCTTGAGATAGAAGCTGTTTTTCAGTCTCTCGGTTACAAACTCATAACCAACAATGCAGTTTTAAGAAAAAAGAAAAAACCCTTTTTCAGGACCTTGTCTTTCAAAGATAATTCGTAAAAATCCAAATCACTTCACAAATCTTCATTGTAAAGGGTATAAACACTGTTTCCCATGCTTGTTCAATGAACCATAAACAATTAATGAACATGCACCTGTGGAATGACACTAACAGCTTATAGACGGTAGGCAATTGAGGTCACAGTTATGAAAACATAGGACACTAAAGAGACCTTTCTAATGACTCTGAAAAACACCAAAAGAAAGATACCCAGGGTCCCTGCTCATCTGCGTGAACGTGCCTTAGGCATGCTGCAAGGAGACATGAGGACTGCATTATGTGGCCAGGGCAATAAATTGCAATTTATGTGAGACGCCTAAGACAGCGCTACACCAAGACAGGATGGACAGCTGATCGTCCTCGCAGTGGCAGACCACCTATAACAACACCTGCACAGGATCAGTACATCCGAACATCACACCTGAGGGACAGGTACAGGATGGCAACAACAACTGCCCGAGTTACACCAGGAATGCACAATCCCTCCATCAGTGCTTAGATTATCCGCAATAGGCTGAGAGAGGCTGGACTGGGGGCTTGTAGGCCTGTTGTAAGGCAGGTCCTCACCAGACATCACCGGCAACAACGTTGTCTATGGGCACAAACCCACAGTTGCTGGACCAGACAGGACTGGCAAAAAGTGCTCTTCACTGGCGAGTCGCGGTTTTGTCTCACCAGGGGTGATGGTCGGATCGTTGAAGGAATGAGCGTTACACCGAGGCCTGTACTCTGAAGCGGGATCGATTTGGTGGTGGAGGGTCCATCATGGTCTGGGGCAGACTGAGCTTGTTGTCATTGCAGGCAATCTCAACACTGTGCGTTACATGGAAGACATCCTCCTCCCTCATGTGGTACCCTTCCTGCAGGCTCATCCTGACATGACCCTCCAGCATGACAATGCCACCAGCCATACTGCTCATTCTGTGCGTGATTTCCTGCAAGACAGGAATGTCAGTGTTCTGCCATGGCCAGCGAAGAGCCCGGATCTCATTCCCATTGAGCACATCTGTGACCTGTTGGATCGGAGGGTGAGGGCTAGGGCCATTCCCCCCAGAAACGTCCGGGAACTTGCAGGTACCTTGGTGGAAGAGTGGGGTAACATCTCACAGCAAGAACCGGCAAATCTGGTGCAGTCCATGAGGAGGAGATGCACTGCAGTACTTAATGCAGCTGGTGGCCACACCAGACACTGACTGTTACTTTTGATTTTGACACCCCATTTGTTCAGGGACACATTATTCCATTTCAGTTAGTCACATGTCTGTGGAACTTGTTCTGTTTATGTCTCAGTTGTTGAATCTTGTTATGTTCACACAAACATTTACACATTAAGTTTGCTGAAAAAGAAACTCAGCTGACAGTGAGAGGACATTTCTTTTTTTGCTGAGTTTATGTACATGTAGCTAGTGGTAAAGTGACTGCATAGATCATTAACAGAGAGTAGCAACACCGTAAAAAAAATGAAAAAAGGGGGGGGTCAATGCAAATAGTACTGGTATCCATTTGATTAGCTGTTCAGCAGTCTTATGGCTTGTGGGTAGAAGCTGTTAATAGTCCTTTTTGACCGTGCAGTTGCAGAGAGAACAGTCTATGACTAGTGTGGCTGGAGTCTTTGACAATTTCTGACATCACCTGGTATAGAGGTCCTGGATGGCAGGAAGCTTGGCCCCATTGATGTACTGGGCTGTACACATTACCCTCTGTAGCGCCTTGTGGTTGGAGGCCGAGCAGTTGCCATACCAGGCGGTGATGCAACCAGGATGCTCTCGATGGTGCAGCTGTAGAACCTTTTGAAATATTTTTAGTCTTCTGAAGGGAATAGCCTTTGTCGTGCCCTCTTCCCGACTGTCTTGGTGTGTTTGGACCACAATCATATCCTTTGTCTTGATCACGTTGAGGGTGAGGTTGTTGTCATGGCACCACACTGCCAGGTCTCTGACCTCCTCCATATAGGATGTGTTGTTGCCTATCCTTATCACCTCGGGGCGGCCCGTCAGGAAGTCCAGAATCCAGTTGCAGAGGGGGGTGTTTAGTCCCTTAGCTTAGTGATAAGCTTTGAGGGCACTATGGTGTTGAACGCTGAGCTGTAGTCAATGAACAGCATTCTCCCATAGGTATTCCTTTTGTACGGGTACGAAAGGGCAGTGTGGAGTGCAATAGAGGTTACGTCATCTGTGGATCTGTTGGGGCGGTATGCGAATTGGAGTGGGTCTAGGGTTTCATAGATGATGGTGTTGATGTGAGCCATGACCAGCCGCTCAAAGCACTTCATGGGTACAGATGTGAGTGCTACTGTACTGACAGAGCTATCGGGTCGTTCCATTCAATTTCAATACATTTTGACCACATCCATTTTGATTTGAACAAAACTTTCCACACATTTGGAAAGTATTCAGATCCCTTCACTTTTCACATTTTGTTACGTTACAGCCTTATTCTAAAATTGATTAAATAGTTTTTTTCCCCCTCATCAATCTACACACAATTGCCCATAAAAAACAGTTTTTTCGAAATTTTTGTAAACTTGTAAAAAAGAAAACAACAGAAAAAACGTATTTACATAAGTATTCAGACAAGTATTCAGACTGTTTACTCAGTACTTTGTTGATGCAACTTTTGCTGCGATTACAGCCCTGAGTCTTCTTGGGTATGACGCTACATACTTGGCACACCTGTATTTGGGGAGTTTCTCCCATTCTTCTCTGCAGATCCTCTCAAGCGCTGTCAGGTTGGATGGGGAGCATCGCTACACAGCTATTTTCAGGTCTTTCCAGAGATGTTCGATCGGGTTCAAGTCCGGGCTCTGGCTGGGCCACTCAAGGACATTCAGAGACTATTCCAAAGCCACTCCTGCATTGTCTTGACTGCGTGGTTAGGGTCATTGTCCTGTTGGAAGGTGAAGCTTCACCCAGTCTGAGGCCCTAAGCACTAAGGAGCAGGTTTTCATCAAGGATCTCTCTGTACTTTGCTCCATTCATCTTTCCTTCGATCCTGACTAGTCTCCCAGTCCCTGTCGCTGAAAACCATCCCCACAGCATGATGCTGCCACCACCATGCATCACCGTAGGGACGGTGCCGGATTTCCTCCAGATATGACACTTGGCATTCAGGCCAAAAAGTTCAATCTTGCTTACTTCAGACTAAAGAACCTTGTTTCTCATGGTCTGCGAGTCTTTAGGTGCCTTTTGGCAAACTCCAAGTGGGCTGTCATGTGCAGTTTCAGCCTTTTAGTGGCTTCTGCCTGGCCGCTCTACCATAAAGGCCTGATTGGTGGAGTGTTGCAGAGATGGCTGTCCTTCTGGAAGGTTCTCCCATCTCCACAGAGGAACCCCGGAGCTCTGTCAGAGTGACCATTGGATTATTGGTCACCTCCCTGACCAAGGCCCTTCTCCTACAATTGCTCAGTTTGGCCGGGCGGCCAGCTCTAGGAAGAGTGTTGGTGGTTCCAAATCTTCTTCTATTTAAGAATGATGGTAGCCACTGTGTTCTTGGGGACCTTCAATGCTGGTGAATTGTTTTGGTCCCCTTCCTTAGATCTTTGCCTCGACACAATCCTGTCTCGGAGCTCTACGGACAATTCCTTCATGCTCATGTCTTGGTTTTTGCTCTGACATGCACTGTCAATTGTGGAACCTTATATAGACAGGTGTAGGCCTTTCCAAATCATGTCCAATCAATTGAATTTACCACAGATGGACTCCAATCAAGTTGTAGAAACATCATGATCAATGGAACAGGATGTGCCTGAGGCTCATAGCAAAGGGTCTGAATACTTATGTAAATGAGGTATTTCTGTTTTTATTCGTAATAAAACATTTACAAAAACCTGTTTTCGCTTTGTCATTATGGGTATTGGTTGTAGAATGTTTTATTTAATACATTTTAGAATAAGGCTGTAACGTAACAAAATGTGGAAAAGTCAATCGGTTTGAATACTTTCCGAATGCACTGTATTTGCTCATGGTAGAAGTGGTCAAAAAGTTACTTTTTGGACCTGAATGCTAAAACATTCAGGAGATGTTTGCTGAAAGTTGACCCATTTTGCATACCCCACCGTACCACGAGACGTGGATCTGTTGGGGCGTTATGAGAGTCATCATTGGGCAGAGATGGGCTTCCTTTGTAATACGTAATGCAGGAGCACAACTTTCACTGGGGACAGGGGGGACATGTCCCCCCACATTCTGAAATTGCATTTTTGTCCCCCCCCCAGTTATATCACTGGAATGTGATACAAAACAAGGCAACGGTGTGCTTTAGGACCATGCTGATGCCTTGAGCGGTCGGTTAGGCTGTTTGGATGTGTTTATCCGACGGGATAAAAAAATATATATATATATTTTGTCCTCCCCCCATTTCTAAAACCAAAGTTGTGCCCCTGCCCTAATGTACTGTAGCAGCTGCCACAAGCGGTATAATAGGATTCCACCTTTTTGCGATATTGTTCTTTTTCCAGTTTCATGGCTCTGTGGAGGTCCAGTGTCTTCATCACTGGAAAAGATTCATGTTTCAGTTTGATATCATTTAAAAGCTGAGGGTTTTGACCACTTTTACCATGGGAAAATAAAGAAAGTTTGGTTCAAATAAAAAGCGGTGCGGCCAAAAAGTGATTTAAATCAAATGGAATAAACCTATAGTGACGTGCATCATGTTACCTATGCAAGCTAGACTCAGAAACCCAGCATTGGTACATTGTGGGAGGAAACCTTTCTGTCTACTCTAGACAGACTATGGGTGCATTTGTAAATTCCTAAACTTGGTTGTTATGACGTGTCAGTGAACATAATCAGCTCTGCTAGAGCAAGTAAAATGGTCAGAGACAGGCATTCTCTCATTTGTGTTTGGAAGTAGGCTACCTGGCAAGCTAGCCAAGTCCAGCCGGGTTAGAGTCGTGTGCCTGTGTTACAACACAGGCAAGCACACACTACTTCTACCTCACAATGGCATGGTACTGTAGATTATATATATGCAGTACCAGTTAAAAGTTTGGACACACCTACTCATTCAAGAGTTTTTCTTTATTTTTACTATTTTCTACATTGTAGAATAATAGTGAAGACATCAAAACTATGAAATAACACATATGGAAACATGAAGTAACCAAAAAAGTGTTAAACAAATCAAAATATATGTTATATTTTATATTCTTCAAACTAGCCACCCTTTGCCTTGATGACAGCTTTGCACACTCTTGGCATTCTCTCAACCAGCTTCATCTGGAATGCTATTCCAACAGTCTTGAAGGAGTTCCCACATATGCCGAGCACTTGTTGGCTGCTTTTCATTCACTCTATGGTCCAACTCATCCCAAACCATCTCAATTGGGTGATTGTGGAGGCCAGGTCATCTGATGCAGCACTCCATCACTCTCCTTCTTGGTCAAATAGTCTTTACACAGTTTGAGGGTGTGTTGAGTCATTGTCCTGTAGAAAAACAAATGAGAGTCCCACTAAGCGCAAACCAGATGGGATGTTGTATCGCTGCAGAATGCTGTGGTTGCCATAATTGTTAGTGTGCCTTGATTTCTAAATAAATCACTGACAGTGTCACCAGCAAAGCACCCCCAAACCATCACACATCCTCCTCCATGCATCACGGTTGGAACCACACATGTGGAGATCATCCGTTCACCTACTCCGCGTCTTACAAAGACATGGCGGTTGGAACCAAAAATCTCAAATTTGGACTCATCAGACCAAAGGACAGATTTCCACCGGTGTAATGTCCATTGCTCGTGTTTCTTGGCCGATGCAATTCTCTTCTTCTTATTGGTGTCTTATTGAAGCCCTGATTGAAGGCCTGATTCACACGCTGACTAACTGCAAGTGTCTTCACTGACATTTTCAACCTCTCCCTGACCGAGTCTGTAATACTTACAGTTGAAGTCGGAAGTTTACATACACCTTAGCCAAATACAATACAAATACAACTAAGTTTTTCACAATTCCTGGCATTTAATCCTACTACAAATTCCCTGTTTTAGGTCAGTTAGGATCACCACTTTATTTTAAGAATGTGAAATGTCAGAATAGTAGTAGTAGTAGATTTAGTTTTTTTTGCTTTTATTTCTTTCATCACATTCCCAGTGGGTCAGAAATGTACATACACTCAATTAGTATTTGGTAGCATTGCCTTTAAAGTGTTTAACTTGGGTCAAACGTTTTGGGTAGCCTTCCATAAGCTTCCCACAATAAGTTGGGTGAATTTTGGCCCATTCCTCCTGACAGAGCTGGTGTAACTGAGTCGGGTTTGTACGCCTCCTTACACACACACGCTTCTTCAGTTCTGCCCACAAATATTCTATAGGATTGAGGTCAGGGCTTTGTGATGGCCACTCCAATAGCTTGACTTTGTTGTCCTTAAGCCATTTTGCCACAACTTTGGGAATATGCTTGGGGTCATTGTCCATTTGGAAGACCCATTTGCAACCAAGCTTTAACTTCCTGACTGATGTCTTGAGATGTTGCTTCATTATATCCACATAATTCTCCTACCTCATGATGCCATCTATTTTGTGAAGTGCACAAGTCCCTCCTGCAGCAAAGCACCCCCACAACATGATGCTGCCACCCCCGTGCTTCACGGTTGGGATGGTGTTTGGCTTGAAAGCCCCCTTTTTGTCCAAACATAACAATGGTCATTATGGCCTGTCACGACTTCTGCCGAAGTCGTTGCCTCTCCTTGTTCGGGCGGTGCTCGGCGGTCGACGTCACCGGCCTTCTAGCAGTCATTGATCCATTTTTCATTTTCCATTGGTTTTGTCTTGTCTTCCCACACACATGTTTTCAATCCCATTCATTACCTGTTGTGTATTTAAGCCTCTGTTTCCCCTCATGTCTTTGTCAGAGATTGTTTTATGTTATATAGGTGCGCGACGGGTCCTCGTACCCATGTTTGGTTATGTATGTACGTATTTAGTGTTTGGAGCATGTTAAGTGGACTTATATTAAAAGACTCTATTTACACTTCGTTTGACTCTCTTGCGCCTGACTTCCCTGCCACCTATACACACGACTCTGACAGAATCTCTGACCAAAAATATGAAGTCAGAGGAGAAGACACTTCGCTCATGGAGATGGAGGAACGCGTCCGGGAACAAGCGGAGGAGATTGACTGTCTGAGCGCCGCCATGGATCGCATTTTCCAGAATATGGACCGCTGGGAGAGACAGGGAGTTTCTCCAGTGTCTCCACCACCACAACCGGGATCTCCCTTGAACGCTTTTCCCCCTCCTGAACCTAATAAGGTCCATTTATCCCTACCCACGGGATACAATGGAGATACTGCCGGCTGCCAGGTTTTTCTTCTTAAACTGAAATTGTATCTGGCCATGGTCTCCTCAGTACCATTGGACCGTGAGAAGAGTTGCGCCCTCATCTCGTGCCTCACCGGGAAAGCCCTGGAGTGGGCCAGCACTGTGTGAAGAGAGGAGGATGCGGTGTTGGACCATTTTGAGGAGTTCACCCGCCATTTCAGGACAGTATTCGACCACCCACCCGAAGGCAGAGCAGCGGTGAGCGCCTCTATCATCTGAGACTGGAGACGAGGAGTGCACAGGAGTTTTCTCTGGAGTTTAGGACCCTGGCTGCCTGCACTGGATGTAGCGACAGGGCCCTGATCGACCATTACCGTTGTAGTCTACGCGAGGACGTCCGTCGGGAGCTGGCCTGTAGAGACACCACCATCACCTTCGACCAGCTGGTGGACATGTCCACCAGGCTGGACAACATGCTGGCTACTTGTGGACGTCTAGATCGGGGTCTGGTAGTTCCATCCTCCCGCACCCTCTCCTGAACCTATGGAATTGGGAGGGATGGTGCACAGGGAGACCGGAGGGTGTTCACCATCTATGGTCGCAGAGAGCACACTGCTGGTCGGTGCCGGGTTGGTTCCTCTGGGAATAGAGAAGGCAGGCAGGGCACTCTGGCATCACCCCAGGTGAGTAGGCACCATTCTCATCCAGAGCCCTCTGTTGCACTAATGTTTGTCTCTGTCACTTTTCCGGATTTTCCCCTGCATTCCCAGTATAAGGCGCTAGTAGATTCAGGCACGGCTGGGAATTTCATTAATAAAAATGTAGCTCATAGTTTAGGGATCCCTATTGTTTCTGTGGATATGCCTTTCCCTATTCATACCTTAGATAGTCGACCATTAGGGTCAGGGTTTGTCAGGGAGGTCACCGCACCTTTGTGTATGATAACGCAGGAGGGTCACAAGGAGAAGACTAGTCTTTTCCTTATTGATTCTCCTACGTATTCTGTGGTGCTAGGCCTACCCTGGTTAGCTTGTCATAACCCCACTGTTTCTTGGCTACCGAAGGCTCTCACAGGGTGGTCACGAGGGTGCTCAGGTAGGTGTTTAGGGTTTCCGTTGGTGATATTCTCCACCTTGCGCATTCCCCCTGAATATGCCGATTTGGCTCTCGCCTTCTGTAAAAAGAAGGCGACTCAATTACCACCCCATCGACGGGGGATTGTGCGATAGATCTCCTGGTAGACGCTGCATATCCCAGGAGTCACGTGTATCCCCTGTCGCAAGCGGAGATGGTGGCTATGGAAACATATGTCTCTGAATCCCTGCGTCATGGGTACATTCAGCCATCCATTTCATCCGTCTCTT
Organism: Oncorhynchus tshawytscha; assembly: GCF_018296145.1. NCBI lineage: Eukaryota > Metazoa > Chordata > Actinopteri > Salmoniformes > Salmonidae > Oncorhynchus > Oncorhynchus tshawytscha. The sequence continues at coordinate 33,811,639 of NC_056441.1, forward strand.
CGAGTTAATTTTTGTGAAAAAGAAGGATGGCGGTTTACGCCAGTGCATTGAATATCGAGGTCTAAATAAAATCATGGTGAAATATAGTTACCCGCTACCTCTGATAAATACGGTTATTGAGTCAATGCACAGGGCACGCTTCTTCACAAAATTGGATCTCAGGAGTGTGTACAATCTGGTGCGTATTCGGAAGGGTGATGAGTGGAAGACGGAATTTAGCACCACCTCAGGTCATTATGAGTACCTTGTCATGCCATATGGGATGATGAATGCTCCATCAGTCTTCCAATCATTTGTAGATGAGATCTTCAGGGACCTGCACGGGCAGGGTGTAGTGGTGTATATCGATGATATTCTGATATACTCCACTACACGCGCCGAGCATGTGTCCCTGGTGCGCAGGGTGCTTGGTCTCCTGTTGGAGCATGATCTATATATCAAGGCTGAGAAATGCTTGTTCTTCCAACAATCCATCTCCTTCCTAGGGCATCGGATTTCCACTTCAGGAGTAGAAATGGAGAGCGACCGCATTGCAGCCGTGGGTAATTGGCTGACTCCAACCACGGTAAAGGAGGTACAGCGTTTTTTAGGGTTTGCCAATTACTACCGGAGGTTTATCTGGGGTTTTGGTCAGGTTGCTGCTCCCATTACCTCACTGCTAAAGTGGGGTCCGGTGCGCTTGCAGTGGTCGGCTGAGACGAACAGGGCTTTTGGACACCTGAAGACTCTGTTTACCTCGGTGCCTGTGTTGGCTCATCCGGATCTCTCTTTGCCATTCATAGTGGAGGTGGACGCATCCAAAGCTGGGATAGGAGCAGTGCTCTCTCAGCGTTCGGGTACCCCACTGAAGCTTCGCCCTTGTGCTTTCTTTTCGAAGAAGCTCAGCCCGGCGGAGCGAAACTATGATGTGGGGGACCGGGAGCTGTTAGCTGTCGTAAAAGCCTTGAAGGCGTGGAGGCATTGGCTTGAGGGGGCTAAACACCCTTTTCTCATCTGGACTGACCACCGCAATCTGGAGTACATCCGGCAGGCGAAGAGACTGAATCCTCGCCAGGCAAGGTGGGCCATGTTTTTCACTCGTTTTGTGTTTACTCTTTCTTACAGACCAGGCTCCCAGAACGTTAAGGCAGGTGCATTGTCTCGGCTGTATGACACAGAGGAGTGGTCCATGGATCCCACTCCCATACTCCCAGCTTCGTGTTTGGTGGCACCAGTAGTGTGGGAGCTAGACGCGGACATTGAGCGGGCGTCACGTGCAGAGCCCTCTCCTTCTGAGTGTCCAGCTGGTCATCTGTACGTTCCATCTGCTGTCCGCGACCGTTTGATCTATTGGGCTCACACGTCCCCCTCCTCTGGTCATCCTGGGATAGGTCGGACGATACCCTGTCTTGATGGGAGGTATTGGTGGCCCACTTTAGCTAAGGACGTGAGAATTTATGTTTCCTCCTGCTCGGTGTGCTCCCAGTGCAAGGCTCCTAGACACCTGCCCGGAGGTAAGCTACAACCTTTACCCGTTCCTCAACGGCCGTGGTCGCACCTGTCGGTGGATTTTTTGACTGATCTTCCACCTTCACAGGGTTACACCACGATCCTGGTCACTGTGGATCAGTTTTCGAAGACCTGTCGTCTCCTCCCTTTGCCCGGTCTCCCTACAGCCTTACAAACTGCAGAGGCCCTGTTTACACACGTTTTCCGGCACTATGGGGTGCCTGAGGATATAGTGTCTGATCGGGGTACCCAGTTCACATCAAGGGTCTGGTTAGTCTTACCTCAGGTTTTCACCCCGAGAGTAATGGGCAGGTGGAGAGAGTTAACCAGGATGTGGGTAGGTTTCTGCGGTCTTATTGCCAGGACCGGCCGGGGGAGTGGGCGAAGTTCATGCCCTGGGCAGAGATGGCCCAGAACTTGCTACGTCACTCCACCACTAACCTTACTCCTTTTAATTTTCGGAAATTTTCCAAGCTGTTTAAAGGCACAATCAACTTAGTGTGTGTAAACTTCTGACCCACTGGAATTGTGATACAGTGAATTATAAGTGAAATAATCTGTCTGTAAACAATTGTTGGAAAAATGACTTGTGTCATGCACAAAGTAGATGTCCTAACCGACTTGCCAAAACTATAGTTTGTTAACAAGATATTTGTGGAGTGGTTGAAAAATGAGTTTTAATGACTCCAACCTAAGTGTATGTAGTCTTCTGATTACAATAACCCCTGTGCTCAAGAATGCCAAGGTAACCTGCCTAAATGAGTTCCATCCAGTTGCGTTCACGTCTGTAGCCATGAAGTGCTTTGAAAGGCTGGCCATGGCTCACATCAACACCGTCATCTCAGAAATCCTAGACCCACCACAATTTGCATACCGCCCCAACAGATCCATAGATGATGCCATCTCTATTGCACTCCACACTGCACTTTCCCATCTGGACAAAAGGAACACCTATGTGAGAATCTGTTCATTGACTACAGCTCAGTGTTCAACACCATTGTGCTCTCAAAGCTCATCACTAAGCTAAGGACCCTGCGACTAAACACCTCCCACTGCAACTGGATTCTAGACTTCCTGACAGGCAGCCCCCAGTTGGTAAAGGTCGGCAACAACACATGTGCCATGATGACCCTCAACACGGGGGCCCCCCAGGGGTGCATGCTTAGTCCCCTCCTGTACTCCCTGTTCACCCATGACTCCAACACTATCATTAAGTTTGCTGATGACACAATGGTGGTAGGAATGATCAATGACAACAATGAGACAGCCTATATGGAGGAGGTGAGAGACCTGGCAGTGTGGTGCCACGACAACAACCTCTACCTTAATGTGAGCAAGACAAAAGATCTGATTGTGGACTACAGGAAAAGGAAGGCTGAGCACGCCCCGATTCACATCGACGAGGCTGAAGTGGAGCGGGTCGAGAGCTTCAAGGTCCTTGGTATCCACATCACTAACAAACTATCATGGTCCAAACACACCAAGACAGTCATGAAGAGGGCACGACAACACCTATTCCACTTCAGGAGACTGAAAAAATTTGCATGGATCCTCAGTTCCTCAAAATGTTCTACAGCTGCACCATCAAGAGCATCCTGACTGGTTGCATCACCGCTTGGTATGGCCACAGCTCAGCATCTGACCTTAAGGCGCAACGGAGGGTAATGTTCTCTCTGCTAGAGCATGGCAAGTGCTACAGGAGTGCCAAGTCTAGGTCCAAAAACGTCCTTAACAGCTTTTACCCCCAAGACATAAGACCACCTTTTTTTACGTTGCTGCTACTTCCTGTTTATTATCTATGCATAATCATTTTAACCTACCTACATGTACATATTACCTTAATTACCTTGACTAACCTGTAACCCAGCACAGTGGTTCGGTACCGGTACCCTTTGTATATCGCCCTCATAATTGGTATTTTATTGTGTATCTTTTTAAATGTTGTTATTATGTTCATTAATTTTTTTATCAAATATTTTTGTACTTAAAAAAGGGCTTTAATGACTTGTAAGTAAGCATTTACTTGTTCTATTAGGTGGATGTGACAAATAAAATAAATAAAATGTGATCATTGTTCACTTGTTTATCAACAATGACACGTACAGGCAGGGATGATTGGGCCCTTCAGCAAGTAAGACACAAGGGTAAGACATCATTTTAACATCACAGATGAGCAAAACATCACAGATTTGAGCAAAACGCATGCAATATAATCTATTCTGGGAGCCTAGCGTGTTTGTGTGAAATACATGGAAGATTTTTGGACCATTGGCTTCCCTGAAAACAGGTACTGACAGGAGGAGCAATACGAGTCTGCCAGAGGTCGTCACGCTGGATGGGGATGGTGATGGCTTTGGTGGTCCACACAGTAAAGAAGTAGGTGTCCCTTCCAGTGATTTGGTGTTGACCTTGGACCTAACGCTAGTAAGGATGGTCTTCAAGACCCTGTGTTGCCCACCAGACCATCCGGTGAGGCACCCAGGATCCCAAACCCCGTGACCCAAAGCCCTGACTCCTACTCAACCATCCCTCTAGCCATTTTGAATGCCTTGATGCCCTCCTCTTTGTTACCTGTGCCCCACTTTACAACACCCCATCCATCCCCATAGACAACACCCCATCCAATGACGGTGATCTGAGGACCCTTTTAAGCAGTGACGGAGTAACGCTTGGCCGTAACCACTACTCCAAAATTGCTGTCCGTCAACCTCCCTCTCTACATGGTGTGCCAGTTGAGGTTGGTGCGATGTCCAACTGTTACCTACCGTATAGCCTCCTGCTGCTCCACCAACAGAGCCATGCCAGCCAGGATGCCTGCATGTCTCAGGTGCCCTTGTTTTTTTAACAATGTCTGGTACAGGGATGACAGGGAGGGTAGTTGTTGTTCTGGCTCAGGTTCAAGGAGATCTGCCATTCCACTGAACCTGTCCCGAAGATGGTTCCTTAGCCATTGAAGATCCTTCTCTGTGGGCTCTTGGGACAGAGAGTTGTAGTCTTCGGCCGGGTACAGGTCCTCCACTGACTGCACCTGGTTGGGCACGGCTGGCTTCCTCCACTCGCATTCCACATCAGTACGGTGTCACGTTCACTGTCTTCAAACTCCCTGCCATAAATGAGCCAAGGCGCAGTTTGCATGTAATTCCACATCTTTAATAAAGTGAAACCCTCACAAAAAAACAGATAAACAGAAACCGAACGTGACGCAACCGTGGCGCACACAAACACTCACAGAAAATAATTAATTACCCACAAATACAGGTGGGAAAAAGGCTGCCTAAGTATGATTCCCAATCAGAGACAACGATAGACAGCTGCCTCTGATTGGGAACCATATCCGGCCAACAAAAAACAGACAAAGTAGAATACCCACCCAAATCACACCCTGACCTAACCAAATAGAGAAATAAAAAGGCTCTCTAAGGTCAGGGCGTGACATACGGACGATATTGTGAACCGCCAAAATAGGCTGCATGGTTACACTAATGAGCTCCACGGAGGCATTTGTATGTGGCAGAGAGAATCCCCTGGTCACCTATGTGGAGAAGTGCAGCTATAGTGAGGGGCAACTTACCGGTTTGGCCAGGGCCAGCATGAGGGATAAACTGTATGCTGTGTCGGTGAGTGTAGCGATTAAGTTCCGTTTGAGCATCTTAGCAATACAATGTGTTCTATACAGCTGTCAACATTCTACAAGGAAAGAGACACTTAATCAATTATATAATCGTTAACCAGATTACCCCTGATAACAGACTTCGATGAGTGACAACTCAGTTCTAGAATGTTGTCATGGATGAGAATGAATCAGGAAAATCTATTGACATTCAGAATGAACTTTGTTTAGACATCCAGTCTGTATTGTAGTTTCATGACCAGAGACAAATCTTGAAATGCACTGTATTTATTTATTCAGACTGGTACATGCATTCACACTGTCTTGATCTATAGGATCCTTCCCACTATATGATTGATATGTCAATTGATAAAATCCCAAGTTATCAATTAACAGTTTATGAAGAAACTGCACTTGTCCTTATGTGAAAATGACAGTTCATTAAATATTCTACAGCTGTAATGTCATCAATCAAATCAAACTGTATTTATATAGCACATGTCTTACAACTAATGCATTTCAAGGTGTTCAAAGTCATGCATTGAAAAGCATGTGGCTCTTAACATCCTTCCTCTTGGCAGGTCCTGACCAGACGTATGGTGGTCTTCTCCCCTTTTAATACTCTAATGTTCATCCTTGAAAAATGCCGTGAGGTCTGAAATAGACATCAAAGTCGGCATGCTGTACAAAATGATTTTTTGATCTACTGCTCTGCTAACTAGCTAGCTAAAGTGTAGTCAGTGGCTAGCTAAGACAGAAAGGGGACAGAAGAGGTACAGCACATGGATTCATCATGGATTGGGCCCAGGTGTAACGGCGTTGTTGGTGGAAGAAGGTGAGGACCAAGGTGCAGCGTGGTATGTGTCCATATTTATGAGAATAAATAACAAAGTAACAAAGAGAAACGACCAAAAAACAGTTCTGGCTGGTGGAGACACACAACAGAAAACAGAAAATAATCACCCATGAAACACAATAGAAAACAGGCTCCCTAAATATGGTTCTCAATCAGGGACAACGATTGACAGCTGCCTCTGATTGAGAACCATACCAGCCCAATGCAAGCCTACACCAAACACACTTCATTTGAAGCATTTGTAAAGACAATAGGAATCATTTCCGTGTTTTACTGCGAGGTTTTATGGGTATTATGACATGTCCACTATTGTCCGGAGATACATTATGATTGGGAACAATCCTAAGCAATGCATGTATGACAAAGGAGCATGTAGTCTCAGAAAGCATGTGGTAAGGGCATATTAGAAACATTTACAGTAAGCCATTCATGTGCAGCAGAAATACACCCCGAACCCAATATTTCCCCCAAATTATGTCATCGTCAGTTGTCATTTACATCCGCAGAGGAATCTTAACATTGTGAGGTTATAAAAAAAATATTGTGTTGATTATTCTGGGCCGATGGATGGTCTCAAAGCACCACCCTGCTGACGCCACCTGAGATCAGTTAGTAACCGCCCCCGTTCATCATCACAGAGGTGGCAAACGAGACCCCAGCTGGTGTTTCGGTTTGGAAGATACACTTGAAGAAGTCTCGACAGATAGAACCAAAGAAAACACGTCAGTTGAAACCCAGTACTGGATGAACCTTTATTCCTGTCCACCATCAAAGTAGACACTCTCTGGTCTTATAGCTTGGGAAGGTGCCTATGTTCCACCTGTTAGAAGCAATGACATCCTAAATTCGGTGCTCTCCCTCATGTTTCCTTGCCCCCCCAACAACTTCACCTTGACCTCAAACGTTTTCTACGTATTTTAGGGAGGGGTCTTGCACTTCAAGAGACTGAGTATCTTTATTACACAGCCAATTCCGCCAATTCCCCCGTCAAGATATTGGGAGGCATTTCTTAAGGTGGTTCACCACAAAAGGCGTCGTTAATATTTCAACTGGAAATGGCTGGAAGATGGGAGGGGGGTTCAAAAAAAGAACAGGGGGACCTCATTTTCATTCGGGCCTTTAAAAGATAAGAGCACGTGGAGGCTTCTGCACGGGGTGCCCTTTTCATGTATCAGACCCACTCTTACAAATACTTTTTAAAGGGGTAGAGGGGGACCCTGCTTTCAGCCAATGAGACAAGTCATTTTGAGGGCAGTCATTTTTAGCAAGCATTTTCAAATGCTTGTTGTCAATACTTTGGTTCTCTTGGGATAATTTCGGACTAATGGCCAGGGCCCATATTTTTAATAAGTAACTTTCAAAAACACCCTTATATATTGTATTTGATTATCAGTAGCCTAGAATTGTATCCCTTTATTACTCTTAATGTCACTTGTTTGTAGAAAATCTAAATGTATGACCTAAAATGATCACCCTATAGCCAAGCCATTTTGAAATCAACTTTTTCTTAACCAGAAAGCCAGGTTAAGGAAGCCACGTTAAAGTGCAGTGGATGCCCAAAAGTGAAAAGTGAAATTGCTCCTTTGTAGCATGGATGTTTTTGTCAACAACTTACTCCTGTTGCACCCTCGACAACCACTGTGAATATTATTATTTGACCCTACTGGTCATCTATGAACATTCAAACATCTTGGCCATGTTCTGTTATAATCTCCACCCAGCACAGACAGAAGAGGACTGGCCACCACTCATAGCCTGGTTCCTTTCTAGGTTTCTTCCTAGGTTCTGGCCTTTCTAGGGAGTTTTTCCTAGCCACTGTGCTTCTACACCTGCATTGCAAGCTGTTTGGGGTTTTAGGCTGGGTTTCTGTACAGCACTTTGTGACATCAGCTGATGTAAAATGGGCTTTATAAATACATTTGATTTACTCTGCTGTGTTTTAAGGCACTAGCATTGCTGTAGGTCAGGAGGAAAGGGTAATTTTGTTGACCTGAGATTTCAACACCCAGAAGTCAGTGAGATCACTAGGGCTGCAAACAGTAAGACATTGAAAGTTGCAGCATTGGTTGTTTGCTTGTTGTACAAGCATATAATTCACCATCTGTACCACTTTGCTTTACTGTAAGTCAGTACCTTATTGTCGGGGGGATTAAATCATCACTGCTGTTTATTTTGCAAAGACACATTTGGAAATAACAACCATGTTTTATTATTCATACTGTGAAGAATGCTCCACTTCTCTCCAGACGGGACCTCTGCCAGAGAGGTTTTGAGGAGTGGTGCTCATGTATAACAAAATGATACCAGACACTTTACTCAATATTTAACGTTGCTTCAGATTGGATTCCTCTGCATCAAAAGACACAAGAGCATTAATGAGGTCGGGCACCTATGTTCCACTAGATGTTGGAACATTGCTGCAGGGACTTGCGTCCATTCAGCAACAAGAGCATTAGTGAGGTTGGTCACAGATGTTGGGGGTGATTAGGCCTGGCTCGGGGGGGTGTTCCAATTCATCCCAAAGGTGTTTGATGGGGTTGAGGTCAAGGCTCTGTGCAGGCCAGTCAAGTTCTTCCACACCAATCTCGACAAACCATTTCTGTATGGACCTCGCTTTGTGCACAGGGGCATTGTCATGATGAAACCGGAAAGGGCCTTCCCCAAACTGTTGCCACAAAGTTGAAAGCACAAAAATGTCTAGAGTGTAATTGTATGCTGTAGCGTTAAGATTTCCCTTCACCGGAAGTAAGGTGAAGCCGGCGGGCTTTACACCACTCCAGCCGACGCTTGGCATTGCGCATGGTGATGTGTGCGGAAGCTCGGCCATGGAAATCAATTTCATGAAGCTCTCGATGAACAGTTCTTGTGCTGATGTTGCTTCCAGAGGCAGTTTGGAACTCGGTAGTGAGTGTTACAACCGAGGACAGATTATTTTTATGCACTACGCGTTTCCGCACTCTGCAGTCCAATTCTGTGAGCTTGAATGGCCTACCACTTCGCGGCTGAGCCGTTGTTGCTCCTAGACGTTTCCACTTCCCAATAACAGCACTTACAGTTGACCGGGGCAGCTCTAGCAGGGCAGAAATTGTATAAACTGACTTGTTGGAAAGGTGGCATCCTATGACAGTGCCTTGTTGAAAGTCACTTTGTTCTTCAGTAAGGCCATTCTACTGGCAATGTCTGTCTATGGAGATTGCATGGCTGTGTGCTCGATTTTATACATCTGTCAACAACGGGTATGGCTGAAATAGCCAAATCCACTCATTTGAAGGGGTGTCCACATACTTTTGTAGATATACTGTATCTATTCCATTATGATGTATGCAGATCTTTTGGAACAAGTTAATCTGAGTGGTTTGATTAGTGATGCTTTGTATACGTGTTGTACTGTAAACTGGTTTAAAAAAAAGACCAATATCAGCTCAAGTTGCCATTTTAGTTTTACAAGACCTATGAACTGAGTTTGACACGTCTGAGTGTTTCAGTCGTTTGTGGGATTTTGACCAGAATATCAAGTCTCGGGTCTAGAATAGAATCACTCTATATCACACTGTCTTACGAATGAAGATTGAGGCACAGCACTTCATGAATATATTGGTGACAGCTAGAAGGAACAGAGGCAACGGCAGTCACCTCTTTCATGCTTTCAGTGTGCGGAAACAGATGTAGAACTATGAAATATTCACTCAAAGTCAGTTGTACTTATGAAACTTTTATAAGAAGTGTCTCCGTCTCCATCTTTCATGAAGTGCAAATTCTTTCAAAACTCTCTTGCCTTTTCACTTTCTCGAACTCACCTATTCACTGTAATCCTCCCTGTCTCCTTATTTTTTTTGCAGATCATCATTTTCTTCTCCTCCTGCTCAGTTTTCCATCAGTTCGAGCCCTAGACCCTGTTTCAATACTGTTAAAATGCATCCTTCCTCACTTAAAGTAATCATTGATCTGACATAATTTTTTAAATTTAACTAGGCAAGTCAGTTAAGAACAAATTCTTATTTTCAATGACAGCCTAGGAACAGTGGGTTAACTTCCTTGTTCAGGAGCAGAACGACAGATTTGTACCTTGTCAGCTCAGGGATTTGATCTTCCAACCTTTTGTTTGCTAGTCCAATGCTCTAAGCACTAGTCTACCTGCCGCCCCATAATATAAAAAAAATAGTTAAAAAAAAATATTTAAAAAAACTTGAATAAGTAGGTGTTCTAAAACTTTTGACCGGTGTGGTTCCCTTCTAGTTCACATAAGTAGTCACAGTCCTTTTCTATGACTCTCCAAATTGAGCTCAGGTGCATCCAATTTCCTTTGATCATCCTTGATATGTTACGACAACTTGATTGGAGTCCACTTGTGGCCAATTCTATTGTTTGGACATGATTTAAAAAGAAACACACCTGTTTATATGTGACCGACTGGCTCAAATCGGTCTTATTCAGCGAAATTTGAAATTGTGTTTTTTACATTGGATAAAAGTAGAGACTCAGAGCTACAAAATGGCATATTATGCATTACAGTCGAGGAACAATAGGAAAGTAATTTTGCTTTGAAAGTTGATAAACGTGTAAACTCACTTTTAAGAAAATACCCTTTGAATGTTTTGGTGCTACTATTGGAAAGTCATTCTTTCTCTACACCCATTCAGCATCATTCACACTCTCCTAAGCTTTAGCCCCACCCATCTCTTTACTTCCAGACATCTACTTGAGAGAGAACCGCTCACTGAACATTACTCACCCTAGCAGAGCTGGTTAGTCTGTTTTGTTATCTAGAGCGTTGGTGACTGCAACTGTGCTGTCAGATTGTCCATTTGTAAATTCTGGCCATTGAGTTGGGTTGATCTGAACATTCTGACCTCACAAAGGCAGTCAAGCACCCAAGCTAACTGGCTAACATTGGCTAGCTTGCCAGCTACTTCCAGGCACATAATGAGAGAACACCTCACTCTGACCATTTTACTCACCCCAACAGAGCTGGTTAGGCTGTTTTCATGTTATTCAGAGCATTGGTGACTGTAACTGTGCTGCTGGCAACAATCTAATTAAGCTTTTTTGCCAACGTTTACTGACACCGGCCATATTCAACGGGTGTTGAGCGTTCGTAAATTCTGCGCTGTCTGGCACACTCAGACGAGAGTGCTCTGAAATCAGAGTTGATGGCCAGACTGAATTTACGCACGCACCCGAATTTGTTAGTTGCATAGTGGAGTCTTTTGTTAAGTCATGTAGCTAGCTAGCTAGGTAAATAATGAACCATAATCACAACGCATGACGTTACTACCCTACATGAATCTGCAGGTAACTAACCACCCAGGTTCAATGTTAGCCAGCTAACATTAGGCTATAACTAGCGAAACAAATGGCTCTGAGATACAAATAGTATTACTACACAGATCATACACGTAACGTTAGCTAGTGAGCCAGCCAGCTAACGTTAACTAGCTAGCTCACAGTACACTTTAACTTGAAATGAAAATACTTTTAATAACGTGTCATATCTGAAAATGTAGCTAGCTAGACTATCTGACACGTATACATGGAATGGACGCTTCTTCCTGTCATGGATGCCACGGTTGCCCTCACTTAGTTTGAAGATGCAATCTGAAGACAGGTGTTTTCTCCATCTCCTTAGCTATCATACTCTAATTCCACTGATTTCAACACTCAGTCCTCCAGAAAGTGGAGAGCAACAAGTGGAGAGCAACAAAAAGCTGTGATAGACAGGATTACCTACACATACTGACCAGCTCACATAGACAGAAGCATGCTACATGACAGACCAATCTGAACTGATCTCTCGGCTTGTCCAGCGAACTCATTATCTCAGCCAATCATGGCTAGCGGGAAGGTTCTTGCCCTTTTTCTGTTGCTAAACCAACTAGGCTCGTAATTTAACAACTGTATTCATATTTACAAATGACATACAAGTTTGTTAGTGGCACATGAAACGTAACATGTTCCAGAAGGCATTTCTGCCCAAAAACGTGTTTTGATTTAAAAAAAAGTTTAAATTCAAATGGCTCTCCTGTGAAGTAGTGACACACGACATGCGACTAGTTTCCTGAACCGAGTCACATATGGAAAAAGTAAAGAGATCTTAATACTTTCCGATTGCACTGTAGCTCAGTATTTGTATTATTTATTTTATACAATCTTTTTTGCTCATCTTTAGCAAGGCTGAGAGTAATTTTGGACCTGACTGTACACACCTTTGAAGTGTGTACTTAGGCAGATTGGAATTTTCCAGAAGGATCCTTAGAGGGCTGTTACCGTTAACATGTGCCTTATTTTCCTGACCCCCCGCGGAGTGGGCGGCGTTGGGTTTATTAACATATTGATTTCATGAATATGTGCATAATTACCCATGAACCCCGGTGAGCTTGGGGGATTGGAGTGGATCTGTGAGCGTGCTCAGGAGCCGTCTTGGTTTTCTCATTAGCTCGATGGAGTTGACCCGGGCCATCTTCGCCTGTTTCTCTCACTCTCTTCTTTCCCTGAAGCACTCAGCGGGGACCAAGGACACAGGACAAGGGATAATTAGCACCTGCTATCCAGACAGTCATGGTTTTGGACAGAAAGTAGAACAAAAAAACGACAACTGCTCACTATGTCACTTTTTTTAAGGTGGTGTTCATCCTTCTGCAGAGAGAGAGTTTCATCGAGTTTCAAAAGAGTACTGAACTTCTCCTCAAACTCCCTCTGCAAATGAACAGATGTGCTAGGGAGGCAAACCTGATTTTTCCATTCAGTTCCTATTGGAGGAACTTTCTCACGCTAAGTAATGAGAACAGTTCATAATCTAATATCCTATTCAATGTATTATTTTCAGGCAGGCAACCCAATAGAGAAACACATACTCAGAGATGAATGAACCCTCATTCCATTTAACCTCAACGTCCTGTGTGCAAGGCTTGGTGTCTATGGGGTCATGTGACCAAATTTAACCTGAGCCCATTTCACAAAGTAATGCATTTTGGCTGAAAGGAGATGGGGGAAAGCTCTGAGCAGAGACCTTGGCAAAGGACTTTATAATCGGTGTTAGGGCAATGTGCCAGCTTCACACTCATGCCTGCTTCTTTAGTGCCAGCATACCTACCAGGGGGTCAGTAGTTCAATCTGTCAGTTTTTATTGAAGGGGTGCAATTTTGGGAAAGGTGCCTGGAGTGATAAGCTATCGGACTGGAGACTAGCCCCGATGTTGCACAACACCAAGGACTCATCTACACAAACAGCAATCTACGTTTATTCCAACATGCAGTCTAGACAAGCATTTGCACAACTAAACAAAAATGAGGCCATATGTCTCCTTGACAATGAGCAATAAGTGTCTGAAAATGTTTCAGCCTATGGAGAAACTAACTTGAACAGACTCTGGGACTTGATACTGTAAAGCTTCACTGGTAAACTTCCCACAATATTATTTCATCCCGATCTGGAATTGATTTTAAGAGGCAGCCTTGTCTTTCAAATGCCCACATGCCACTCAGTACAAGATGTGCACAGCTGTCAGTGACAGTGTGGTGGGGTTTAGAGATGAAAGTAGTAATGACCTCCCTTGTGTGTCTGAGGTGGCAGCTGGATCAAACAGCACAATTAAGACCAATCCCAGGAGGAGATGGCCTCTCTGTCTCTCAGTAGGAGTCCCTGTACTGCTTCTGGCCTGACAGAGCCTTTGTTTCCTGGCAACAGTTCCCAGGAATAGATTCAATGGTCTATGGACAAACGGTTAAGTATATGGTACTGGCAATTTAGTGATCAGATTGATGCTGCTGGCCAAATCCCAGGTGTTGTTTGTTAATCCGAAGGTAAGAATAATTTAGCCTAATTAATTGAACACTTTCAAATATTTAGAAGACACTAACGAATTGCCTTACTGTGTCAGTAAAGATCTAAGCTAAGATGTAGGATCAAATGACCCTTCAATGACCATCATCTACTCTTATGAAGCTGGTGTGTGTCTGTGATGGAACTGTTGGCAGTGCCCTGAAATAGATTCCTGGGGACATGCAGGACATCCAGAGGTATTTTACCATGCTTCCACTAGCTATCATCATCCCTCCCCACTACGGGATTGATGCATATGTCAGAGCTAACTTTCCTTACAGCTGTGAAAAATCTTCCAAATGACCAATTAGTGTTAATTGATATGTCTGGCGCATGAGAAGCTTTCCATTGTTTGAAGTGAACCTGCCAGCCACCAGACACTGATGTCTGTGTGTGTGTCTCTGTCGACGTCTTCATCTGGCAGGAGGCACATTGTCTGGGTCTACCAGCCTTTTTACTGTGACAGTTTGTGTAGACTTTGATTAATGATGTGCTCATCCCCCCCCACCAGAACGTTTTGAAATTCACTATGGCAGAGTCAATAGGCGAGACAGAAGTGTGTGTCTCCATTTGGAACAGCCTCCGTTTGATTGCATGTTTATTTTCCCCCATTATGTTTCTCCATTAGGCTCGATTTCCATTTTCCTCAGTTCTCAGAAATAAATGGAGTTTGATATCTATCTGATTGCGAACAAAAGGCCATATGTGTTTTACAGTAACTAGGATTATGAAGGGGCATGCATCCATAATATTCCAGTAAGTATATGCCAAACTCTCTGTCTTTTGTTAATGATCATATCAATAACCTACTCCTGGGCCGAGGGAATATGCCAATTCACAATGACAGCATCAACTATCAATAGTTCAATCTCCAATTTATAAATCCAACACCTGGGCCTAACTGGGTTTATATATTTAGTTCCCTTGAGGACCAACAATCAGTGGCACTCTTCGTTTTCACAGTTCCGTAGATAATTAGCAGTCTGGCATGAGATATGATTAGCTATCAGCGGGTTTGTTAAGGGAGTGAGGGACAGGACTTCAGGATACTGGTGGTTCCTGTTTTAACAGCGTTCAGTAGAAACACATCCTAGTGCTAATTGGCAAACACTGAGTAAATTGGATGGTAGAGAAGTAAATCTCGGTCGTTTCTTGTCATTCTGTGCCGTAATCGCCTGCATTTGCTACGGCTCCGTGGGGGTGATAGTTAGCGGTGCCAACGAAGTGCGTTGACAATGGCAGCCGACTGGACAACGGCAGCCGACTGTTGCACATATGCTCCATTTTCTGGAAGCACAGTGTACAATTATTACACAGTCTCTGCAACAAGAATGTTAATTTGCATGCCCATCATGCCATGGTGGGTTGTGTTTACTTCCTCTAACTGGTTTATTTTGAATGATAATTGAGAGGGCCTAAAATTCACTCTCAGAAAAAGGCAGGAAAGTGAAAGATACCCTATAAGGTTAATTCAGTTTCTGCATTTGGGATTTTTGTTGTTGTTGTTGTTGTAATTATAGTTTTTATTGGTTCCTTCACAGTATAACAATTGAATTACATTTGGCATTAAACAATAACTTGACAGACGTGAATTCGAAAAGCACCCAGACCCCCAGGCCCCACTCAAAACCCGCCACGCCACATCCCCACTCCAAAACGGATCAAATAAAAAACCTTCCTCATCAATCCACTTACAAAACCCTACAATGACAATGCGAAAACAGCTCCCCACACATGCCCTCACCCCGCCACCACGGGGCACCGCATGCAGACCGACGAGGGGGAAAAACGACCTGGTCTATTCTAGAACAAGGCCGCAACTCAACAAAATGCGGAAAAAGTCAAGGGGCGTGAACACTCCTCGAACACACCACACACACAATAAAGATAGAAAAGGGAACAAACTTTGCATTTTTCACCCACAACCCCCCTCCCCCCAGTCCCCCTCCCCATAACAGCTATTACAACAACAGGACAAACTAAACAAACAAAAGACCCTACCCCTACCAGTCACTATGTGTGTCTGTAGTCTATCCGGCCTTTGCATATTGTCTCTTAGAGAAAATGTCCTCAGATGTCAGAAAAGTTATCGAGTTTACAATTAATTGTATAAATCAATCTTTCATATGAAGCTGTTTCTGTCAAGGCTATCATACCAGGTCCTTCTCCCTCCAGGGTCTCAATAGGACTCTTTTGGCTGTGGTTAGAGCAACCTTTAGCCAGTTTAAACATGAGCTTCTCAGTCTATCAATATCCTTAGTGATATTCAGTAATAGCAAATCAGGTATTGTGACGTTTGAATTTCCCTCCCACTGATTTGATAGTCTATTCCCAGGTCTCCTGTGGCAATGATGTTTGCTGTTCTCTCTAGGTCTCATTCCTATTTTCAATGTGGGACCTATTAGCCATTTGGTCTAAGGTTGAACCATCATTTTGCACAATATATTCTGTGTTCTCAAATCTGCAATATTTTCTTAACTGTACATTTCCCATTGTATCATGTCCTGCCTACTTCTTTTTGTATCCCCTGTGGTGTCCTTCCTCCTGTTCTATTGCTTTACTTCCTTTCTGGTCCTTCCTTCCTGCCAACACCTGCAGTATATCAATCTGTCATATCCAATGATTTATATATACACTAGATGACTGACCAGGGGGCGCTGTTTTAAAGCCACCGCGCCACCATCTTGGCACTCCATTGGAAATTATGTTTTGGATGCTATAGAAATACATTTATGAATGTATAACTTTGTTTTCACCACCTTTATTCTATTACAGACACCTTAATGCACACATTTAAATAATATTGTATGAGCTAAATCTTTCTTTTTATATGAAAGAATAGATTCAAATAAATGTTACTGTACCACTACATCAACAAAAATACTTAAATACATGTAATTTTGTCCTTGAAACATTTATTTGAAATAGTGTAGAATTCCATTCATTCATATGGAGGACTGCTTATTGGGAGGTCATAACCCCAATATGATATTCACAAACCATTTTACACTGGACATTTTGTTATTCAAATGATGACAGTGAGCTTTAAATGAGCCATCATTTTCATATTTACATTAAATATTTCCCTCAAGCCCGGCATGATATTAGAGTTTACGAGCTGTAACTCCAGTGAGATGTATCTTCTAATAATCCTAATTATCTACATTAATGACATTTTATAGCTGGAACCCAATGACACAATCAAGAACTGACCTCGTTGTGCTTGAGGGCTCTAGATTGAGCGATGGAGCTGTGTCTGACGGGCCAGCAGCACACTGGAACCAAGGAGTATTCCCTGCGGTTTTCCTTTCAATCTTATCTGTCGCAATCGGGCTTTGTCATTTTAACACTTTTTTTTTCATGTGTAGGCGTCTGTGTTAAATATATGTGTGCGGGTTTTTGTTTGTTTGTGTGTGTGTTTGTGTGTGTGATGCTAATGAAGACGTTTGACAGGGGGTGGCTTCACGCGGAGTGGAAGCCTGCCCTTGTGTGCAATGTGGTGCTGAGATAAACCTCTCTAGGCCTTGCCACCCTTGCCAGATGGCCATGCTCTGCCAGTCTGTCTGCCAGCACCCACCCACTGTCTGCCAGTGCTGAGATGGGTGTAGACCCAGGTGATCACCAGCAGAGACTGGCTCCACATGAACTATGCCATCGTTGGCGGATGCCAGTTTTCCACTGTGGGACCGATGCAGAGCCTGGCACAATGGTGCCATTTTGACCGAGCTCCTTTGTTTGTTCCTCTTTGTGTTTCCATTTCAATGATTGGCTCTGGGACCAAGGGGCGGGGATGTAGTTGACACTCGTTTTCCAGGCAATTCACATCTGAAGTCATGGTGATAGTATCAGTGCCTGTGTGATTCACAAGGTCTCTGCTGAAATGTTATTATGTAAGGAGCAGAAGGGGGGAAACTAGGAACATTGGAACTAGACTTTTGACTGAGCTTTTCTGAGAATTGAATACCTTGTTCCGGGTCTACACTACATGTGGAGGAACCCTTCAACGGCACTTACCTGGAGTGAAATGGATAAGTAAAAGGCTAGTCAACAAGCATATGCAGACTTATCCATTACACCAGCATACTGCAAACCTAGTCAAACCTTGTACTATATACCAGCTGGTAATACGCACGCTATGTTAATGAAATGATTAAGCATATATTTTTTCATTTATTTGACAAAAACACAATACAACCACACACATTGGATACAATGCATTTAAAATCATATTTCCATTGTTGTCCTTTTGTATTGTCCGGCAGGCAGCTTAAGGCTTCGCTGATAGTGATATACTGTATAGACTGTAATCTAGAATAGATTATAAATACACGAACACAAAATATATGAACAAGATTATAACATGAAACAAAATGCACTACTCATCAATATGGAGGAAACAGACGAGTAAATGTATATCAATCCCATTGTACTTGCTCCCTGATGACATGTGGGACGTGTTTTGAGAAGGTCACTGACCACAGTGACCTTTCTGTTCCCTCAAATGCTGTTCCACCTCCCACACAACTACTAATACGATTTCTTCAGTAGGACATGGAAGTCTGATATAAAAGCTAACCATATCAACCAGCCTGGCAACGAGTACTCTCCTCTCCGGCCTCACCGGCCAGCTCAAATCTAATGTAGTGGAAATTGACATTGATGTAATAGAATAGGACTCATTCTCCTGAATGGAATCTAAATATATTTTTCAATAATGACCAATATCATTTCCCAGAGTTCAACACTGAATCATCATTCCACGTCTATGTGGAGGAGACCCGGGAGAAAAAAGCAGAATGTATTTATCAACATGGGAAATAAATCCCTTTCATAGCACTTCCGCGAGGAATTTGATTATTTCTCAGCCTCTCCTATTACGTGGCTCCCGCTAGTGCTCTTAAGTCAGAGGTCAGCACAGACCCCAGATAGATCTTGATTTGGAGAATAACAGTTCATTAGGGAAGAGAGATGTGGCAAAGGGCACAGAAAATGGCTGGAGATTGTGGCTGCCAATTAGTGACTGTGATGCTCTGAGAACTGCACATTAAGCTGATCATACTACGGCTTACGTCACATTCGGAATTCATCGTTATCGTCGAGGACATAAATGTCACATTTCCTTCGAACCACAAGGAAATGAATGA
This sequence comes from Oncorhynchus tshawytscha, assembly GCF_018296145.1. Taxonomy (NCBI): domain Eukaryota; kingdom Metazoa; phylum Chordata; class Actinopteri; order Salmoniformes; family Salmonidae; genus Oncorhynchus; species Oncorhynchus tshawytscha. Next base: position 33,830,555 of record NC_056441.1, read on the forward strand.
AAGAAATGAGGCAGTGTAGTAGTGTGATGAAACAGCTTTGGGGAATTATATGAAAAATATGTTTGAAATCTATATCCAGTATTTTATAGATCAGGTGCTGATTCAGCTCTACATGTATATGGTTGAGTCCTCTTGTTTAGCACCATAAATTGTTTAAGGGTTCGTTAAATTGTTTAAGATCATTGCCTCTGATTACATGCAGGATTTGTTGAAGCACGCATATTGATTTAAATGGATAGAAGCAGGTCTTAATCTGTGCCTTTAGGCACGTTTGACATATTTTGAAATACTGTTCATATATTGATGGGATGGAGCAGGAACCATGTTAATTTGATGAACAATTGAATTGTCGTGTCTTTTAGCAAAAAAATGACCCTTGCAGTCGAGTCATGACCCCTTGTGCGAATGCACTTGTCACCTTTGCCTCTTTAGAAGCACAATGATTTCAGTGGGCCTTTATTGAAGAAATATTGCATTATACAATGTAGGAAAAAGTTTGGATTGGCGGTAAAACACCAACACCTGAAAAACATCACCGACTGGGAACTCTTGAAATAAAACTTGTTCCAAAGATGCATGTAAAATATTGATTGTCAAGGAAATGCTAACAATGTGATGACATTAATATGCGTGTGATTAACCCTGACTAGAGGACACATCTTTCCCAAAGACTTGTCATGACAATGGCTGATCAACGTCACTACAGCATGTTTCATTTGATGTCTGGTAACAATCACATAATTTAATTCAGCTTAATTGGGTCTGATCGTGGATCGCAGCATAATTACCTTGATGTGTTTACATTCAACACATTAACAATGCCAGTGTGCATTATGAGGCTTTTGAAAAACAGATACTTAATATTGCTCCACATTCGCTACGGTGGAAACGTCTCATTCAGGGAAGCCAAGCCTTTGTGTCGTACACTCAAACAGAAGGAATATCTTTTGAAGATTGCAGTTTGAAGAATTCCTGCCAAAGCAGCAAGACTTTGGCTCCCCATAAGACACCTCATATGTGTTTTTTATGTATGAATCATCCCTTTGCATTTTGGGATGTTTGCCATTTGCAGCATAACAAAGCTTCAGTACATTGTCGAGGAGCGGAGCAACACTAAAAAAAATTGTAGTACTTCGAGGATAATTCAGATGACGTTTTGAAGACCGTTTTAATGGTTTGTGTCGACTCCCTATAGAAAGACTGGGCAGGTTACTGTACATAGTGCCCTAGTGGCAGGTTACAATAGGACTTTTTTTTCTATCTTGGTTTTTTCTTTATGGTTTGAGTGCAAGTACTTTTCAACCTAGTTACTCAGTTTTGGCACAAGCCATCTACTGCTTCTTGCCTTGTCACAGACTTCCTTCCCTTTGCTCTTCCAAAATAGGTCCCAGGCATACTTTCCGTCCTCCAGTGAATGAAGGAGAAACCTCCCGATTAGTTAGCAATTGATGCCATAACCAGCCCGTCTGGAATAGCAGGTTACTAAGCACTGGTGTTGAATTGATCAAATGTTTCCCCCAACTTGTCGTTCAACTGAAGCAAATTGGATTCAAGGGGTTTGATAACGTCCCAGACCTGAGATGAAAAAGTCCCCCTGGCATCCTCAGTGGGGGATCTGGGAAAAAGCACTTCAGTTTTGACCTGCCTTTCTTCATCGAAACTTTGTCCTCTTTTTCTCCCTACAAACTTTGCTTCTGATGTTCCTTGGTCAGAGGATATCGAACAAACAGATATGGAAAACTCATATGACATATGAGTTTAAATGTTTTCAGATGAAGTGCAAAACCTTAATTTGATCAATGGGACTAATTTGACAGAAAACGTGGTTCAATGTGCCAATTGGATTCCATCTCTACTTCCTTTTACAGTTTTTTTGGATTGCTTACACACTAAAATGAAAAGTAGTACACTATTAGCAAAACTTACACTCAAGAAGCAAAACATCAGCCCATATTTGCACAACTATAAGCACATTGTCAACCTCACACTTGTTGCAAAACTCTACACACAGTGATTTGCAAAACACTAAACACACTTAACATACATTACACACACAAATCTATCATGAAGTCACGTCCTTGCAATACCAAAGCACCGACTGTCAAATTACCACACCGTCCAACCAATTAGTTCAACACAGTCATCAGGTGTGCAAACACTCGTTTGCTTAATTGTAGACACACCAATCAGGTGTATAAGCACTATAAAAAAGCAGCAGGTGAGTTCATCGGTCTTCAAGCGCAATGGAAAGAGTCAGAGAAAGAGTAAGACGAGGAAGAGGAGGAGGAGGACGAGGAGGAGGACGACAAGGAGAACGAGGAGAACGAGGAGGACGAGGAGGATGAGGAGGAGGACGAGGAGGAGAACGAGGAGGATGAGGAGGAGAACGAGGAGGATGAGGAGGAGAACGAGGAGGATGAGGAGGAGAACGAGGAGGAGGATGAGGAGAACGAGGAGGATGAGGAGAATGAGGAGGAGAACGAGGAGGACGAGGAGGAGGACGAGAAGGAGGAGGAAGGGGAAGAAGAGGAAGACAAGAAGGTGCTCAAAGAGGACCGAATCTGACAAATAAGATCCGCGCAACACTGGTTGACCACATTGTCATCCATGGCCTGACGCTGAGGGAGGCTGGACTGCGAGTACAGCCAAATCTAAGCAGGTATACAGGGGCAAGTGTGATGAGAACATTTAGACCTGAAAATAGGTATTGTAAAAATATCATCATATCAAAAACATCTGCACGGTTTCAGTAACTGCTTACAGTACTGTACTCAATGCACTATCAGCACTTCTGTTACCTTTTCCTGTGAAATTACTGTACTATTGTATAATGTTTTTTTTTCTGCATAGGATTGAGGGTCAGGGACGACAAGGGGGAAGGCCTCCTATGTTCACAGAACAGCAAGAGAGGAAGATAGTAAACATGGTTTTGGCCAACAATGCTATAACACTCAAGCAGCTCCAAGCTAACATTGTCAATAACCACGCCATTTTCAACGATATCCATCAGGTCTCAACATCAACACTGACACGCATCCTAAAAAAAAACCAAATGAAGCAAATTTATCGAGTGCCTTTCGAGCGCAATTCCGAAAGGGTGAAACGACTGCGGCATGATTATGCAGAGGTATGTATTCACTTTAGCAGTGTGATCTTGCATACTGTCTCAATCTTTTACTGTACTGTATGTATACTAGATCTACACTGAACTACACAATTTTGCCTGACACTGTTTTTCAGAGAGCTTTACGAATGGATGGAGAGGAGATCCAGCATGAGTTCATTTACGTAGATGAGGCTGGGTTCAACCTGACGAGAACACGAAGGAGGGGAAGAAACCGCATTGGCCACAGGGCTATAGTCAATGTCCCAGGGCAATGTGGGGGTAATATAACACTCTGTGCAGCCATTACACAGAATGGGGTCCTCCACTGCCATGCCCATATGGGCCCTTACAACACAGCACTCATACTTACATTCTTGGACCAATTGCACAACATACAGCAGCAAATCAAATCGATCATATGCAATACATTGTTTTCTGGGACAATGTGTCTTTCCACCGCTCTGCTCTGGTTCAGAACTGGTTTCAGCAACATCCACATTTCACCGTCCTATATCTTCCACCATACTCTCCATTCCTCAACCCTATAGAAGAGTTTTTCTCGGCATGGCAGTGGAAGGTATATGATCTCCGTCTCCAGGCTGAGGTACCCCTCATCCAAGCCATGGAGGAGGCCTGTGACCAGATGGAGGTAGCAGCAATGCAAGGATGGATTCGATATTCAATACGCTTCTTTCAAAGGTGTCTTGCTAATGACAACATTGCCTGCGATGTTGATGCAATTCTCGGGCCAGATCCAACTAGGCGAAGAGATAATGTCTAGTTATTTATTTTTTTGAACTTACAATACGTAAAGTGACATTTGGTTACAGTATTACAGTTTTTCTCAGTCGCTTTGGTGCCTTTCTTAGATCAAAAGTGCACTTCTTGATACTACTTGTACAAATTCCAAGTCATCTAGTCACTTGTGCACATCATTAAAGCAATTTCTTATTCCTTTGAACAAATTGCAATTGATAATGTACAAGTGTCAGCTTTTTTCCACATTATCAATTGCTCATGTCATGTTGATCAAAATATAGTAGATGGTTCTCTGTTGAATAGTCTTACCCCTCAAAACATCTAGGCATTAGTTCCTTGCATAAGCCATTACATGCAAAATTGTTTAACTATTTGTCATAAACTGTCAAGCATAGTTTTACACATTTCTATTAGACCTTTTGTACAAAAACGTGACTTGATGAATCGTGCAGGTGAAATTGACCCTCACTCATGAAGGAATGTAAAGTGTTAGCAACCAACAATCAACCAGTTGTCTAAATTGCTCAAAGGTGCATCTCATGAAGAATCAATTGGCAAGCATATATAGACAGACCACAACCCAGAGTTGCAATTTTCCAATAATGGATGGACCAGGAAACGAGCAGGGTCAACAGCCAAGAGGAGGAAGAAGAGGAGCAAGGATGTGTGGTGGAAGGCAAAACAGAGGAAGAGGCAGAAGAGGGCATAGGCGCATATCTGATGACATAAGGGCCACTATTGTAGACCATGTTGTCAATCATGGCCTTAAAATGGCTGAGGCTGGTCGAAGGGTGCAGCTGAATATTGGGAGATCAACCGTGTCCTCAATAATTCAAACGTTTCAGAGAGAGAACAGGTATGTCCACCAATGTACAGTGCACTGTTACTGTATATAAGCAGTATACTGTATACATCCTACAATGCTTCATATTACAGTAGTCTACTTGTATTTCACAGCATACAGAAATATACTCAATACAGATACATACTGCACCTTACATGCACCCACCTGTATGTTTTACAGTAAAATGTGTGTTCGCATAGTTTTTGTCTATGTGAAAGTGTGCGATGCATCACTGCATTTTTCCCCACATAGGACTGCAAGATTACCTCAAACCGGTGGCAGAGGACGCCTTTTCCACCTCAACAGGAGGAGACTATTTGCACCATGAGCTAAGGAGCTACGGTACCAGTATGTACAGGTAAAACATATATCTATGTAACTACTTTACAGCAACATTTTATAGTGATACATAGTACAGTAAGCATAAACTGCACACATTTCCATTGCTGTGGAAGGAACATGCAATATATGTACATTTTATGTCACTCTTCTTTACCAAAACAAATTCAACTGTGTGTTCTGGGATATAGTGTATAATGGAGTTGGAATCAAGTGAACCCTCTCACAACTTTGTATACGTGGATGAGGCTGGCTTCATCCTGACCAAATGCAGAAGGCGGGGTCGGAATATCATCGGTCACAGAGCTACTGTGGATTTGCCAGGCCAACGGGGAGGAAATATCACCATGTGTGCTGCTATTTCGGAGCATGGTGTCCTAACCCATATCCCCCTTATAGGGCCATACAACACCCAGCATTTACTCAACTTTTTAGAGACTCTCTACAGGGCTCTCATCCCTGATGATGAGAGGGGTCTGTTTAGAGAGGATTTGCCAAAGTATGTGGTCATTTGTGATAATGTGATATTCCCATCGATCAAACATCATAAGGCAATGGTTTGTGACCCACCCGAGGATGCTCATAGAATTCCTCCCACCTTATTCACCATTCCTTAACCCAATTGAGGAGTTATTTTCAGAATGGAGGTGGAAGGTGTACGATCGTCAGCCACACACACAGATGACCCTGCTGGCTGCAATGGATGCAGCATGTGAGAACATCGCAGTAGACGCCTGCAGAGGATGGATAAGGCATTCCAAAAGATTCTTTCCACGTTGCATTGGAAGGGAAAATATCCGGTGTGATGTGGATGAGAATATGTGTAGAGACAGCACAACAGTGCTGCGGGCAAAGTTGTGCCTTAGGGGTGGTTTCCTGTGTTTCTTTCTAATTTACTTTTTTTTCCTTGGTGCCCCTTTGGGTTGTCCAGTCTCTTTCAATCAATAACCCACATACAGTAATATGTAAATAGTACTGTTGAAATTGATATATGCCATAGAAGTGCAGCCTTGTGCATTTTCAATACAGTAACTGTCATCCAAACTGTAGCCTAAGTTTACATCAGGTAATACTGTCAAAGTTACACAGTTACATTGACAACATGCCTAAACTATTTTGACGACCTTGTTCGTGAACAATGACTCAATGACTTATAATTCTGATGACACTGACATGATCATTGGCATGAATATTTACTTTTGAGAGATGTACAAAGGATTTTTAGTGACTGACTAGCTTTAGAAACATATCTATTGTATATTGCAGTTTGTACAAATTGTTCTGAGAAATGCACTTGTTATTTTGCTAGGGATGATGTGAAAAATGCACCAAAGCGACTGAGAAACTATGAATCTCCATGTCAACATTTTGGGCGTGTTGAGAAATAAATGAGTTTCTTCAGTCTGCAACATTGTTCTTGTGTAGTGTTTGGTGAATTTACATTACATTTGTACTTTGTTGATAGTAGCCTACTCTAATCATAGGGAAGTAGAAGTGCTAAAAGTGTTTTAGGTTTATCACAGCATCGTGCAGACAGAGTATAGTAATGTGAAATGTGTGTTTCATATGGTAACAAAGTGTGATTTTTAAAAAGAAGTGTATAGTTTTTACAAGCGTGTTTAATTTTGCAAAGGATCTGTAGTGTTTTGCTAATTGGGTGTGTGGTTGTGCTAATTGTGTGTAGTGTTTTGAAAATCGTGCTTAAGCAATCAAACAAAACTGTAATAGCTGGTCCCTCTGTGAAGGATGTGATTCAAAAGTGTTGATCCAATGGATCAACTGAGTAGATGTTGAAATAGCATCTAAAAAACGTTAGATTTCACCTTGAAATGACTGCCACATACAGTATATTAATAATATGTTTTTGGAAAGAGAGAGAGAGAGACGGACAGGCTTACCCACCAGCACTGGTGTTTATTGAAGTCAGCAGTGGCATTTCTACAATATGCTGCTCATGCGTTACATTACTAAATGATGTATTCACTTCAGGAGGCAGAACTTAATTGTATTCCTATGCAAATGTTGTTTAGGAAGTATGCCTAGACTGCATTTATTTTTGGGATGCCGGATACCTGGAAAAATTGCATTTCATATTTTATCAACAGCCACAGGGCTGGGGACACTGGATTGCATTCTGTGCATAAAGCTGGTCTGAATGGACTCAACTGAAAGCAATATCATCTCAAATGCATTGCTTTGTCAGATATAATGTGACAACAGGATATTGCTTTGCACTTTTTCTTGCTGTACCAAATTCCATTTAGGTTTGTGTGTGTGTGTGTGTGTGTGTGTGTGTGTGTCCTCCACAATATGATTGGTTCTCATTTGGCAGTGTAAATAAAAGTCTGTCCAACATGTTTTCACTGTGATTGAGACAGCCATCTTGGGAAACATGGACACTGTAACCCATTATATTTTAGACTCAAACCTACCTACTGATGTTCTTTCCTTCTTTTGGTTAATTTGGGGATCATTGACCCTCAGATTAGTTGCTAGAAGTTGTCTTTCAGTGTACAGCTGGCTTTGAGTTGCCTAGCTTTATCACTGTCATTGGCAAATATCATTTGAAGTCAGGTCAGGGCAAATTCATGTTGTTCTTCATGCTGAAATTCCGGACGTTGTTTGATACATAGAATTAGGGATTAGAATATTAGAATGGACTAAAGGTCAGCCATTTTTGTCAGAGAGTTGGTCAACCATCGTTTGCCAGTGCTGTGATAAGATATTGTGTTAAATAAGGATCTGCACTGTATGTTTGCTAGCTAGCTAGCCATCCAGTTTTAGAGGAATTATTCCATTAATTCTTCAAATGAACTGCCAATATGCCAACATTCCATTCAAACAATGCAGTCAACCCACAGCCATACTTTGGCAGAAATCAGTTGATGACAGGACTTAGACAAGTTGTAAATGCAACAAGTACTGATATAGTATCATATAATAGCACTCACAGCTTTCCAAGAAAACACAAATAGAGAAGTATAGTTTTCTTTACATACACTGAGTATATAAAACATTATGAACATCGGCTCTTTCCATGACATAGACTGACCAGGTGAATCCAGGTGAAAGCTATGATCCCTTATTGATGTCACTTGTTAAATCCACTTCAATCAGTGTGGATGACGGGGAGGAGACAGGTTAAAGAAGGATTTTTAAGCCTTGAGACAAATGAAGCATGGATTGCGTATGTGTGCCATTGATAGGGTGAATGGGCAAGACAAAATATTTAATTGCCTTTGAACGGGGTATGGTAGTAGGTGCCAGGCTGCTGGGTTTTTTACGCTCAACATTTTCAGGTTTGCATCAAGAATGGTCCACCACCCAAAGGACATCCAGCCAACAAGCTTTGGAGTCAACATGGACCAGCATCCCTGTGTAATGCCTTTGACACCTTGAAGAGTCCATGCTCAAACAAATTGAGGCTGTTCTGAGGGAAACTCAAAAACAATGTAATACTCAGTGTATATTTTAGGGGCTCTATTACAGAACATGTGTATATATAACCTGTATAAACTGTATTTTAATTATATTATTTTAGGTTTACAATAATTTTAGGTTTACAATAATTCTATTACATAATTTCTGATATATCATAGGCCATACTTTTATGTTCCTGCATAAGTAAAATCTGGATTATGCCTCTACTGCCATTCATTCCAATTAGACTGGTTTGGATTTCTCCCTGACCGATATGGGAGGGGGGGGGGGTAACTTTGGTTCCAGCCCTGCACCGAGGCACCTGATTCAGCTGATTAGGATCTGGTGTGATAGAGCTGGGCTAGAATAAAAGTTTGCATACCATTAACTCTCCAGGAGTATGATTGGCCACCCCTGAGGTAGCCTGTGAATATTCCAAAAGGAATCATAGCTCCCTTTCCCCTCTCTGACTCCACCCTTATTCAAGCTGGCAGGGAGAGACGGCCAAACGTCTGCCTCATAACACAGCAGACACAAGCTCCAGGGCATTAGCCTTGGCGCTAATGCGACAGTGTGCACGGGAAATCAAACTCCACAGCCGTTAGTTCCCAGGGGGCTAGCACCTCCATTGTAAGCCACAACACACACTGGCACGCTAACAAGCCCTCAAACCACAGGCAGGGTAATAGCACCATAAAAAAAGGCCATCTTTATTTATTTTCCCAATTGTTTTTGCTGGTGTTTAGAATATTACAGTCCTCCGGAGCTCCCTCGTATTATGTTCATTTTTACACTTCCTGTAAAATAGAAAATAAATATTTTATTTGGTTTAAATGAAATTCAGCACTTTTCATCTACTGGGAAATTACCGGGGATCTGAGGTGCGGTGAGAGAAGGGACTATGTGTGTGTGGTTAAGAGGCCGTTAGAGTCCAGTTCATAGTGACAAAGTTAAAGGAGAAAAAGAGAGCAACACAACATGGAATTACTTTTTTAATTGAATAGTTGCAGGCCTCAAGGCCATTGTTGTTGGCTTTCCAATTGCTTCAGAGGGAGATTTGATCAATACGGATACATTGCATAGCCTAAATATATTCAAACTGTTAGATCAATAGATTTGGCCATGTTTACAAAGATTGTGCCAAGTTTGTAAAGACTTCCAAGCAACAATTATCTCTGTCTTGTGTATAGAAATTAATCATGAAGCTAAAAGTGCCCCTGGGAGAATTATTTTATAAAGACTAATATATGTATGTAATATATCAAAATCAATATTTTAGCTAATTAATTCCATGTCTACTGCAGAAATAGTTGATTCTATAATTACTAAGGTTATATTTAATAATTATTACATTTTGTAGAAACAACATATAGAATATGTTATCAGCTGGTTTTTAGGCCTCAGATTGAGTCCCGTCGTGGGGTTCTTTGTGGATCTGTTTAATTAAAAGTTTCATTTCCTTAATCAATTCCCCCTTAATATGTTTGTATTGATTGACATGTGCTATGTATAGGACCGACCTTCTGCTAGTATCCATCACAGGTGCCATTTAAGGAGCCAGTGTTCCCCGTAATTAATCAAAACATAATTACACCGGAAACTTCTCATGTAATGTCTCCAACCCCTTTAGTTTCAAACTATGTTGGCATTCCCTTGACAGTATAATTGACCACAACAAATAGAAAGTCATGTTCACTTTGTCAGTTTCATCACTCATGTCTTGGCAAATGTTTAATTACAATTCTTATACTAGAGCACAACAGCCATGATTATGGCCCCGTTTGGCCAACTCGGTTTCAAATGAGATGTTTGCCATTGTAGGTGCAACTTTTTCACAGTAAGTACACGTGTAATTGTATAGCCTACTCACTCACAAATTAATTGCTCATGTAATTCAAAATGGCTAAATTGTGTTCATACGGTAATGTTAGCAACACTATTAACTCGGCATCATTACTGATAATACATTTATAGCATGATGGTAATAATCCTAATCTTAATATACACCAATTTGCAGTGTTCGTCAAATGCTAAAATCAAAGATACACAACCTCCAAAATAATTGTATTTCCTACTTTAGAGCTAATTGGCACTTGAAGGTGATGGAAGGAACATTTAAAGTCATCTCTTCAAATTGGTACCCATAGCTTTCTATTGTGAGGGTAGCGCTGCACAATGCATCCACTTTAAAAGGGTCAGACTTGAAGATATGACCGCCACATGTTTAATCTCTTTGAAACGTCAAAAGATATTAGCTCTGAAGAAACCACATCCTCATCTGCATCACATCCTCTTCACATTGGTTTGAGGAAGAAATATATCTTCTTTTTTTTAAATGCAAAGGAAATGGTTGGACATGGGGAACATATAACTTCTCTTTCACTTCTTATGTGATAAACACAGAAGACCTTGGCCTATCGGTCGTTCTTGGGCTCTCAGATTCTTATAGAATTTAGTATAGGGTTTTGTTTCCATGACAGGAGCAGCTAGACACACTAACTACCAGTCAGTTGTGCGACTAGTACTCGGTTACATGTTAAATAATGAAATAATTGAATTTGAGGACAAAGACTGACTCACCCTGTTGAGAGTGAGAATTACCTCAGTCTCACCCTGGAGGGCTTGAGTCTTCACATGATGTGAATTATTGACAAGTCTGGTTACAAATGTACAGTTGAAACTCAAAGTGAGTGTTTAGCCCTTTAAAAGACACCCCCTTCTCAGTTGAATAATGGTACGGTAAGACTGCCTGAATCTGAAGGAAATCTTGAGGCGTCTGAGATTAGTTATGTGCTTGATATTCTTTTCATAACAGAATTCAAGCCTTGGGGGACATACTGAATGTGTATATGTGGGAATGGATGACTCATTCCCAGTGGCTTAAATGTCCTTTGTTCTTTCAGGCCTCCAAGGTGACAATTAAACGTAAATATCATCTCTGAAACACGAAACTGAATGATATGAATCCTGGCGGAACATTTTTCCATGTCATGTTTATTTCACATCACTTACAGTAATACAGGATGGCATATAAATGATGATTTAAGGCTGCCATGAGATGCGTAGACAGAGGACAGAAACTAGATTTTCAAACAAAAATGGAAATGTATTTTATAGGGTATGACATCCTATTTCAGCCTTTGAGGTTCCCCATAATGAAGCTAATCCAAGTCCAGTTCCTATCTCCTTAAAGGTTATTAGTGAAAAGAAGTGAAGGCCTTTGCAGACTAAACGATTTTAGCCATCTTATATCACGATTTTGCCATCCCTCACAAAATGTCCACGTCGTGGGCAAATTCTTAGGTCGTAAACGACGGTTGAACGTCTAGGCTTGTTCAGTATGACAGGTTCTAGGTCTGCCGATTAGGTGCCACTACGTCTTGGCTCGTTCAGTGTGACAGGTTCTAGGTCTGCCGATTAGGTACCACTACGTCTTGGCTCGTTCAGTGTGACAGGTTCTAGGTCTGCCGATTAGGTACCACTACGTCTTGGCTCGTTCAGTGTGACAGGTTCTAGGTCTGCCGATTAGGTGCCACTACGTCTTGGCTCGTTCAGTGTGACAGGTTCTAGGTCTGCCGATTAGGTACCACTACGTCTTGGCTCGTTCAGTGTGACAGGTTCTAGGTCTGCCGATTAGGTACCACTACGTCTTGGCTCGTTCAGTGTGACAGGTTCTAGGTCTGCCGATTAGGTGCCACTACGTCTTGGCTCGTTCAGTGTGACAGGTTCTAGGTCTGCCGATTAGGTACCACTACGTCTTGGCTCGTTCAGTGTGACAGGTTCTAGGTCTGCCGATTAGGTGCCACTACGTCTTGGCTCGTTCAGTGTGACAGGTTCTAGGTCTGCCGATTAGGTGCCACTACGTCTTGGCTCGTTCAGTGTGACAGGTTCTAGGTCTGCAGATTAGGTGCCACTACGTCTTGGCTCGTTCAGTGTGACAGGTTCTAGGTCTGCCGATTAGGTGCCACTACGTCTTGGCTCGTTCAGTGTGACAGGTTCTAGGTCTGCAGATTAGGTACCACTACGTGTGGTCGTAGGCTCCGACAATGTTCTAGCAGCGTCACCATTTAACACCGCTGGTGTTACTAGACAATCCCGTTGACTGACTAATAGGAACACGCCCGGGACACTAAGTATTAAGGGAGAAGTATTGTGAATAATCAGATTAATATAATAGTTTGATTTAAACATTTAGATGCTGTGCAAGAAGAACGCTTTCCCTAACAATCTTGTTCATATGACCCATCTGAAATCAGGCTACCTGATGGGATTTTGATAAATACACAAAATTGCCAATCAAAATGAACATTCTACCACAGAGACCGTGTTATTTCGGGGAAGCCTATTTGATTCTGAGTTCGGGCGAATAACTATTTCTAAGATGCATTTCTTTCAGTTGTTCTGAACTCACTTCACTCGTGCATAAGCATAGAGTGAGACTTGCGCTGCTGGCACGTGTGCAGATCAAATACACCGCTGCAGATCAAATACACCGCTGCAGATCAAATACACCGCTGCAGATCAAATACACCGCTGCAGATCAAATACACCGCTGCAGATCAAATACACCGCTGCAGATCAAATACACCGCTGCAGATCAAATACACCGCTGCAGATCAAATACGCCGCGGCAGATCAAATACACCGCTGCAGATCAAATACGCCGCTGCAGATCAAATACGCCGCGGCAGATCAAATACACCGCTGCAGATCAAATACACCGCTGCAGATCAAATACGCCGCGGCAGATCAAATACACCGCTGCAGTTGACGAAGCCTACGTTGGCTGACGCAATCGCCAATCGCAGAATGTGATGACAGAACTGAAGCCGAAGAAAATCCTAGAATCTGGCCAGGTTGATATTAGGATTTTAATTTGGTGACAACGCTCAGTGTGACGTGATCATCGTAAACGACTGAACACGACGTACAGTCTGCAAAGACCTTTAGTAGAGGATAGTTACTCCTCCTCATCATGACCTATACCTTTAGCAAAGTACAGGAGACCTGCATCTGTTTACATACTTAAAAACAATCTGCAGTCCAGTCTGCATCCTACTCCACCAGTCCAGTCTGCATCTTACTCCACCAGTCCAGTCTGCATCCTACTCCACCAGTCCAGTCTGCATCCTACTCCACCAGTCCAGTCTGCATCCTACTTCACAGGAGCATACTCTTTCCACTGAGCCTTTTACATCAGCTCGATTGACAGTGGGAGGCTGCCGACTGTCCATTGCTAGTGAGTCTCTATTGCTCTCTGGTAGAGAAAATGGAGGGAGATCCCAGCCAGAGGTCTGAGTTGGAAGCACAGGTGCGACATGAGGCCTTGTGTATGTAAGGACTGATTGGATATGGGCTCTGCATTGTTACACTTGAAGAGGAATTCTACAGAAAAGACGGGTGTTATTGAAAGCGTCCAATGGACATCAGGTGGCATTGCTCTAATGAAATCACCCGTGTCTTGGCATTCTTCTTTTGGTTTATTCTCTCCCTCTCCGGTGGTCAGTGAGAATGCAAGTCTGGTTCCTCTAAAAGTAGGTTTTATTGATTTTCCTTTACTGGCCTACGCCTGCTACCAGGTACAATGTGAATGTAAGTCAAAGTTATTAGTCGGCGACTCGTCTCTCTTGCCTGACTACCCATCCACATTGCTCCAGCCAAACACATTCTGACCATTCTGACTGGGCCAAGAAACCGATGTGTTGCGCCAGAGCCAACACACACGAATCACTAGTCGCGTCATTGGCTTGATGCACTAATTGGTTCGAGACTGTCCAATCGCTGATGAACTTGTTTTGTACAATGGCCCTCCTTTTAGAGTCAGTACAAATGACTTTTAGGATGGAAGTTTGATACTATGGAGTGATCAATAGAGCAGCGGATGGTATGTTTTGTGTCATTTCTACCAAAAGTTAAAGGCCAGGATTGGTGCCATTTTAAATGGAGTTTTCTTATGTCCTTCCATTTTGTCAGTGAGGCTTTGCGATATTGCTGACAAATAGCTTTTGAGGTTGAAGGGCACAATATGCGCCCATGAAACGTGATAACCGGTAAATACTGTCGGTCAGCAAATAGAGAGAGCGAGAGAGGGAGAGAGAGAGAGAGAGAGAGAGAGAGAGAGGGAGAGAGAGAGACAAAGAGAGACAAAGAGAGAACGAGAGAGAGAGAAAGAGATTATGTGTGTGAGGAGAAACAGCAATACGGGAGTACTCGGCCTCAAGTAAGAGCTCATTTACTTTGCCCCGAGATAAGGTAGAGGGTAGTTAAGGCTTAATTCTACTTCAGGCCAGGAGAAAAAGGGCACCCCTGGTTGAACCCTCCCTTTAAGAACTGCTGCCTCAATAGCCAGCTTAGGATGTCTCAATGAGGCCTGGATAAGGCAGTGGGGTGGTTTTTAGGGTACCTTCCTAAAAGTCAAGGAGGGCAGAGGAAGGAAGAAAGTACAAAATAACGGATGGAGAGAAAGCCAGGGTGACGTTCAAATGGACAGGCAAAGGGATGGGAGGAGGTTGGTGGAAGAGGATGAACAAGAAAGAAAGAGAGAGAGGTGGGAGCAAAGAAAGAGAAGGGAGAGATTTGGCAGGCGTTTGCTGCTGCCTTTGCCTGGCATCATTATTTAAATGAACCATCATGAAAAGGAAATCCTTTTCTTCCCTCATCTACGGATGAGGGTTTTATGGGTTTTGCAGGAAAAGTTTGCGAAGTTGGATACAAGACCAGAATCTCCTCAATTTCCTCAACTACCTTGACAGAGCACCCGTCTACTTTGATCTGTCGCTCTGTCCTTTTTCTTTTGTTCGTCTCTGACTCTCCCTCTCCCTCTACCTCTCTCTTAAATCCTTATTTTTATTCACTACCTCTTTCCTGTTCCGTCTCCAGCACTTCCTCCTCTTGATCGATGTGTCCATCACGCTCCATTCCTCTCCCACCTATCTTTTTCTCTTTGACTTACCGTTTTCTCTGTACCGTCCTCTCCCTCTCTGTCCCATTTTTTCAGACTCTCTTTCTCGATTTACCTTCTCTCTCACTATAAGACAGAATATTTGTCTCTCCTCCCTCTGCTCTCTTTCCCTCCACCTACCCTTCCGACTATTGTCGTTCTCCTCTCTCACAACTGTCTTTCCATTGAAGCCTGGTGGCTGAGATGGAGCTGGGGAGAGTGGCTCCCTTTTGATGGCGCTGTAGATAGTTTCGTCTGCCCTGACTAAGCTGCTGTGCAGCAGACATGCGGTAAAATAAGAACATGACCTTTCGTGCCAACCCAAGGTGAAACAACAACAGCAACAAGTTAAGCACAATTGAACAGATGGGCTGCACATTTTTTTTTTTTACAAAGTCCCTGTCAGATCTTTGCAGTTCTTTACCCAGAACCCCCCATTGTTTCCCTCTGAGGGGACAAATCTTTGTAGTGTCCTCCTTGATCTTATTCTCTTTTCCCCTGGCAAAAATGTTATCAAAAACTATTTTGTGGAGAAAGAGAAGAATCTTTCAAATTTTGTGATAATTGATGATACTAATAAAGAAAGAGCTTTTGCCTTTGAAGGAGAGTTTTAATTGGCTAAACTTTGACGGAAGGAAGTTCTTGTGGAAATGGAAGAGCTGACTTATTCAGGACAGAGAGCAAAACAATACCAAAAATGTTTTGTCTAAAAGGCAGAATGAAAGAGAACCCACAATAAATGCAGAAAAATGTGAGAACATAACATGCAAATAGTTTGTAGTATGTTAATGTTTTGAACATAAAAGATATTTCACATTTGGCGTTAATTACCCATTTGGCGTTAATTATCCTATATGGAAGATTATATATAGAAGAGTTACAGTGGGGCAAAAATGTATTTAGTCAGCCACCAATTGTGAAAGTTCTCCCACTTAAAAAGATGAGAGGCCTGTAATTTTCATCATAGGTACACTTCAACTATGACAGACAAAATGAGGAAAAAAATCCAGAAAATCACATTGTAGGATTTTTAATGAATTTATTTGCAAATTATGGTGGAAAATAAGTATTTGGTCACCTACAAACAAGCAAGATTTATGGCTCTCACAGACCTGTAACTTTTTCAAAAAGCCCCCTTTTAAGCATTGAGTGTAAGGAAAATGTACACTTAATCCAGCATAAACTAATGTATAGAATTTATTCTACAAGAGACAAAATTCACAAACTCAGAGTCATGTCTAAAGTGTAAAACTAACAGTGACTCAATGATTCATGCCTTCTGGGAGTGCTATAAAGTACAACAGTTATGGGTGGAGTTAGAAAGTTGGCTGTCGGAAGTTTTACAATGTAAATGTACTTTTAATCCGTCTATCCGCATATTTCAAGGTATGTCATATGAGGGCACGGTGAGATAACCAGTGAGTTGGACCATTCTTTTCTCGCCAATCATGTTGAAAAAACATTTACTTAAAAACTGGAAATCAAGTGATCCTCCATCGTTGGGACGGGGGAAGAATCAAATGCATTATTGTCAGAATATTGAAAGTGTGTGGGCGACAGAGAAAGGCAGAGTGGTGCAGTTTGAGGACATGTGGCATAGAGTCTTGCAGGCGATCTGGAGATGAATGCGGTGGGAACATGTGGGTCCGGGCAGGTGGGATGTCGATGTGTGTTTGTGGGAATCTGTCTGGTGTCTTTCGCCTGTGTATGTTTATACCGTTTGAAAAAATGGATTCTTACAACAACGGAAAAACATTGAGTGTTTGAGCTACAGACTTCTGGGTTGTTGTGTTGTATTTGTCTATTTCTTCTGCACCTTCTGATACCATCCAATAGCCTGTTGGGGGGGGGGGGCTGAGCTAGAACGGTGTTTGTGAGACAAGGGCCATGAAGAGCTGAGACTCTCATGAACATGCATATGTACACTATTTTGCTCTATGACCCCCACAAGCCACACAATAGTTATTAGAAGATCCAGGGTTATTCGACATGGAAGATCATAGGAAACCCAAGGCCACGGTGTCTATAATACTATAATAAGCTCACATAGTTGCTGTCACAAACTATAAACTCCACACAGTTGTCACTGACTAATTGGATATTCATTTCACTCTGAGCAAACAATTCCTGTACTTACAACATTCTTATAAATTCATTTATTTTTTTATCAGGTTCTTTCCTTGGCGGACCTTATTGTTTTATTGATATTTGTCAGTAAAACTCATAAATGCAACTATTTATGTCAAATTCTTTTGTGTTCTACTTGGTTGTCGTTGTGTTCTAACTCTGGTTGTCCTGCAAATAATACGGTAAAACACTTCAATGTGAGCCTAAATATGAGGGCAGAGCTAGCAGTTGAATGAAAGTAGTGAATTTAAGCTTTTTCACTGTGGGAATCCCTAGAACCCGTTGGGTTTAACGCTCATTTGACGTCCAGGTGAGGGTGACTTTACCAATACATTCAGGTGTGGCATGTAAAGACACAGAGACAGGAAGGGAGGGGAGCACAGCAGGAAATAGTGAAGAGGGCCGACTCTGACTGTGATTTAGTCCTCTGTAGACTTTGCCTTTGCAAGGTCACTCAGAAGTTTTGCAATCACTGTAGCTACAAGCGTATAGGTTGTTAACAAACTTACAACAGCCAATAATCAAACCTTCTGCCTATTGGGGAAAACTGTACGTTTTCATTTATAAATGGTGTATATGCCCCATATTGACAAATGTTTTGGTGAAGTTCAGGATTTAAGTTAGAGAGGCTTTGGATTAGAGCTCTGGTCAAAGCTTCAGTTCATAAGACTATTCATAATTACGTTTCACAGGAGTGTAATTATGTCTGTATCACATGTCTGTATCATAAGTTCTATATCTTAGGATATTTGATTGAGGAGTTGTGTCATCTAGTGTTAATGCTGGATCATTATACAATACTACATCAGATGACTTTTCAAAGACGTTAAACATTTCCCTTATTTTCCTGTTTAGGCAACTAAGCAACAATCATTTTAGTCTTTCGCCCTTTGCCTTTATTTACTGAGCAGGATAAACAGGGACATGAAAGTGGAATCCTAGCCAGAACCCCTGAGAAGCCCAGGCCGCCGATGACACATCGTAAATCTAATGTGCCAGTTTGGGCGTTCAGTCATAGCAATGCACCCTGTGTGTTCACAGCTCAGAAAGGGCACTGGTTTGTTTCAGGGAACAACAAGTAGTTTGAGATTAACAGCTTTTGTAATAAAGTGGCTATTTTTCTTTGGGAAGGCAAAAATAGTCTTAGGGGGGGCCTGAACAAAGCTTGTTTAGCATATTTAGTGGTTGACTGCCGATGGGACAGTTCCATCATCTTTAAAATCCTAAAATGAACCTCTGTAAATTAAGTGAAGTCCAAAAGTATTTGGACAGTGACACATGTTATGTTTTTTTTGCCTCTGTACTGCAATAATGTAATAATGTAATAATGATGAGTGAGAAAGTTAGGGGCATAAATATAATACCCCAAAAATATGCTAACCTCCCGTTATTGGTAATGACGAGATGTTAATTGTCTTGGGTGTATGATATGTGTGCTTCTCTAACTTTCTAATTCATCATTATTCATGATTCATTCAGGATTATGCGTAATAATGGTCGCATCCAGATTAATGTAGAAGTGTTCAGAAACATATTATATTCTTATTCACAATAAAAGTGACTTCAAAACAACACTAAATTATTAACCATTCATTTCTATTGGGCACACAGTAATCTGAAACAAACATAACAGTCTGCAAATGAGTCACAAGCTTGAGGTAGTCATTGCGTGCTAGGAATATGGGATGTAATATGGGATGTTACACATGTAAGTACTTTTTTACAAATACTTTTGGTTCCCTAAAATGGGGGGAACACGCATACAAAGTGCTATAGTTCCTAAACAGTTCACCCGATATGGATGAAAATATCCTCAAATGAAAGCTGTCAGTCTACACTTTAACCTGGTAGTCATTTGTATAATTTCAAATCCAAAATGCCGTGTGTCAGGGTCCAAATACTTTTGAACCTCACTGTATTCTGTGCAGCTACAGAAGTCGGATCTTAATGTGACCTGTTTTGTCGCAGGAGGAAATAATCCTGCCACAGGAGGATGTCAATGAATATTGACTACTTAGAATTGCTACCAGGGGGCAGCTGGAAGCGATGTTTGTAGGCTATGTGATGCAGTACTGTACCTAGGAGGCCATGGCTTGGGGAAGGCTCTGCAAAACAACCGACCACATATCATCAAGTATCATCAAGAGTTATCATGGCTTGCTCAAGCATTGTGAATTACCCTCGTGCAGTGGTCTGTGCAGCACTCGTTCACGCCCGGAACTGGACAATTGTTTTGACACTTTGTTAATAGCAAGAGCAGTGGTCTTTCACTGTGAAGATAATATTGCATTGAAGCTGCTAACGTTTTTTTTTTCTCTAATGACTAGGCTTGCATTGTGATTCATTCATACAACTATCAAACCCATGCATGTTATTAAATATCCCAGATGTTCAAGATAACATGGTTTTATATTCGTTGACAACCAATATTGAAAGGTGATATGACGCAATCTAACTAGATTAGAAGGCCGAAGCTACTTCCTCCTAATCTAAGCTAAATGCATTGGATACTAAATGAATACTGATAAAGGATAACATGTCCAATATAATTATATAAATGCATGTCAAACAGGAGTATAGTGTATCTTCAATGAAATGAATACAGCATTGTGATAGTATTGCTGCCGTGCTCTCTCCTTGCAGGGGATGAGACAGATGAACCACGGTCACCAGATGCCCCAGCCTCAAAACCAGAAACACTTGTAATTTTGAGTAAATATTTTTAGTTAATGTATTGGTTTTCCTGTATCTGTGCACGAGCCCTTAAAACACAATCCATTGTACAAAATGAGTAATTCCCAAGTGATGGATATCAATGAGATGAAACTCCAGCATTCATAAACTTGTTCAATACATTTTGCCATGGCAGCCACAGTTTTTATTTATTTTTTATACACAGGACAGGAGTTTAAAGTTTTTTTTTACCCCAGCACTTCACTAGCAACTAATTCAGGTCTAAATGGAAGACTTGCACATAGTCAATCAATCCTCTGGGACAGAAATCACGTCTGTATTTTGGAATGAGCTTAAGTTACAACGTCCTGACACGTCAGGCTAGTCCGGGTCTTCATAATCTATGATTAAATTAAGGTAGTTGTTCATCTCTAAACAGCCAATAAGCAGGATGAGATCTAGCTAGCTATCGTGTCTGATGGGTAAAATAACCTTGGACTGTCCATATTTGAAATGTGCAACTACATCAAGTCAGTCAGGGTATGAAGTTATTTGTTCCAGAAAGCCATGGACTGGAATCGAACCCCCAACCTCCAACACGGCAGTGTGTGTGCGCTGACAGTCCATTCGTAACCTTAGGATAAACTAGACCCTTCAAACTCAACTCTGGACCTCAAAGCCAGTTCCACTGCATTTAAAAATATATATATTTTCCCTAATCAGGGACTGATTTAGTCCTGGGACAGCAGGTGGGTACTTAAGTATCAGGTAGAACAGAAAACCAGCAGGCTCCGGGCCTCATAGGGTAAGAGTTGAGTACCCCTGCACTAGACACTTGTATTTCGTAGTCTAGTAGAGACTAACATCTATCTTGTGTTACTAGGCTATATAAAATGACAGTTGTTGGTGTGTATGGCTGCATTTTTGTACATTTGGCCTAGCGTTTGAGTGCGCAAGTGAGAACATTATTTTGATAGCAAGCCCTGATCCCAATGCCTCAACTGCATGGAGAGAAAGAGAACTGCTTATTTGAATTTCCTGATGCGACAAAAGAGTGATCAAGGTAAGATCCTACATCTGTAGGCACTGGAAAGGATAGAACTGCTCAAAATGTTAACATGTATGATACTATTTGACTGCTAAAAGAAACTAGTTGTACTACATGCGAACAAGTCTAACTGATGTCTGGGTCTTAGTTTTCTGGTTAGTGCTCACTAGCCCGTAGGCCGATGAGGACCAGCCAAAATGGTAAATTACCAGTGTGCCCTCAATGTACCTGAAACAGCACCAATGATTCATTAGACTTTAATCTAACCTCACAGACCAAGTGCAGGTTAATCGATACTAGGTAAATTAGAGAAAAGGAAATTAAATCTCTAGCTCACTGGACGCTTCTCACTGGACTGCATACAGGTGCGCCTGAACGGAGACTGAATGCAGTAGTTTTACCTTTCTTGGTTGACAAACAGTTTTCTTAAGAGGTAGTGTACAGGGGGGATGGGAGGAAATCTGAAATGACCACCATAAGATTTCAATTTCCTGAGTGCTTTTCTTTTACTTACATACTCTTCTTCGCTCCCTCTGGAGCATAAGGTTGCTTGAGTGCCTTTCTGAGAAAAGCTAAATCAATACTCAAGAAAGGAGTTGGAGTGAGTTGAAATCATGGATCCATACCAAAGTTGACCTTAGAATGCCACAGGCAAAATATTCTCTTTTCCTTATTTGTCCTTCTTCAAATGGTATGATTTTAGCTCAGTACTGTAGGTGCCTAATCACAAAACTGGATAGAATTATTATATATAGAGATGCATTCAGTACCTCTGACTCTAAAACATATAGCATTAAAATATTACACTGAGACAAAGTGAAACAAAGGAGAAATGTCCACCATACACACTGGTGTAAAGTACTTAAGTAAAATTACTTTAAAGTACTACTTAAGTCATATTTTTGTGTGTATCTGTACTTCACTTATTATTTTTCACAACTTTTACTTTTACTTAACTACATTCTTCATTTGATTAATGTACTCTTTACTCCACACATTTTCCCTGACAACCAAAAGAACTCGTTACATTTCGAATGCTTAGCGGGACAGGAAAAGGGCCCAATTTACATGCTTATCAAGAGAACATCCCTTGTCATCCCTACTGCCTCTGACATGGCAGACTCACTAAGCACAAATGCTTCACTTGTAAATGATTGTCTATGTGTTGGAGTGTGTCACTGGCTATCCTTACATTTAAAAAATAAAAATTGTGCTGTCTGGTTTTCTTAATATAAGGAATGTGATTTACTCTTGACAAATGTACATTTGAGCAATTACATTGACTTTTTATACTTAAGTATATTTAAAACCAAAATACTTTTAGACTTTTACTCAAGTAGTATTTTATTGAGTGACTCACTTTTACTTGAGTTTCTAGTAGGGTATCTTTACTTTTACTCAAGTAGGATAATTGGGTACTTTTCCCACCACTGACTGTCACGATCGTTGGAAGCACACTCGGACCAACGTGCAGCGTGACCTGGGTTCCACATCTTTTATTAGAAATAAGTGAACCACACAACAAAACAATAAAGACTCAACGAAACGTGACGACAACGGAGTGCAAACATGCAACTACCCATAAACAATATGCCACAAAACACAGGTGGAAAAAAGCTACCTAAATATGATCCCCAATTAGAGACAACGATTACCAGCTGCCTCTAATTGGGAATCATACAAAATCACCAACATAGAAAAACAAAGCTAAAACCCCACAGAAATAATAAACTAGACTAACCCCCAGTCAAGACCTGACCTACTCTACCTTAGAAAATAAGGGCTCACTATGGTCAGGACGTGACACTGACCACATACTACACTCATAGGGATAGCATGCCTACTGTCTCCCAGACTCCCGTAGGTTTGTGTGGATGGCCTGATAACTGGTTTTATCCTAGCTGCGCATTCCATTCCTTCGTAGGCGTTATATGAAAAATTACATAACCATCACAGCCCTATGTGCAAGTAGGTGTATCGTGTGGTGCTGCTTACTGTGGCTTATGACATTATGTGGGTATGGACATTGTTGGATCGTGTACTGCAGAATATTGAAAGTGAACTAAAAACCCTATTGTGTTGCATTCAACATAGATTTATTTTAAGTAATAAGTGGGAGACTAAACGTTGTGGCCCCTTGTCACCTCTGTTTTTCATGACTTTTTAAATTACAGTCTACTGGAGTGCCTGGTAAAGCAAGGCGGTGGAAACAGGAATAGAAATCCAAATTGTGAAGGTAATGAGAGTTTAATTGCGGTCGTGAGTGGAGGTCGCTAACACGCAGGGAGACAGGCTCGTTCAGCTTCTTTGCTGATTGTTAGCCTGGGTCAGGGCAGTGGTCAGGAGAGAGCAGAACACCCACAACTTCATTAGAATGGATACAGAGACTCTACTGTGGCTCAAACCCACCAAGACTCCAGTGTCAATTTGAGGAGACAGTACGAGCATGGGAAACAAGTTAGACAGCGGAGATGTAACAAGTAAACCATGTGAACTCGGCAGTAGGTTTTGTCTGTCTCTTTCTTGCTTTACTATGCAGTGTGTTGTAATGACTACTATGCCACACCACATCACTTAGATTTCCAGGCGTTTAGAGTAATCACCTAATAGAGGAGCGCCACTCCTCGTCAAACACCGAAAGGTCTGGAACGGCAGTAAAAAAGCCAAAATGTCTTCCCACTTGCATCCTTGCTGGATACAATGGATGGTGGGTTCGAGGATGGCTTAAAAGCAAAGGTAGAATCACTCATTTCTAATTGATTACCAACCCCCAGAAGCTTTTCAAAGGCTTGTTTTCCTAGTATTAGATCTCGTATGCTGCCTCACCAGCCAACATGCTATTGGAACCGCAGCAGGTGTCTGACCTGAGGAATTTGTATTCGGAAGCAATTGTTAGACATTTCTGTTTCCCAAATGTGTAAAAGACCTCGTAACAGAGCCTGTAGCGGTTGATGGAGAAATTCCACTGGTTTACCCTCTTTCACAGGCATTATAGCATGAGATAGGTTTTCATGTGTGTGGCAGGCACGCATCATAACACAATATAATGACGATGGTGGTGAGTCATGTAGTTTGTTTTGTGTAGTGATTGCTCACAGGCAATCAAAGAATGCAGCTAGCATAGCAGGTGGTGTACTGGAAAGGGGTTAGCTTCTATTTAGGAAGAAGTAACCAGTCAAGGTAGTGAGTCACACAAAGATTCTGTCGTTGCGCCTGGAGGACTGTGAAACTATTGTTTAAACATGCACACAAATGCACACACAGGGACATAGACACAGAAAGAGATACACACACACACACCTCACTACTTCTCGATACAGATCACTTGAAGCACAATTTGCCGACATGACACCACCATCTCTATTAGCTTACAGTACTGTAGCTATGTTTCTTCTGCCTGAAAAGACAATTGAAATCAAAATGTTTAGTTTCCCTTATGTAACAATTAAAATCTGGAAAGGACCTCCTGGAGCTGAGCTAAGTATCTAAAACAGCATGGCAGCTCTGCCTCCTGATATGGGTGACAGCATCTGCATGGAAACGATTGTTGCAATCCTCTGACTAACAACCAACACTGGCATGAGCAAATTATTTATTCTCAAACATATTCATTATCAACAAAGCCTGTCAGTGGTGTTCTAAAAAAATATATTCATAGCGCTGTGTGTGTGCCTTGATTGCAATAACCAAGCCTCCATTGTTAAGCCTCAATTTATTGCCAAAATGTGTTTGTGTTGAAACTGTAGGTGTGGCAATTTGTGGAGGCCAATTTGGAGGCCAACCCACCGAAAAGATAAACATCCCCCTGAGCTATTTAGAATGATTATGACAGTGATACAGTTTTAGTCACAGCATTGTGTAGAGGTCATGAATTTTAGTTGATTGCATAGTGGGTTAATACAGTCAAACAAAAAATGACAGTTAGCATCTATTTCAGCGTTAGGCTTTATGACATGTTACATCATGTTATACAGTGGGACAAAAAGTATTTAGTCAGTCATCACTTGTGCAAGTTCTCCCACTTAAAAAGATGAGAGAGGCCTGTAATTTTCATCATAGGTACACTTCAACTATGACAGACAAAATGAGAAAAAAAATCCAGAAAATGACATTGTAGGATTTTTAATGAATTTATTTGCAAATTATGGTGGAAAATAAGTATTTGGTCACAAACAAGCAAGATTTCTGGCTCTCACAGACCTGTAACCTCTTCTTTAAGAGGCTCCTCTGTCCTCCACTCATTTACCTGTATTAATGGCACCTGTTTGAACTTGTTATCAGTATAAAAGACACCTGTCCACAACCTCAAACAGTCACACTCCAAACTCCACTATGGCCAAGACCAAAGAGCTGTCAAAGGACAGAAACACCAGAAACAAAATTGTAGACCTGCACCAGGCTGGGAAGACTGAAATCTGCAATAGGTAAGCAGCTTGGTTTGAAGAAATCAACTGTGGGAGCAATTATTAGGACATGGAAGACATACAAGACCACTGATAATCTCCCTCGATCTGGGGCTCCACGCAAGATCTCACCCCGTGGGGTCAAAATGATCACAAGAACGGTGAGCAAAAATCCCAGAACCACACGGGGGGACCTAGTGAATGACCTGCAGAGAGCTGGGAACAAAGTAACCAAGCCTACCATCAGTAACACACTACGCCTCCAGGGACTCAAATCCTGCAGTGCCAGACGTGTCCCCCTGCTTAAGCCAGTACATGTCCAGGCCCGTCTGAAGTTTGCTAGAGAGCATTTGGATGATCAAGAAGAAGATTGGGAGAATGTCATATGGTCAGATGAAACCAAAATATAACTTTTTGGTGAAAACTCAACTCGTCATGTTTGGAGGACAAAGAATGCTGAGTTGCATCCAAAGAACACCATACCTACTGTGAAGCATGGGGGTGGAAACATCATGCTTTGGGGCTGTTTTTCTGCAAAGGGACCAGGACGACTGATCCGTGTAAAGGAAAGAATGAATGGGGCCATGTATCGTGAGATTTTGAGTAAAAACCTCCTTCCATCAGCAAGGGTATTGAAGATGAAACGTGGCTGGGTCTTTCAGCATGACAATGATCCCAAACACACCGCCCGGGCAACGAAGGAGTGGCTTCGTAAGAAGCATTTCAAGGTCCTGGAGTGGCCTAGCCAGTCTCCAGATCTCAACCCCATAGAAAATCTTTGGAGGGAGTTGAAAGTCCGTGTTGCCCAGCAACAGCCACAAAACATCACTGCTCTAGAGGAGATCTGCATGGAGGAATGGGCCAAAATACCAGCAACAGTGTGTGAAAACCTTGTGAAGACTTACAGAAAACGTTTGACCTCTGTCATTGCCAACAAAGGGAATAGTATTGAGATAAATTTTTGTTATTGACCAAATACTTATTTTCCACCATAATTTGCAAATAAATTCATTAAAAATCCTACAATGTGATTTTCTGGATTATTTTCCTCATTTTGTCTGTCATAGTGGAAGTGTACCTATGATGAAAATTACAGGCCTCTCATCTTTTTAAGTGGGAGAACTTGCACAATTGGTGGCTGACTAAATACTTTTTTGCCCCACTGTATCATGTTAAATGCTCATTTGAATCACATTAAAATGTAGGCTTAAACATTGTGAGATAATGAACACTTTTAGGGGCATTTATCTAATAGCGCACTCTTAGAAAAAAGGGTTCTAAAAAGGATCTTCGGCTGTCCACATAGAAGAATCATTTTTTGTTTCCAGGTAGAACCCTTTTGGGTTCCAGGTAGAAACCTCTGTAGAAAGGTTTCTTCATGGAACCCAAAAGGGTTTTACCTGGAACCCAAAAAGGGTTATCCAAAGGGTTTTCCTATGGGCAGAGCCGAAGAACCCTTTAAAGTTCTAGATAGCACCCTTTGGTGTAACTAATAAGGTTGAAGTGTAAAACAAATGTCCGAAATAACCTTGGTATTCAGTCAAGGTATTTCTAAAAATGAAGTGCTTTCTCAGACATCTAAGCATAACAAAAATATCACTAAGAAAATATCTAAATGACTGATGAGAGGTGATTTGTTAGTAATCACTATTTTTCATTTTGATATACTTTGAAGGCTCTCCTTTTTCAATTAAATTAATTTAATGAAAAGACTATCTTCATCTAAGGGATTCTCCACACTGTTGAGAACTCACTGTTTGGTAACAGTGAAAATTAAGTAACACAACTTACATTTACAAATAGGTCACTGAGCCCATGTAGATTTTCCTTTGAATTTGTATGATAGACTTGATCCAGTAATTAGGCAGCATTTATGATTGTTTAATTACTCTACCAGCCTTCATGAAAACACAAAAAAATATGCTTATCCCTCATTCTGTATCTATCATGAGTTATGTAAATCAGGGCATGCTTTACTAATTCACTGGGGAGAATGATTTGGAAAAAAGTGCCACACCCCCAGATACATTCAGTGCCCTCTATTAAGAAGGCAAAATGCAATGCTTGGCTTTATTGTCCAAGATTAAGAGACTTTGAAAAATGAGGAAATCACTGATGGAATTTGAGAGGATATAATCCAAAAACATAATCACAGGATTATGACAAAATCCCACTGAATGGAGATGAGGTATCTGAGCAGAAGGCCATGGCCGAGGGATTATGACCCCATACTATTGTACACTTAATCCAAATTTGTTGACATTCCTTTGAGCACTTTTCACAGGCTACATTGCACTATTCCATGTAGAATGGCCCTCTTTGGACTGCAACACGAATTCTTAGTCATCAAAAAGAAGCTGATGCTGTTCAAAATGAATAATATGATATGGTTGCCGTCCATAGCATTGAATACAAGGAAAGCCAGTGAGCATTTGGCCTCCCTTGATACAATTTTTGATAATAGCCAATCAGTGTTGAGCTAAACTGAGTGAGCTCAACTGTGAATGGTTCTGGTGCACCAAAAAAAAGTGGCAAGGGAAGCCAGTTTGGATTTGATTTCCCACCAATCACATAACCCCAAAAGCCAAATGTAATTTACAGAAAAAACTTGCATCTCGTTGTGTTGTTGTCTTCCAGTGGCTAGATAGCTAGCTAAAATGGTCCCTTTCCTAAATTAGCCATGGATGGAGATACAGATTTGGCTTGTGGTTTTACTTAATTCTCCAGTACTGGCCAATGATTATAACAGCGATTCTGATCAAACTATAAATTCATACATTGTGCCCCTGACCTGAAAGGATGGAAGTTCAACCTGAAGCTAGATGTAGTAGATGTAACTAGCTGGCCTGGCATTTTAGCCAGGTAGCCTAGGACAACAAAAACTAAAAGCACGTATTGTATCATGAGAGTCACAGATTTAGATGGGATTGGCGTTTCTCTACAAGTAGGGGTTTTCCTACTTGCACACACACACACACTCACACTCACACTCACACTCACACTCACACTCACACTCACACTCACACACACACAAATCACTACCATGTACAGCATGTATTTAGCTTACGTTGATTGGACTAAATCGTTTTTGGTATCTTTTAGTTGTCACTGTATTAGACTAAGTATAGGTCATTAGATGATGCTGAAATTGAAATGGTGCTGGAATAGTGGAGGCAGCACCTGTTTTCTTCGCAACTTGCAGTGACTCTCCGTGGTTCTAAATCAATAGTTATTTAGTTGTCCAATAATGTTTGGTACATGTAATATGCTTTGTGGACTTCACTGGACAGATGTTGCTCTCCGGTTTTGTGATGAAACAAAGGTGTGGTTGAATTTATTCTGCAACTGTGTCTTCTTATTGTCTCGGCCTTTAGGACTATATATCTAGGTCGCAAGGCATATGAGCTAACAGGTTATAGAGAAAACAATGCAATTGTCACAACACATAGGTTGTCATATGGCTTTATTGAGGGGGACTTCCCCATTGATTTTAACTTTTGGGGGATAGTAGATTGACATAGGCTAGTACTTTTGCCGTTGGTTAGGCCAACTCATCTTGTTGGCTGACAAAAAGTACATGTGGACAGTTCTTCTAACATCTTCAATATGCGCCTCGGAATTCAATAAGAGGGACGTGCACAGTTGCATCCCCGATGTGTCTGTCTTCACTTCACCTACTTCAGAGCTGAGATGCTTGGGAGAAGGACCCAATCACGGGCATTGGCTAATAAGAATTGAGATATCTGAGGGAGCCTTGTGAGTGAGAGATGCTTCGGAGCACGAATGCCGAAGAAGGCAATGATAATTATTATATTGTGCACAACAGTCACTTTGGCAGCAAAAGGATTGGCTTTTTTAGGGGGCATTACTGCCACACAAGGGGGATGTCACCGGGAAATTCGAGGCCTGGTGAAAATATTATCAAGTGCTTGTTAAACCGGATCCGCCCCTTTTTTCAATTTTCTGACCACATTCCTGAAAAATAAAATGATCAGGAACACGAATCGAATGCACACAAGCTGCGCAGGACTCGTTAGAACAGGGAGTGGATAGGACCATGCATAATCAGACTGGGGAGAAAAACACCACATCATTGAAAGCAATGTCAATGATGTTATTTTTTACACAGAAGATCGTACACAATTATTGCCTGGTGATCTTCTGATCATGTCCCAATACCTTTTGGAATCATTTCAGGCACTTCAAACCATACTTCCATGAGATTGACATACTGTCAAAGTACTGTAATAGACTCATAGCCACAAATACAAAAGTAAACTTTGGCTGTGGGATTGGGTTATCACTTATCATCAACTATTTTGATGTCACTACATTCTAAAGTCAAAAGGTAAGATGTAAGACGGCAGTGAATATTAAGTTTTAATCTAGAAAATGATGGTATGGATACGAAAGTGTTCCGATGTACTGCTGTTCATATTTTGTTGGTCTGCCCATTTATTTCTGCAGACAAGCCCATCCAGGGTGGGTTCCCTGGGCATTCCGGAACTCCTGTTAGATGCGATGGAATATGCAGG
Source organism: Oncorhynchus tshawytscha (assembly GCF_018296145.1). NCBI lineage: Eukaryota > Metazoa > Chordata > Actinopteri > Salmoniformes > Salmonidae > Oncorhynchus > Oncorhynchus tshawytscha. The sequence goes on from NC_056441.1 coordinate 33,860,749, forward strand.
CTGCAGTACCTCTCTGTTCCTACGGCTCAGATAGCCTCAGCTACCCCAACTGTCAAAGCTCCTATCGGCCAGATACCTGTACCAATTATACGTTATATACCATATTCCAGGGTATTGAGAACTAGTCCAGCTGTGTACTGACAGGGGTCTGCGTTTGATATTGAAAGTCAACACAGTTTTTTTTTGCTTCAATAGAGTGATCAGGGACATGCAACTATAGTTTTCCTTCACAGAAAGGAACTATAGTTTTCCTTCACAGATGCATTCTCATAATATTTGGAATGTTTAGGCCTATCATAGAAAGAATGTAGCCGGCTACATTTCCTAACGTTTTAATCTTGTTAATCTTGCATTTTACCTGAGAAAAATAGTCATACTACACTGAGTAAAGTACCGGAGAAAAGTAGCTACAGAGCGCTGTCTGCTAGTCAGTGTGCCGTCTGCTCGCACCCTACCATGCCCTTGTCTGTGCATTATGCCCTGAATCTATCCTACCACGCCCAGAAGTCTGCTCCTTTTACTCTCTGTTCCGAACGCACTAGATGACCAGTTCTTATAGCCTTTAGCCGTACCCTTATTCTACTCCTCCTCTGTTCCTCTGGTGATGTGGAGATTAAACCCACTTTTTAAAAACTTCTGTAACAGGAAAAGCCTTGGGTTCATGCATGTTAACATCAGAAGCCTCCTCCCTAAGTTTGCTTTATTCACTGCTCTAGCACACTCTGCCAACTCTGATGTCCTAGCCGTGTCTGAATCCTGGCTTAGGAAGGCCACAAAAAATTCTGAAATTTCCATCCCCATCTGCATAATATGTCTCGTTCACATTCGCTTGTAAAATTTAAGTTTACAGTTGTTGACATGTCCTAACTCATCATAAATGACATTTGGTAGCTCTTACTTATATATGTATAACTTTATGAGCTGGATTGCATGTCTTTGCAATTGTTTTATTTTTGTTTGCGCTCGTTAGCATAGCAGTCTCTATTGAAATGTGCTATTATAAATGCTAATTCTGGTATTAGACGCCCAATGGGCTTTTTTTGTGTGAGTGTTTTTGCTCCCCCTTGTGTACTAAGCTGTTAATACCATAAATCCATTGGTGAGATGATATGAAAATCTGGATACTGCCCAACCCTAGTACCAATGTCTTCTATTGTTCATACAGCTGATCATAGATAGACAAGTAGCCCCTGTCCATGGAAACATCCTACTATGGAAGATGGCGCCGAACTGTATGGCTGCAGTCTTGCGACCTCCGTCACAACTTTGCTGTTATGTGATTCTTTTGGTGTTTATCTTTACTTATTTGCACAGAATGTATCCACTATCGTTTCTTATAATCGAGAATAACTCATCTTCCCCGGGTTCTTTGTGTAATTCCGACTCAATTTCCAGACTATCCAAGAGGAACCACCAGCGGAAAAGAGGCTGGAGAGGGGGAGCCCTGCCAAGATAAAGTTGAATTCTATTGGCCAATGTACTCAAGTGGATGACCTCCGATTGCAGATTTGCTATCAATAGGACTCTCGTAACTGCAATATTCTCTGCTTTTCTGAAACACGGATATCCAACTCGATGGATTTTCCATCCACGAGCTGAGGACATTGGATTCAGGGAAATCGAGAGTGGGATGGGTTTGCCTCTTCATCAACCACAAATGTTGTAATGTCTCTAGAGTGGTGGATGTTTTGACCCATTGTTCACCTGTCTTGGAATAACTGATTGTCAAATGGCGACCCTTCTACCCTTCCTTATTACCGTGGATTTGAATTCCGTGTCATTAAGACACTTAATGCCCAACTTCCATCAACACATCTCCTTCGCCAATAGGTGTGATAAAGTCCTAGACCCCTGTTACTCTACCCAAAAGCATGCATACTAAGCCCTTGCTCGTAGCCCCTTCGGCAAATCAGATCATGACTCTATACTCCTGCCATCTGTTTACAAGCAGAAGCTCAAACAGGAAGTACCACTGACGAGCTCTGTTGAGAAAAGGTCCTCTGTTTCGGCGGCTATCCTCTTGGGGAGGCTGCGAATTTTCGCAGCTTTTTGTTAAAAATCGCGCAACATTTCAGCGCCCTGCTACTCATTCCAGGAATATAGTATATGCATATGATTAGTATGTGTGGATAGAAAACACTCAGACGTTTCTAAAACTGTTTAAATCACGGCTGTGACTATAACAGAACGTCTGTTTCATCGAAAAGCGCAGGAAAATCTGATCACTGGAGATGGAAAAAAAAAATATCCATGCGCCACTCCCATGAATTGTTAAAGGTGAACCGTATTTAATGAGGCCGAGCTTGCAGTACCTACAGCTTCCACAGGATGTATAGAGTCTCCTCATTTGATTCTGATTTGATTCTTGGTAGATCCGACCAAAGGGAACCGATTCCCTCCGACCACCGACCTGAGGCATTGTCTCTGTTTTTCCGGACATTTTTTCCACACGCCAACTATCGAATTTACATCGCCTCCTGATGATTTTTATAGCTTATTAACGTGTAGTAATACCTAAAGTTGCATTAGAAAGGTATTTCGAAGTGTTTTGTGAAAGTTTATCGTCGACTTTTTAACTTTTAAAAATTACGTTACGTTATGAAACGCTATTTTTTTCCGTTTATCACACAGTCTTCATAGATCGATATCTAGGCTATATATGGACCGATTTAATCCAAAAAAGACCCAGTATTGATTATGGGACATCAAGGAGTGCCAAGAAAGAAGATGGTCAAAGGTAATGAATGTTTTATATTTTATTGTGCGGTTTGTGTAGCGCCGACTACGCTAATTATTTTTGTTTACATCCTCTACGGGTCTTTTGGGGTGTTACATGCTATCAGATAATAGCTTCTCATGCTTTCGCCGAAAAGCATTTTACAAATCTGACTCGGTGGCTAGATTCACAACGAGTGTAGCTTTAATTCAATACCTTGCATGTGTGTTTTAATGAAAGTTTGAATTTTATCGAAAAACGATCAGTGACGCTCTAAAATATCCGCTGACTACCCGCTGATTTGATCCCCCGAGGGAACATCCTCCCTAAGAAGATGTATACTATGCTACCAGGCTGCTAGCATCGACAAGCGAACCACCTCTGTCACCGGCTTCATTAGGAAATGCATCACCAACATTGTCCCCACAGTGAAGGTTTGTGTTTTGCCAATCAAAAGCCCTGGACTAGCACCAAGGTTGGCTCTAAGCTAAAGGACAGGGCTACTGCAGCCAACCCCAATACTATGGCTGAGGACATGAACAAGTACAAGAAGTCCCCCCACGACCTCCGCAGAGCCATCAAACAAGTAAAAGGACCACATAGGAACAAGGTGGAATCCTATTACATAGGCTCTGACGCCCAACCCATGTGATAGGGGCTACAGTTTGTTACGGATTACAAAGGAAGCCCTAGCCGTGATCTGCCCAACAGTGCCTCTCTTCCAGATGAACTCGATGCATTTTATGCACCCTTCGACAAAAATAACACCATGCTGTGACCTAGGGGACTGGGTGATCTCACTGTCTGAGTAAGTAAGGTTTTTAATCAGGTCAACACTCGCAAAGTATTCAACAGCACGTTCCTCGAGCACACGCAGAACCCCTGGCAGGTATTTTCATGGTCATTTTGAACCTCTGTTACAGTCTGTAATCCCACATGTCTCAATCTGACCTCTATCATTCATGTTCCCAAGAGCTCTAAGGCTAACTCGCACAATGACTACCACCCTGTAGCACTCACATCTATAAAAGTGCTTTGAAAGGCTGGTAATGGCACACATCAACTAATTAACACATCAACACGTCCAATTTTGCTCTCCATTATAATGAGAGGGCTAATCTTAATACTATGCATGCCAGCCTATTTTAGCTAAGAGTTGAGGAAAGACTGACTGCATCACTTCTTGTTTTTATAAAAAACATTAATATGTTGGAAATTCTAAATTGTTTGCATAGTCAACTTGGACATAGCACTGATACACACACGCACCCATGCATGCACGCACGCACGCACGCACACACGCACACAGTTACCCCACCAGATATGCCCCCAGTCCTCAGGTCTAGAACAAATTCAATGAAACATACGGTATTAGACAGAGTCATGAGTGCCTGGAACTCCCCATCCATCTCATATAGTGCAAGTGAACAGCAAGCCTGGTTTCAAAAACCAAATAAAGCAACACCTTACGGCACAACACCTCTCCCCAATGGATCCTACGTGTTGTGTATATGTACTGACATGTATGTGTAACTGATAGATGCACACACATACGCACACTACATGTTAATGTTTTCAAATGTACAGTATGGGTCTGATATCCACTGCTCGTGTTTCTTGGCCCAAGCAAGTCTCTGCTTCTTATTGGTGTCCTTTTAGTAGTGGTTTCTTTGCAGCAATTCGAACAGTTGATGTTGAGAAGTGTCTGTTACTTGAACTCTTTACTTGAAGCGTTTATTTGGGCTGCAATTTCTGAGGCTGGTAACTCTAATGAACTTATCCTCTGCAGCAAAGGTAACTCTGGGTCTTCCATTCCTGTGGCGGTCCTCATGAGAGCCAGTTTCACCATAGCACTAGATGATTTTTGCGACTGTTCTTGAAATATTCCAAATTGACTGACCTTCATGTCTTAAAGTATTGATTGTTTTTCTTTTCTTATTTGAGCTGTTCTTGCTATAAAATAGACTTGGTCTTTTACCGAATAGGGCTATCTTCTGTATACCACCCCTAACTTGTCACAACACAACTGATTGGCTCAAACACATTAAGAAGGAAAGAAATTCCACAAATTAACTTTTAAGAAGGCACACCTGTTAATTGAAATGCATTCCAGGTGACTACCTCATGAAGCTGGTTAAGAGAATGCCAAGAGTGTTCAAATCTGACATCAAGGCAAACGGTGGCTACTTTGAAGAAAATCAAATATCAAATATATTTAGATTTGTTTAACACTTTTTTGGTTAATACATGATTCCATATGTGTTATTTCATAGTTTTGATATCTTCACCATTATTCTACAATGTAGAAAATAGTAAAAATAAATAATAACCCTGCAATGAGTAGGTGTGTCCAAACTCTTGATTGGTACTGTATGTCAATTGTAAAGTCTTTTGTCAGTAATGTCTTTTTCGTTATGTGTTGGACCCCGGAAAGTCTAGTTGTTGCCATTGGTGTCAGCTAATGGGGATCGTAATAAATCAGATCATCCCAGACACTCTAGACCCACTCCAATTTGTATACCGCCCCAACAGATCCATAGACGTTGCAATCTTAATTGCCCTCCACTCTGCCCTCACCCACCTAGATAAGAGAAATACCTATGTGAGAATGCTGTTAATTTATTAGGGCTCAGTTTCAACACCATAGTCCCCTGCAATCTCCCCACCAAGCTTGGAACCCAGGGACTGAACACCTCCCTATGCATCTGGATCCTGGACTTCCTGACGGGCCGACCCCTGGTGATGAGGGTACACAGTGTTACCTCCACCACTCTCTAACTCTAACTCTCAACCCAGGGGCCCCACAGGGGTATGTGCTTAGTCCCCTCCTGAACTCGCTGTTCAGCCACGCACAACTCCAGCACCATCATCAAATTTGCTGACAACATGACAGTGGTATGCTTGATCACCGGTGATGATGAGACAGCCTACAGGGAGGAGGTCAGTGACCTGCTATTGTGGTGCCAGGACAACAACCTCACCCTCAACTTCAGTAAGAACAAGGAGCTGATTGTGGACAACAGGAAATGGGGATGGTCAGCACACCCACATCCCCATCAACCGGGCTGCAGTGGAACGGATCGAGAGCCTCAAGTTCATCAGTGTCCAAATCACTATGGACTTAAAATGGTCCACGCATACTCAAACAGTCGTGAAGAAGGCGCAACAGTTCCTCTTCGCTATCAGGTTGAAAAGATTTGGCATGGGCTCTCAAATCCTTTAAACGTTCTACAGCTGCACCATTGAGAGCATCTTGACTGGCTGCATCACTGCTTGGTATGGCAACTGCATTGCCCTCGATCAAATGGCGGTACAGAGGGTGGTGCGTACAGGCCCGTGCATCACTGGGGCCAAGCTCCCTACCATCCAGGTCCTCTATGTCAGGTGGTGTGAAAGGACGGCCCGGGAAAATTGTTAAAGACTCCAGCCACCCAATTCATAGACTGTTCTTTCTGCTTCCACATGGTTAACACGGTCAAGCCTGACACCAACAGTTTACTGAACAGCTTCAATCCACACGTCATAAGACGGCTAAACACATAACAAATTGGCTACACAGACTATCTGCATTGACCTTTCTATTTTTATTTGCACACTCACACACTCACTTTATGCACATTATACACTCACTCACACCCCCCCACACACACACACACACACACACACAAACACTTAGTTTGCCCACACACACATAACACACACACACATTCATACTGACTACACGCACGTACACACACTCACATAAAATAATTATATACGCTGCTGCTACTCTGTTAATCATACAGTATATCCTGATGCCTACTCACCTTATCCCTGAACATGTCCACCTCCATCACTCCAGTATCCCTGCACATCTTAAATATGGTATTGGCACTGACGCTGGAACTGACCCTGTATATAGATAGCTTACTTACTTTCTCGTGTTCTTCTATTTCTCGTGTGTGTTTGTTTTCTACTTGACTTGTTTAATTTATTTTTTACAGTACTACTGCGTTGTTGGGAAAGAGCAAGCAAGAAAGTCATTTCACTGTACTAGTTCAACTGGCAATAAAAACTTGGAACTTTAAACTGTCAAAGGTTCATAGTTTAGCCACTACAAACTAAAAAGAGTGAACTATAGACCCAAGATTGTTCTACTATGGGGACACAAGTTAAATAGTACTTGTTTCAGAGTGTAGTGGTTGAAAAATGCCCTATAATCGATTAGTAGGAATTGTCAATGGGAAGGGGTTATGGGTCTATCTGTGCTTGACTGTATGGATTTTAAAACACATTTGTAGTGTGTGTAGGGCCAGTGGTCACCAACCATCCTCCTGGAGATCTATTCTCTGGTAGATTTTCACCCCAACCATCACATATCGCAACAGATTCTTGTTGAGGAGACAGCAAGTTCTTGTTGAAAAGCTAAGGTGTAATTGTGTGGGTGTGCAGTACAGTAAATGTGAAATACTAACTCTTCCACCTTTTCCTGTCACAGGATGAGATTATGGTTGTGTATAGTAATGTCAGTGTTGTAGAAAGCTGGTGATGCCAATGTAAATAAAAACCACAACTTTTTTGGGGACTTGTGGAGGTCATGACATTTTTTTAGTCGGTGACTGTCAAGCAAATAACTGCCGGTCTCAAGGTAATTGACCGTTAATTAACATAAACACATTTAACAATAATATTTAGTGTTATTTATGTAACTTTAGTTGTGATACAAATGTTGGGCTAGATGTTTTGATTTTTAATACATTCTAAGTCTGCATGATGCGACTCTACTGATTTGAAAAAAAAGTTGCATGAAAGACATGAGCTCTGCTTTGTTTTTTGGTGTGTAGGCTGCACACACTTAGTCAGTCTCTCACTCACATTTTGACAGGCACTTGATAATGCCACGAATTTCCCGGCTGCATCCCCTTTGTGTGGCGCAGATATTGAAGAACTGTCCACATTTACTTTTTGTCAGCCAACAAGATGAGTAGGCCTAACGAACAGCAAAATAACTAGCCTATGTCAATCTACTGTCCCCCATAGTACAAAGGTTGACCTATTCTGTGCTAGAAATAAATATTACAAACAAAGTCTGGGACAGTTGTGGGATGCAATATATCTTAAATTAATACAACCACTAGCATCAAAAAAATCTGTTTTAAGCAATGAGCCTGACAAAAACAGATGAGAACGTTTAGCTTAAAATTATAAACTATTAGGCTATTTCTCCACAGTATAAGCGCAGCAATGCACACATGGCAGTAGGCTATAAGCACAAATGTTCCATTAGCAGGAGAACACCATTATCAAAAGTGACCACAAATGTGCTTATGCATGTTATGCTTTTATTATAAATGTGCATTTTTATGGTGAAAATTATCTTCCCCAAACTGGAAACTCACTCACTGCGTATGTATGCCAGTTAGGCTTCACACAGATTAATGTGCTTCATTTTAAGAAGTTATTTGGCCACTTCAGTTGTTATGCAAACCTTTTCAGAACATATAGGCCTATGGGCTAGGCTACATGAGGTGTGCGACTATGATTCTAAAAAGTCACACAAAAAAAAGGCATTGTTTCTTATGCTGGGTGTCATTCACAAGTGATAATATATAACTCACAAGTGACATTGTAACCCATCAGACTATTCTTGATTTAATCTTGTCTTTACATGTACTAAATAATGTGTGTGAAATTTGTTTTGATTTAGAATGGACCATTATCATGCACCTGTATGGAAACAGGGGCAGCAGAAAAAAATACATGTCATCTATGCACTTAAATAGCAAATGGATGTAATCTCTCTGTGTGTAGCTGGTGAGATGAGTCAGGCTCGGGACAGCAGATATGACTAATGAAAGCAATTTTACTCAATAATATAACAATACACGTCGTAAAAATATAAGGCCACAAATACGGTCCACAATACAATAAACAATTATTCACAAACAAACATGGGGGAACAGAGGGTTAAATAATGAACAAGTAATTGGGGAATTGAAACCAGGTGTGTAAGACAAAGACAAAACAAATGGAAAATGAAAGCGGATCGGCGATGGCTAGAAGGCCGGTGACGTCGACCGCCGAACGCCGCCTGAACAAGGAGAGGGACCGACTTTGGCGGAAGTCGTGACAATGGAGGACGCTTTTCCCGTGGTTCATTCTCATGCCAGCCAGGTAGGCTATACACCTGTTGTAAAGCTGATGGGATCCTCTACTTTTTAATAGAGGCCATCACTCTGTTTTCTCGCGCAATTCCATAGCCTATAGAAATGTTGCGCAACATGAGCTCATGTTAGATTCGATTTTCGATTACATTTGCATTGATGTCACAGTGAGGGACAGTAGAGTGCTGAGTACCAGGCAGTTAGCAAGTTTGTTAGGCTACTAATGACCATCAGCATCATCAGAGCATTGAGAAGCCTAATTACGGTGACTAAACGGTCATGTCGATTTTGTCTGCAGTCATGACTCGTGACCGCCCTAGTACTTTACACAATCTATACCTCCTATCTGATGATGTTTAGCGAACACCCTCTTACTTTCACCATGATCTGTTTCCCTCTCACAGGAACACCTTACAGAGATGTAAAATAACACATGTAAAATAACTTTAAAATATACTTTTATAGGCCTATGGGCTAGGCTACATGAGGTGTGCGACTACATGAGAGAGAGAGATTTAGACTTTCATTATAATCTTGTTTACAATCCATTTATTCTGTTACGTAAATAACTGGCAAGAGAATGTATGAAGAATGACAACAACCTTGCATTGCAGTCTAGTTTCTATATTTACTTCCAACAGCAGAAAACCTTCCAAAATGCGTAATATTTACTCATTAGAAAATGTTTAATAAGTTATAATCTCCCGTATCATCACAAAGTCTATTTCGTAAAATGAAGATCATACCATATAGTCTGCCCTGTAGATAATCATGTCGTTCTGCAGACAGGGTATAGGCCAGGATGGTCCACCATGCAAACAGGCTGTTCTGGTCCTGCGTCTTCTGGTGACCTATTGAAAACAATTCTACAGCCAATTGAGATGCATTATGTGCGTCTTCTGTTTTGACAACAAGACACAGTAGCCTACACACCTGTGGAAGTTTGTCATTTTCAGGGTCAAACTCCATCTCCAACTGACAGGTTAATTAAAAAGACTGCAATGGGAACATTAAGGGTGGCCTTCTGACAGTAACTGCAGCTATGCTGCAGTTTACATCTCCAGATAAAAAGTAAACACATCCAACCTCTCTCGTGTGAATAACAACGGCGCTACACGAGGGGTGCTTCCATATGATGGATAGTTAGACGAAAGCCTCTCGCCTCTCCTCCGTATAGCAATGTTATTAAGATCAGTCAGGCAGGTCCCATTTAACATATTTATACCTTTGGGGTAAAACTCAGGGGGAACGGTATACGAGCGGCCACCCCTTGTTAAATAAATGTATTTCATAGCTTTTTGTCTTTTGCTTTTCTCGCTGTTGAGAGAGAGAGAATGTGTTGAAATTGCTATGCTGGCTATATGGATATTCTCTCATGATCACTGTACTATGGAATTCGATCAACTGAATGGGGATGATATAATGTGTTGACGATGAGGATATCTGAAGGTGTCAATATCATCTTGCGTGTGCGTGTTTGTGTGCTGGTGGTCAGATGCATTCCATCAAATGTCCTTCAATTTCCAGGAGTGCTGATCTCTCCCTTGGCCACCCTTCCACCCCCCCCCCCCTATTCCCTCCTGCCCCATGCTAAATATTTATGTTGTTTAGACAGAGTGCGTTATCGTGGAGCGGAGAGACAATGCATAGGTCACCCCGTGTTTATTAAACCTGGCTTTGAAACACCCAGAGAGAGTACGATCGAGAGGCAATGGCAGAAAATACACACACACACACATTCACTCCCTCTATCTCTATCTTTTTCAATAACATTATAAATTATTTATGCAGTATTTAGTATTTACCCAGAGCACTCCCTCTAACCCTGAAAGGAAAACTCAACTTTTGGTATTTGTTTTATTTGTCCATTGTTGATATAGTCCCAAAATACAGAAATACAGCTGGTATAATGCATTTTGCATCATATTATGCAAAATGTGTCATACCGGCTGTATTTCTGTATTTGGAAAGTTATATATCTATATCTTGAAAACTTGATTGAAGACTTGGAAATTCATATTAATCATTTGTTTAATGATTTTCAATTAGACAAAGCTAGTTTTCGCAGAGCTATATGAGATAATCGCACATTTTTACTTATCCATTTCACATACATCCATGTGCTTTTACAGAGGAAAGATTAAACAGGTCTATACAACATTAAACTGTATCGTACATTGTGAAAAAAAATAAGTGGAAGAGTCTAATGGTGTAACGGTATTCGTCGTCAGAAGAAGAGGAATCATCGGACCAAAGCGCAGCGTGGTAAGTGTTCATGCTTGTTTTTGTTAAAACTGAACACTATAACAAAAATAAACAAGAGAATAACCGAAACAGTCCTGTAAGCTGAAAACACTAAACAGAAATTAACTACCCACAAAAACCCTGTGGGAAAAAGCTACCTAAGTATTGTTCCCAATCAGAGACAACGATAGACAGCTGTCCCTGATTGAGAACCATACCCGGCCAAAACAAAGAAATACAAAAACATAGAAAAAGGAACATAGAATGCCCACCCAAATCACACCCTGACCAAACCAAATAGAGACATAAAAAGCTCTAAGGTCAGGGCATGACAAATGGACTTGTCTAATAGCTGTCATGTACTGTACCATAACCATCATAGATTTCCTGGTGGCACACACTGCTAATGTGTTTGACTTGGAAAATGACAGTGCACGAGTTAACCATGAGTTAACCACGTATTTCTAGGACTGTCTGGGAGTGTCTGAGTGGGGAGGGGAAAACTGATGGGCAGGGAGGTTTGGAACTTTTTTTCTTATTGGACTATTAAAAAATCGATGTCACCAGGCAGGCCAAAACTCCATCTCACCAGAACAGGCAGACATTTCAGGCGGTCTTTTCAAACATCTCTTATGCTAAAAGGGCATTCGGTATGTTAGGCCTGGGTAAAATACTAATGAATCATTAACTCATCTTGCGAGACATTGATTCAGCTTTGATACAAACAAACTATTAAACAAGCACCATTCTGAGAAGTGGCGGGGCGCAGCACTCCACCCATGTGTAGCAGTAGCTTATGTGTCGGTCTGCGAGAGGGACTCCAAGAAGCTTACGTGCAGAGCCCGCTCCCCTCCAGTGTCCCGCTGAGTGTCTGTACGTTCCGTCTGCTGTCCGTGACCGGCTGATCTATTGGGCCCACACTTCACCTTTCTCTGGTCATCCAGGCATCGGTCGGACGGTGCGCTGTCTGAGTGGGATGTACTGGTGTCCCACTTTGGCTAAAGACGTGAGGGTTAATGTTTCCTCTTGCTCAGTGTGCGCGCAGTGTAAGGCTCCTAGACACCTTCCCAGAAGGAAGTTACACCCCTTACCCGTTCCACAACGGCCATGGTCGCACCTGTCGATCGATTTCCTGACCAATCTCCCCCATCACAGAGAAACACCACGATCCTGGTTGTTGTGGATCGTTTCTCTAAGTCCTGCCGTCTCCTTCCTCTGCCCGGTCTCCCTACGTCCCTACAGACTGCGGAGGCCTTGTTTACACACGTCTTCCGACACTACGGGGTGCCTGAGGATATAGTGTCTGATCGGGGTCCCCAGTTCACTTCGAGGGTCTGGAGGGCGTTCATGGAACATCTGGGGGTCTCGATCAGCCTTACCTCGGGTTTTCACCCTGAGAGTAACAGGCAGGTGGAAAGAGTTAACCAGGATGTGGGTAGGTTTCTGCAGTCTTATTGCCAGGACCGGCCAGGGGAGTGGGCGGTGTTCGTGGGCAGAGATGGCCCAGAACTCGCTTCGCCACTCCTCCACTAACCTCTGCAGTGCGTACTGGGGTGCCAGCCGGTTCTGGCTCCTTGGCATCAGAGTCAGACCGAAGCTCCTGCGGTGGACGACTGGTTCCGACGTGCGGAGGAGACATGGGATGCCGCCCATGTTCACCTTCAGCGCACCGTGTTGCACCAGAAAGCCAGCACAGACCGTCACCGCAGTGAGGCCCCGGCATTCACACCGGGGGACCGGGTCTGGCTCTCGACCAGAAACCTGCCCCCCCCCCGCCTGCCCTGCTGGAAGCTAGGTCCGTGGTTTGTGGGGCCTGAATGAGGTGTGTTACAGGTTACAGCTCCCCCAATTACCGTATTAGCCCCTCACCATAATTTTTAAATAAACTCATTAAAAATCCTACAATGTGATTTTCTGGATTTTTTTCTCATTTTGTCTGTCATAGTTGAAGTGTACCTATGATGAAAATGATAGGCCTCTCTCATCTTTTTAAGTGGGATAACTTGCACAATTGGTGGCTGACTAAATACTTTTTTGCCCCACTGTATGTCATTGATTGAACACAACCACTCAAAATTGATTTAACCTGTTTCAAATGATGTGACACAACCAATATAAGCCAGTTCAGAGAGCAAACAGGTTGTTGAAGGTGGGAAGGAGAAAGTCTGAGAATGGATACTGTAGTACAGTGCATTGTAGGCTGTATACTGTACAATGGACAAATTGTATGGCCCTTAACATTGTGCTTTCTATTTATTAACAGTACTGACTGCTCAATAGATTTTGACTGGTTGAAGGTTCATATCAAGAAAGAACAAGAATTAGAGTATCACAGACAAAGGGGTACAAGGAGGAGGAAGAACAAAACACAAAATTGCAAAGAGCAAAGCAGAGGAGTAATTTCTGATCAATTTTGAGCGACTATGATAGAACATGTTTTCGTTCATCAAAAGACAATGACGGAAAAATATGAATATTTTTTTAGATTAAAAATGTACTTCTCCCTGAGAATTGTATGTTTTGAACAATGTGTTTTCTATTTTTTGGTGTATTGTTTACTGACTGCTTGAGAGTGTATATCATTTTGATCACTTTGTTTATGATTTGAGAGCAGGGTTTGATTTTGAACACAGGTAAAACTGTTTTGAGGCGAATGTTTCATTTTGCAAGAGGAGTCAGAGGTTATGTAAATAGTGCTTGAAGATGAGGTTTAGTGTTTAATGTTTTCAGGAAATGGAGCAAGGTTTCAGAAATGGTGTTTTAGCAATTATTGTAAAGAAGCTTCTATGAACAAGTGTTGGATCTATGGGATCGGTGTGTGTGTGTGTGTGTGTGTGTGTGTGTGTGTCCACGCGGGATGGTTGAGCTAACGTAGGCTAATGTGATTAGCATGAGGTTGTAAGTAACAAAACAAAAATCCCAGGACATAGACATATCTGATATGGTCAGAAAGCTTAAATTCTTGTTAATCTAACTGCACTGTCCAATTTACAGTAGCTATTACAATGAAAGAATGCCATGCTATTGTTTGAGGAGGGTGCACAATTGTGAACTTGAAAATGCAGTCTTGATACAACATTTTGAACAGAAATACAATGGTTCATTTGATCAGTCTAAAACTTTGCACATACACTGCTGCCATCTAGTGGCCAAAATATAAATTGTGCCTGGGTTGGAATAATACATTATGACCTTTCTCTTGCATTTTCAAAGATGATGGTACACAAAAAAAACATATTTTCAGGTCCTGAGCTACAGGCAGTTAGATTTGGGTATGTCATTTTTGGCGAAAATTGAGAAAAAGTGTTGGATCCTTAATTAACAACGTGGACGATTTTAATTGGCATATATGGAATTTGAACCAGATATATTCACAGCTACCTGGTGAGGTTAGCATAGGGCTAAATGTGTCAGGTTATGTAATGGGAATAGCTAATGATCACGTAAACACAAGTATGGCCCCAAGGTTTTTTCGCAAGCTGTACTCCAGGCACTGAGCCTGTTGATTGCTTTAGTTAGGGAATTGAAAACATATATATGCAGTATATAATGTTTGCTGCGACTAAAGTAGTGTACTGTATACATTGTTTGTTGGATTAGTACTGTACAGTACTGTGATGACTATTATATCATACTTGATCTTTGTTTGTGTCTGAGTGTGTGCATATTTGGCGATGCAGTGTGTGTTAATTAGTGTTTGTCATTAGTGTGAATATCTGTCTGTCTGGTGCATGTATGATTTCCTTTGCATGCATATGTATAGTGTTCAAGAGTCTGAGAATCCGTTAGTCCGTTAGTTCTATTCCTAGTTCATCCCTCCTCTGCTCCACCCTGTTTTTCCCCATGGCTGCCTGGGACCCATGCACGTCAGACCTCCCATGAGACCGTTCTTCTCTGTGCTCTGTCTCGGAGTACCGCATGCATATTTATACCCTGATTATAAATCCTGATCTACCACCCTGTGACAGGAGAGAATGATGGGCCATTAACAGACATGCAGGCTGTGACTGTCAGGCCGTGAGTCACAGTCATAGATGTCCGGGGGGGTGTTAAAGGTCCCTCTGGCCTTATTTGGGGCCACGAGTCAAAATAATAGTGGAGTCAAAATTCACCTCTGGGGAACACCCTAAAACAGCTCAATATGATATGTCTATTCTCTATCCACTGATTAGAAATTCTGTTAATTAAAAAGTGATTTCCCTTGATAAGAGAGCCTGTATGCCAAGCCTCTTACTCCAATAATCAGAATTCTGCAATACTTCATGTGACAAACAGTATCTAAGTGAGCCATGAAAGACAACATAAAAATCCCCCATTCACTCTAATGCTGCCAACGAGAAAATTTGAAACTAATGTGGGTGGCGTAACGAGCCTCTGGTAATCGATGAGCCCAAATTCGCAAGAACGGTCAATGTTGTCCTGCTCTCTCTTGTGTTCTCACGCCTCTGCAAAACCCTTCTCCTTGAACTTCTCAGCACTATTATCTGAGATCTTAGTCTACTGAACCTCTATTTGTCTCCATATAATCTACAATATACACGTTTCAGCCAGTATAAGCTGTCATTGTTTTCTATGCCTCATCATGTACAAACAATAGCAGACAGTTCTCAACTGTGGACTCAAAAGGTCAATGATGTTTACTGTGTGAACATGAACTGATCTGAAGGTTGGCGTGGGGCCTCATGAATGAACCCAGTCTTCCTCTAGGGTGGCATCTCAGCATTTATTCTACATTCTGCCCATAGGCTGACCCCCACATCCTCCCAAGCTCCTCCCAGCCTCACGCCAGGGAGGGAATTCCACTCGGGAACATTAGGGAAAATGAATGGAGATGCTGTGGATGGAAGAATGCATGGGGAGATACAGCATGCAACATGCCTCTGCTGGAATGCCTTTCAGAGATTGAGATGCTCCCACTCACGTCATTCTTCACATTCCCTCATCAACACTGCTTCTAATGAGAATGGGGCTCTGATGGAATCTGCTGACTTAAGCACTTAAGTATTGATCTCAACAAGCATTCAGCATTCTTCAGAAATCTTATCTCATGGTCTATAGTCTTTCTACTGTAATGTGGCTGACCGAAAGAGACCCTGTAAGTCACTGGAAGTCCTATCAGCCACAGTCATTGGATTGTGTTCATGTCCAAGTACAGAAATGGGTCTCATCATCAACTTTTGAAATCTTTATTCATATTTTGAAAAGCTGATGTAGTCAAACTGTACTTTTGATTGCTTCTAGTATATTCTTGACTATGTTTCATTTATATTAAAGTTGCAATATACAGAAATGCAAAAATTCTAATAGTTTGCCTAATTTCAGTTAATGTGACAAAACAAGCTAGCATCGTGTAGAAAATCATTGTATCATCTAAACCGCTGTGAAATGTATTTTCCAT
The DNA here is from genome assembly GCF_018296145.1 of Oncorhynchus tshawytscha. NCBI lineage: Eukaryota > Metazoa > Chordata > Actinopteri > Salmoniformes > Salmonidae > Oncorhynchus > Oncorhynchus tshawytscha. The sequence goes on from NC_056441.1 coordinate 33,877,250, forward strand.
AACCCCAAATATTGTTGTTTCAGCAAGACACAAAAACAAAACTTACGAACGGGAACCATAGAAGTAGCGCACATAGAAGATGCAGTGCTTCTTAGACTTGTTTTCAATGCGGATGACAGATCTATAACTCACATTTCTATGTGAATTTGGTAAGGTCACCCAAAAAGTTACATATTGCAGCTTTAAGTATTTATTTCATTCAAATTGTATGACTTTACACTGTGACCGTTCATGTATGACCGTTGAATAAGCTTGAATACATTTTTAAATTCAAATGCATTTAGCATGCATAGCATACATAGAGAGCCATTAGAATTGTATTATCAGTACCTGATAAAATGTGATTGACTGGCTGGCTGAGCGGTGTGGTGTGAATTCCTTATGCAGTTGCAGACTGCAACTCTGTGAACTTTGGAAGTGGTTCATAAGAAGTACAGGGAACTTTAAATTGGAAATTGTTCTGTGTCTGTGCAAAGACAAAGGAATCATTGATGCGTCCTCCAGTCTAAGTGTGTGAGTTTTTTTGTTTGTTTGTTTGAACTCTCACTTTTGTAACATCCCGTTTTTTGTTGTTGCATTCATTGACAGTTGAAAACAGCTTAGAGGCTTTCACTTCTACGCCTCACCAAAACACAGACCGCTATTAAGCCATAATCACTTCCTCAGGCCATTACTCACTCCCTGTCCCAGATCGTTCCACTTGATACCAATACAAAGCTGTTTTACATCTCCATATGTCGTCTTATGGTCTCCAGGGGAGACGGCAGTTGTAAGGGGTGGTATTTTCTCCCCAACACCAGGTAGCTGAGCGATAGAGAACGCAGGCATGCGAACAAAGAGATGTCCAGAGAGGTGACTATGACTGTCTACCAGAAGAAAAAAGGATCAGATCGAAGTGAGATCCAGGTGTGCTTTATTTTTTATTTATTTTCAACTTAAAATAAAAGTACAGGCTGGCAGTGGACTCGCCGTTTGCTGGGATTTGAACTCAATACGCAGAATTTGTGAAAATCTTTTAATCCACCCTGTGCAAGGTAAGGACACAGCAGGTAGTGTTGCTATGGAGAAGACTTGAATGTTAAAGTGTGTGGCTGCTGAGTGACAGGTGACCTGAGCACTGAGTAGTAAAGTGTTCAGTATCATTCATATAAGCATGCTCTGATCATTTGCATCTCCTTCATTGTTGGAATTTAAAGGGTCATATCACTCCAAAAACGACATTTGTCAGGAGTTATTAGACTTCAGACCTGGAAAAGATGTTCTGTGCTGATCTTGTCAATTCATCTGTGGTTGAGGCGTAGACAAAAAAACAATCCAACTTGCCACTGTTCAGGCACCCAGGGAGGCCAAGCAGTACTTCATAAACTGACGCTAGGAGTTCATCAAGGATTCCCTTGGCAGCAGTCCCAGCCTCCTCAAGCCATTATTTACTCAATGAGCCCCCTTTTCCTGGAGCTCTCCTTGGTCTGGAGTTGGGCCCAGAAAGCCCTCCCTCTTCTCCCCTTTGAACAGCGAGCACTGCAGGGAAGCAACCCCTCAAGATGTCCTCCTGCCCAGCACTGGCAGCCATGAGGACAGCTGACCTTGGGGCTGGCGGACTTCCTGGTTGTCATAGTGAAAAGTGATGGTCCCCAGCATTGATCCTTGGAGAACCTTGGTAATTGAAGCCAACAGGCCAACACATTCCAGCTGAGACTACTGGTACATGTAGAAAGTACTTGAGATGGTTCTTTTTAACGGGTTGTTGGCAATCATTGAAATGTCAGTGTTGTTGTCATCATTGATGTAAGGAACAGGTTTAAAATATTGAAGAAAGGCAGATGGATAGATTAGAGGAAAGTAGATTGACCACAGGGTTTATGATTGGAGTAGGTACGAACAAATTCACAAAAATGTACTGACAAAGGTTAGGCATCAAATGATTTAACATTTGCTATGTGAACTGCCATTGTCATATTGTTTCAACATTCTATTGTCCCACAAGCTGCTTATCGAAATGTCGGTGAAGTCTGTGTTAAAGCTTGACTATGGTTCAATATGTCTTCAAGCAGCCATGATTGTGTATGTTTGACTTAACATGGCTGTAGACTGCTGTAGCACTGCTACTTGTGGACTCCATACTGCCCCTAACTGAGTTTGAGTTGATGGTGAATCATGGGTGGCCGGTGGCACCTTAATTGGGGAGGACAGGCGAATGGTAATGGCTGGAGCAGAGTAAGTGGAATGGTATCAAATACATCATCCATGTGTTTGATGCCATTCCATTTGCTCCGTTCCAGGCGTCATTATGAGCCGTCCTCCCCTCGGCAGCCTCCTGTGAAGGCGATGCCCTAACTACTGCTGTTCACAGGAAATCAAGCCACTCTTTCACAGACCAGCGGTTCTTCTCATTTCCACTGATTGCAACCTAATTACAGCCATCCAATTAGACGTTCATGGCTAATTGTGTCCCTTGTCTGGCTCTCCTCTTCGCTTGGCGTCGACATTTGCACTCCGCCTTGAAGTGTTGTGTTATCCACGCTGGAGAGCCTTGAAGAGCGGCGACGATACAATTTGTTTGCAGAGTCTGTGATTTCGACGCTTGTTTGTCATCCCCTCAGCAGCGGAAGCTAAAAAGGAAACGCCGCTTCAATTATACGTTTTCTCTGGAAGCGCACTGTCAGATGCTTCCGTAGTCCGCCTTCTCCTCCTTTGTGCCCTTCAAATGAAGGCTGGAATCAGGGAAACCAGAGCTCCCTTTCCACTGTTTGCCGAGCAGCACACCTCGATTTCAAGGTACGGATAAGATAAGCCATGGCGATGGTCGCTTTTGACTTGATTTTTGATATGCCCAGCTGATCCATTGAAATATGCAGACTGAACCGGTGGATCAATGGATTACACCTTCAGACAAATCTATTTGGTCCTTTATTCATATCTGGTGCTTCATTCGTAGTAATGACAGACATTATTTTGACCATGTTAAGAAGGCACCCGTTCGTATGATGATGATAGAAATGTATATTCCTGTATATTCATGTTGGTGTAAGATGAGTATTTTTTGAATTAAGTGAAAGCAACGACAATAATGTATCTCATCTATTAGCCTGGAGAAAAAAACTAAAAGACACAACTGGCCCTGTACCACCTCCAATGAAAGAACTCCATCTGCATGACCTATAATCTCACATGAAATGTAAAGTCTAAACCACTTTCGTCATGCATATCTGGGCGTTGCCATCCCTTCAGTCAACATCTTGCCTGTCACAAGTCCCAGTTTCCCTAAAGAATTTGTCAAACAATCGTCCTACACATTGTGATCTTAGTACTGGCAGCTACCGTTGTGCACTCATCATCAATGTATCCATCCGCCAACATTTCCACAGCTGTCAGTCACGGCTGTGTGGTAATCTGCCTTCTTCCTCCATCTGTCTCTCTCTCTTTCTCATTCCCTCTCTTTTGCTCATTTTCCTGTTGGACACGGGTGCACAGAGGGAGGAATTCTCAGTGACATGGTGCAGTCAGAATATACACACAAAGACAAACAGCACAACATTGCCCCGACATCTGTTCCGTCGGACTCTTCTCAGGGGGGCCAATCCTGTGGGGTCATTTGAATGCCGTTCTGCCAGAGCTTGTCTAGGTGAATATAATCCAGTGTTGTTTTGTCATTGGCTGGGCCTATGAGGTGGTGACAGTATTTTGACCTTTCACCTTAAAGGTCAACAGCAGGTGGGGTCGTCCAGAAAGGTTTAACAAACAAAACAACTAAGTACATACATCGATGACATGTGAGAACTTCTCAGCACCAAACTCAGGGGTGCTTTGTGGAGATGTAAACCGTGGGAGGGGATAGAGAACGAAATACGGTTTAAAACCTGCTGTGGCATATTCTAACTTCTCAAGTACCTCTTATACACCACGCATCTTGTTAAGGTGGTTTCCTGTTTAGCCTGTTCGTTTCACCTGCGGTAGCTATGGCGACTGCAGAGGGAGCACAAGCCACGCAGGCCCAAAAATAGGACCATGTGAACCAGCCAGAGTTAATTAACAAATAAAGAGCTGCTATGATTAGCCTGGGCGGATTTTCACAATAAAAGTCCTGTGAGGGAACCTTTTCTTTTAGCAATCAAAGCTAGCAAATATGAGTGTCACTCTTACTATGCAATATTCAGGCTATGTGTTCCTCTACCACCTTGCTGGGTCATAAATCAGCTGTCAGTTTCAGTCTCAAATCTTTCACTGTTTGACCATTGACACAAATTGCATTAGCTTGAATAGTACCTCTGCCCCATTTATGTCTGTCTCAAAGTGAAGATAATTGGATTCACTCGAACCTAGAACATCGAGTGTAACCATCTCCCTCCATATGTCTTTCTCAAAATTTACACTGAACAAAAATAAAACACAACCTGCAACAATTTCAAAGATTTTACTGAGTTACAGTTCATAAAAGTAAATCAATCAATTGAAATACAGTCATTAGTCCCTAATCTATGACTGGGAATACAGATAAGCATCTGTTGGTCACAGTTACCTTTAAAAAAAAGTACGGGCGAGGATCAGAAAACCAGTCAGCGTCTGGTGTGACCAACATTTGCTTAGTGCAGTGCGACACATCTCCTTCGCATAGAGTTGATCAAGCTTTTGATTGTGGCCTGGGGAATGTTGTCCCACTCCTCTTTAATGGCTGTGCACAGTTACTGGATATTGACGGGAACTGGAACACACTGTCGTACATGTCGCACACTGTCGTACACTGTCGTACATGTCGATCCAGATCATCCAAAACATGTTCAATGGGTGACATGTCTGATGAGTATGGAAGAACTGGGACATTTTCAGCTTCCTGGAATTGTGTACAGATCCTTGCGTCATGAGGCCGTGCATTTTCATGCTGAAACATGAGGTGATGGCGGCGGATTAATGTCACGACAATGGGACTCGGGATCTCGTCACGTTATCTCTCTCTGCATTCAAATTCCCATCGATAAAATGTAATTGTGTCCGTAGCTTATGCCTGCCCATACCATAACCCTACCACCACTGTGGGGCACTCTGTTCACAAGGTTGACATCAGCAAACCATTCACCCACACAACACCATACATGCTGTCTGCCATCTGCCCAGGAACAGTTGAAACCGGGATTAATCCGTGAAGAGCACAATTCTCGAGTGTGCCAGCATCCATCGAAGGTGAGCATTTTCCCACTGAAGTCAGTTACGATGCCAAACTGCAGTCAGGTCAAGACCCTGGTGAGGACGAACACGCAGATGAGCTTCCCTGAGACGGTTTCTGACAGTTTGTGCAGAAATTATTTGTTTGTGCAAACCCAAAGTTTCATCAGCTGTCCAGGTGGTTGGTCTCAAACAATCCTGCAGGTGAAGAAGCCGGATGTGGAGGTCCTGGCTGGAAAGGTTACAAATGGTCAGCGGTTGTGAGGCCAGTTGGACTTACTGCCAAATTCTCTAAAACGACCTTATGGTAGAGAAATTAACATTAAATTCTCTGTCAACAGCTCTGGTGGACATTCCTGCAGTCAGCATGCCAATTGCACACTCCCTCAAAAGTTGAGATACCTGTAGCATTGTGTTGTGTGACAAAACTGCACATTTTAGAGTGGCCTTTTATTGTCCCCAGGACAAGGTGTACCTGTTTAGTGATCATGCTGTTTAATCATCTTCTTGATATGCCACACCTGTCAGGTGGATGAATTATCTTGGCAAAGGAGAAATGCTCACTAACAGGGATGTAAGCAAATTTGTCCACAAAAATTTGGAAAAATAAGCTTTTTCTGCATATGGAACATTTCTGGGATCTTTTATTTCAGCTCATGAAACATGTTGCATTTATATTTGTGTTCAATATACAATGGTAAGCTGTGTTCTCCGTAAGAGAAGAGTAAAACTCTGACGCTAATGAAGTTAGCAAGTATACCTGTAGAAAACTGCCCCACAATGCATCCCTTCAGAGCAGAGAATAATGGGCGTTGTATTGGACAGTGGGACAGAAAACTATTAGATCAAGGTTTTTCTTCAATGGTTTTACTGTTCTAAAACGAAAACTCTGCTTCCTGGATCTGCTTCCTGGAACGATTGAGAGAGCATTAAGCACAGACAAGACAACATTTATCCATGCCTAACATTTAACTTCGGACATATTATTTAAGGGGGTTCTTAACTCATTAAAATTGAGAAATATGCACACAGTTATTAAATGTAAACCATTGGTAAGCTGACTGCAGTATACACATCTGTGTGTTTGCATGTATATCCATTAAAGATTGTTATGTGCGTGTGTTTAATATCCAGAATTTTCATTTGACATATAAATCTCTCAAAATATTTGCTCAAAATATCTCTTGGATCTTGACCCTTGTAATGACAAAAGAGCTTCATGGAGGTGGAAGCACTCAGAGACAAGACGCTGAGAATCTCCCTATTTTCCCCAATTGAGTTGCTCGCTCCTGTCGTTTTTAAATGACCGGTACAGACATGACGAAAGGTAATCAATACTCTGTGTTGGAGGTCACCGGAAATTGGTCTGGAATCAAGATCTGTGGTGAGATTTCCAACGTGACCTTGAGGAGATTGGTGAAGATAGCTGGCGAGGCGACACAGGTGGGAGTAGATTGGGTGAGGAGTCACTGCTTGTGCCGTGACCTTGGATGTGTCATTCTAGGTAGAGACGGAAAGGCTCTAGTTGAACCTATACAGGATGGACGGTTAGCTGATGAAGGTATACCAGCTGTAATGCATGGATCTCTACTTGTTACCTACTATGTGGTTCTGAGGTGAATGATCAGCTGGTCTATTTGTGTAGTGGAGTTAGTGATCTACCCTCATATGATGAGTAACCTTGAATGAGACCTGAATACGGTTAAGTAGCTTCCCAAGCTAATAGCTAGGCTTTAGCTCAGGAAGCTAAGTCCAGTAGCGTGCTGATGCCCCCAGATTCAAACCCAATTGGTCATACCAACACTCAACCCCACACTTAACGGGTATATTTATAGTCCTGTCTGATGTAGCTGAGGTAATTGCTGGGTTGGTGTGTTGGCGGTCGCAGTGACCGCCTTCTTGTCTGAGAACGGAAGACAGCTGTCTTCGGGGGGAGATGACCATCCATTTAATCAAGTGGGAAGTATCGCTCTTTAAGCACATATCAGTATTGTTCATGCATTCAAATCCCAGGGATAAGTATCCCCTAAGTGCGGGGCATCAAATTGCCTTCGGCATCATGGTCATAAAATGGTATCTGCACTGTGGATGTGCTGTGGGAGTTACGGTGCAATGACAGGGATCCGTGATGTAATCACCACTATGTGATAACACTGATGACAATGACCATTCCTTCTAATGTTCAATGTCTCGGGACAGAGGGTATTTTAGCCCTTTCACACTGGCCATAGTTATGGTGATGAGATTTGTATTCATTTATGGGAGGGCCATTGTCCTGCTGGGTGTGAACTGAACAAATTCGCCTTTTCTATTTCATGGTGGAAATAGTGAGTAGATCAAGGTGTATTTCCAGTTTACAATGCATCTTGCTAGAGGATGTCAGCCAGTAATAAGGAACCAATTTGTCTTCAATAATGTATACTTCCCTGCTGTTTTAAAGTAAAAATAGGAAAACCCATCACTATTGTTCAATGTTCACTTCACCAATGTCCTGACCTCACTGTTTGAGTACAGTTTCACCTCAATTAATTCCATCCAACCCGTCTTTGTGAAACATCCAGGTACTTTAGACGCTGTTACAGTGCAGCAATCACCTCAGTGTTGTTGTTGTGTGTATTGACATGACTTTCCCTCCTGGGTGAGGATCAAAGAGAGCCCCCCCCCGTCTCTCCCACCAGAGAAGGAAGGGGGGAAAGAGGGCCGGTCTTTTGACTTTAATGACTGGTTGTAAACTCTCTTTCTGGACCGGCAGTATTGAACAAAGGAATCTGATGTGTGTAAAGAGAATCTGTCGCCAAAACACCAACATCCAAAAGGGGATAATGAAACAAAATTTCTAACATAAAGAATGTGGGAAATTGTCATTTATTTAGGTGGTCAAATGGTCAAATCATTTAGGATTTTGTGATGTCACTAAAGATGGTATAACAGAGACATTCTAACTTTAAGAGCTCTCACAATGTATATGTCAGAATTACATCTAAATGTTGTAAAAATTACACGATTAAATACGGGAACACTTGTGAAGTTAGCAATATAACTTTAGCCTTCTAACTGAGATAATCGTGTTTCATATTAACCTCTGCCATGTCAGTAACCATGCCCATGTGAGCACAGACATTGTGGCAACGTGATGGAACCGCCCTCCAAGGCGAGTGCTTAAAAGGACTTGCCGATGAATTAAAATACCAGACCAGAAAGCGTGGAGAAGTGGCTACACGTTGAAATGGTTTAAAACGACAAGACCAGTATATGTGCAGCGCGAGCTGAATACGTTGAAATGGTTTAAAACTACCAGACCCGAAAATGGTAAGACTCAAACTCTTGAGTGAAGAAGATAGTGACTACATCGGAACATTGTCTGCAGCTGTTTAAGTACTTTAGTCTAGTAAACTCAACCAAGACCACTGCGTGTGTACCACTGATGTAGCCAGTCTAACAAACACTCAGAGACAAAAAAGCCTACTACAACTGAGGACATTGTGACCTCTGGTGGACAACCAGAGACTTACACAACCAGAGACTTATATCGAACTACTTGCCATAGACGTACAGATCTCTCAAAAGAGAGATGACAAAGGCATACAAGCGTAAATATATGTGTTGCAAAGTATTAATTTTCCATGAACATAGCTTCCACATTTATGTCCAGCCCACTCTTTTGGTCTCTCCCACTCTCTTTATCTTACCCCTCCTCTTCCATTATTTAACAAGCCATCATATCAGGTTAGTCCACTAGGGACTTTTCATTGCATTGATAGTAATCATTTCAAAGTGTTCCATGTGTGTGTTTATGTATTTCTGTGTGATAATTTAGTTAGTTAGTAAATAAATAATTAAGCCAATTTGTGTATCGCTGAATCACCATTCAGACTAGGGTTCAGAATGAGACTGATATGAGGTCATAATGATTAATGGTTGACTGGTATGATAATGATATATTCTGATATATTCTTAAGTTAATTTGGGAAACAGTAACTCATTAAACAAACGTTTTCCATGGTGCCCCAAGTTACGAATGAGTTAATTGTTTAAAAATATATATTTTTATTTTACCCCCTTTTCCTCCCCAATTTCGTGGTATCCAATTGTTAGTAGCTACTATCTTGTCTCATCGCTACAACTCTCGTCTGGGCTCTGGAGAGATGAAGGTTGAAAGTCATGCGTCCTCCAATACACAACCCAACCAAGCCGCACTGCTTCTTAACACAGCGCGCATCCAACCCGGAAGCCAGCCGCACCAATGTGTCGGAGGAAACACCGTGCACCTAGCAACCTTGGTTAGCGCGCACTGCGCCCGGCCCGCCAAAGGACTCGTTGGTGCGCGATGAGACAAGGATATCCCTACCGGCCAAGCCCTCCCTAACCCGGACGACACTATGCCAATTGTGCGTCACCCCACGGACCTCCCGGTCGCGGCCGGTTACGACAGAGCCTGGGCGCGAACCCAGAGTCTCTGGTGGCACATTTAACCACGTAATAATTAAACATAGTTAATTGGATAAAATAGCCATCATTACGTTAATGATAGTCTTGTCACGACAGTATTATAACATGAATTTGGATGTAAAAGAATAAAAAAGTAAGCATGAGGTTTGGCAAAGTGTACTAAACACATTAGTTGTTTAACATTTTTACATACGCTCATATCCAGAACGACTAATGGGTCGATGGGCACATCAACCCATTTTTTTACCTAGTCGGCTCAGGGATTCGAACCATCAACCTTTCGGTTACTTGCCCAACACTCTTAACCGCTAGGCTACCTGCCACCCGTTTAAATGGTAAGACAATGGTCCGTCTTTCAGCTGTCTTGTTTTCTATCTTAAATCATGCAATTAAAGTTCTACAAATAACCCAACAACTGTCTCAGCAACAATATTCAGTTTCAGGGTGTTAAATACTGCATGTTTGTATCATTGACCATTGTAAAGCATTTTTTTACGTCAAGGAATACGTTGCATAGTCCTAATATAATTTGCTCTTTACCCTGCATTAACCCTGAAGGAGGGGACAAGACTCCTTCTCTAAGTGGAACAACATTCAAAAATAATCTACAAATAGTTCCTCCCTGGGACAATATCGTTTGCACGAACTGCTGCTAGGGCGTGGGGGTCATATGGAAATATCACCAGGGTTAAATGTCAAGATGTGAGAGGCAGGGGGACGTGGGAATTGGTTTAGCAGGGGTAAAGGATTGGTTTATTTACTTGGAAGAGGAGTCATCCTCTGACATTTGTAGTAGTGGACGGATATAAATGCTGGGTTCAGATACAAATAATAATAATATATTTTATTTTAAGTGCTTTTCAAAACACCCAAAGTCACTTTGCCTACAAGATAATAAGCCAGTTTAATTAAAAAGCAATAAAATAACACATTAAAATAAGCAAGTAAATACAGAAATTCAAATACAGATATTCACAGTAAATGTACATGAAATATATTAAAAGATCTAGAAAGAATCTCTCATCTACATTTAAATGCGTTGCACCTTGTGAAAACAGCCGAGACCACGTATTGTTTCCAATAGAGGAAATTCAGCATGAGTGGGGAAGGTGCATAAAGATGTCAATGGGGAAGGTGCATAAAGATGTCAATGAGGAAGGTGCATAAAGATGTCAATGGGGAAGGTGCATAGAGATGTCAATGGGGAAGGTGCATAAAGATGTCAATGGGGAAGGTGCATCAAGATGTCAATGGGGAAGGTGCATCAAGATGTCAATGGGGAAGGTGCATAAAGATGTCAATTGGGAAGGTGCATAAAGATGGTGGGCCCCATGTACTTACCACAAATGTCTTGTTTGCTAAGTTTGCCATATTGTACATTACTCTGTTACTCGTTTTTTACATCTGCACAGTATACATGATCTCAATTCTAGCTCCAAGACGGTGGCAATTTGAAAAAACAAAAAAGTAGATTGTGCTGATTTACTGGCACATGGACCATGTTGTGCGCCATAATTTACGAACTCTGTGGGTAGTGCTAAAAACAATTATGTAATATCTGCATTCCTTTATCTTTATGCACCTTCACCATTGCCTGTGGTTTGAAGGCTTGTCCTTTCTAGTAATTATATTTCTATGGTTTTCACACAGACGATGTTGCTTGGGGTCTCACTTTAATTACACAAGTCCAATATTTTCAGTGTGCCCCCGAAGCCTTCTTTTAATATTTAGCATTTTGCAATATTGTCCTCACAATGTTTCTCATTTCAAATGCGCATCCATTACTGCAAATTGTTGCTGCAAGCAGTCAGCAGGCACAGGGTGTATGAGGCATAGATGTGAAATCTGCAGAAATCAATGTAGATGTTTAAGACAAACATCTAGAAGTATTTGAAAATCCTATAGAATCAGGCCTACTGCACAGTGACTTTGGAAAGTATTTGGACCCCTTGACTTTTTCCACATTTTGTTAGGTTACAGTCTAATACTAAAATTGATTTAATCGTTTTTTCCCCCTCATCAATCTACACACAATACTGTTTTTTAGAAATGTATACAAATTTCTTACAAATAAAACCCAGAAATATCCCATTTACATAAGTATTCAGACCCTTTACTCAGTACTTTGTTGAAGCCCCTTTAGCAGTGATTACAGCCTTGAATCTTCTTAGGTAAGACGCTACAAGCTTGGCACACCTGTATTGGGGAGTTTCTCCCATTCTTCTCTGCAGATCCTCTCAAGCTCCGTCAGGTTGGATGGGGAGCGTTGCTACTCAACTGTTTTCAAGACTCTCCAAAGATGTTCGATCAGGTCGGGGCTCTGGCTGGGCCATTTAAAGACATTCAGAGACTTGTCCGGAAGCCACTCCTGCTTTGTCTTGGCTGTGTGCTTAGGGTTGTTGTCCTGTTGGAAGGTGAACCTTTGCCCCAGACTGAGGTCCTGAGCACTCTGGAGCAGATTTTCATCAAGGATCTCTTTGTACTTTGCTCCGTTCATCCTTCCCTCAATCCTGACATGTCTCCCAGTCCCTGCCGCTGAAAAACATCCCCACAGCATTATGCTGCCACCACCATGCTTCACCGTAGCGATGGTGCCAGGTTTCCTCCAGACGTGATGCTTGGTATTCAGGCCAAAGAATTCAATCTTGTTTACTTCAGACAAAAGAATCTTGTTTCTCATGATCTGAGAGTCTTTAGGTGCCTTTTGGCAAACTCCAAGCCGGCTGTCATGTGCCTTTTACAGAGAAGTGGCTTCCGTCTGTTTTTTGGTACACTTCCCCAGATCTGTGCCTTGACAATCCTGTCTCTGCAAAAATGTCTAAAAACCTGTTTACGCTTTGTCATTATAGGTTATTGTGTGTACATTGCTGAGGATTTAAATGTATTTAATCAATTTTAAAATAAGGCTGCAACGTAACAAAATGTGGAAGAGTCAAGGGGTCTGAATAATTTTCAAACGCACTGTATATGAAAGCCTAGGCTTTTAAATAAATCACTAACATCAAGTTCATGTTGGTTTGTCAGTTTTTTGTCTGATATCACCCTGAAAAGCTTTGAAGAGGTCAATGGATGACTGGCAATCAAACTGCGCTCCTTCCTGCTAAGTGGCATAACTAGATTTTCTGTCGCTCTCAACTAACATTTCATAGTGCCATTACCCTTCTTCGTATCAATATCCCCATCTTCACAGATAACAAATGGATGCTGTTTAAAAGGCTTTTGCGTATACTCTGGTCATTCCGCTCTTATTTCGTTTCCAAGGCGACAAGGAAGAGCCTTTGGCTTTTATTTATCGCCATATATCAAGTTGGGGAAGTGATAGAATCATAAATAACATCACAGTGAAAATAGTGGCACACTTATTGCTCTTAAAGCTCGAGGGGACAGTCTAGGGATTTGTTGCCAGAATTATACAGTACAATGTTAAATACAGTAGAGCAAGGAATTTATATGTGACATGCTTTTCTTGTTTTTCAGCTTTTCTGTCACGTCATGACCTTAGTTCCTTTTTTATTTTGGTCAGGATGTGAGTTGGGGTGGGCATTCTATGTGTTGTTCTATGTTTTTGTATTTCTGTGTTTGGCCTGGTATGTTTCCCAATCAGAGGCAGCTGTTTATCGTTGTCTCTGATTGAGAACCATACTTAGGCAGCCTGTTTTCCCACTATGATTTGTGGGTAGTTGTTTTCTGTTGCTGCACCTTACAGGACTGTTTCATTTTCGTTTCACTCTCTTTGTTATTTTGTTTCGTGTTTCTGTTCTAATAAATGTAACATGAACACTTACCACGCTGCGCATTGGTCCGATCCATCCTATTGCTCATCAGATGAGGAAGACAATCGTTCCATTTTCTGAGCAGGTGGTTTAGATTATCAGCAGATGTGATAAAACGCGGACGCCTTATGATTGGATAATGATTATATGGATTTGAACCATTTCAAAGAGCGCTGCATAAACTGTGTGGATGAGTACCTTCAATATTCTTTTGACACCTTAGGTGAAAAAAATAAATCACATTTTGATCCCCATTATCCATTTCATTTCTCAAAGTCTTCTAAACTCTGCATCCATTGTAATACTTCTCCAATACTTCATCAATAGACAGAAATTATACATTAGATGATACTAATACGAGTGAAAATATGTCAGTCATTTAGTTTGACACTGATTCATCTAGACTTGGCTTTAATTCTTCTGTGAAGAGGACAGCTTGCACATAGACCTAGAGTAGCGACACTCCTGAACGCCCTGTCAGCTGTCAGGCCAAAGAGACAAGGCCAGCGCTGCTACCTCCTGAGTGAGTGAGACAGACATTTCCCTGTTCTCACATCGCTGGCACATTGGCATATTGGCAGCGGGCGCTGGAAGGCATTGGGCCGGACACCAGAGCTCAGCAGGGCTAAACCCCAGGCCCAGGCTGCCTTGGCCTGGCATGCCGCGTCGCTTGGCGCCTGGTTCACCCATGCTAGCCGGCTTCCTCTCTGCTCTTCCTCTAGCTGTTCCAAGCCTGGGTTAGCTAGCATTGGCTACCGCAGAGTGGGCCCTCTGTCCCGGCCTGGCTAGCACAGTGCTGTCTTCCAGGGTGAACTGCAGGTCCAAGCTAGAGATGTGCAGGGTCAACATCACCCACAAGTGTTTGTGTGTGTTTGTTTGTAGGGGTATAAAAGTGATTAGTGTCCATTTTTATGCCGTATTTAGTATGTGTGTTCGCACACTCTCAAGTGTGTATATGTATTCTTGTCAGCCATCATATTTATCACAAAGAAGTCCCAGTAGATGTAAGGGCAGCATGTCCTAAACTCTCAGTGGATAAAAAAGACAATCTTACAAACCTTCCAGCAACTTTTCCTTTCCTCGTTCCCTGTGTGCACTACGTCACCCAGCAGACTCTCTCTACAGTTTAAAAGGCCTCTTGACATTCTGAAAGATGTGCGGCTGGAAACGTGGGTAGGAGAAAAGACAACATAGTGTGGGTGTGTCTGTTTGCTTGCATGTGTGTCACGTCCAGACGCTGCCAGGTCGTACAGAGTGTGAACCGACAAATTCTCCGCCCTCCCTCCCTTTGCTCGCTGTTACTGTGACCGTATAGCTGTCGGTGTCTCTACAGAGAGTGAGACAGACTTTACCCAGTGGCATCAGACAGGTTGGTATTTTGGAGACATAGAGAGGAAAGGGGGCTTAGGTGGAGATATGTCAGTCTAGCAACATTTTCATGTTGAGCAATTGTATCTCAGTTGGCCTGCTGAGCTGATTTATGTAAGTCCACTTCATAAAGAAGTTCTAATAATACAGAGATTTCTGAAGGCAAGTACCAAATATCAGGCTTGCTGGTGAGAGTGAATATTTACTGAAACTGAATGTACTGAATGGATCTGTAGTAACTTCAACTGTCTAATGTGTTTGGTTCTAATACCCTTTTAACATCTGCATACGTTTTTCAGGGCTTCTAAATTCAAATTCAGTTGAAGTGCACTCCAATAGCATTAGCATCTAACCAAGCATACTGTTCCATGGAATGTCTTAATATCATCCCTACCCTGGCAAAAGTCCTTCTCGGGAATAAGAGGGTGAGATAGGAGCTTTATCAAAAGATTGTGTGGATCCTGCCAGACAGGGAAAATGACCCCAACCTTCTATAGATAGGAGTATTGATTTTACACATTACAATGTGGACTGGACACAAACAATCAGATTTATGATTGTCCTACATACTGTATGTGCCTCATATAGACTATCCCTCTTTACAATTAAATAAGACATTTTTTCCCCCACAGTACAGAAGGGACAGAGTATGTTATTTAATAGAAAGCCCATTGCTATGAACATTATATTCTTCATGGCTCTGAAATATAGCAGTGTATATGTGTTACTTAAACGTCTCCGCTTACACTGAAAGACTGCGATAAAATCATGTGATAAAGAGTTCTATTCCCCTACATGCAGACATTTGAATATGGTTTCTGTAGCGGCGTTACTGCATGCTATAAGGTAGTGGTGTCATTGGGTCTGGGGATGTACCCGTCTCCAGGCTGCCGTGATGGATAACACCTGTCAATCAGCCCACAGACGCATCTCCACCCACAGCACCTCTGGCGAGGCTCTTGAAGTCACGGAACGTATTAGTAGGGGCATGTTCAGATCACCCAGAGGAAGGGACTTAGTATGCGCACGGTGTGACCAAGAGATATACAAGCCCAGGGTTTAGAGCCACACTATAGATCTAAGTCTGGCTCTGCATTGCTGTGTAGCCACTTAGTGAACAACAGACAATAAATAGTAGATAGAAACCTAAATTTTCTTATAAGCCCCAAGGTGACAGTATTTGTCTAGCGTTCACATTTTTTAAATGCTTGGCCTGTATTCTTGACGCAGTAGGCCTGGTTTTTGAGATGCATGGTTGTGAATTGCATTTCCAGAGCTGTCTTTTTTTTTCCAGCAGCCCAGTCTGTGAAGCATATTTAATGTCCCTGTCACCTCTGCAACATCTCCCTTGGTGGAGTCTCACCAGTGTTTCTCCACCACCCGTGTCCAACCATGGGTGCTGAACACATTCCCTAGAGGGCTTTGGCTGAACTGCAGCAGCCTAGGCCCAAGCATCCCTGTATCCTGTCTGTTCTCCTTCAAACTCCCTCTTTATCCCTCTGTTGCACCATGTTAGTGTGCCTGGGACCTCTGGGGCTGGAGGGATCCTGGGAAACAGCAGTGTGGGTTGTTTATCTGCTTCTGGCTCCAGGAAGGCAGCTGGCCCAGGGGTCGAGCCCCAGTGGACTGTGAGAGGATCAGGCTTAGCTAGCTAGGGTTGGGTGGGGAGGGATTACTGCCTCATCTGCATCTCTGGATGTTGATGTTGTTGTGCTGTGGGGCCTCTGGGCCTCCTTCCTCACTCATTAGAATATGTCAAGATAAAATAGTGACATTTAACCATTGTTGTTATATCACTCCAAGCTGACAGTCATATGTCACTTATATAATAATAATAATAATAATAATAATAATAATAAATGGGACCTATACAGCACTTTTCAAAGACCCAAAGCTGCTTTACAATTATCAAAACAAAAACAACTAAACAAAGTGAGGGGGGGGCTCAAGGAAGGGGAAGAGTATGATGTATCAGGTAGACCTTGTCAAATAGGTGGGGCTTTAGTAAGGACTGAAAGATGGTGATGGACTCAGAGTCACAGATGGCTGGAGGGAGAGAGTTTCAGAACCTAGGATCAATCCTGGAGAAGGCCCTGTCGCAGAAGCTCTGGAGTTCGCACCTGGGGATGACAAGATGGTCTGCTATGGTGGATTGGTAGGTGAGAAGAAGGTTTGAGAGGTAAGGGAAGGCAAGGTGGTGAAGCGCTTTGTAGGTCAGATGGAGGATATTGTAATCAATATGTTGGGAGCAGTGGAGGATGGTGACTTGAAAAATTGAGGAGGACGGGAGACCTACGGTATAGGCGCGGAATGCACGGAGATGACAAAGGTTTTTTTCCAAAATCATCAAAGACAAATCATTTTAACCTAAAGCTTTTAATAAAGACATTTATAGTACAATATTATGGGGAATGGGAATGAGAGGGCTACTTACAGTGTGGGAAAGGGATCACAGCAGTGATTGAATGAGGGTGTGAGGCATGAGTTGAAGTGTTCAGGGGCTTGACTTCAGTGCAGGACAGGATTTGACTGGGAAGACAAAACGACACCACACTACACAGAGCTAAGAATGAGTTAGTCCAAGCAAGGAGTAAAATCAATGATGTTCAATAATGTGTTTGTGTATGTGATTGACTCTACATACAGTAATGAGAGAAAACAGATAGGGGTACTCACAGTACTTGGAGGGGAAACATTCAATGTGTCAGTGGATGAGCGGGCACATGAGACGCTGTGGCTTCAGTTCACGTCAGGAGAAAGTTGACAATGGTAGTGGAGTGGAGTAGTCATCACTTCTAAATCAGGGAACAGGAGAGGACTTAGCTGTAAATACAAATAGCAGATACATTCCAAACTAACTACGTAGTTTGTCTACGTAGTTAAACTCAGACATCTCAAAATTCATGAAGTCAAACAGATTGCACATCTCGCCCACTTGACACATCAAAGTAGCCCAAGAAACATTCCTGAATAAAGCCCTGATCATCCACATACCTGTCGATAACTGACAACTGCAAGCATACTGGTGCACCATAGGACCCAGAGCGGTGGGTCCTACCCCCTGGGGCCTGGAGTTCTTCCTTATGCGTTAACTAGGAAAACTAGTGATTACTAAAACTGACAGTGATTATTCAGTTTTTTATATTGGCTATAAAAATCGCTGTGTCAACCTCTCTCTTTAATCAAACTTTTAATGAATGATGCGATGGAAGCTATTAAATCATTCGGGAATTGTTTGACAGCCCAGAAAAGACAGTTGAATGTTCGATATGTTCAGCAAGTAAAGCATTGTAACATGCAATTACCTCTGCAAGCTCCTTGTAGTTGCTCTTGTTGGCAGATATTTCCCTCTCGTCGTGTCCTCATGCCCAAACACAGTGCTGTTGATAAGCTGTTGGAGAACATCCCTGTTTCTTCTTACTTTCTCGTTATGTTGCGCAGTTTGAATACACAGGCCTTCGTCATAATCAATGCAGCTTTTTCCCAGAAGCTTGAATCTGATGTGAGGATTCATATGCTCCCTGCTTTTGATTTTGCCGTTTAGCTAAACGATCGATGTACTTCAAGTCACTGTACCCACCTTTCAACCAAGATGTAGACTTTCCAAAAAGCAGGCAAGGCCAGCAATACATGGCTTGATGAAAGGCTCCCTGTTAACCAGCTATACATTTGATACCAGTTGGTATCGAACCCCCTCACCTTTCATCCTTCTTCATGAAACTGATCTCAGGCAGAGGTCGACCTTCACTTTCAATTCACCGCTTTTCCGTATACCCCAGAGAATGAAAGTGGTTCTTCAACAAAGTCATTTTCAGCAGAATTGGCCATTCTTGGAGGAAACTGCACACTCGCGCTGGTAGCTAGCTAGCTACTGAAGTTAGCAAAGCAAATTTAAATACATTGAACTGGACACAAAATAAAGTTCAAAAGCCAAAAAAACTATTTATAATAAACCTCCTCCGTCTCTTGTAATTTGAAAAAACTAATTTGAACTGAATAATATCAAAAGACATTCTCCACTGTCACTCTTAATCCAACAATGACACCAAGCTTCTCAACACATAGAACCCCCATAATGCTCTGTGGCACAATCCCAATACAACACCTAGGTAAATGCTCTAATCCTAATTATTTGATTGGAAGCACATGTCAATTCATACTGCAAAAGATTTGATTGGTTGGAGGACGTCCTCCAGAAGTGGTCATACTTAGCATGTAGGTCAATGGAAGGGGGTGAGCCCTACGAGCCTCCCAGGTTTTGTATTGAAGTCAATGTAGCCAGAGGAGGACGGAAGCTAGCCAGTGGAGTTCATGGAGGACAGAGGTGATGTGTTTCCAGGACTTAATGTGGGTAAAGAGTTGGGCTGCAGAGTTTAAGCATTTGGAGGGAGCTTGAGTTGATGCCGGAGATTAGAGTGTTGCAGTAGTCAAGCCGGGAGGAGATGAATGCATGCATGATGGTTAATTGCAGCAACCACTACTCTTAAAGGGCCACTGAACACGGCGAATTGGCATGTGTGTTTTTCTGTTGCTCCTGAGATTTCAGTCTTGGAGGTGTGTTTTTTGACCGTTTCCCCATTTGGTTCCCAGTTTAAAAATCCCCAGAATGAATTTAAGATGATTTACAGAAAATCTGTAATGAATTTTGTTGTGCAATTTTACATATAACTAAGGTATTTGGTGCAGTATTTCTCAAATAAAAAGGTGTGAAGTGTTGTCTTATGTAAATGAAGTCGGAGCTGCTGGGCAGGTCTGTCTCACTGTCTATGCTATTGGATAGAGAGCAATCACTGCAGCTGTCCACCCCATGTTAGTGGGCAAATTGACATCGTCAAATCGAAAAAGCAAACCTTTTTTTACCTGTTGTGACGCACGGATGTTTCAAACTCTGTTTTAGACGAGACTGACTTTATTACTGTACCAGAATTATCCTAGTTACACTTTGTAGTCAATTTTGACCCTACAATAACACATATTGATGCAACATAGGCCAGTTTGTATAGAATGTTACTCATATATTTTATAATTTCATTATTTAACTGCAGAAAATCCGGTGTTTCTACGTCAAACATTTTATATTTCAGTTTTCTGTGATGTATATAAAGTGTAATATTGGGATGCATCTTAAAATGATGTACATTTCTACTCTCTGACATGGTACAGGTGTCTTCTTTTTAAACCCATAACCATGTGCGAGGTGTATACTTTTTTTTCAAAGTAGATTTGTTTAACCTTTCTGGCGCAGGCGTTCCGCTAGTGACCCACCTCGATAACATCCGGTGAAATTGCAGAGAGAAATATTTAACATTCAGTAAAATACAAGTGTCATACATCAAAATAAAGCTTCACTTCTTGTTAATACAGCCGCTGTGTCAGATTTCAAAAAGGCTTTACGGCGAATTGCACACCATGCGATTATCTGAGGACAGCGCCCTGCATACAAAAGCATGAAAAACATTTTTCAACCAGGCAGGTGCGCCACGAAAGTCAGAAATAGCAATATAATAAAAGTCTTACCTTTGAAGATATTCTTCTGTTGGCACTCCAGAAGGTCCCAGCTACATCACAAATGGTCCTTTTGTTCGATAACGTCCTTCTTTATAACCCCAAAAACTCAGTTTAGCTGGCGCGCTTCATTCAATAATCCACCGGTTTCCCTCCTTCAAAATGAATCGCAAACGTTACCAATAAACTTCTCCAAACAAGTCAAACAATGTTTATAAATCAAACCTCAGCTACCCTAATATGTAAATAAACTATACAATTTAAGACGGAGAATCGTTATAGTCTTTACCGGAGATAAACAAAGAACGCACTCTCATCCACGCGCATGACAATAATTCAGCCAAAATGGGAGCCAGTTAGAAAAACTACAAATTCTAGCTAATTTTTCCAAAAACAAACCTGAAACTCTTTCTAAAGACTGTAGACATCTAGTGGAAGCCCTAGGAATCTGCAATCTGGGAGGATTTCGCCTCATAATAAACATGACAGCCATTGGAAACAGTGATAGGCTTAAATTATTCTTTTTTTGGATAGTTTGTCCTCTGGGTTTTGCCTGCCATATCAGTTCTGTTATACTCGCAGACTTTATTTTAACAGTTTTAGAAACTTGAGTTTTCTATCCAAATCTACCAATTATATGCATATCCTAGCTTCTGGGCCTGAGTAACAGGTAGTTTGCTTTGGGCACGCTTTTCATCCGGACATCAACTACTGCCCCCTAGCCCAAGGAGGTTTTAAGACTACCAAGAAACATTCTGTGTGACCCTGATTGAACCCATTGCAGTAAAAGGTTATTTATTTTAATTTAACCTTTATTTAAAGGCAGTCACTCTTTATACATTTGGATGCCATCTACCATAGCACCCTTCTCTTTATCACAGGTGACAGTTAACACTCACCACTGTATCTTGTATCAAAAGGTTGGTTGGTCCTCATTAAAATCCCATAGATTACTTCATTATACCCTTAAAATGCTCTACTACACAAACTTCCAACTTACCTAACTTTGTTGCTAACGTATAAAAGAATGAGCTACCAAACCCACTCACAGGATTGGTTAACTCTTGCGGTCCCTCTGATCTCAACCAGTTTAGGTAAATCCACCTTTAGTTTTAGTGCCCCCCCCCTCCCATTGTTGGAATAACCTATCAAATTCCTTGCATCTTGATTCCCTGGTGCCGCTAGGGCAGTTTAGAACTCTGGTGTTGAATTAAATAATTGACGATTGCAGTTGTTTCGATTGATTGTGGTGGCTTATTTGTTTCAATTGTGGTGTTGAGGTTATGCCTGATTATTTATTCTTCTTGTTTTATTTGAAATGTAAAATGTTCTTCCAGTTATGAGAAAATGTTTGTACTCAGGAATGAGACCCTGGTCTTAATTGGGCCACCCTGACTTAATACAAGTTCATTTTAAAAAAACAAGGGTTTCAGTGGCAGGACTGGAGAGGGAGGACCTGACTTCGGCAATTTCAGCGGCGGTGGAAGAATTAGGATTTGACAATCTGATTTATGGGGTCGTCAAAGGAGAAGGTGGAGTGCTGGATGATGTCAAACCATTCAGTGGCCACTCATGCCCTGTGGATGGGTGCATTGACATCCTATGGGAGAATAGCCATGGTAGCCAAAATAATGGCCTACCCAGCATTTCTATACATGACTCTAAGCATGAATTAATTGCTTAGTTAACTCAGGACCACACCAGTGTGGAAGCACATGTTTTCAATGTACTTTTTATCCCTCATTTACTTCAGTGTTTCCATTGTCTACCTTCAATATAAGTTTTATGTTGAGGAATGTGAGATATATCATCAGTGATCAAAACATACTGTACATATGTTATTCTGTAATTAGAATTCTATGAACATTGTGCTCTGCATTTAAAAGCAGAACAGTAGACTTTGCAATGCTAGCTTCAGAGTCCCTGCCACCCACCAATGGCCCAACAAATTACTTTTTTTTTTTACTGAATACTGTAAATATCCCTAGGGGCTTTAACATAACGCTGTAGTCCCTATACTTAACAGAGAGAAAAATATGAAAGAACTTCTGTATTCCATCTGTAAATGTGACATTTACTTTAATGTCCAGAACCAGTCACCCATAACACAACAAAGCAAACAAACCCTATTGGCTATTACAATTGCCATGGCAAAAAAAAAATGAAATTACTATTTCTACTAGCTGTGTTTCTCTGAAAAGGTTATGTGAAAAATGACAGCTTTTATGTTTGTTGAGTGGATACGGGTGTATGCAGTGGTGGGAAAAATCATCATGCTTGAGTAAAGGTAAAGATACCTTAATAGAAAATGACTTGAGTAAAATTTGAAAGTCACCCAGTAAAATTCTACTTGAGTAATAGTCTAAAAGTATTCCATTTTAAATATGCTTAAGTATCAAAAGGTACATTTGAAAAATATACTTAAAACATTTATTTTTTATTATTCCCTATATTTAGCAAACCAGACAGCACCATTTTCTTGTTTTTAAAATGTATGGATAGCCAGGGGTACACTCCAACACTCAGACATAATTAACAAACAAAGCACGTGTGCTATGAGTCCGCCAGATCAGACACAATAGGATGGGAAGTTCTCTTGATAAGTGCGTGAATTGGACCATTTTCATGTCCTGCAAAGCATTCAAAATGTAAAGAGTACTTTTAGATGTCAGGGAAAATGTATGGAGTTTAAAAAGTACTTATTTTCTTTAGGAATGCAGTGAAGTAAAAGTAAAAGTTGTCAAAATTATAAATAGTAAAGTAAAGTACAGATACCCCCCAAAACAACTTAAATAGTACTTTAAAGTATTTTTCCTTAAGTACTTCACACCACTATCTCGGTTTGTGTATTTCACCAAAATCAAATTCTATTGCATATTGTTGGACGGATATAAAGTAGGTAAATCGGTAGGTAAATCAGAATTAATACAATGCATATGCAAGGCCTAAGTGTGTTGTAGATTTCCGTAGTGACAGAGAGAAAGGCTCCAAATAAGGCCATAACCGTACAAACCGTGGTAGTGTTTACATGTACAGACACTGCAACATGACCATTTAGTAGCAGACACGCTATAGCGGAAAACATGAGGCCTGTATAGAGTGAAAGGGGAGCTAAGAAACTGAACAAGCCCACTAAGCCGTTATCTCTGGGGAGGAGGTAGTATACAACATGGGGGTCTTGACCCATTTGGACCCCCATCTTTGGTTCCCATGAATCCTTCTCACATTAGAGTCTCTGCGGTCGGGTCAGGTCTGCACAGAGCCTGCTGTTGGAACGCTTTGACCGCTGCCCGACCGCAGCTGCCGCAGGACCATTACAGAACCACAGTTTTGAGAGTTGAAAACACATCAAAGTCAATGGTGTGGAGTGGCAGGTGACCTGTATAGCAATGGACCAATGGTTTTCCATGTACAGCAATGGGACAATGGTTTTCCATGTCTAGGAATGGGACGAGACACTACTACTGTATCACACCATTCTATCGGCTATTATATATAAGTATGGATATTTTAGGCTCTTACTGACCTCTGAAACACGTGCCAATGGCTCATGCACTCAACTTGGACTGGATAAACATGTCAGGGGCATTATTATTGAGACCTAAGTCAGTCTATATCTGAGGTGATACAACATTTTGATTGGGTGCTTAGATTAGGAATTTGGCGGTCACTGTGTAAGTGGCTGAAAGACAATTTGTAAGTGTTGATTGGAGAAATACACTTCAACAGAATACAGTGCATGGTTGGAATGTGGAGGCCATGTTGCTAGTTTGTGACAGTTTTGTCCGAAAGCCAATATTTTGATCCATAGCTACTGCTTCTTATCAAAATTAAAATAGTTGGTCTGTGTACACAAACAGAATTGAACGTGTTTAGTGTCTTGCCAAGACCTGAATCCATTTCCTTGAGAAACAGAGATGTAAACATGTGCAGGAATCTCTTCTGTCAACCGCAATCACCCTAAAAGGTCAAAGGTCAGTAAGACAGTTCGTTACAGAGCACTGCTAAAGACCAGACTCCAAACAAACAATTGTGATAAACATTGTCTGCAAAAGTAGTGTCTGGGTGGCTAAGGACTCTATGCCCTTACTTATTTTATTTTTATCAAGTGGAATTTGTGTTGCCAGCATAGTCTACTAATGAATCCTCAGTCAAGAGTTCACTGCAATTCAAATTAAATGTAGACTGATTTTACACACCATGAATAATCTAAATAAGTGGGTCTGTTTGTTAAAAACATAGATGCTAGATACTATAGTGGCTTTAAGGGGCAAAGTAATATATGCTACCTGCTACTTACCATTCAGGAAATGAAAGGTTTGCATGTTCTATACTGCATTTGTGAAGCTAGTGACATGACTAACTAATGACGAGAATTTTACCCAATTTTTCACAGTGAGGAAAAATTACAAACTGAAACATTCATTACACATTTGCTGCAAGTCATTACTAACACTCAAGTCATTCATTATGTGGGTCCACTTTGAAGCATACTCGGGGCTCAATGGAAGTTTACGATGCGTCTTGTATTGCTTATTTTGTTATTTGATCTCACTTTCCAATGGATTCAGTAGTATTTGTCTTGGGTCTCTCTCTCTCTCTCTCTATGATGCATTGAGATGCAGGCTGACAGCTATAAGCTCAGACAGAGCCATTCATCCGAAGCTGGAATATAATAACATCACCTGATATATGAAGAGGATATATGAAGAGCGGGCTCCCTATTTATTTTGCTTATTTCCCCTCGCCCGCCTTTTTATCGAATAAAATAAAAAAAAGGATAAGAAACGCAGGCACATTCTCTGTTATGCTGAACCCACTATTTCTGCTTCACATCTGTCTGCCCTAAATGATTCCCCCCCCCAAACACCCCTTCTCCAAAACGATGAACAAGCAAGACTGACAACTTTGAGAGAGGCCGCAACCCTATTTGAATATGGCAGATTGTGCCGATGTAAGCAATCTGCAGGTGCGTTTTTTAATTCGCATCTACTTTATTTAACTTCAAAAGGAAAGCAAACAAACATCACCAGATCAAAGCGATAATTACTTTGTGGCATCCCGAATCCTAAAATGGAAATAATCTCATTCAATGTACTTTTGAAAACTCGGATGGGGGCAGAATTCTGCTCCTTTGAAAATCTACTGAGTTTACTGAAACTAAACCAGGGCAAGCCATAAGAGCATTGTTCCCAATCATGGTAAAACAATAAATGTAAAAAAGGACATACGGTAGGCTACTTATAACATGCAAAAATATCTGTGTCTGAAATACAGTATATGAATGTTTTTGGCTAAATATACAGTATTCTTGGTAGATTCTAAGCTCATTAAAGAAATATGTGCTGACCAAAAAGTGGATTCTCTATATGCTGTTCAACCACATTCGCTGAATAGTTCAAGGAGCAGAAGCCTGTAGACATATACCAGAGGGCAAACCTGTTTTTGTTTCCTCAAAATGTAACAACTCAGATGGAGATAATAAACCTTTTGCCATCAATGTTTCTTTAAGAAAAAGTCCTGCACTAAAAACTGTACATCCCTGTACAGGAAATGAACAATTTGTAAGCCGTGAAACGGCATAAAAGTCTGTCACGGACTCCATGGAAACCCAATTGGGTGTATTACCTTTCTCTTTCATGGACAGTCAGTCGCACACCAACCAGTTTGTAGTGTGAAAGTCGTTTTGAGCGAGAAGTCATTCAGCTGTCTGGCGCCTGATGTTACAGGAGGCATTTAGTCATAGTTAATTTAGACTGTATTTTCTGTATTTTGTAGAGCACTATCCCCGAGGATGAGCTAGAGAGAAAGCAAACTACCGAGAGAGAAAGCAAACTACCGAGAGAGAAAGCAAACTACAGAGAGAGAGAGAGAGAGAAGACTATTTTCATGCCAAAGCAGAGCTCTCCATCAACCTAGGGGCCAGGCTCAATCAGAGGGTTTCTGTACAATCAGACATTCACCATTTGCTGTCTCCCTGTGATCTTGACATGCCGATAAACCGTAATTAAATATACGGCCCCGCAATCACCAGGCTAATCTAATCTAGCTGTTGTTAGCCACCTCCTCGCATCAATGGAGGAAAACATCCAGGAGAAGGATGATTGGAGGTCGAATGTCCAGCTGATGGCTGCATGTTTGTTCAGTTGCTCAGGTAACTATGGCGCCCTCTCTCCCCTGTCTTCGGAGGGATTATGACAAGCGGAGGGGGGGAAAGTCAGTTGATTTAAGTGAGGAATTAACTGCACACTGAAGCAACACAAAATCTAATTTGATTTCAGGATGATAGATCATCCTATTTCTTACCCAGGAGGATCTGTGATGAGCAGATCATGAGTATGTCCACTCAATCCTAATACCTGGTGGGCTTGTCTCATTGTATCACATTACATAGCATACCTAACTCAACTTATGTTACTGTATCAACATCAACAGATTTTTTTCTTTCTTCTTTGAGTCCCTGTCATTTAAACCCATCTCAAATCAAATCAACAAAAAAAAGGTCATACGCGCCGAATACAACAAACCGTACAGTGAATGGCTTACTTACAAGCCCTTAACACTTGTTTTTCTTAAAACTGCATTGTTGGTTAAGTAAGAAATTGATTAGTAAAGAATAAAAAATAAAAGTAACATAAGTAAGGAGCAGCAGTAAAATAACAATAGCGAGGCTATATACAGCGGTTACCGGTACAGAGGCAATGAGGGGAGGCACCGGTTAGTCAAGGTAAAAGGTACATGTAGGGAGAGTTAAAGTGACTATGCATAGATAATAAACAAAGAGTAGCAGCAGCGTAAAATGGGGGGAGGGGGGTAATGCAAATAGTCTGGGTAGCCATTTGATTAGCTGTTCAGGAGTCTGTTCAGGAAACATCTTTGTATTGATCACATTGTGGGAGAGGTTGTTGTCTGGCTGGCTCCCTATAGATTGTCTCATCGTTGTCGGTGATCAGGCCTACCATTGTTGTGTCATCGGCCAACTTGATGGTGTTGGAGTCGTACCTGGCCATGCAGTCATGAGTGAACAGGGAGTACAGGAGGGTACTGAGCATGCACCCCTGAGGGGCCCCATGTTGAGGATCAGCGTGGCAGATGTGTTGTTACCTACCCTTACCACCTGGGGGCGGCCCGACAGGAAGTCCAGGATCCAGCTGCAGGGGGAGGTGTTTAGTCCCAGGGTCTTTAGCTTAGTGATGAGCTTTGAGGGCACTATGATGTTGAACGCAGAGCTGTAGTCAATGAAAATCATTCTCACATAGGTGTTCCTTTTGCCCAGGTGGGAAAGGGCAGTGTGGAGTGCAATAGAGATTGCACCATCTGTGGATCTGTTGGGGTGGAATTTAAATTGGAGTGGGTCCAGGTTTTCTGGGATGATGGTATTGATGTGAGCCATGATCAGCCTTTCAAAGCACTTCATGGCTACAAACGTGCATTTAGGCAGGTTACCTTAGTGTTCTTGAGCACAGGGACTATGGTGGTCTGCTTGAAACATGTTGGAATTACAGACTCAGTCAGGGACAGTTTAAAAATGTTAGTGAAGACACTTCCCAGTTGGTTTGCGCATGCTTAGAGTACACGTCCTGGTAATCCGTCTGATCCTGCGGTCTTGTGAATGTTTAAAGGTCTTACTCACATTGGCTACGGAGAGCGTGATCACACAGTCGTCCAGAACAGCTGATGCTCTCATGCATGTTTCAGTGTTACTTGCCTCGAAGCGAGCATAGAAGTAATTTAGCTCGTCTGGTAAGCTTGTATCACTGGGCAGCTCAGCATCTGCTTCATCTGACCACTTTTTTATTGACAGCCACTGGTGCTTTCTGTTTTAGTTTTTGCTTGTAAGCAGGAATCAGGAACATATAATTGTTGTCAGATTTGCCAAATGGAGGGTGAGGGAGAGCTTTGTACGGGTCTCTGTGTGTGGAGTAAAGGTGGTCTAGAGTTTTTTTCCCCTCTGGTTGCACACTTAACATGCTGGTAGAAAGTAGGTCAAACGGATTTAAGTTTCCCTGCATTAAAGTCCCCGGCAACTAGGAGTGCTGCCTCTGGATGAGCGTTTTCTTGTTTGCTTATGGCCATATACAGCTCATTGAGTTCGGTCTTAATGCCAGCATCAGTTTGTGGTGGTAAAAAGACAGCAATGAAGAATATAGATGAAAAGTCTCCTGGTAAATAGTGTGGTCTAAAGCTTATCATGAGAGATGCTCTACCTTAGGCAAGCAAAACTTTGACTTCCTTTGATTTCGTGCACCAGCTGTTGTTTACAAATATACATGGACTGCCACCCCTGGTCTTACCAGAGGCTGCTGTTCTGTCTTGCCGAAAAAGTGTAAAACCCACCAGCTGTATGTTATTCATGTCATTGTTCACCCACGACTTAGTGAAACATAAGTTAATACAGTTTTTAATGTCTCGTTGGTAGGCTATACGTGCTCGTAGAGGCAGATTACCCACTCGCTGTTGAATCCTTACAGGGCACGCAGACCTACTTCCCCGATATCCCAGTATCTTTCTCCTGCGAATGACAGGGATGAGGGCCTTATCGGGTGTCTGGAGTAAATCCTTTGCGTCCGACTCGTTAAAGAAAAAAAATCTTACAGTACGGGGTGAGTAATCGCTGTCCTAATATCTAGAAGCTCTTTCCGGTCAAATAATGTGAAAAAAAGCACAATTGGTTAGGGAACCGTAAAACAGCAGCCATCTCCTCCGGCGCCATTACTGTCTAAGTACCTCCCTTTGCACATGTGGGCCATCTATCCCCTTTCCAGCTCATTGGGTCTTAGACCGTACCACAACAGAGGGGGGAGGGGTTGGTCACACATCCTTCAATCATAGTTTGTCATGTGTCATCATTCCTTTGGAAGAGTGTGAAAGTGCTTCCTTGGCTGTCAAAGTGGAGTTTTGGAAGGGTTTTATCATTTGGAACAGAGCATGATGCTTTCACTGAGACGTTCAGTCTTATTTAATCAAAATGTGTATCTGGGTTTTCCTGGAAGGTCAATAACGAAAGTCTTCCTGCATAGTGAAAAGGCATATTTGTTGGGGCTTTTTTCGCCCATGCTGTTAATTTTTATTGAATTGAGAACATTAAACGAAATGTGCGTGCTTGCAGCTTATGAAAATGTTGTTGTTTTTTACTTATCCTTTGCAAATCACATTTGTTTCATTCATCTATAGATATGGGTGGACGTTACACATAACATAATATCATTTGAAATTATACTATTAAGCCTTGTTCGCACTGCAGGCCTTAATGCTCAAATTAGTTTTGTTTTTCAAATCCGTTGTGGACTACTGACTGTCCAAACAGCAAGCTACAAATGACCAAATCGGATATGTGTGTGTTCAAACAGCAGTCATTTGCTGACAAGGCTACTCTAGTTGTCATAATAATGATGGATGTGTGTGCAGTGATGTAGGCTGATAGGAAGCACAAGCACCACCACCAATCACTCAGAAGTTACGTAGCAAGCTAAGGTGATAATGTCTTCCATGGACGTTTCCCAGTTGCTTTGAGTGTTCAAAGTCATTAGAGTAAGAACACTTTTAAAGCCCCAAATGATAAGACGATCCACATTTCAAACAAGTCCTTTTTGGCTAGCCACAGCAGTCAACTAGCTTAGCTAGATAGCCGTTTAGCTTTCTAGCATATTCACTAAATTGTTTGTAAACAATTAACACGCTAGTTAGCTACTTCTTTTATTTTATTAAGTAGCATCCATATTTGTTATAACAATATATTGGATATCACTCATGTATGTTTCCCTGTACGTTCTCGTGCTCATCTGTGATGGATTAGGATGTTTTGCATGTGTTATGTCATGCTTAAATAATGAGCATTCATGTACGAGTCGGGTTCGAGGATATATTACCAATCCTCCAGGAACATCCTCTGAGATTTGAAACGGTTTGTAACTTCCCAAACCAAGCCATGCTTATATTGTAGCACTGTTGGCAGTGTATTACCCAGTCTCTCAGCTGCCACACTAGTGATTACCAATTACCTTCTCTGCCAGTGTAGTATAAGGCTGCAGCCCTGTTGGTAATGGTTAATATCGCAGTAATAAATTGTAATGAGGATTTGTTTGAATATTACTGTGAAACATTTGTAATCCTCTCGGTTCACGCTGCTGCCCTATTGCATACTAAGACAGAAGAGCAATTTCAAGTTCTCTCGCTATTCGATTAAAAGAGTACATCACTGCGGATATTTGTCATCCCAACTTCATCTTGGATAAAAGCGCCTTTCTGTTACTTTTTCATTAGCATACTCACGAGAGAATGAAATTAGTTACATGAATTATACTGTGACGAATAGTTTCACTCGTTTTATGGGTGTCCTTTAGTTGGATGGTCATACATTTTTATTAGAAAGGGATGCCATTTGAACTGTAACGTGTTATGCAGTGCATATTATGACTGGGTTTTCAACTATAATGTCACTAGTTATGGTATCAAGAGCTTTAGACTTTTCTGGTTTAGCAAATGTTTTTGTTTTACGATTGATGGGCTTGTTATCTCTTACCTGTATGTAAGTGGTTTGCACAGTTGGAGCTAATGGACCTCCTGATGTTCTTAACTCAATGAGGAGATTTCAGCATGGGCTTAATTTCCACCCAAGTCAATGTTACATCTAAGTCCAGTTAGGGAGTCAATGAATAGATCACAATAATTTAGCCAAGGAATAGAAGGGCAGCGTGCCGGAGTCACCTCTTCAATGTTGACGTTGAGACTGGGGTTTTGCGGGTACTATTTCATGAAGCTGCTAGTTGAGGACTTGAGAGGCATCTGTTTTTCAAACGAGACATTCTAATGTCCTCTTTCTCAGTTGTGCACTTGGGCCTCCCACTCCTCTTTATATTCTGGTTAGGGCCAGTTTGCTGTTCTGTGAAGGGAGTAGTACACAGCGTTGTACGAGATCTTCAGATTCTTGGCAATTTCTCGCATGGAATAGCCTTCATTTCTCAGAACAAGAATAGACTGGCGAGTTTCAGAAGAAAGATCTTTGTTTCTGGTCCTTTTGAGCCTGTAATCAAATCCACAAATGCTGATGCTCCAGATACTCAACTAGTCTAAAGGCCAGTTTGATTGCTTCTTTAATCAGAACAGTTTTCAGCTGTGCTAACATATATGCAAAATAGTTTTCTAATGATAAATGATCCTTTTAAAATGATAAACTTGGATTAGCTAACACAACTTACCATTTGAACACAGGAGTGATGGTTGCTGATAATGGGCCTCTGTACGCCTATGTAGATATTCCATTAAAAATCAGCTGTTTCCATCTACAATAGACATTTACAACATTAACAATGTCTACACTCTATTTCTGATCAATTTGAAGTTATTTTAATGGACCAAAAAAAATATTTTCTTTCAAAAACAAGGACATTTCTAAGTGACCCCAAACTTCTGAACAATCTGGATTGTTATGGCAATACAATCTTGATCTTTTTTCTAACTTCTTATCCAGCTCCTGAATCTATACAACCCCCCCCCCCAAAAAAATAAAAAAATAAATAAATAAAGGAAGTTGGATGTATACACTGGTCCAGGATCATCAGTTCATTGGGGATAATATTTATTCCAGGCAGTTAGACAGTAAAGCGGCCCAGGCAGGCTCTCGTCGGCTGTGCACCTCATTATAGGGGGAGCTTACGACTTTGTCTGCCTCCCTTTCGGAAGAGGTAACGCTCCAGTAACTCTCATGCTGCCTCTAATTGAATACTACCCACTTCATTTTCCCACCACTTCAGACTTATTGGACACACTTCTTTTACATTTATTTTAATCTTTCCCTCCTAAAAATGCTGTGCTTCTCAATAACTCTGGAGCTACTGCCAAGGAATACGTATATCTGCATCCCAAGGAGTCATTGTAGTAACATATTCACTAGCATAATTGATTTTGGGGTTCACTGATGCATAGCTAGAAATGCTTTCGCGAGGGCACAATTTGTCAACTAGCCATACCGACGTCTCACAAATATGGCAATTATCTCAAGGGAGATAAAGAAAAGTGTCTACCAAATGAGTGTATGTAAATTAAATGTGCATATATTCTACATTAGTCCACATCTGATGTAGCGCAAAAGTTTATGACACATTGTTTTGTAACCCAATGCCTAAAGTATCATGATCTTTTGAACACGTCTGATTTTATGTTCAAAGGTCATATTAGTGATTGAGACATAATGGCAGCTTATCAGTTTTTTTTCCATCCATCATATTTATAGCACAGTTCACAGCGAGGAACAAAGCAGTATTAATCATGACTCACGTTGAACCCATTATGATTTTCATATCTTACTCCCTCCGGTTGTCTATATATAGGAGCTACTTGTCTAGGTCAAGGCGTTCTTGATTGCTTACCGTCTCTCGCTTAAATGCCATCTCCAGTGTCACACTCAGCACAGGTCAACGTGACATTTCACCGCAAAGTCATCCTGTTTATGTTGCAATGTCATAAAGGGCCCTGCACCACAACCGACCTTAGGTGGAAGCTACATGTATATCACCAGATACTCGCTATTAGGTTTGAAACAATAGTAATGGACTAACCTGGATAAATAAAAGGTTAAATAAAACATATCTTTAATGCCCCTATTTTGTTGACTCTGTCATGCAATTCTGAAAAGTGAGCTTGCCCCTATCACTCACTGTTTGGTTTTTGATTAGCAGTGGTGTTACAACCTGGCTCAAGATTGTAACAAATAATGGGAAACCACACAGATTAAAGGAATACAAATAAATCTATTCCTTAAATAAAGTAAACACACAGCAATATTCAGATGAGGCATGAAGGTCAGTAAATTAGGTGTCAACTGCAAAAGCCACAACAAAACCACCAAAGGTAATTAATGGAGAGAGGAATCTCTCACTGAATGGGGAAATGCCAAAGCTGAGCATTCACAGGTGTGCCCCATCAGCACTGATGGCACTCCCAGCTCCGCCCACCTCTCCTACTCCACCCACCAATCTCCTGCAGGAAGTAAGCACAGCAAAACCCAACAGGCAGAGTAGGGAGGGGGTGTCACAGTGGCTAAGTTAGCTCAAGCTATTTAAACATATCCAACAACAGTTTATCCTGGCCTCATAGACTACTTTCATGGCAAGTGGAAAAGTAGAGGTATGTCTTAAAAGAGTAAATCTATCCACAGCTGTGAGTTTAATATCTGTACTATCAACCAAAAAACCTTGGCCTAGATCAATGTAATCGCACAAAGTCTCTTTGATGTATGCTACTGCAGAAATACAGTGTGCAGAACACATGAGGTTTGAGGGATAATCTCAGGAGAGAAAAAAATAGGCCTACCACTACAAGGTTAGCCAAAATTGGCCTTGTGAGGGTTGATGGAAGCAAACGTCTTTGCATGTGAATATTTTGTTTCTTTGTTCAGCCTCCACTGTGTTCATGTGCTCAGCTTGTGCGTAGTTAGTCCTGCTCAGTGTTAATGTAACGCATCTCATTAAACCTATCACTCTCTTTTGTATAGTTGCTTGTGGTGCCTGCTGCCTATTGCTTTGTCCTTTTGAGAAAATTACATCAGAACCATTTTGTGAGACCAAATGTGTTGTATGCCCAAGGGCTCTTTGCAAATATTTAGTTTTATGTTTTATTGTTTGTTTGGCTGTTGCACATTTTTTCCATTAAGTCTAATTAGAGTGTATTGTTCCTTATAAAACGGGTGTGTCTAATCCTTAATACTGATTGTTAAAACCACATTCCAGCCGGTGTGTATTCCACAAGCTACCATCGGCTAAGTCTATGACGTTATAATATATGACTCCATATGACTGCGCAATCCACTGTCTCATCAGCCCAGCCAGGCAATTTATAAAGGTAGCAACCCTAGATTTGTGTCGGGACTATATCTTGTGGAAGGATGAAATTGTATGTATACAAATAATGTTTTTATTGAAAATATGTCAATCATTATTTGAATATGTTGGTAACCCATTGTATAAAAGTGATAATGACCTCGAAGCCGGTGTTTGAAGGATATGTTGGCACAGTTTGCTGGCCCTCAACTTCATCTCGGGCCTAATAACACCCATGGCAATATACTGTATCCTCAAAAACACCAGCTTCTCGGGCATTATCACTTAATTCAGCCGTACTGCATGATCCATTCCTACTGCATGATCCCTTTCCAATACAGTTTACATGATGTGAATGGCTGATGGCAAATGGTGCAATGATTTCAAGATGTAATTTTAAGAAGTTTACTTGAAATACAGTGCCATGTTTACTTTCATTTGCTACGTACAAACTGCAGTATTTTGCTCCAAAGACTCAAGTCATTAACCCAAATGAAGGGATAAACAGTGACATTTGTGGAATGGTTGAAAAACGAGTTTTAATGACTTCAATCTATGTGTATGTAAACTTCCGACTTCAACTGTACATGCCAGGCACCATGTGTTGTGAGAGCTTGATGATTTTGGAGAGGGAGAGATGATACCGATTGCAACAAACGCTTCCTTCAAATCTTGATGAAATACACCACGCTACAGAAAGGGATTAGCAATTTAATTATTTCCCTTTCTGTTGTCATTTGAGGGCCACTTCCCCCTGCTCACCCGGACCTAAAATAACTTCTCTCACAGAATCGGTTTCACCGATCTGTGCAACCTTTGCAATAATCTATGGCGGAGTCATTTCCCGGTCTGTTTGCTATCCGGTTACCATTTAATTAATAAGGCTAATTTGTAGCTGAGATAATCCCAGATAGACCAAGACAAGGGTTTATTCTCAGAGACGGAACCCTCTATACTTCACAGAGCTGAATTTCACAGAGCCAGCCTCTGAAAGTACATGGCTGTGTGGGAAGTCAAAATCTTGATAAAAGAATGCCAATGGTAACCTCATACAGTACATAGTTGTGCAGACTCAGAGGTGGACTGTGAGGGGTTCAAGGGATTTTTGGTTGTACAAAAGGTAATTCCACAAGTTGCCATTTCCCAGGCATTTCAATGGGGCACACAGACGTGGGCACAAGGCAGCCCCTTCCCTCGTAACCTATGCTAGTTTAGGCCAAGAGCCCTGAAGAAGGCACTGCGTGCAGAAACATTGTTTGTTATACCCATTAATTGTTTGGGAGCATAATTAGAGTGTGCAATGTTCTTTATATATTTCTATAGTTTAGGCCAAGAGAATACTTCAGAAAAGTTTTGGGCCATTTTCCCTAGGTTGACATTTATGGGGCAGTTTGATGAGGGCACACAACTGAGTGGTAACATATTTTTATTTTCAAAAACATCCACATTCAAGTTTAAAATCTGGGGAAATGCAAAAGCTTTACAATCCAATCTTTGTGCCATGGTTGCTGAACCATATCAGCCATTGTCCCTTGTGAAGCATAGCACTGCCATGATAATGAGTGACAGAGGCCAACGGCTCTGATGCTAACTTTGATCTTCACGTTCCAGTGAATC
Source organism: Oncorhynchus tshawytscha (assembly GCF_018296145.1). Classification (NCBI taxonomy): domain Eukaryota; kingdom Metazoa; phylum Chordata; class Actinopteri; order Salmoniformes; family Salmonidae; genus Oncorhynchus; species Oncorhynchus tshawytscha. Next base: position 33,912,936 of record NC_056441.1, read on the forward strand.
TCTGGTGAGATTTGTGATTATACTACATTATCTTTACAACCTTGAGTCTCTCTGATCCCTAACATAGTAAGCACATTTTGGCCTAGGGGCAATGTTACTGCCTGAGAGTGGAGATCAGTACTATTGCCTCATAACAGACGTTAAGAAGAAGTCAGGTCACTGAGACAAAGGGGTTAACAAACTATAGTTTTGGCAAGTCGGTTAGGACATCTACTTTGTGCATGACACAAGTAATCTTTCCAACAATTATTTACAGACAGATTATTTCACTTATAATTCACTGTATCACAATTCCAATGGGTCAGAAGTTTACATACACTAAGTTGACTGTGCCTTTAAACAGCTTGGAAAATTCCAGAACATTATGTCATGACTTTAGAAGTTTCTGATAGGCTAATTGACAACATTTAAGTCAATTGGAGGTGTACCTGTGGATGTAGTTTGAGGCCTACCTTCAAACTCAGTGCCTCATTGCTTGACATAATGGGAAAATCTAAAGAAATCAGCCAAGACCTCAGAAAGAAAATGTAGACCTCCACAAGTCTGGGTCATCCTTGGGAGCAATTTCCAAATGCCTGAATGTACCACGTTCATCTGTACAAGCAATAGTACGCAAGTATAAACACCATGGGACCACGCAGCCGTCATACCGCTCAGGAAGGAGATGCGTTCTGTCTCCTAGAGATGAACGTACTCTGGTGTGAAAAGTGCAAATCAATCCCAGAACAACAGCAAAGGACCTTGTGAAGATGCTGGAGGAAACAGGTACAAAAGTATCTATATCCACAGTAAAACGAGTCATATATCGACATAACCTGAAAGGCCGCTCAGCAAGGAAGAAGCCACTGCTCCAAAACCACCATAAAAAACCCAGACTATGGTTTTCAACTATACATGGGGACAAAGATCATACTTTTTGGAGAAATGTCCTCTGGTCTGATGAAACAAAAATAGAACTGTTTGGCCATAATGACCATTGTTATGTTTGTAGGAAAAAGGGGTCACTTGCAAGCCGAAGAACACCATCCCAACCATGAAGCACGGGGGTGGCAGCATCATGTTGTGGGGGTGCTTTGCTGCAAGAGGGACTGGTGCACTTCACAAAATAGATGGCATCATGAGGCAGGAAAATTATGTGGATATATTGAAGCAACATCTCAAGACATCAGTCAGGAAGTTAAAGCTTGGTCGCAAATGGGTTTTCCAATGGACAATGACCCCAAGCATACTTCCAAAGTTGTGGCAACAAGGCTTAAGGACAGCAAAGGCAAGGTATCGGAGTGGCCATCACAAAGCCCTGACCTCAATCCTGTAGAAAATTTGTGGGCAGAACTGAAAAAGCATGTGCGAGCAAGGAGGCCTACAAACCTGACTCAGTTACACCAGCTCTGTCAGGAGGAATGGGCCAAAAATTTCACCCAACTTATTGTGGGAAGCTTGTGGAAGGCTACCTGAAACGTTTGACCCAAGTTAAAAAATGTAAAGGCAATGCTACCAAATACTAATTGAGTGTATGCAAACTTCTGACCCACTGGGAATGTGATGAAAGAAATACAAGCTGATATAAATCATTCTCTCTACAATTATTAATTTCACATTCTTAAAATAAAGTGGTGATCCTAACTGACCTAAGTCAGGGAATTTTTACTAGGATTAAATGTCAGGAATTGTGAAAAACTAAGTTTAAGTATAATTGACTGAGGTGTATGTAAATTTACGACTTCAACTGTATATTTCATTCAAATCCCCGGTGTTCTTATTCACTGTGAAAATACAGTATGTTTTGTTTCCCATTCCGGGGGTCTCGGCTCAACCATAAGCGTGGCAGCAGATGCGGGATTTTGGACGTGTCAGAGGTGACTTAATGCTTTTGCGTACAAAGCGATGGAAGAAAGACAAGAAGATGTGAAATTCCACTCTGTGAAGAAAAAACATCCCAACTCACGGGACATCAAACAAAACAGTGTTCTGTTCAAATGACAGTGCACACATTTCCCATATGCTGTGTATGTCACGTCTGAGCCTATTGGATGATTGGCTCCATGAATCCATACCGCACAGAGAAACATCAAACCTGTGCATGCCATAATAAAGTATTTTGTCCCTGTCAGTACTGGTTTTTGTTTAGTCTATTTTGGCACTTCCTCAGCCATTCAACATGTTCCAGATTCTTTTGAAAAAAATATATAGATAAGAGCGCATGGTGCCAGGAAAGACTCAATGAGTAGACTGTTTAATAGTGCCAATGTGAAAAGATGAACTCTAGATAACAAAGTTGGCTCTTGTTTGGTGAATTGGAGAACTGGAGTCTTTGAGCTACAAAGTATCTGGTTAATTATTTAGAACAAACACACCATTCCTATACCATTACCCCTAAAATAATTTAGGAGAATATAAACTGTATAGAGCCGGTATCATATATTTGTGCTCTTACAGTATACTATTCTTCAACGAATACCTAATAAACTTGAGTGGTGTATGCGACTCTGCGCCATGGAGTCTTCCAGCAGAACTAGTGATACAGGGGTAGGTGTGTATATCTGCTTTGTATGTGTGTGTACGTGTCTCCAGCTGGGCTCTGAGACATATGGCTGGGCAGATGGTCTTGCACAGTGGGAAGAGTGTGTCTCTCTGGTCGGCTGGCACAGCTGGCAGAACCTGGCAGCGCCTTGGGCACCTCTCATTGCCAGCCAGCCGGGTGGGTGTGGGAGGGTGGGCAGACTGCCACAGAGATACAGGAAAGGGTTGGATTGACTTTGTAACATAACATTTCCTCATTTAAGTCAAGGAATGGAGGCACCAAAGGAACCCGTAGGGCTGTGGACAGATGCATATAAGTGTGCCAATTACGTTTCAACGGTGTGGTCATAGACTAAGTTTGTGAAGTAGTGTCCGTGTAGGGGAAAAAATGCTAAAAGTAGTTGCTCATCACTAACTTTCTAACTATTGCAATCCATGTATCGTAAATGTCAAAACATGGATGGTTTGAGAGGCCATTTTGAACGGTCTTCTCCATGATGATGGATTCCAGAGACAAATATCGGGCTTGTACTTATCTGTAGGATATTGTGACAGATATATGAATATTAATGGCTCCTTTTAATATCTATGTCGTGATGGTCATCCCCTTGACAGACCTTGTCATGATATACTGTATCTCTATGAAAGTCATATGAATTGTGATATACAGTATCTCTGACAGATATGAATGATTATGTATATTGTGGAAAAACATCCTAATTAGAATGGCAAATGAACTTGAATGTGAATAGTTTTGGAAGCTGTTATCTCAGGACAGAAGGTTCCTCTGTGGTTGATTTAATAATTTTTATTCATATGCAAATGAAAAACAGGGTTTGTTTTACTGGCAAATGTCCAGTGGCACTGGCATTGGCATTGGCAGCTGTCCTAGGAAAGTAAATAAACCACAAAAAAACGTGTCAGAATTATAATGTTGGGTGTGAATGTTGATGAGTAGTTTTTTACCATCGATTCTGACAACTCTAGTGCATCACTAACTTAGCGCAATACCTCAATTAAATCTGGAGTCTCCAACCTTTTCTAACATGAGAGCTACTTTAAAAAGAGGAAACATGTTGTGAGCTACTCTTTTTTATATATATATAGCTTTCAAATAGGCACATTCCTCTCTTCTCCTGTACCCTGCAACTCTTCCCCGGGTCCTTGGCGAACAAGATATACTATGTATATATGTGGACATCCATTCAAATGAGTGGATTTGGCTTTTTCAGCCACACCCGTTGCTGACAGGTGTATAAAATCAAGCACTCAGACATGCAATCTCCATAGATAGAATGGCTTTACTGAAGAGCTCAGTGACTTTCAACATGGCACCATCATAGGATGGCATCTTCCCAACAAGTCAGTTTACCAAATTTCATAACATTTCTGCTCTGCTAGAGCTGCCCTGGTCAACTGTAAGTGCGGTTATTGTGAATTGTAAACGTCTAGGAGCAACAACAGCTCGACCGCAAAGTGGTAGGCCACTTAAGCTCATAGAACGGGACCGCCCGTTCTATGAGCTTAAGCTTTGTTTTATTATTTGAGGAAAAAATATGACATTTTATTAGGAATGGGAAGTCAGACAAAATTATATGGGTTTATTTATATAATTAATATGAATTCGGAGGGCAGAAATGATTAAATATTAAAGCATTAGACCTCTCACTAAAGGCTTCAGTCATACAAACTGGTTCTCTAGCAAATTAGTAAGAATGTCTCACCCTATGTTCAAAAATGGCTTTTTCACTTTATTCAGATTACACCTCTCACTTTCAGTTATTAGAAAAGGAAATCATCTCCCAAATATCGCTATTTTTAAAACAAGCAATGGAAAATGCTGGCCCTGACCAAACCGGTAAGTTGCCCCTCACTAAAGCTGCACTGCTCCACATGACTGGACTTATAGTCGTCTTCTCACCTTTTAGTGCTCTTATGCCCATCCCTTAAAAAATGCCATGAGGTCTGAAAGTCGACATATTGTGCAATTATACATTTTTTCTAGTGCTTGCTAACTTTTTTAGCTAAAGTGTAGTCAGTGGCTAGCTACTGTAAGACAGAGAAATGGATGGAAGAAGTTCAACACTTTATTCAATTCATTTCGATACAGCACATGGATTGATTCATCATGAATTGGGCTCAGAAGGTCTCTGGTTGCGCTGGTGAACAGTAGCTGATAGTGTCAGCTAGAGACGATCAGCGGGAACTTCCTGCGGGAATTTGTAATCTTGCTCAGGTCTTCTCTGTTGCTAAATAGCATGTTGAATGTTTTAGAGTAAAGTGATGCGATTATATTAATACAACTCACCTTGTCCGAGAGAGAATTTCATGGTTATCCAAACTTCACGTCAAGGTAAGCCAACACCAAACACATAAAAACCTGCTTGTAAAATTCACAGTGTGAAAAGTGAATGAAGAAAAAAAACAATTGGAACCATTTTTGTGTTTGACCGTAAGGATTTATGGGTATTATGAAGCATCCACTGTGCCAGACTATTCTGTTCTGGGTTAGATTTTTCCTGGTTTTTAATTTTTTTCTTCTCCGCTTTACTCTAAATATTACAATTATTCATTAAGAAACAAAGAAAATGTATGTTCTCAGTTAACAAATGTAGATTTTTTTTGTACAATTCCATTTTAATTGCACATTAAGCAAGAGAGGTATGTGTTAGCCTAGTGATGTTTCTGCTGTTAGTTCTACTGCTGCAGCACATGTCATAGCAGAGTTTGCAAAACAGTGGCCACCCAATTGATACAAATAATCATGATATCTTTCTATCAGGTAAGCCTACTGGCAGTTCACATTTAATTGAGAAGCTTTTTGGGGAAAGAAAGTATTTCTCTCTACCCACAGGACGGTTATTATTAGCATCACTACCAAATCACACCAAACAGATGGGCAATACTGCTGGAAATGAATTGTTACGCTTGTCTTTTTCAGTCAATAGTGGCCAACCAGGAGTGGGATAATGTCAATGTGGCTTTGATTTTTATGACCGTTTGGGATGGAGCACACATAGCCGCGGGAAGTTGGGATGCTGAGGTTCCTGTAGCACCCCGTGAAAAATCAGAAAACGTTTTTAAAAAGTAGTGCACTGGGCATTTACTAGTCTTGTATAAGCGGACTGATATAGCCATCTGTAACGCGGTCCAAAACATTACAGCAACCCCACCCCCAAACATCTTCCTGTGGCTATGCTTGGTGAGCTACTCATAGGTGGCTCGCGATCTACCTGTTGCACCTTATATTAGCACATTAGCTACTTAATACAATATATTTGTACATACACAGTGACCTGAAAGTAGTATTAGAAATACTTTCCCCCCTCTTTTGAAAATGTAAACTACAAGTTAACGTGACAAACACAAAACCAGGTCTCTGTATTGTTTCCCACTATCAGCTGAGGAAGTCGCCGTCGTGACCTCATGCTGGGCTTGTGTCAGATGCACCCGCCTGTTTGTTGCTATCACTCTTGGAAAAAACGTTTCCCTTTTCCCAGGATGCCTCTGGAGCTCCTGCCACAGACCTCATCCTCTTTTCCATGCACCCGGACCCAGGCGGGTGGCCAATCGAGGGGAACAGGAAAACAGATGTCCAGTGAAACCGCTCTTTCTCCCCTACTGTTGGGAAACCTCAAGCTGGGTTGTGCTGTATATCCTGCCCCATTCTACTGGATGTACCATCAACCTCAAGGGAGGAAACAGCGGTCTCTTTCAAAGTGAGTGTGACCGTGTGGACTTTGGGAGGGACGGAGGCGGATGACGAGGATGGCACTGAGCAGATGTTAGTGTGGCAGATGCACCGCACCCCATGTAACACGATTGGAGACTTGGGTCTTAGTTCCTCTGAACTGACATTTTGATGGCCTACATTTTTAAACCGTTGTGTCCTTGAACCTTAGTTTTGAGCTTTGGTCCCCCAGAAGCCACCGCCGCCTAAGATACAGATCTCTATCCCCATGGTTCTAAGACCTTACTAAGACTGTCTATGCAGGCATCTTGAAATGTTCTGTAATGGAGAAGTGATCTGTAGTGGAGAAATGTTCTGTTATGGAGAAGTGTTCTGTTATGCCACACACAACCTCTAAATAACGAAAAGGGAAACATATTGAAAGAGAAATGTACTGGAGGTGGAAAAGGCCCCTGGGGGAAAACACAGTCCTCATTAGTGTTTCATTTATTAGGTTCAAATCTCCTCATCTGGAGAGGCCACAGAACGGTAAAAATCCCCTCTCATTTTTATGATCTGTCAAGCCCACTGGTTTTATAGGAGGGAGACAGCAGCCAGGCACCTCGTCAATGGCAGCTGCAATAAGCACAATTGCATTGTGAATGGTTTGTTCTCTCACTCCCCTTTTCCCAACTCTTTGCTCCCTTGTATTCTCCCCGTTGACCCTCCTTTCTTCTGTAATTGTCTTCATTTAACCTGTTTCTAAATGTACATTTGAGTAATTTAGCAGACGCTTTTATTCAGAGAGACTTAAAGTAGCAATTAGGGTTAAGTGCATTGCTCAAGGGCATATCAACAGCTTTTTCACGTAGTCAGCTCAGGGATTTGAACCAGCGACCTTTCAGTTACTGGCCCAACGATCTTAAGCACTAGGCTACCGCGGCTAAAATCTTTTTAATGTTTTAATCACCCATTCTTTACCTCCTGCTGTCATAATCACTCTTTCACTTCATTAATCTTCTTATGTTTCTTACGTAAGGATATGCCATAGAGGTCGTCGCAATATGAAAGGATGAGATGGATTAAAATACGTTTCTCCCTGGAGAATAAAAAATATATATAACAGAGCAAAATGTGTCGACCTTATGTGTCTGTAATCTGTGGATATTATTGAACTTTAGAAAATAATGGGATAATAAATCAAACATTCACCTCGTATAATGTATGAGGACTGCCTATAGTTAACTACAGTAGGCCAACTATTAGCTTTTCCTTGTTTAGCCTGAAACATCCCAGAAACCATTGCATCATTTCATGAAACAAGTGTTTACATTGTTAAATGAATGCTGGAGGGTGGGGAGCTAAGAATCTTCCCCTTCAAGGTTAGATAAAATATAGCGCTTTTGCTAATTAGCCACGTTGAAGGTCATGTTATGCTAACTTGGTTATTTGATATTTCTGCCAATTAGCAAGTGATTACAGTTTGCTGACAGTTAGTTAATACGGCCAGAGTACAACTGCTCTGTCTATTCTCATTCCAGTCACCCACGAAAACAACTCACAGTGAATCTAACATTCATGGATCACATGTGAGGCTGTCCTAACATGGACATTATAAAGGTGAATGGTAGGTTTTGATAGACTTGTTATTTAGTTATGAGCAGTTTTAGAGAGAGACACTACATGACCAAAAGTGTGCAATTGTCTAGTTAATTTCATGCAATTCTACTAATTTTGTCATGTGACAGGGAGATTTGTTTTTTGCATTTTCATAAATGGTTGAAGAGAAATGTTTTTGATATAATATCTGAGTGAGAGTGAGTAACAAAATCAATGAGGCCCCCCAGTCCGACCATGATTACAACAAGTTTAGATAACAGGCTAGACAGACTTACCAATCTTACTATATTTAGCTGACATGGGCAAATTGAATGACCATCAGCTACTGAAATTGCAAGGGGAAAGCTGCTGATTAGCAACCAAATTTTGAAATGGCACCTTGTGTATTCTACTATTCTAACTCTCAACAGCAAGTTGAGACTCTGACTGAGTTCCTAAAAAAAGAAAGACCCGCGGGCTGCCAGTTGCCATCCCTGTAGTGGACTGTGGACTCCACCAGGGATGTCCTGCATTACCACCTGTAAACACTATCTAACACCAGCTTGAATTGTCCTTTACAAGGTTCCATAAACAATCTATTAACATTCATTTTCTACCTGTTAACTTTAATGAGAGTTGAAGAGATGGTCGAGAGACTGTAATATGAATGGTGTTGATCGTCTGCACAAGGGCACTCTCTTTGGTCTTTATTAATATATAAACTGGCACTGATTGTATCCACTCCCTTGTACAAAATGACAGGGAGTAAAGGAGGGAGAGCTGAGCTCCTCAAAGGGTGGTAAAGAAAGGAGGACATTTTGGATGTAGACAAACTCAGAGGCTCTTACAAAGGTCCTGTGAAATACTTGCAATGGTGTGATGAGTAACTTTACCTAAGACCTAAAAATGTGCGAAAGCTCCCAGACCTAATGCCTATTTGGGCTTTAGCATTGTGGGATAACATAGTCTAAGACAGAGATCTGGTTCAAACTTCCAGCTGGTCATACAGTGCCTTGCCAAAGTGTTCATCCCCCTTGGCGTTTTTCCTATTTTTTTTGCATTACAACCTGTAATTTAAATGTATTTGTATTTCATGTAATGGACACACATAAAATAGTCCAAATTGGTAAAGTGAAATGAAAAAAATAACATGTTTTTTTGTAAATTAAAAATGAAAACAGAAAGGTGGTGCGTACATACTGTATGTCTTCACCCCCTTTGCTATGAGGCCCCTAAATAAGATCTGGTGCAACCAATTACCTTCATAAGTCACATAATTAGTTAACTTATGTCCACCTGTGTGCAATCTAAGCTTCACATGATCTGTCACATGATCTCAGTATATATACACCTGTTCTGAAAGGCCCCAGAGTCTGCAACACCACTAAGCAAGGGGCACCACCAAGCAAGGGGCACAGTGAAGAGCAAGGAGCTCTCCAAACAGGTCAGGGACAAAGTTGTGGAGAAGTACAGATCAAGGTTTGGTTATAAAAAAATATCTGAAACTTTGAACGTCCCACAGAGCACCATTAAATCCATTATTCAAAAATGGAATGAATATGGCACCGCAACAAACCTACCAAGAGAGGGCTGCCCACCAAAACTCACAGACCAGGCAAGGAGGGCATTAATCAGAGAGGCAAACAAAGAGACCAAAGATAACCCTGAAGGAGCTGCAAAGCTCCACAGCGAAGATTGGATGCTCGTCCATAGGACCAGTTTAGGGCTGTACACTCCATAGAGCTGGGCTTTACAGAAGAGTGGCCAGAAAAAAAGTCATTGCTTAAAGAAAAGAATAAGAAAACACGTTTGGTGTTCGCCAAAAGGCATGTGGGAGACTCCCCAAACATATGGAAGAAGGTACTCTGGTCAGATGAGACTAAAATGTAGCTTTTTGGCCAACAAGGAAAACACTATGTCTGGTGCGGACCCAACACCTCTCATCACCCGAGAACACCATCCCCACAGTGAGGCATGGTGGTGGCAGCATCATGCTGTGGGGATGTTTTTCATCAGCAGGGACTGGGAAACTGGTCAGAATTGAAGGAATGATGGATGGCACTAAATACAGGGAAATTATTGAGGGAAACCTGTTTCAGTCTTCCAGAGATTTGAGACTGGGACGGAGGTTCACCTTCCAGCAGGACAATGACCCTAAGCATACTGCTAAAGCAACACGAGTGGTTTAAGGGGAAACATTTAAATGTCTTGGAATGGCCTAGTCAAAGCCCAGACCTCAATCCAATTGAGAATATGTGGTATGACAAAGATTGCTGTACACCAGCGGAACCCATCCAATTTAAAGGAGCTGGAGCTGTTTTGCCTTGAAGAATGGGCAAAAATCCCAGTGGCTAGATATGTCAAGTTTATAGAGACATACCCCAAGAGACTTGCAGCTGTAATTGCTGCAAAATGTGGCTCTACAAAGTATCGACTTTGGGGGGTGAATGGTTATGCACGCTCTAGTTTTCATTTGTTTTGTCTTATTTCTCGTTTGTTTCACAATGAAAAAATGGTTTGCATCCTCAAAGTGGTAGGCATGTTGTGTAAATCAAATGATACAAACCCCCCAAAAGTCTATTTTAATTCCAGGTTGTAAGGCAACAAAATAGGAGAAATGCCAAGGGGGTGAATACTTTCGCAAGTCACTGTATATTTACAACCCAAAGGTGGAACACAGAGGTCTTTTAGGTGGGACACAATGATACATGTCAGCATCTGAAATAATGGTGATTCTATGACACCGAAATAGTGGTAGGCCTACCATAATATATTCATCAAACAGACATATACATCTTACAAAACATTGTAAGCCTCATATCGTTACATCACCTTCCATAACCAAAAGCCCATCTTACTTCTTTAGAACTCCCCCTGGGGTAGTTGTAAGATGGGTGGTTACGTTTATACCTGAGACACTATCTAATGCGTACTGACTTCTAGTCAAAGAGACACACTGTATCCTCTGAGACTTCTCTGGTTGTGCTTCATTGCCCCCACTGAGGGAGAGCTCTCACAGCAAGTGCAAGAGCTCCAGAAATGAGAATTTACCAGGGAGCTCAATCACCTTGGTGGGGCTCATCCAGTTGGAGAGAAATCAAATTACTTCCATGAACTTCTGCAATGTTTTTGAAGCTCAGAGGCTTTGAAAAGTTACCAACATAAAATGGTATATTACTGTGCTCATTAAGAAAATACAAACAGAGAGCACCATTTTGTCTCTCTTCTTGTTTACCTTTTAATTACAGACTCATTTGCGAGGTAGAGGAAATACAATCAAATCAATTTTGATGTATTTTTCTGATTTCTTGTTCTGATCTTGTTTGCTTTTACAGTTGATTATGTGAACCATATTCCCTAATGTTGTATTTAGTGAAACAAAAATATAACAAAATATAATACGCCAATCAGTTGGTTTATGTACCCCTTTTCAAACATTTAAAAAATGTACCTGATATGTGAAACATAATTAGCAGGTTGACATCACATCCCTTTTGCCATATATCATTAAAAAGATTGGTGAAATATCAGAAGAACCGTGTCAAACATTCATAGAGCCACAGTGACATGACCACATTTTAAGACAAAATCCTAATTTCCGCCAACCATCTTACATAGCAACTCACATTTCAAGATCTGTTTAGTGTCAATCTCCAGGCTTATTGACTATATAATAAGCAGAACCACAATTGACATCTAGTTAGACAAGGGTCTAACTATTTACTGTTAGGATAGTTTCAGTATAAAATGTTTTAGGAAACATTTTACTCAAAAACACCACTGAAAACCAGAAACCGATATATAATTGAAAAGTATTTTTCAATGGGCGGCCTTGCGTTGATTGGCATGCATGGACTGCCTCTTCATTACGAGCATAATGAGAGCTTAACTGTCATTTTCATTAGTAGTCAGCCAAAGTGTTACTGTCATCTGCCTCAGTGGCAGGAGGTTGACTGTGAGAGAACAGACAAATGAGACAATTAGCATACTCCGATAGGAGTGTGATTGTGATACTGTAACACAGGACTCCAAATGCCAAGGGCTGTAATGGTGGCATTGTGCATTGCACATCATGCTCAACATGCCATCAATGTGGTAATGGTATGTTTATGTATGGCATTATACATGCTTTATGATTCCCATTAGTGGAGAAATGATAATTGAACATGCGGTCTCATATTTACAGTAGATGTATCTGTTATTATGTTGATGACCAGTCATTATAGCATAGATACAATATAGGATCATAATACACTTGAATTGCTGCAACAGCAGGGGCTCATGATAGGTCATTTGTGAGAAGTAGCTGATCGATATGATCACCATCATTCCAATTCATTCGGTTTCATTTTCTCATGAAATGAAAAGGAGAGAAAAAACACCTACAGTGGCCAGAAAAAGTATGTGGACCCATTGGAAATACCTGGATTTCTGCATAAATCATAAAATTTGATCTGATCTTCATCTAGGTCCCAACAATAGACAAACACAGTCTACTTAAACTAATAACACACAAACAATTATACGTTTTCATGTCTTTATTGAACACACCTTCACAGTGCAAGGTGGAAAAAGTATGTGAACCCTTAGATTTAATAACCGGTTGACTCTCCTTTGGCAACAATAATCTTAACCAAACGTTTTCTGTAGTTGCGGATCAGACCTGCACAATGGTCAGGAGGAATTTTACAAGTCTGTTTTAGATTAGCAATATTCTTGAGATGTCTGGTGTGAACTGCTCTCTTGAGGTCATGCCACAGCATCTCAATCGGGTTGAGGTCAGGACACTCTAGAAGGTGTATTTTCTTCTCTTGAAGCCATTCTGTTGTTGATTTATTTCTGTGTTTTGGGTCTTTGTCCTGTTGCATCACCCAACTTCTGTTGAGCTTCATTTGGCGGACAGATAGCCTTACATTCTTCTGCAAAATGTCTTGATAAACTAGGGAATTCATTTTTCCGTAGATGATAGCAAGCCGTCCAGGCCCTGAGGCAGTAAAACAGCCCCAAACCATGATGCTCCCTCCTCCATACTTTACAGTTAGGATGAAGTTTTGATGTTGGTGTGCTGTGCCTTTTTTTCTCCACACAACCCAACTGCAGTTTCATCTGTCCACGGAATATTTTGCCAGTTGCGCAGTGGAACATTCAGGTGCACTTTTGCAAACGTCAGACATGCAGCAATGTTTTGTCCATGGTGTCCTCCCGTGAACACCATTCTTGTTTAGAGTTTTACGTATCGTCTACAGAGATGTTAGCATGTTCCAGAGATTTCTGTAAGACTTTCGCTCACACTAGGATTCTTCTTAACCTCATTGAGCATTCTGCGCTGTGCTCTTGAGGTCATCTTTGCAGGACGGCCACTAGCAACAGTTCTGAAATTGCTTTATTTATAGACAATTTGTCTTACCGCGGACTGATGAACATCAAGGATTTTAGAGATCATTTTTTAACCCTCTCCAGCTTTATGTAAGTCAACAATTCTTAGGTCTTCTGAGATCTCTTTTGTTCAAGGCATGGTTCACATCAGGCAATGCTTCTTGTGAATAGCAAACTCAAATTTGGTGAGTTTTTTTGTAGGGCGAGGCAGCTCTAACCAACATCTCCAAACTAGTCTCATTGATTGGACTCCAGGTTAGCTGACTGCTGACTCCAATTTGTAATGGTCTTCTTCCTCCTCTGACGAGGAGAAGTAGGAAGGATCGGAGGACCAATGCGCAGCGTGGTAAGTGTTCATGATACTTTTAATAGAACACAGAAAAATACTAAATAACAACGTGAAAAAACAAAAACCGAAACAGTTCCGTGTGGAACATACTGACACAGAAAATAATCACCCAAAACTAAAGGGTGAAAAACAGGCTGCCTAAGTATGGTTCTCAATCAGGGACAACGATTGACAGCTGCCTCTGATTGAGAACCATACCAGGCCAAACACAGAAATACCAAATCATAGAAAAAAGAACATAGACTGCCCACCCAACTCACGCCCTGACCATACTAAAACAAAGACATCACAAAGGAACTAAGGTCAGAACGTGACAATTAGCTTTTGGAAAATGTTTAAATTATGTATTCAATATAGACAAGAAAAATACAATAATTTGTGTGTTATTAGTTTAAGCACACCGAGTTTGTCTATTGTTGTGACTTACATAAAGACCAGATCAAATTTGATGCAGAAATCCGGGGTATTCCAAAGGGTTCACACACTTCTCCTTGCCACTGTATATGTTAATATGATGTGAAATAATTACCACCATACAACCATGCATTTGAACAAGTCTCTCTTGAACAACCAATTTTTATCTCGATGAGAATAACCTGTATAAATAAAGGTACATTAACGTTTAACTTTTGGTCATTTTTAATAGCCCATACAGTTATGGGCCTACTACAGTACATGAGAAAATCATATCTTCGCCGTCTCACAGTGAGTTTGTTTCAAATCCATCCGTCTCCGGTGCAGTATGCTCACAGCACCTACCTGCAGCACAGATGGTAGGCCGCCTCCCCCTCATTATCTCTCCCTGGGAGATGTAAAAGAGAGGAAATTGCCTCCCAATTACAGAGGGAGCAATTTGCGGCCTGCTGTCAGCATTACAGAACAGAGAGCTATAATTACAGGGGTGGAATTAGCGCTGATTTACATGGCATGTGGATAGGGGTGCTCCCATCCCATCAACTTCCTGCCTTGAAAAGGAGGGTTTCGCTCAGTGAAGTCAGTGTCAAGGTCGGCCATGTTTATAAAGGGGTGTGCAAGGACAGCAGGCAAGTGAAGGACACTGGTAGGAGCAGTAATGTCGGTAGTGATAGAAATGGAATTGGTTTGGGATAAGATAGAGGTTATATAAAACCAATGACTTTGTGGAGTAGAGATTCCATCAATGTATCTTGTGGTCTTTATGTATTACTGCTTTGATGTAGTAATTAAGGTTTCCATTAGTCCAAAAGTCTGAGGAGAGCATTGACTACATCAGCCTCGGGCACAAGATTCAATTTAAAAAAAAATTAAATCTTACAGTGACATTGAGTTCAAAGTTAGCCAGCTAGTACAGTAAAGACAAAGGACTAATTCTCTTTTTTTCTTTGAGTGTCCTTGTTGAATAATTCATCCGCTGAAGTCAAAGAAAAATAATAGACAGTCTGGGAAGCCATCGCTGTTCAGTATTCACTCTGTCCAAGCAGCCATATGGCTAGCACCATGGCTCATGAAATAAATTTAAAAAACTGTACGGTGGTACTAAGACCTGCCAGCTAGAGTAGCTCATAAATACATATTGAGACACTCCATTAAAGCAATATTATTCTGTGTGTGTGTGTGTGTGTGTGTGTGTGTGTGTGTGTGTGTGTGTGTGTGTGTGTGTGTGTGTGTGTGTGTGTGTGTGTGTGTGTGTGTGTGTGTGTGTGTGTGTGTGTGTGTGTGTGGGGCTTTTTGACATATAAATTCACACAAATGCAATTTCAGATTGGATTTGTGATTTGGGCCAAGTTGAGACAACACATTGGAGATGACATTCACCAGCGTCTTTAAAAAAATGCCTTCGGCTCATGTTGAGTGGCGGCCAATATCCCGTCGTTAAAATTCATTGGCAACATATGATCCGTCCATATGGGCCATTAGCAGCTCCAATAACTGAGGCTCCGTCCATTGCTTCTGTCTGAGAGAGAGAGAGAGAGAGAGAGAGAGAGAGAGAGAGAGAGATCCATATGGTCCAGAAACATAGCAGGGACAGCAGTCAACTGTTGGTGGTAATTTCCAAGGTCCACGTAACCACATCCTTAGCCAAATCTTGATTTATATTTCTTTGTCCGTTTTTTAACACAGGCAGTGGTGAGGGCCACCATAAGTCGCTTCAGATGGGAATTTATACAGGGGTCGTTTTTATACGATAAGTTTATAGGGCCTGTAATACCTGATCATGAGAAAAGTTTGATTTTATTTGAGAGCTTGCGTTAATAGGGCTACCAGATTGACCTGGAAGTCTGAGCTGTAGGTGTGGATGGCGTTCACATGAATTCTCACATAATGTGTTTTCACTTAGAAATGTCCATTCACTTGAAGCCACTTGGGGCTTAATAAGCATGCCATAACATGCAGAGCTACACTATACCCCACACACCAAGTTGAGACTGTTTATGGCAAAGTACTAACACCAATGTCATACTTGCAGTCTTTGCAATCAATTGCCTAGCAATTGCTTTAACGTGACATGTATCCATAGATGTACGTCCAGAGCAGCGTGGTTTACTGTTAAATCCAGAAAATAAATAGTTGTTGATATGTGCAAATGTATTTAACTTCACAGAATAGCAAAGCAGAGCGAAGCATAGTCATATCACAAATGCCCTCAATGTGTTTACTTCTGCGGTAGTGCCTTTGATTGTGTGTGTGTGAGCACACGCTCTTCTCTCTGTGTGTGCACGTACTGTACATGCACATCTTTGTGTGTGTGTGTATTTCTGAGCGTGTGTGTGTGTGTTTCTGAGCGTGTGTGTGTGTGTGTGTGTGTGTGTGTGTTTCTGAGCGTGTGTGTGTGTTTCGTGTGTGTTTCTGAGCATGTGTGTGTGTGTTTCTGAGCGTGTGTGTGTGTGTATTTCTGTGCTGAGCGTGCCTGTGTGTGTGTGTTTCTGAGCGTCTGTGTTTAGCTGATCTCAGGGTGTGTAGGCGGTGATACAACAAATAGAATCCAAAAAGCAGTCTGCTGTGAGAGCAGACAGCTTTTCAGCCACAGGCTTAACAATCAGAGATAGACACCTTTCCCATGACCTCACGCTAAGCTTTATCTATCCAACCATTTCCAGTGCAACACACACTCTCAAGCACACTCACACACATAATAACCCATACCCACATACATTTATACTCACAAGCATAACCATAACATAAATGTGTGTAGTTCAGTCCTTGAGCTGTTCTTGTCTATTATCTCATGTTCCATGTTGTGTGTGGACCCCAGGAAGAGTAGCTGCTGCTTCAACAACAGCTAATGGGGATCCTAATAAAATACTACAAAACATAGCAAAGACTCCCTCTTTCTTTCTCTCTCTCTCTCTCTCTCTCTCTCTCTCTCTCTCTCTCTCTCTCTCTCTCTCTCTCTCGCTCTCGCTCTCTCTCCCCCTCGCTCTTCAGAGTTGTCTACAGGAGATACTCAACATTGAACTTGAGTGAAATTTCATCACCCAAGGAGTTTGTACACTTGGAGGTCTAGAGAGCCTGGAGGAACTGAAATGAGAACAGCACTCTGGGCCGTGAGAATACTTGGAAAAGTCAGCGTGTCGTCTCCAGATGGCTGCCAGGGTAGTTTAGTCTGCCTGAGGTTAGGAGGGAAGAGAGCCTCCCTGCTCCATCTCCATGTGTCATCGGTGTGTGTGTGAGTTTGGACCTACCACACATAGACGCAAGCACACATGCATGCACCCACTCACCCACACAAGCTTGCCATATGATCAAACCTGCAACGTAATGCTTCTGCTTGCAAAGATACGTACACACATTTATGTTATGGTTATGCTTGTGATGGAAGCCACTGGGTTTGTTCTGCTAGCTATGATGAGGTCTGTTGATACTTAATTCAACAATGTTGCAGTCTGTTCTGATTCGCTTTTCAACTGGCATATTCCTCACAATTGATTGGTTGATCAAAACAGGAAGGAAGTGGGTCGTGTTCAGTTGGCAGGAACAGCTGTTTCTTTTGCTCAATATCAAATCATTTCTGGGTAAAAATTGAGTAATTAAAATGGTAAAAAACAATAATAATAATAATTTTTTACCAAAGAGCAAACTAAAATTTAGCTAGGACTGTCTGGGAGTGGTCTGAGTGGGGAGGGGAGAAACTGAAAATGAGCTGTTATTGGTAGAAAGGTTTAGAACTCTCTTTACTCCATCCCACCACAACAGGCAGGAATATCAGGAAGTCTTTTCAAACAGCTCTTACACTAAAATGGCATTATCATCATTTAAAAAATTTCACAGCATTATTCCAACCTCATCGTGTGGAAATATATAAACAGAGGAAAGTCGCGTTTTTGACTGCACTGGGCCTTTAAAAACTTAAGTCCAATAAGGAATGTTTGTTTTTGTTTTCTGTTGCAAATTGTTTTGCTTAGGTGTGCCCTTATGAACATAACCCTGAGGAACTATGAACCCAGGCCATAACACTTCGATAGGTAAGCCAATGTTTTTTATAGACTGAGACATGAATTTAAATTGCGCTGAATACGTTTTTACATGACTGGAGGAAAAACATGGCCCAACCACAGGACATGGCCCAACCACAGGACATGGCCCAACCACAGGACATGGCCCAACCACAGGACATGGCCCAACCACAGGACATGGTCCAACCACAGGACATGGCCCAACAGGTGCATTTATTATGGCAGGAAATGTCTTCCGGGAATATATTTGACAAGAATGGAAACCAAACCAAACATAAAAACACTATTGAACAAAATAACATTCATAAGTATCGAGCTTCCCCATTTAACAATTCAATGGACAATGCTCTATTCTCTAACTATAGTGCAAAGATGGAAAAAGGACAGAAAAATGTTTTAATGCTAAATTTATCTTTATTACACCAGGCAGGCCAAAACTCTGTCCCACAAAATAGACTGAAATTGCAAGTGGGCTTTTCAAACATCTCTGACAGTAAAAGGGAATAATCATAATTTTCACAATTTCAGAGTATTATTCCAACCTCATAGTGTGGAAATAGTGTATAAAACATTAGGAACACCTGCATTCCATGACATCGGCTGGTGAATACAGGTTAGATCTATGATCCCTTATTGATGTATGGTAGTAGGTGTCAGGGGCACCTTTTTGAGTGTGTCAGGAACTGCAACGCTGAATGGTCCACCATCCAAAGGGCATCCAGCCAACCTGACACACCGATGGGAAGCATTGGAGTCAACATGATCCAGAATTTGTAGTTGACGAATTGAGGCTGTTCTCAGGGCAAACTAGGGTGCAACACATGTGTTTGTCCTGTGTGTACACCTTCCTAATATTTTGTACACACAGGAAAATCATTTTTTTTCACATATTTTTGCCATAAACTAAACTAAACTAAATTAATTAAACAATCAATTGTTTGATAAAGCCATCACTCTTATCTCCATATTTTCTCAATTCTTTTTGACAAACCACTTGAAGAACAGATTCCCTTTCTTGCCCTTTCCTTTGCTTTGCTCACTTTCCAAGCTGCTAAACAGCTTGGTTCTTCCAGAACTTTCCAAGGCAGTTTCCGAGTCACTGTCCTCCTTCCTCCTCTCAATATGTTGCCTTGCCTCAATGATCTCACTTTCCCTGCTGCCCTTTTCTCCTCTCCGCCTCTCTTCCTCCATTTCTCTACTGTTCCTCTTCTCCTCTTTCTTGCTTTCCTCAGACTTCCTCCTCTCCCTCATCCTCTCACTTGTCTCTTTCTTTATCCATTGCTCTCTGTTCCTACACACACAGTCTGGGTAACTCAGGTCAGTCTCACTGGTATCAAGGTTCAGCTCTCTCCTCCTTGTTGCTCTGTCTCGAATGTTCCTGACTTTCACCTTCCTCACCTCATCCCTCTCTCGCTTCAGTGCCTCAACAAGCCTCACCTCCATGTCCAGCCTGACCCTCTCGCCCTCTTTCACCATTATCTCTTTCATCTTTCTCCTCTCCTCATCCAGCTGAATCATTTCCACCTCAAGCTTCTCAGACATGGCAATCCTCACCTGCTTTCTGAACATCTCCACCTGCCTCTCTATCTCCCTCCGCATCTTCTCCTCCCTCTCTCTTTTCTCTCTCTCCATCTCGGTGCGTTCGGTCTCCCTGATCTTATCAATGGCCTCCATCTCCTTCTTTCTCTCCTCCTCTCTCTGCCTGTCTTTCTCTTCCAAACGCCTCCTCTGTTCCTCCAGGTCTTTTCTCTGAATCTCAACTTCCATCTTTTCAGTGTCCAGTTTTTTCTCTTTCTCCCTCAGCATGCGCCTTTCTACCTCAATCTCCTCGTTATCTTTCTTCCTCAAATTCCTCAATCTCTCCATCTCTCTCTCTTCCATCTTCCTCTGCTCTTCAACCAACTCCATCCACAACTTCTCCCTTGTTCGCCTTCGCCATTCCTCTTGTTCCTCTCCCGTTTCCTCCCCTCCAGCCTTCCACATCCTCCACTCTCCTCTCCTCACCTCAGTCGCCCATGACCTCTCCTCTCCCCGTCCTTCTCTCTCTTGTTCTCTCCTTCGTCCAACTCTCTCTATCTCATTTCTCATCTCCTCTTTAAGGTCACTGACCCGGAGCTCTATCTCTCTCTTGTTGTACTCGTGCATTCTGTCCAGCCTCTCATTCAGCCACTTTCTCTCCGTCATCAGTTGTGTCTTGATCCTCTCATCCACGTCTGCCTCCCTACCCATCTCCCACATCTTCATTCTCAGATAGAGAGAGAGAAAGAGAGAGAGAGAGAGAGAGAGAGAGAGAGAGAGAGAGAGAGAGAGAGAGAGAGAGAGAGAGAGAGAGAGAAAGAGAGAGAGAGAGAGAGAGAGAGAAAGAGAGAGAGAGAGAGAGAGAGAGAGAAAGAGAGAGAGAGAGAGAAAGAGAGAGAGAGAGAGAGAGAGAGAGAGAAATCATTTTTAGCACTCACTGTTCAATTTATTTTTCATTCTAATATTTGTAAGGTCTTTAGGCCCATACACTACAAGCTAGAAACAAACACATGAATACTGTAGCTGCACTTAACACAAGTTACTTTCTTTATTATCCGAATGGCCTTACCTTCAGTCTCTCTTATGTCCTCAATGAATCTCTGTCAATCTCAGTTCATCTTTCAGCAACCCTTTCTTTCTCTCTCTCTCTCTCTGTACCCTCCCGAGTAGCAGCACAGAAATGAATTTAGTTTCTGTTTTAGAACTCCGTTTTGGTGTCCTTCGTTATTGTGACATCACTTGTTGCTATTGCCAAAATTCTTTGCTGGAACTCTACACAAATGTTGAAATGAGAATTCTTATTCTAGAATTAGAATTGTAATTATATGATGGCACTCATAGATGTGATAAAGAGGTGAGTGGAACTCAACCAAAACAATGGAAATGCCATGGAAACGCATGGAAGAAAGATGCCGTGGGGCAACAAATCTCCTTATTGCCCCCAAGTAAAATGAGCCTACATTGAGGCTATTGTTTATGTGAATTTCACACTATGTTGTGGTAAAAATAGGAGTATAATGGTTGTATGGATGTCAACCCCAATACATGCCATCATCACCATCAACTGCATTACTTAAAAACAACTTTGACTACTACCACAGATTTCTCTATGCTAGCTATTCTACCCGCTTCTACGAACGTGAATTAGCATTTAGCAGTCACTTCTTCTAAACCTGAAAAGGGACAACTTCTAAATGTTATGCAGTGAAAACATCCAAATATATCCACATCGGACTTTAGTGGCCACATTGTGGGCCTGTTCCAAAACATCATTCATGACGGAGTTAAGGAATATCCACTTTGTTAGAACAGATTTGTTGAATGTGCGCCAATCCGGAATCCTTCAATCCCCCACGGTCTGCATTCCAATGACCTCTTTACCACGTCTATGAAGTAACACCGTTTTGACATCATACCTGATAACAACCATAACTATCTACATTGACACGCATTATAGTATGGTTAGTTTATCTGTCCATTGATAAAGTAATGACAACATTATATCAATCACACACACACACACACATTGATCCAATTGTCACCCATCCACATCCTTTTCTCTCTATTTTCTCTCTGTGATTTCCTCTTGCATAAAGCACAATGACCCAAGCTATGGGATCAGAGGACCATCTTCGCCAGGCAGTGTAAGCCTTAGATAGGTTTCATTTCTGGAGGAATCCTTTCCTAACTCCTGTTCATTATTATCTACACCACTGCACCGTTTCTACATGTACTATCCAAATGACAACAAAGGGCCATATTGGGATGGGGAATTGGGAATACTCAGCAACACCTAGGGTCTTTCGATGATGCCACTACCAACATTTGCTGGCTTGTCACATGTTCGACCTTATCTAACCTTCCCTCTAAATTCCCTTTTCACACTTGACTGACGACCTGTACCCGAACCGTGCCGATGCTGGCTCGGATATGTTTCAGTTCACATTGTCCTTTCCAGCAAGGTGCCACCAACTATGGTTGATGTGTAATCAGGCCCGTGCAGTAAAACTGGCTCAGCTCAGTAGCGTGAAAAGGGTGTTAGTGTATGGTTCGGTATGATTCATAGGAGTATTTGGAAAAATGATTGTGGGCATTGACTGACCATCTATTTTTACAGGTAATTTATTCGTCCGGTCATTAACCACACTGCATTCAACAGGGAAAGGGAAAATAATTTTAAAAAAATAGCCACACAACATGATCATTGCAAGTGTTTCAGTTGTTTAGAGCAATGGAGGTAAATGAACACTCGCCCTCTTCTCCACACCCACTCAAAAATATTCTCTGCAATGCAAATGCACAGACAAAAATGTTTCATCAAAGGAGATGCATTATTCTGTATTTGAACGCAGCCACGACAGGTAAAAAAGAACATAGAAACAATCATATACAACATTGGGTAAGGAAGCATCCAGTTAACGGAGACGACCGAGTAGAAGTTACTTCGTTTTCATGACAAAGTTAACCTTTGATATAAACGACAGTACAACGTTCATTGCCAGACGAGTGCATCTCATTTCCCTCACAAAAACTAAACCAACGTGAAGAGAGAACTGTTCCACCATCAAGGATGAAAGGATGAACTCCGATCCACTTATGTTCATTTTGTAATGCTGATGAGGGTCAAGTACAGATCATGTGACTGTCATTGAACTGGACGTGGTCCTTGCTCCTTGTCAATGAAGAAAAAACAACATTGTTGACTTGTGTACGGTGCCCTTTGTTCATTTGCACATTTCATGACCCTGTGTGAAGAAATAAGATGACGTGGAAAATAAAATCACAACTTAAAAGACTGTGTTTTTATTCATTGTTGAGCAATAGTTCAGTGTTGCGAGTATATGTATTATGTCATTGACATTGGAAGCAACCACACGGAGGCAATGGCGGTCTGATGTTTTCGGTACAGACTCACGAAAACCGCACAAGTCTTTTACATGTCATTGTTCGCGCGCTGTAGCTCAGTATCCACAAATAACTGAAACACATCTTCAGTGGTCTATGGTAGATGCACTCAACACTTGAACCTGTGTGAAATCTGAAGAACTTTTCATCATCCAATCCATTTTTTTTTTTAAATCCGGATTTCCCCACTCTCCCTGATTCTGTCCTGCAGCCGTTAACCCACCCCAACCATCCCCGAGCACCATAATTAGTTCATTACGCCTTAATAGCAAAATATTGAGCTCGGCTTTGTCGGCTGCATTTGTCCTGGAGCTTCTATTGTCTGCTTATCAGAGGGGAAGCTATTATCAGGCTCTTTGTTGCCAATATGTCATATTTCACCGCTCATCTCTTATTCAGGATGAGAGGTTTTGCTGATGTACAGTAGTGAGGAGATGTTGTGTGTGCACATACTGTATGGCTGTGTTTTCGGGCCATGTTCACTTTGAGGCGGTTTGTCATGGGATTCTAATGTAAAATTGTCTTGTTCTTCTTTCGCTGTACAGAAGCATCAAATGTTATCATTTACTTTGAAAGATGCCAGCATACCCAAGTCTCGCTGCAGAAACAGATGGAAGGCAGGAAAAGACTCCTGAAAAGATACAATAAAAGATTCAAAATGCCTCACATTACTAACTTTTACCTGACAGTGTTTTGATGTAATATCAGTCTGTAGCATATCACCTATGGTGGACTTGTTGAAGAATTTGTATCAAAAAGGGAAGAATAAAAACAATTCATTGCTATGTGAAAAACATGAGTCTGACCTTTGACCTCTAATCTCACTGGCTGAAATTGGGTCAGTGCTAAAACAACAGCAGGTCGCCTTCAATATCCTCAGAGGCATCTATTATTCAGAAGCTGATCCTGCTGTACAAATAACAAGCTGCTAGATTCCTTCTAGGACAGAATGATGTCGACTTGGCTGAGGAGCCTGCCTATCCTGTCTTTGTGAGGCCAGTAATGTCAACCCCACTGGCAAACAGGTAGGAGATGTCTATTATTACACTGTGGCATGGCAACAGCTGGCACGCCTGGTGGAAGGGTACACAATAGCCACTTCATGGGTGGAGAGAGGGTAACGGTCCTTGAAAAAATGGGAGGCATTATAGTGCCAGCGTCTCAGGTTTTAGGCTTTTGTTCCCCCGTTGAGAATGCTTCACGCACCCATGGATAGGCATGTATAGCTAGCTTAGCTCACGCTAATTGACTCCTATAATAACCTCTGCGCCTTTTCAACACTGGCTTACTGATCCGGGGCCTAGACAGTATAGGCTAGTCATTTTGTTTTACGTTAGCCTAGCCAATCAAGCTAGCTAAGCTGATTCTTAGAGATGGAGACTTTATACTGGTCCCTGATCAGATCTTAAAAAGTGGAAGGACAACATGTTGCTTCTCCTCTGATCCAGGGCCAGATGTGGATTACCCACTCCGGCCAGTTGGTCCAGCTCATGTCAAGGCATGCTTTCCTCCAGGTTAGAGGAACAATGGTCACTAAATAATTTAGCATGTAAAGGGTGGAAAACATTAGGCCAAGCCAGCGCCCCATTCAAAGCTTTTAATGTCTGTCATAAAAGCCACCGTATAGGGGAAGCAATTTCGTTTTTTTGTTTTTTTTTGTCGGCCCGCAGCTTTTCAAAGCAAACATTTAAATCATTGATGCCATGAATGTAATATGAGTCATCTTTTTTGTTCGAATGGGAACTTCAAAACTCTGCAATGTATTGGGACGCCAGGCATTGGTGGAGATCATGTCGAGTCTCAAGCCATTCTTTCCTCAAAGGAAAGGACAGTGGAGAGGCTGTCCAAACAAATTAAGAGCAATGTTTGTGTTATTCATCAGGATTAATAGCTAAATTGCAACCATGGAGGAGCTCCAAACTAGCCCATGGCAGGATTTTGTCACGTAAATTTGTCATGAGTAATGCCATGATGAATTGTGTTTTATGACACATCTGAAGTGAAACCTGTTGTCACAGATCCAGTCAATTATACCCCGAGACAAATAACATGGAGGTGGTCCAAAAAAACCAGACAAGCGCTGTCTGGTTGAATCTTCTAAGTCAGTGATTTCTATTCTGATCACACTCTCTCATCGCCTGTACAGGAAACACCCAAATGGATACAAGCTCCGAGATAACCCAATCCGGATGTCATGACTATGAACATGTTGTTGTTATCAGTTTCTTTGACTTCAGTGTCTCAAACAACATTTTGTTCCATGCTATTTGTGGGCTCTTTCCTGGTGGCAGAATGAAAAGGCGGAAATAATGGATTTGATTCAATCTGCTGCTCTCCATGACACTAATGAGCAAATATCCATCTGATGAGTTGATGAGAGAGGTCTATTTCTGTTCTTGTTGCCGTGGCGCCATGCACACCCATTAATGTTAGCGCCATTCACACAGCTTCAGGCAGCCATTTCGTGGTTTAACTTTCTACGCGATATCAACGAGATGTTCTCAATTTTAGCATTATGTGGCGTCCTGACTCGTCACCAAGTAACTTCAAATCAAATCCTTGAGCTACACAAATGCTTTTCAAAGACTTGATGATTTGCGCATAGCATTTAAAGCATCCCATGTCGGATTACGTAATTTGGGTAAACTACAGTATATTCCTGTAAGACAACAGGGTCATGTACAGTAGGGTTCAAACAAGTGGAAATGTCCATACTGCCTATAGCCCCTATATACATTGTTAAATACTAGACAAGCATTGAAGGGCGACTTCTCGTGAATTTTTATTTTTATTGATATGGTCCAGCTTTTTAGAAGCCACACAACGGCAGATATTTTTTCCATTAGGTGGATATTTGTGGATAATTATATTGTGTCAGACAAGAATGATTGACAAGTGATGCAATTATTCTGTGTGTACTGCATACTGGTCAGACACTCTATTAAAAAGTAATGTTGTTTTCACACTGTCTCAATACACCACATGGATGATGATGATCAGGATGATGATGTTATGTAAATATATATCAGACCTGGGTCCACATAGCATTTGTTTTCTTTCAAATAATTTTAGCGGTTAGATTGAGCCTGATTTCCAGATGGGTGGGTTTGCACTTTTGGGGCTATCCAATTGGTTCCATTTTGCCAGGGATTCTCATTCAAGTGCAGCTAAAGCAAACACCCTTTGACCCCAACTCTGCATGAACTGATTGATTGATTTGATTTCTCAGTAAAAATAAAAAATACAGTGCCTTCAGAAAGTATTCACACCCCTTGACTTTTTCCCCCAAAAAAATTGTGACAGACTTAATTTAAAATTGATTAAATTGAAATTTTTGTCACTGGCATTCACACAAACACTGATTCTGTTTTTAGAAATGGTTTGAAATTAATCAACATTTTAAGCTCAATAAGTATTCCACCTCTTTCCTATAGCAAGCCTAAATAAGTTTAGGAGTAAAAATGTGCTTAACAAGATGGATGGACTCACTCTGTGTGCAATAATAGTGTTTAACATGACTACCTCAGCTCTGTACCCCACACATACAGTTATCTGTAATGTCCCTCATTCGAGCAGTGCATTTCAAACACTGATTCAGCCACAAAGACCAGGGAGGTTTTCCAATGCCTCGCAAAGAAGGGCACTTATTGGTAGATACAAAATAAATTAAATAAACAACAACATTGAATATCCCTTAGAGCATTGTGAAGTTAATTACACTTTGAATGGTGTATCAATACACTCAGTCACTACAAAGATACAGGCATCCTTCTTAACTCAGTTGCTGGAGAGGAAGGAAAAAGCTCAGGAATTTCACCATGAGGCAATGATGACTTTAAAACAGTTACAGAGTTTAATGGCTGTGATAGGAGAAAACTGAGGATGGATCATTGACAGAGTGAAAAGAAAATATTCCAAAAACAGAAGGCACTAAAATGTACCTTTTGTCCTGAATACAAAGGGATATATTTCGGACAAATCCAATACAACATATTAATGATTACTACTCTCCATATTTTCAAGCATAGTGGAATCTGCATCATGTTATGGGTATGCTTGTAATCGTTAAGGACTGGGGAGTTTTTCAGGATAAAAAGAAACGGAATGGAACTGAGCACAAAGAAACCCTGTTTCAGTCTGCTTTCCACCAGACACTGGGAGATGAGTTCACCTTTCGGCAGGACAATAACCGAAAACACAAGGCCAAATCTACATTGGAGATGCTTACCAAGAAGACAGTGAATGTTCCTGAGGAGCCGAGTTACAGTTTTGACTTAAATCTACTTGGCAAGACTTGAGAATGGTTGTCTAGCAATGATCAACAACCAATTTGACAGAGTTTGAATATTTTTGAAAATAATTATGGGCAAATGTGGAACAATCTAGGTGTGGAAAGCTCTTAGAGAATTACCCAGAAAGACTCACAGCTGTAATCGCTGCCAAAGGTGCTTCTATATAGTATTTTCTCAAGGGTGTGAATACTTAAACTACCTTTCAAAAGTTTGGGGTCACTTAGAAATGTCCTTGTTTTTGAAAGAAAAACTATTTTTTTGTCCATTCAAATAGCCTTTATTTCTGAAGAACAAGGAACAAGGATAGACTGACGAGTTTCAGAAGAAAGGTCTTTGTTTCTGGCCATTTTGAGCCTGTAATCGAACCCACAAATGCTGATGCTCCAGATTCTCAACTAGTCTAAAGAAGGCCAGTTTAATTGCTTCTTTAATAAGCACAACAGTTTTCAGCTGCGCTAACATAATTGCAAAAGGGTTTTCTAATCATCAATTAGCCTTTTAAAATGATAAACTTGGATTAGCTAACACAACACAGGAGGGATGGTTGCTGATAATGAGCCTCTGTACGCCAATGTAGATATTCAGTTTCCGGCTACAATGGTCATTTACAACATTAACAATGTCTACACTGTATTTCTGATCAATTTGATGTTATTTTAAATGGACAAAAAATGTGCTTTTCTTTCAAAAACAAGGACATTTCTAATCGGAGACCTGTTTCCATTGTGGTCCTGTGAACTTACAGTATGACCCTGTCGAGTCAAAGCCCCTAAAGCTCTCTTCACTTCAAGGAGTTTGTAACACTTACAAAAGAACCCGAAAGACAGGAAAAGATTCAGAAGACAAGAGGAGTATCTGATATCCTTGTCACTCAGCTTAAAAGCCCTTTCTTCCCTTGATTCATCTCAGCACCTCTTGACTTGAACACTTCACTGGGCTAAAATGATCAGTGAAGCTTTTTCCCCCTTCATCTTTTAGAACAGTCGATAATGCAACATAACAGCACCGAATATGATGATTCCAACGCTTCGTCAATCTTCACATCTGAAAAGCATTCATCCACTGATAAGGACACTGCTATTATTTTTTACAGTAGGGGAAAAATAAAAGTCTTGAAGAGGGTTGTTTTTTTCCCATGAGGTGCTCTGCTCTGACAGTTGAAAGAATGAAAGGGTAAAAAATAATTTCAGAACGTTTATTTTTTTGTTATGCACTCTAAGAATAAATTAGCCTCCATGGATAATAAAAAAGAAAATGTGGTAACAAGTTACTACTCATTGAAGCCATATTAGGGTTACAGTATGCACAATTGTGTAACTCGGACATTGATTACAATGGGAAACATGCGTGACACCTTGAGTTACGCTTGCAGATCTCAAAGTTAGGAATATGCCATAGAGAACAAGGAAATGCTGTGTGCATTAGTTGTTGCTGAAACTTGACAGGTGGCATTTTGAAGGTCCAACCTTTTGTTCCATGCCATGTGTGGGTTCTCCCCTGGTGGTAGAATGAAAAATAGGAAATTATAGATTTAATTAAATCTGCTGCTCTCCATATTGAGCAAATATCCGTCTGATGAGTCGATTAGAGAGGTCTATTTCGGGTTGTTGTTGCTGTGGTGGCATGTGCACCAATTAACATTAGTGCCGTTCGCAAAACTTTAGGCAGTCATTTCGTGGTTTAACTTTCTACGTGACATAAACAGTTCTTCATTTAGTATCATTTGGCACCCTGACTCATCACAAAGTAACTTCAAATCATATCCTTCAAATCTCTTTCAAAGACTCCTTGTCCATAGACTGCTTTCAAGATAAGAAAACAAAAAGTTATTTTGCAATTTGGGTGAACTATATCCCTGTAAGGCAACAGGGTCATGTACAGTAGGTTCCAAGCAGGTGGAAACGTCCATACTGCCTATAGCCCATGTATACATTGTTAAAACCCAGACAAGCATTCAAGGGTGACTTCTTGTGGGGGAAATGGTTTATTGATGAGATCCAGTAGAACAAGCTCTCTTAAAGCCGCACAATAGCAGCTAATTTTCTATTTTTATGTGGATACAATGTGGATAATTATCTTGTGTTAGACAGGAATAACTAACAAGTGATGCAATTATTCTGTGTGTACTGCTTACTGTTTGACACCCTGTTTGACACATGGATGATGATGATGATGATGATGACAGTCAGGATCAGGATGATGATGGTTATGTGAACCAATAGCAGACCTGTGTTCACTTAGTATTTGTTTTCTTTCAAATGCCTTGAGCAGTAAGATTGAGCCTGATTTCCAGATGGTTCAGTTTGTACTTTTGGGGCTATGCAATTATTTCCATTTTGCCAGGGATACTCAATCAAGTGCAGCTAAAGTATTTGAAAAGAAAGCAAACACCATTTGAACCCAGCTCTTCATGAACTGATTGATTGAATGTATTTGTCAGTAAAAAAAAAGACATACAGGGCCTTCAGAAAGTATTCACACACTTTAACTTTTTCAAAATGTTGTTGTGTTACAGCCTGAATTTGAAAATGGATTCAATTTTATTTTGTTAATTGGGTAAACTATATCCCTTTAAGACAATAGGGTCATGTACAGGGTCCAAAGTTCATACTGCCTATAGCCCCTAAATACACTGTTAAAGCCCAGTCAAGCATTGAAGGATGACTTCTCATTAAATAATTTTTGATAATGTGGTCCTGTGGAGCAAGCTCTTTAGAAGCCACACAAGACCAGTTCATTTTCCATTTTTAAGTGGATACAATGTGAATAATTACCATGTGTAAGGAAAGCATGATTGACAAGTGCTGCAATTATTCTGCGTATAATGAATACTGTTTGACACCCTATTAAAAAGTAATGATGTTGTTTTCACTCTCCGTACACCACATGGATGATAAGGAACTGGGTACTGGACTTCCTGACGGGCCGCCCCCAGGTGGTGAGGGTAGGCAACAACATCTCCTCCCCGCTGATCCTCAACACTGGGGCCCCACAAGGGTGCGTTCTGAGCCCCCTCTGTACTCCCTGTTCACCCACGACTGCGTGGCCATGCACGCCTCCAACTCAATCATCAAGTTTGCGGACGACACAACAGTGGTAGGCTTGATTACCAACAACGACGAGACGGCCTACAGGGAGGAGGTGAGGGCCCTCGGAGTGTGGTGTCAGGAAAATAACCTCACACTCAACGTCAACAAAACTAAGGAGATGATTGTGGACTTCAGGAAACAGCAGAGGGAACACCCCCCATCCACATCGATGGAACAGTAGTGGAGAGGGTAGCAAGTTTTAAGTTCCTCGGCATACACATCACAGACAAACTGAATTGGTCCACTCACACAGACAGCATCGTGAGGAAGGCGCAGCAGCGCCTCTTCAACCTCAGGAGGCTGAAGAAATTCGGCTTGTCACCAAAAGCACTCACAAACTTCTACAGATGCACAATCGAGAGCATCCTGGCGGGCTGTATCACCGCCTGGTATGGCAACTGCACCGCCCTCAACCGTAAGGCTCTCCAGAGGGTAGTGAGGTCTGCACAACGCATCACCGGGGGCAAACTACCTGCCCTCCAGGACACCTACACCACCCGATGCTACAGGAAGGCCATAAAGATCATCAAGGACATCAACCACCCGAGCCACTGCCTGTTCACCCCGCTGTCATCCAGAAGGCGAGGTCAGTACAGGTGCATCAAAGCTGGGACCGAGAGACTGAAAAACAGCTTCTATCTCAAGGCCATCAGACTGTTAAACAGCCACCACTAACATTGAGTGGCTACTGCCAACACACTGTCAATGACACTGACTCTACTCCAGCCACTTTAATCATGGGAATTGATGGGAAATGATGTAAATATATCACTAGCCACTTTAAACAATGCTACCTTATATAATGTTACTTACCCTACATTGTTCATCTCATATGCATACGTTGATACCGTACTCTATATCATCGACTGCATCCTTATGTAATACATGTATCACTAGCCACTTTAACTATGCCACTTGGTTTACATACTTATCTCATATGTATATACTGTACTCGATATCATCTACTGTATCTTGCCTATGCTGCTCTGTACCATCACTCATTCATATATCCTTATGTACATATTCTTTATCCCCTTACACTGTGTATAAGACAGTAGTTTTTTTTGGAATTGTTAGTTAGATTACTTGCTCGTTATTACTGCATTGTCGGAACTAGAAGCACAAGCATTTCGCTACACTCGCATTAACATCTGCTAACCATGTGTATGTGACAAATAAAATTTGATTTGATTTGATTTGATTTGAAGGATGGCTCTCTCCGGCTATACTGTCCCCATCCATTCAGCCAGCGATGTTCTCCATCCATCGTGCGGACAGGAACAATCAACTCCCCGGAAAAATGAAAGGTAGTGGTGTATGTTTTATAACTAACTACTCGTGGTGTGATTGTGGGAACGTACAGGAACTCAAGTCCTTTTGTTCCCCCCCAATCTGGAATACCTCACCATCAAATGCCAACCATATTACCTCCCAAGATCATTTTCTTTGGTCATCGTCATGGCCGTGTACTGTATATTCCCCGCAAGTTGACACCATGACGGCTCTCAAGGAACTACACTGGACATTGTGCAAACTGGAAACCGCGTATTCTGAGGCTGCATTTATTGTAGCTGGGGAATTAAATAAAGGAAAAATCTATCCTTCCTTTCCTCTGGTGAGGCTAAACAGAGAGAGGGGACACAGTCTTCCAGCTGATTGCGAAACTTGAGTCACGCCACGTTTGCATCTCCCTCAAGCACAAATTCATGTTGTTCCTATTACCGGAGAAAGTGAAATATTCCTCAATATTAAAATATACACGACAAGCTGCTAATAATAATACAAACCAAGGCTATCGTTACACTTGGCAACTCATTCAAGTCGAGCTGG
The DNA here is from genome assembly GCF_018296145.1 of Oncorhynchus tshawytscha. NCBI lineage: Eukaryota > Metazoa > Chordata > Actinopteri > Salmoniformes > Salmonidae > Oncorhynchus > Oncorhynchus tshawytscha. The sequence continues at coordinate 33,945,017 of NC_056441.1, forward strand.
AGCGCGAGTGGGAGTAGAGAAAGTGTTTAATAAAAACAGTGTTGACAGTGCTGAATAAAACATTGAACGTGAACTCTCTCACAAAAACAGCAGTTCTTTGCTGTATTCTTTGACAATCTCTCTCTGGTCATGCTTTTTTAAAAGTTATGACATCTCACGCAGGCTAGTATCAAACTTGTAGGCAGGTGATTTGAGCTATCCGATTGGCCAGTGCAGTAGTTGAATGGTTGGTGACCACTTTCCTAGAGACCCACTACAATTTTTATACCACCCCAACAGATCCACGGATGATGCCATCCCCGTTGCATTGCACACTGCCCTATCCCATCTGGACAAGAGGAATATGTAAGAATCCTGTTTATCGACTACAGCTCAGCCTTCAACACCATAGTGCCCTCCAAGCTCATCATTAAGCTTGGAGCCCTGAGTCGAACCCCGCCCTGTGCAACTGGGTCCTGGACTTCCTGACGGGCTGACCCCAGGTGGTTAAGGTAAGCAACAACACCTCCGCCACGCTGATCCTCAACATGGGGGCCCCACATGGCTGCATGCTCAGCCCCATCCTGTACACCCTGTACACCCATGACTGGGTGGCCACGCACGTCTCCAACTCAATCATCAAGTTTGCTGATGACACAACAGTGGTAGGCCTGATTATCAACAACGGCGAGACAGCCTACAGAGAGGTGTGGGACCTGGATGGAGTTGTCCCAGGAAAATAACCTCTCCCTCAATGAAACGAAGGAGCTGATTGCAGACTTCAGGAGACAGCAGAGAGTGCACGCCTCCATCCACATCGACAGGGCTGCAGTGGAGAGTGTGAAAAGCTTCAAGTTCCTTGGCATGCGCATCACTGACAACCTGAAATGGTCCCTTCACACAGACAGCATGGTAGTGCTGAGCGATTAGTGCTTTTTGAGGTCGGTTAGGTTTCGGTTCAATTATTAAAAAATAATCTTGTTTTTTTTTAAATAAAAGTCCCATGACTGTAGTGAATGCCCATTACTGCTTATCACTTATTAACCATAATTTATTCACATTACTTTACTTTAATCAAATATTTCAGTTGTTGTGTATATTACATTTGTTTTATTTGATTACTTTATTATTTAATTCCAAGTCATCATCTCATCTCTATAGAGCTGCTGCCTACGCTGTCTGGCAAAATCACTATTTTGTAGTTCTTCTTAGTAAATAAGGCATACTTTTATGACTGCTGAATGCCAACTATCAATCACTTTGATCGTGTATTTTCAGGTAGAGATACCTCACGAAGCAAAAGCTGCTCTCTATATCCCCTCACGATCACGCATTCTTGTCTCTTCTGTAGTACAGTAGATGCGCAATGGATTATGGTCATTGTAGTTAATTACCACGTTTTATGCGCCAAATTATGTAGAATATTGGCCTGTTGAAAACTACAACTCCCTAATACATTGCACAGTCCAGGCGGAATGAGATTTCTCTCAATGTGCGCTTTGAGCTCAGAACGAAGTGAAATTCAAATAATTGATCCGACTTCCGCCAATTAGGTTTTTTTAACCAAAAATAACCAACATTTATGTTAATCGCGCAGCACTACAGTGTGGTGAGGAATGCTCAACAGACGCAACACCGCCTCTTCAACCTCAGGAGCCTGAAGAAATTTGACTTGGTCCCTAAGACCCTCACAAACGTTCCTCGGCATACACATCACAGACAAACTGAATTGGTCCACCCACACAGACAGCATCGTGAAGAAGGCGCAGCAGCGCCTCTTCAACCTCAGGAGGCTGAAGAAATTCGGCTTGTCACCAAAAGCACTCACAAACTTCTACAGATGCACAATCGAGAGCATCCTGTCGGGCTGTATCACCGCCTGGTACGGCAACTGCTCCGCCCACAACCGTAAGGCTCTCCAGAGGGTAGTGAGGTCTGCACAACGCATCACCGGGGCAAACTACCTGCCCTCCAGGACACCTACACCACCCGATGTTACAGGAAGGCCATAAAGATCATCAAGGACAACAACCACCCGAGCCACTGCCTGTTCACCCCGCTATCATCCAGAAGGCGAGGTCAGAACAGGTGCATCAAACCTGGGACCGAGAGACTGAAAAACAGCTTCTATCTCAAGGCCATCAGACTGTTAAACAGCCACCACTAACATTGAGTGGCTGCTGCCAACACACTGACTCAACTCCAGCCACTTTAATAATGGGAATTGATGGGAAATGATGTAAATATATCACTAGCCACTTTAAACAATGCTACCTAATATAATGTTTACATACCCTAAATTATTCATCTCATTTGTATACGTATATACTGTACTCTATATCATCTACTGCATCTTTATGTAATACATGTATCACTAGCCACTTTAACTATGCCACTTTGTTTACATACTCATCTCATATTGTCACGGATTTCCTCCTCTTCATCTGAAGAGGAGAGGCGAAACGGATCAGAGGACCAATATGCGGCGTGGTAAGTGTCCATGGTAAATCTTTAATAAAGAAAGTACTGACACTGCATACAAAACAATAAACAAATGACGACCGTGAAGCTACAACATAGACAATCACCCACAAACAAACAGTGCAACCCAGGCTACCTAAGTATGATTCTCAATCAGAGACAACTAATGACACCTGCCTCTGATTGAGAACCATACTAGGCCGAAACATAGAAATGCCCCAAAACATAGAAAAACAAACATAGACTGCCCACCCAACTCACGCCCTGACCATACTAAATAAATACAAAACAAAGGAAATAAAGGTCAGAACGTGACAGTACCCCCAAAGGTGCGGACTCCGGCCGCAAAACCTTGACCTATAGGGGAGGGTCTGGGTGGGCGTCTGTCCGCGGTGGCGGCTCTGGCGCAGGACGCGGACCCCACTTCACCATTGTCTTAGTCCGCCTTATTGTCCGCCTCCGTGGCTTTCTCACCATGGCCACCCCTCTCAATGACCCCACTGGACAGAGGGGCAGAAGCTCTGGACAGAGGGGCAGAAGCTCTGGACAGAGGGGCAGAAGCTCTGGACAGAGGGGCAGAAGCTCTGGACAGAGGGGCAGAAGCTCTGGACAGAGGGGCAGAACCTCTGGACAGAGGGGCAGAACCTCTGGACAGAGGGGCTCTGGCGCCTCTGGGCTGACGGGCTCTGGCGCCTCAGACTCCGGCAGCGGCGCCGGACAGGCGGGAGACTCCGGCAGCAGCGCCGGACAGGCGGGAGGCTCCGGACAGGCGGGAGGCTCCGGCAGCAGCGCCGGACAGGCGGGAGGCTCCGGACAGGCGGGAGGCTCCGGCAGCGGCGCCGGACAGGCGGGAGGCTCCGGACAGGCGGGAGGCTCCGGCAGCGGCGCCGGACAGGCGGGAGGCTCCGGCAGCGGCGCCGGACAGGCGGGAGGCTCCGGACAGGCGGGAGGCTCCGGCAGCGTCGCCGGACAGGCGGGAGGCTCCGGCAGCGGCGCCGGACAGGCGGGAGGCTCCGGCAGCGGCGCCGGACAGGCGGGAGACTCCGGCAGCAGCGCCGGACAGGCGGGAGACTCCGGCAGCGGCGCCGGACAGACAGGACCACCTGCAGGGAGGAGACAGAGAGACAGCCTGGTGCGTGGGGCTGCCACAGGAACCACCAGGCTGGGGAGACCCCCAGGAGGCTTGGTGTTAGGAGGCACCTGAAGGACCGGGCTGTGGGGAGCACTGGAGCTCTGGTGCGCAACCTTGGCACCACTTCCCCAGGCTGGACAACTACTCTAGCCCGGACCCTCCAGAGTGCAGGCACAGGTTGAACCGGGCTGTGGGTAAGCACGGGAGATCTAGTGCTTACTACACGCACCTCTCCCTTAGGCTCCACTCCCACATTTGCCCGGCACGAGTGGAGTGCAGGCAGAGGACGCACTGCACCCTCCCAGCGCCCGGGAGACACAGCACGCAGAGCCGGCGCAGGATAACCTGGACCAAAACTGCGTACCGGCGACCAGACCCGCTGAGCAGGCACCATACGCCCTGGCTCAATGCCCACACTCGCATGGCACTTTCGGGGCTGCCCTATAGCGCACCGGGCTATGGGCACGCACTGGCGACACCGTGCGCTTAACCGCATAACACGGTGCCTGACCAGTAATGCGCTGCTTATCATAAGCACGAGGAGTGAGCTCAGGTCTGCTACCTGGCTTAGTACCACACCTCGTCTGCCCCCCAAAAAAAAATTTTTTGGGGCTGCCTCTCGTACCTGTCGCACTGCCGTGCTGGCTTCGCCAACCTCATCCTCCTGTAACCCTCCTTGCACTGCTCCATTGAATCCCAGGCGGGTTCCGGCACTCTCCCTGGGTCGACCGCCCACCTGTCTATCTCCTCCCAAGTTGTGTAGTCCTGTGATGCTGGCAGCTGTTGTTGCTGCTGCTGCTGCTGTCATCGCTGTTGTTTACCACGCCGCTTGGTCCGAGTTGGGTGGGTGATTCTGTCACGGATTTCCTCCTCTTCATCTGAAGAGGAGAGGCGAAACGGATCAGAGGACCAATATGCGGCGTGGTAAGTGTCCATGGTAAATCTTTAATAAAGAAAGTACTGACACTGCATACAAAACAATAAACAAATGACGACCGTGAAGCTACAACATAGACAATCACCCACAAACAAACAGTGCAACCCAGGCTACCTAAGTATGATTCTCAATCAGAGACAACTAATGACACCTGCCTCTGATTGAGAACCATACTAGGCCGAAACATAGAAATGCCCCAAAACATAGAAAAACAAACATAGACTGCCCACCCAACTCACGCCCTGACCATACTAAATAAATACAAAACAAAGGAAATAAAGGTCAGAACGTGACACATATACTGTACTCGATACCATCTACTGTATCTTGCCTATGACGCTCTGTACCATCACTCATTCATATATCTTTATGTACATATTCTTTATCCCCTTACACTTGTGTGTATAAGACAGTAGTTTTGGAATTGTTAGTTAGATTACTTGTTGGTTATTACTGCATTGTCGGAACTAGAAGCACAAGCATTTCGCTACACTCGCATTAACATCTGCTAACCATGTGTATGTGACAAATAAAATTTGATTTGATTTGATTTGATTTCTTTTTATTTGAGATGCACTGTATCAGTGTGAGTGCATTGTATCACCTCATGGCAGGGCAATTGCATCTTCCTCAACCACAGATCTCTCCAGAGGGTGGTGCGGTCATCACAACGCATCACTGGGGGCACACTGCCTGCCCTCCAGGACATCTACAACACCTGATGTCACAGGAAGGCTAAAAAGATCATCAAGGACCTAAGCCACAGACAGTACAGGTGCATCAACGTTGGTACCTGTTATGTTTGTTCCTTGTATAATGACAAACTGGGGCATAGGTTCAACTACTGATCCTCCTCCGGATGTTTGCATAATTATAAAATATATTTATATTCTGGACTCTGACATTGCTCAATACAATATTTCTTAATTTTGTTATTTGGGGGGGGTTGTGTGAATTGTTTTGTATTGATAGGTATTACTGAACTGTTGAAACATAAGTATTTCGCTGCACCTTCAATAACATTTGCAAAATATGTGTTCGTGACCAATAATATTTGATTCGATTTGATGATCATCATGATGATAGTTATGTCAACCTCTGTTAACCACCCCTACCTTGTCACAAGACAACTGATTGGCTCAAACGCATAAGAAGGAAAGAAATTCCACAAATGAACTTTTGACAAGGCACACCTGTTAATTGAAATGCATTCCAGGTAACTACTTCATGAAGCTGGTTGAGAGAATGCGAAGAGTGTGCAAGCTGTCATCAAGGCAAAGGTTAAAAATATAAAATATATTTGGATTTGTTTAACACTTTTTTGGTTACTACATGATTCCATATGTGTTATTTCATAGTTTTGATGTCTTCACTATTATTCTACAATGTAGAAAATAGAAAAAAATTAAGTAAACCCTTTGAATGAGTAGGTGTGTCCAAACGTTTAACTGGTACTGTATATACTATACACAGTACATACAGTGAGCTCCAAAAGTATTAGGGGAGTGACACATTTTCTGTTGTTTTGGCTCTGTACTTCCTGCCATGTGGATTTGAAATGATAGAGATTAAAGTGCAGAATGTCAGCTTTAATTTGAGGGTCGTCACTGTCCCAATACTTTTGGAGCTCACTGTACATTTTTTAAAAAGTGACCGTAATTGCACAATAATGTCAGAGACCTATTTCAATTGTGCTACTATGAATTTACAGTATGACCCTGTCCAGTCAAATAACATAAACCTCTCTTCACTCCTTCAAGGAGTGACTCTTACAAACGAAGCGACAGACACAATAGATTGAAGAGACAAGAGGAGTATCCTAATATCCTTGTCACTCAGCTGAAAATCCCTTTCTTCCCTCAGAGGGAATGCTTGATTCATCTCAGCGCCCTTTTGACTTGAACACTTCACTGGGCTAAAATGATCAGTGAAGTTATCCCCCCCCCCCTTCATTTTTTTTAGAACCCTCGATTAGCCAGCATAACAGCAGTGAATATGACGATGACAGCACCTCGCTCAATCTTGACACAGGAAAAGCATCCATTCCACGGATAAGGTCGCCGCTATTCTTTTTACAGCAGAGTAAAATAAAAGTATTGATGAGGGGTTATTTTTTTTCCCATGAGGTGCTCTGCTCTGATGGTTGTCAGTATCAAGGAGTACAAAATCTAATCAGGGGCACCATTTCCGTATAGTATATGTTTTTCAATGTACTTTCAGAACATTACGAATCATTATGCCATCCAGGGGGAACACTAAGTAAATGCGGTGACAAGATACGACTCATTGAATCCATAGGACAGAGTTATGCACAAATTGTGTATATCATGCATTGATTATAATGGGATTTATGTGCGGATCTCAAATTAGGATTGGACCATGTAGAATAAGGGAACTGTGTGACATTGTGAGGTCATCGTGACGCCCATCGAAATACAGCCGTTGTTGCAAGGTGGCACTTGGCGGTCTTCTGTCACATCCATCCTTCTCTTTCTCTCGCTCCTTCATTCAGAGTGTTTTAGTCAAAGGCTGTTTCCCAAAATCGCAAACCATTCCCTTTGTAGTGCACTACTTTTGACCGGGGCTCGTGGTGACCCCTTCCATCATTAGGTCATTGCCTTTCATGGTCTGTTACGACTTGCTATCACTGAGTCAACAATCAAATGTATTCTACTGGAATAGCGGTCAATAAAAGGGTTTGTAGACATTGGCCACCATTTCATGCCCTCTTCAATACAGAATAACTCCTGCCTGTGAGGAATTGTTGGGCAATGTGTGTATATGCCTGATATATCACAGGCTGTCATGTAAGACCCTTTAATTGGACTATATCAATGACATTTTATTTTTCATGTCAAATTGCTTATTGGCAACCCATACCTTATGGGATTAATTGACACATAAACAAACATTACAATAATTCACGGTGGTAATTCAATGATAATTCTTCTTCCGGTGTTCTGAGCATTGTGCATCACATAAAGATTTTTTTAAATGTAAGGTAATTTATTTTTTATTTGAGATTCTTCAAAGTAGCCACCCTTTGCCTTGTCCTTTGGTCTGATGAGTCCAAATTTGAGACCGCTGTGTCTTTGTGAGACGCAGAATAGGTGAACGGATGATCTCTGCATGTGCTGGTGACACTGTCAGTCATTTATTTAGAATTCAAGACACACTTAACCAGCATGGCTACCACAGCATTCTGCAGCAATGCACTCCATCGGGTTTGCGTTTAGTGGAACTATCATTTGTTTTTCAACAGGACAATGACCCAACACACCTCCAGACGGTGTAAGGGCTATTTGACCAAAAAGGAGAGTGATGGAGTGCTGTGGGCTCCACAATCACCCGACCTCAACCCAATTGAGATGGAATGGGTTGAGTTGGACCACAGAGTGAAGAAAAAGCAGCATATGTGGGAACTCCTTCAAGGCTGTTGGAAAAGTGTTCCAGGTTGCTACTTTGAAGAATAGTTTGATTTGTTTAACACTTTTTTGGTTATTACATGATTCAATATGTGTTATTTCATAGTGTTGATGTCTTCACTATTATTCTACAATGTAGAAAATAGTAAAAATAAAGAAAAACCCTTGAATGAGTAGGTGTCCAAACTGTTGGCTGGTACTGTACATACATACATACATACATACATACATACATACATACATACTGTATATATACACATACATACTGTATATATACACATACATACATACACAAATACATACATAACGGTTCTGACTTAGAATATGTGGACAACTACAAATACCTAGGTGTCTGGTAAGACTGTATACTCTCCTTCCAGACTCACATATGCAACTCCAATCCAAAATTAAATCTAGAATCGGCTTCCTATTTCCTTTGCACCCCAGTATCTCTACTTGCACATTCATCTTCTGCACATCTATCACTCCAGTGTTTAATTGCTCAATTTTAATTATTTCGCCCCGAAAGCCTATTTATTGCCTTACCTCCCTAATCTTACTACATTTGCACACACTGTATATGGACTTTCTATTGTGTTATTGACTGTACGTTTGTTTATCCCATGTGTAACTCTGTGTTGTTTGTGTCGCACTGCTTTGCTCTATCTTGGCCAGGTCGCAGTTGTAAATGAGAACTTGTTCTCAACTGGCCTACCTAGTTAAATAAAGATGAAATAAAATACAAAAATATATATATATATATATACAGATAAACAAATACAGAAAAATGTAACAGCAGACATATGAACCCAGTCTTGCACAAAGAGAAGATTCATATAGGAGACAAGTTGCAAACGGAAATACACAATGGACAAAAAAACCTTTCAGTTTCTCCTCATCGCTCAGCCACATAATACCAGGGTATATCTGGTGTGCTTTCTGGAATAAGAGCAAGCGTATATCGTGGTAGAAAGGGCAATAGAGGATAAAATGAATTTCTTTCTCTATTTCTTCAAGGTCACAATAGTTACTTAGGCTTTCCTCTTCCATTTCACCACAATACCGTCCTGTTTCAATACGCAGAGACAATATCCCTGACCTTACCTGTTTCAATACTCAGAGACAATATCCCTGATCTGACCTGTTTCACGCAGGGGCAATATCCCTGATCTTACCTGTTTCAATACACAGAGACAATATCCCTGATCTGACCTGTTTCAATACACAGAGACAATATCCCTGATCTGACCTGTTTCAATACACAGAGACAATATCCCTGATCTTACCTGTTTCAATACACAGAGACAATATCCCTGATCTGACCTGTTTCAATACGCAGAGACAATATCCCTGATCTTACCTGTTTCAATACACAGAGACAATATCCCTGATCTTACCTGTTTCAATACGCAGAGACAATATCCCTGATCTTACCTGTTTCAATACACAGAGACAATATCCCTGATCTTACCTGTTTCAATACACAGAGACAATATCCCTGATCTTACCTGTTTCAATACGCAGAGACAATATCCCTGATCTTACCTGTTTCAATACACAGAGACAATATCCCTGATCTTACCTGTTTCAATACACAGAGACAATATCCCGGATCTTACCTGTTTCAATACGCAGAGACAATATCCCTGATCTTACCTGTTTCAATACGCAGAGGCAATATCCCTGATCTTACCTGTTTCAATACACAGAGGCAATATCCCTGATCTTACCTGTTTCAATACACAGAGGCAATATCCCTGATCTTACCTGTTTCAATACACAGAGGCAATATCCCTGATCTTACATGTGCAGATAATGATCACTTGCTTCTAGGTAGGTTGTACATAATATATCTCTCACACACGATTTCACCCTTAATCAAACAAAAGGTTCTCAGTCTGGGTTTATGATTCATCTCCTCCACCCATTTTCTTTTTCATATTGAATCAAGAGTTTTTTTTTATATATGTTTCCCTTAATTAGTTTTTTTGTACATATTTTCACAGTCAGACTTTTGAAAAAGGTTAGACATTTCAGATGCCCAGGCTCCCCCCATGATAGATCCCATTGAAAAACTTTACTAGCTATTCTGGCAGTTGGCATATCCAATAGTCTACTCCAAAGACTCCCCATTCACACCTTCCATCTCACCTCAGGATCCCCAGCCCATGTCCCCAATTATTGCAGGTATAGGTGTAAACTTGTGAACACCTAGAAAGTAACGTCCTGCTCTGTTATGGACATGTTCGTTTTTAAGATGCCTCTTAGCCCCCACACTATATGGTAGGACATGGCTCGTCCATGTGTGACAGTCCCTCACCACTTCTGTCAATAAGTCTTGAATAAATATCAGTCAGCAGACAAGGTCCAGCACCCCCTCCACACACCTCCCCAAGAGGCCTCACACATGACACCCGTTTTGTTTATTAACCTTAAAGATAACGTGCCATGGTTCTCCATTGCTCTGGCCCTCTATAGCGGCCTGCTACTGAAGTTAAACACGTCACAAACGGTGGCGAGCTCTGACTGCCTTGAATCCTCGCTAAGGGAAATACAAAATAGTTCTTATATGATCTGATAAGTGTCCGAGTAAAAAATACAGAGGAGGGCCACACGTGTCATACATGGGTTACGATAGGAGACATGACTCATGTTGCCTTTACACGTCTTGGAGAACCACAAGTGACACGTTGTCGCTCAGGACCGTTTCCCCAGATCACCTGGATGTTATTGACGATTACATGAGATCCACTGAATGATTCTTTGTTTTTACTTCACCAATGGGCCTTGCAGCCCTCTATGCACCGTAGGCTAGAGCCGTTCTTCTATGGCTGCACAAATCAGACCTACGTTGGCTACTGGTGCTAGAAAGGCACATCCCGATAAGGTTGGAGGTACACCCTGATAAGGTAAGACAACACGGTCCACTCCAGACATCCAATCAATGTTCCAACAACAACACCCATGTCTATGTGGATAGACATGCAGAGAAAGAGGACATTTTAGTATCTGATACGCTTGTTTAAACAAAAACAGACTCTTATTTTACCAAGAGCAGAGGAAAATCCAGAAAGCCCCTCCCTGTCCCTCGTCGGCATGTAAGCTTCACACCTCTCCAAGTCTTCCATCGGTTTTAATTAACCTTCACGGCTAGCTATATTTTAAGAGAAGGAGAAAGAGAGAGGGAATGAGAACGAGAGAGAAAGAGAGACGACCGGGTTCTCTTTGGGGCTGTCATCTGATGCAGGGTTTTAATTTTCCTGCTCATTTGATGTCAAGGCAGGAACGTCCTGGGAAAAGGGACGGAGTGCTGAGCTTAATTAAAGGAGAAGTGGCGGTCCGATCTGCAGTGCTATCAGAAACCACAAGCTTCACGTTGTTCAACTCCAATGATCCATAGAGAATGGGAAAAGTCGCCTTTGACGAGTAGCTGGACGTGTTCCCACTTCACAGAATTGGGAGGATGTGTGATAGAATTTCCTTTTGTAGACTAAGTATTTAGGAAATGGGAGAATAGGAAAATGGCCCTGATGAGTTATAAATACTCTTGGAAAGAGCATTCGTTACAAACATTCTAACGTTATCAGCGGAGCCACATCAGTTTCGGAGGCAGTGTTACGTTTGCTAGCAAACAGCGGTGTGGTTGCAAAGTAACTGTAAATAACTGAAATGTTTCACCCTGCAGTTATCCAAGATGGTTAGAGAGCTAGCTCAAGTTATTTAGAGTTAGTTTGAAACCTCTCCTACATCAGCGAGCTAGGCCGATACCAAACCCTGTTGAGTCCCAAAAAAATATAGTGTCGTTTGTTGTGTTTCCATTTAACAGATGAATATTGAAACATTTTTTTTAGATGCATATTCAGATGGAATGTTGTCTCTGTTTGTCTTTGGTATATGGAATTGTCTTTTTACAAAATAGACTGTAAGCCTACGGGGTTTACCGTGTCTGATTTAGTGTATTCCTTGTATTCACAGGTCCTTTTGACTCGCTGCTCTGTACCTGCCAGTTAGTCTATGGAATTTTGTCTGCCAGATTATAAAAACCTATTTGTACATATTAGGTAGCTACTTCTGGCATTTCACCAATGTTTTTAACCCCCTAAGAGTTGTTTGATGTAATGTTGAAATGTTTCTACATCTGCATTGCTTGCTGTTTGGGTTTTTGGTCTGGATTCCTGTATAGCACTTTGTGACATCTGCTAATGTAAAACGGGCTTTATAAATCCATTTGATTGATAATAAAACTAATCCCCTTCAAAATATGTCAGTTTAAGCTGGGGATATCTTTTTCCTGCATTGGACACGTTGCAAACCACCGCATCCGCCGATGTCGCAACTTTCGCATCTGCGGTGAAAGTTGGCTGAGCCAGGTGTTGGCCAGACCATGAGACGTCCCGAAAATCTCATGAAAACGTCTGTAGGGTCCGAACAGTTTGGCCAACGAACTATTGACCCGTTTTTTATTTTGAATAAATGTGCAAAAATGTCTCATAACCTGTTTTTGCTTTGTCATTATGGGGTATTGTGTGTAGATTTATGATGGGGGAAAAACAATTGAATCCACTTTAGAATAAGGCTGTAATTTAACAAAATGTGGGAAAAGTGAATGGGTCTGAATACACACACACACACACACACACAATAAGACTCTCAGGAATTAATGATATATGGCAAAATGGATGTGATGCCAATTAGGTTTCACATACCAGGTTCACTGGATACATAAACCAACTGACTGGATTATAATATTGCATTTACCCCTGTTAACTCACCTATGAATGTCATTCCTACGAACTTTTTGTTCAACTAAATACAACATTAGGGAATATGGTGCACCTAATCAAATCTAATCAAAGTTCATTTGTCACGTGCGCCGAATACAACAGGTGTAGACCTTAATGCTTACTTACAGGCTCTAACCAATCGTGCAAAAAAAGGTATTAGGTGAACAATAGGTAAGTAAAGAAATAAAAACAACAGTAAAAAGACAGTGAAAAATAACAGTAGCGAGGCTATATACAGTAGTGAGGCTATATACAGTAGCGAGGCAATAAAAGTAGCGAGGCTACATACAGACACCGGTTAGTCAGGCTGATTGAAATGGTATGTACATGTAGATTTAGTTAAAGTGACTATGCATATATGATAAACAGAGAGTAGCAGTAGCGTAAAAGAGGGGTTGGTGGGTGGCGGGACACAATGCAGATAGCCCGGTTAGACAATGTATGGGAGCACTGGTTGGTCGGGCCAATTGACGTACTATGTACATGAATGTGTAGTTAAAGTGACTATGCATGTATGATAAACAAAGAGTAGCAACAGCGTAAAAGAGGGGTTGGGGGGGCACACAATGCAAATAGTCTGGGTAGCCATTTGATTACCTGTTCAGGAGTCTTATGGCTTGGGGCAAAAACTGTTGAGAAGCCTTTTTGTCCTAGACTTGGCACTCCGGTACCACTTCCCATGTGGTAGTAGAGAGAACAGTCTATGACTGGGGTGGCTGGGGTCTTTGACAATTTTTAGGGCCTTCCTCTGACACCGCCTGGTGTATAGGTCCTGGATGGCAGGCAGCTTAGCCCCAGTGATGTACTGGGCCATATGCACTACCCTCTGTAGTGCCTTGCGGTCGGAGGCCGAGCAATTGCCGTACCAGGCAGTGATGCAACCAGTGAGGATGCTCTCGATGTTGCAGCTGTAGAACCTTTTGAGGATCTCAGGACCCATGCCAAATCTTTTTAGTTTCCTGAGGGGGAATAGGCTTTGTCGTGCCCCCTTCACGACTGTCTTGGTGTGTTTGGACCATTCTAGCTTGTTGTTGATGTGGACACTAAGGAAACTGAACCTCTCAACCTGCTCCACTACAGCCCTGTCGATGAGAATGGGGACGTGCTCGGTCCTCCTTTTCCTGTAGTCCACAATCATCTCCTTAGTCTTGGTTACGTTGAGGGAGAGGTTGTTATTCTGGCACCAGGTCTCTGACCTCCTCCCTATAGGCTGTCTCGTCATTGTCGGTGATCAGGCCTACCACTGTTGTGTCGTCTGCAAACTTAATGATGGTGTTGGAGTTGTGCCTGGCCATGCAGTCGTGGGTGAACAGGGAGTACAGGAGGGGACTGAGCATGCACCCCTGGGGAGGATCAGCGTGGCAGATGTGTTGCTACCTACCCTCACCACCTGGGGGCAGCCGGTCAGGAAGTCCAGGATCCAGTTGCAGAAGGAGGTGTTTAGTCGCAGGATCCTTACCTTGGCGATGAGCTTTGAGGGTACTATGGTGTTGAAAGCTGAGCTGTAGTCAATGAATAGCATTCTCACATAAGTGTTCCTTTTGTCCAGGTGGGAAAGGGCATTGTGGAGTGCAATAGAGATTGCATCATTTGTTGATCTGTTTGGGAGGTATGCAAATTGGAGTGGGTCTAGGGTTTCTGGGGTTATGGTGTTGATGTGAGCCATTACCAGCCTTTCAAAGCACTTCATGGCTACAGACGTGAGTGCTACGGGTCTGTAGTCATTTAGGCAGGTTGCCTTTGTGTTCTTGTGTTCAAAACAGTCCTGTAGTAGCATCTGCTTCATCTGACCACTTATTTAGAGACTGAGTCACTGGTGCTTTCTGCTTTAATTTTCACTTGTAAGGAGGAATCGGGAGGAAAGAGTTGTGGTCGGATTTACCGAATGGTGGGCGAGGGAGAGCTGTGTACGTGTCTCAGTGTGTGGAGTACAGGTGATCTAGAATTTTTTTCCCTCTGGTTGCACATTTAACATATCAACCATAAAAGCAAACAAGATCAGAAAATAATTCAGAAAAATACATCAAAGTAGATTATACTTTATTACCTCTACCTCCTAAATGAATCTGTAATTAAAAAGTAAACAAGTTGAGAGACAAAATTATGCTCTGTGTTTTCGTATTTTTTTTTAATGAGCACAGTAGTATTCTCTTTTATGTTGGTAACTTTTCAAAGCATCCGAGTTTCAAACAAATTGCAGGAGTTATTGAAGTAATTTGATTTCTCTCCAATTGGATGAGCCCCACCAAGGTGCTTGAGCTCCCTGGTAAATTCTCATTTCTGGAGCTCTTGCACTTGCTGTGAGAGCTCTCCCTCAGTGGGGGCAATGAAGCACAACCAGAGAAGTCTCAGAGGATACAGTGTGTCTCTTTGACTAGAAGTCAGTACGCATTAGATAGTGTATCAGGTATAAATGTAACCACCCATCTTACAACTACCCCAGGGGGAGTTCTAAAGAAGTAAGATGGGCTTTTGGTTATGGAAGGTGATGTGAGGCTTACAATGTTTTGTAAGATGTATATGTCTGTTTGATGAATATATTATGGTAGGCCTACCACTATTTCGATGTCATAGAATCATCATTATTTCAGATAATTGACATGTATCATTGTGTCCCACCTGAAATATCTGTGTTCCCATTTGGGTTGTAAATATATGACCAGCTGGGTGTTTGAACCCAGAACTCTGTGTTCCCATTTGGGTTGTAAATATATGACCAGCTCGATGTTTGAACCCAGATCTCTGGGTTCCCCTTGGGTTTTAAATATATGACCAGCTGGATGTTTGAAACCAGATCTCTCTCTTCCTCTTTGGGTTGTAAAATATATCTCCAGCTGGATGTTTGAACCTAGGTCTCTGTGTTAGACTGTGTTATCCCACAAGGCTAAAGCCCAAATAGGCATTAGGTCTGGGTGCTTACGCATGTTTTTAGGTCTTAGTCAAAGTCACTCACCACACCATTGCAAGTATTTCACAGGACCTTTGTGAGAGCCACTGAGTTTGTCTACATCCCAAATGTCTGCCTTTCTTTACCAACCTTTGAGGAGCTCAGCTCTCCCTCCTTTACACCCTGTCATATTGTACAAGGGAGTCGATACAATCAATGCCATATTAAGACCAAACAGAGTGCCCTTGTGCAGACGAACAACACCATTCATATTACTAGCCTCTCGCTATCTCTTCAACTCTCATTAAAGTTAACAGGTAGAAAATTTACTGTTAATAGATTATTTATGGAACCTTGTAAAGGGCAATTCCAGCTGGTGTTAGTGTTTACAGGTGGTAATACAGGAAATCCCTTGTGGAGTCCTGTCACGCCCTGACCATAAAGAGCTTTATATTCTCTATGTTGGTTAGGTCGGGGTGTGACTAGGGTGGGTCATCTAGGTGATTTATATTTCTATGTTGGCCTGGTATGGTTCCCAATCAGAGGCAGCTGTTTATCGTTGTCTCTGATTTGGGATCATATTTAGGCAGCCATTTCCCTTTTGTGTTTTGTGGGATCTTGACTATGTATAGTTGCCTGTTAGCCCCATTGTTAGGTTCACGTTTCGTTTGAGATTTTTTGTTTTGTTTTGCTGTGAGTATCACATAGTAATAAAAAGATGTGGAACCCAGATCACGCTGCGCTTTGGTCCAGTTATTATAACGATCGTGACAAGTCCACAGTCTACTACAGGGATGGCAACTGGCGGCAATTTTGAATATTTGTTGTGCATCAGCAGTTTTTCCCTTGTTATTTTAGTTACTGGCAGTCAATCAATTAGCCCATGTCAGCTAAATATTTTTAGATTGGTAAGTTAGTCTAGCCAGTTATCTAAAATTGTAGTAATCATGGTCGAATTAAGGACCAGGGGGCCCCATTGATTTTGTTACTCACTCAGATATCATATTAAAAACCTTTTTAAACATTTCTCTCCAACCATTTCTCTCTAACCTGCAAAATGTGTATAATTGCAGGAAATTATCTGTAAAACTACACATTTTTATCTCCCCCTCACAACCAAATTAGTAGAATTGCATGAAATGAAATGAATTGTAAAATTGCTAAATCTTCTCTCCGCTAATGCCAAAATGTGTAGAATTGCAGCAAACTTGCTTTAAAACTATAAAATGTTTTCTAAGCCTCATGGCAAAATGTGTAGAACTGCAGGAAATCAACTCTAAAACTTCTAGCAAAATTACGAGAACCAATAAATACAGTTACTTAAATGACATTTTATGTTTCAAATGATTTTTCCCAAAAACATTTCTACATTTGTCCCATACAACAATCTATCAACCACCGTTCCCATGCCTCGTGGGGATGAGGCGACATCACAGTAATTACCCCTTCATCTTCCCTTCTCTCTCCATCCCTTCCCCCCTTTCCCTTCCTCCCTCACTCCATGAACACCGTTTTGTACCCTCTGTTTCCATGTCTGTATTTCATAATTCATTATCATTTACCAGACTGCCTGGGGTAGTAGCTTATAGGGTGATGCTGCAGGGCAGAGAGTAAGGGGCAAATAGGGGGTAGGGGGAAGGAGAGAAAGTTGTAGAAAGAGAAAGGGAGGGACAGCGTATTGTTTCTTAGTGCACTTATTACATTCCCTTTCGCTGTCTAATTTTGTTGTTCTTCGGATAGATGATGTTTGACATGTCCTATAATTGCAAATGACATTCAGAAAAAAAATCCTTTTGAATTTTAATGAGCTTTGGAGGGAGAGAGAGAAAAAAAATGAGAGAGAGAATGGGGGAAAAAAATGAGTTGCACTGAATGAATAGAGATGGATGAACAAGATGGGACACACGCCAAAAGGCAAAGACATATTGTCTGTCTGCTCAAAGTGTGGTCTTCACATTGTATCTACGCCTGTGGATGACTACTTGGCGGAAATGTATTGTGTGTTCTTAGTTATTTTGTTCTGTCCATGATTATTTAGTTCTGTCTGTGATTATTTAGTTCTGTCTGTGATTATTTAGTTCTGTCCATGATTATTTAGTTCTGTCCATGATTATTTAGTTCTGTCTGTGATTATTTAGTTCTGTCCATGATTATTTAGTTCTGTCCATGATTATTTAGTTCTGTCTGTGATTATTTAGTTCTGTCCATGATTATTTAGTTCTGTCCATGATTATTTAGTTCTGTCCATGATTATTTAGTTCTGTCTGTGATTATTTTGCTCTGTCCATGATTATTTAGTTCTGTCCATGATTATTTAGTTCTGTCTGTGATTATTTAGTTCTGTCCATGATTATTTAGTTCTGTCTGTGATTATTTTGTTCTGTACATGATTATTTAGTTCTGTCTGTGATTATTTTGTTCTGTCCATGATTATTTAGTTCTGTCTGTGATTATTTAGTTCTGTACATGATTATTTAGTTCTGTCTGTGATTATTTTGTTCTGTCCATGATTATTTAGTTCTGTCCGTGATTATTTAGTTCTGTACATGATTATTTAGTTCTGTCTGTGATTATTTAGTTCTGTCTGTGATTATTTAGTTCTGTCTGTGATTATTTAGTTCTGTACATGATTCTGTACATTCGGGAATGACTGTGTACTACACGTTCCCATTATAAACCCATGAAATGTATTGCTCCTTTCCCTTAATATTTTCTTTATACTGTGTCATCGAGTTCTGGTGTTCCACTTTTTTTTACTTGCTCAGACTGTGTGGAGTGTTTCAGCTGCCAAAGAGAAGCACTGTGATGACGTTCTGACTGAGGCGCCCATGATCTTAATTCTGAAAGAAGGACGGTTTTGTCCATCTCCTTCACCACAAATACTTGGTAAAAAGAATACTTTTCCATGAGTCACACAGAGAGATGAGAGAGCATTTCTCATAATCAACACCCTCCTTTTCAAAGTCCATTGTGGCTCTGCACATTTCACACATGGAAAGTATGTGAGCACTTGTAAACAAAATTCGACTTTTTTTTTTAAGGGATATTGCGCAATGTAAAATTCTAACTGTTTTTTTAATGAATTATGAAATGTCACTTGATTGAGGGCTTCTTGCAGTAAAAAAACAAAAAACAAAGTACAACATGTCTTGAAATGAATGTGATAGGTCAGACATCTGTGAAAATCAGGGGTCTTCCTTTACAGAAAAAACACATGAATTTCATGTGAACACGTGAAGTGTTCCAAAAAACACGTTTCATGTGAACACGTGATCTTATGTGAAGTTAATGTGACAACATGTGAAGCAACATGTGATAACATGAAACTACACAAGTGTTCCAAAAACATGTTTTCACATTATATCATGTGTTTTTTTTAAACAAGGGTTTCATCATTGATAGACAGTAAAGACCTTGTGGACATCTGCTTATCTCGAGGTGCAGGTAGCCTAGTGGTTGAGAGCGTTGGGTCGAATTCCCGAGCCGATTAGGTGAAAAATCATTCGATGTGCACTTGAGCAAGGTACTAAATCCTATATCCTCCTGTAAGTTGTTCTGGATAAGAGCATCTGCTAAAATATTACAATTATATTTTATGACATTGCTCTGAATTTCCCTCCCTTATACCAACCCTTTTTAATCATTTTTTGATGAGGGACAACAATCTTGATAAATGTGAATTTCCATTTAAGTATTTTTCAACCCTAGTTTCAGTAAATTTAGCTCAAGATCAGATCATCAGACACCCGTCTATAAACACGGAAGCAATGGACACGAAGCACAATAATGGAGATAAATGTGAATTTCCATTTGGGTTTTTAGCCCCTCTAGTTTCAGTGAACGTAGCTCAAGATCAGACACCCCTCTAATAGTGTGGCTCTGAGCACAGCTGTAGAAACCAACCATTTGAAGTGAAGAAAAGGGGGCGTTGGAAGGTCACAAGCAAACTGCAGAGTGGAGCATAAAAAGGTGTTGTTTGAGAAAGTGTCTGAATTAGGGGGAGAGAAAGATGAAACAGTATGAAGTGTGTGTGTGTGCACTCGTGTGTGCACTCAAGTGTGTGTGTGTGTGTGTGTGTACGCGTGTGTGTGTGCGTGCATTTGTGTGTGAGAAATGCCTGACCAATACAATTGTCTGGAAAGACACAAATGTAAGGCTTAAAGTATGAACTGGTGAAAGAGAAAGATGCCTACACAGTTGAGAGGAAACATTTGCATATGGTTGAGAGGCTCTGAGACAAGTTACACATATTAAGATAGAGAAAATGGAGAGAAAAAAACAGTATTAGAATGTGTATAAACGAATGTCTCATATCATTATCATTAGATGATGATGATGGTGTATTTCCCCCCAAGGTCATTGCTTGGGCACTATATCCCTCCCCCACTCTTCGCAGTGGTGTAAAGTACTTAAGTAAAAGTAAAGTACTACTTAAGGTGTTTATTTGGGTATCTGTACTTCACTTTAATATTTGTATTGTGACAACTTTTACTTTACTACATTCCTAAAGAAAATAATTGACTTTTTACTCCATACATTTTCCCTGACACCCATTTTTTCATGCTTAGCAGTACAGAAAATGGTCCAATTTACGCATCTATCTAGATACCATCCCTGGTCATCCCTACTATCTCTGATCTGGCGGACACATTGAATACAAATGCTTCATTTGTAAATGGTGTTGGAGTGTTCCCCTGGCTATCTGTAAATTGAAAAAAACAACAATTGTGCCATCTGGTTTGCTTAATATTTGAAATTCTTCATACTTTGACTTTTCCTTTTGATACTTAAGTATATTTTAGCAATTACATTTACTTTTTATACTTACGTATGTTTAAAACCAAATACTTTTAGACTTTTACTCAAGTAACATTTTACTGGGTGACTTTCACTTTTTTAAATTAAGGTATCTTTACTTTCACTCAATTATGACAATTGGGTACTTTTTCCATCACTAAGTCTTGGCTTGTCATTGTCAACTTCCCTAGCATACACACCCAAACAAGACGTGCTCTCAATGTGTGAGGCGTATCATGCCAGTGTTTGTGGAACATGAATAATCCACGCTATGTGAATTCAGTGGTATGTTGGGTTAGCGTGGTCCCACAGATTTTTATTTTTAAAATCCAAACACCAAGACAGTGGGAGGGAGGGAGCTGGCAAAAACCTTCCACCATTTTGTAGAGTTTATGGTTAGTAGCCCAATGCTAACCAGCTGTAGAGTTATAATAGTGCACAGAGTGGTTCGCCATTGAGCGATCTCGTAATCCGAAGAGACAATTACCATAACTCAAATCAACCCCGAGTGCCTGCCAATTGATAATGAAATCTCATGATGTTTTTCTAACCTAATTCAAAGGCAAAACATGTGAATGTGGAAAAGAGGTTCCGATGATAGTTGTATGTTAATGCTAATTGCTCATTCTGATTCAATGAATAATGGTGTGTTTGTTAGCTGTAAGTATGTTCAGTGAGGTTTTGTATTCATTGAGACATCTAGTTTGGTTTGAACATTTTAACAGTTTTAGCTACTATAGGGTACATTAGCATAATTACTGTATTTCCGCTAAACCCCTACTTGTTAATCTGTGTTAAGTGGACATGAGGAAAAACTGCACACACAGCTATACTTGAGAACTGAACTGAATTGTAAACTCCTACCCCCAAAGCGTTGCTGAGATGATGATGATGAATGATAAGTCAGGTTGTTAACCCTTAGGGCCTCCCATCCTGTGTACCACTGAGTGTCCTGCATGGTGGCAGTGTCAGGTTGAATGGGCTTATGCGAACATGCAGTAATGGTGGAGTAATCAACGGTTATAAATGGGGTCGTCTGCAAACTTGATGATTGAGTTGGAGGCCTGCTTGACCAAGCAGTCATGGGTGAACAGGGAGTACAGGAGTAGGCTGAGCATGTGTGCAGAGTGATGGCAATTGCATTGTTTGTGGATCTATTGGGGCAGTAAGCAATTTGAAGTGGGTCTAGGGTGGCAGGTAAGGTAGAGGTGATATGATCCTTGACTAGTCTCTCAAAGCACTTCATGATGACAGAGGTGAGCGCTACGGAGCGATAGTCATTTAGTTTAGTTACCTTTGATTTCTTGGGTTCAGGAACAATGGTGGCCACCATGAAGCATGTGAGGACAGCGACTGGGATAGAGAGTGATTGAATATGCCCATAAACACATCAGCCAGCTGGTCTGCGCATGCTCTGAGGATGCGGCTAGGGATGCCGTCTGGGCTGGCAGCCTTGCGAGGATTAACACGTTTAGATTTTTTACTCACGTCGGCCACGGAGAAGGAGAGCCCACAGTCCTTGGTAATGGGCCGTGTTGGTTGCACTGTGTCATCCTCAAAGCGGGTGAAGAAGGTGTTTAGCTTGTCCGGAAGCAAGACGTCAGTGTCGGCGATGTGGCTGGTTTTCCTTTTGTAGTCCGTGCCACATATATCTTGTGTCTGAGCCGTTGAATTGCGACTCCACCATCTCTATACTGATGTTTTGCCTGTTTGATTGCCTTGCGGAGTGAATAACTACACTGTTTATATTCTGCCTTATTCCCAGTCACAATGTCATGGTTAAATGCTGTGGTTCGTGCTTTCAGTTTTGCGCAAATGCTGCCATCTATCCACGGTTTCTGGTTAGGGTAGGTTAAAAGTCACAGTAGGTACAACATCTCCTATACACTGCTCTCCTATGCACTTCCTGATAAACTCATTCACCGTTTCAGTGTATTTATCAAAATTATTTTTGCAAACTATCCAGAACATATCCCAGTCCACGTGATCAATACAATCCTGAAGTGTGGATTCCGATTGGTCAGACCATCGTTGAATAGTCCTTAGCAGCTTAGTCCTTAGGAGCTTAAAATGTAGTCGTGGTCAGATTTGCCTAAAGGTGTGTGGGGGAGGGCCTTGTAAGCATCCCGGAAGTTTGAATTGCAGTGGTCTAGTGTTTTACCTGCGCGAGTACAACAGTCGATATGTTGACAGAATTTCGGCAGCCTAGTCCTCAAATTGTCTTTGTTAAAATCCACAGCAACAATAAATACAGCCTCAGGATATGTGGTTTCCAGTTTGCATAAAGTCCAGTGGAATTTTTTGAATGTTGTTGTGGTATCGGCTTGAGGGGGGGGATATCAATGGCTGTGGCTATGACCGAGGAGAATTCTCTTGGGAGATAATACGGTCGTCATTTGATTGTGAGGTATTCTAGGTTGGGTGAACAAAAGGACTTGAGTTCCTGTATGTTACTACAATTACACCATGAGTAGTAAATCATGAAACACACAACTTCGCCCTTCTGCTTCCCGGAAAGATATTTATTATGGTCTGCTCGATGAACTGAGTATACCTCTGGCTGGACTGATTTCTACAGAATATCCCGAGAGAGCCATGTTTCCGTGAAACAAAGTATGTCACAGGCCCTGATGTGTTTCTGGAAAGAAATCCTTGCCCTGAGTTCATCATCTTTGTTCTCCAAAGACTGAGCATTAGAGAGTAATATACTCGGAAGTGGTGGGTGGTGTGTGCGCCTCCTAAGTCGTACTAGCAAGCCGCTCCAAGTGCCTCTCCTCCGCCGGCGATGTTTTGGGTCGGCCTCTGGAATCAGTTCAATTGCCCTGGGGAGAGCGAACAAAGGATCTGTTTTGGGGAAGTCATATTCCTGGTCGTAATGCTGGTAGTTCTGGTAAGTTACCGCCGCTCTGATATCCAATAGTTCTTCCCGGCTGTATGTAATGACACAAAACATTTCCTGAGCTAATAATATAAAAAATAATACATAAAAAAACGAAATACTGCAAAGTTTCCTAAGAGCCAGTCGCAAGGCCTCCATCTCCGTCGGTGGAGATGGCGGAGATGCCCACATATGCTGAGCACTTGCTGGCTGCTTTTCCTTCACTCTGTGGTCCAACTCATCCCAAAACATCTCAATTAAGTTGAGGTCAGGTGATTGTGGAAGCCAGGTGATCTGATGCAGCACCATCCATCTCCCTCTTGGTAAAATAGCACTTACACACCCTGAAAGTGACCTGTGGAAAAACTAATGATAGTCCCACTAAGCGCAAACCAGATGGGATGGCGTATCATTGCAGAATGCTGTGTTAGCCATGCTGATTAAGTGTGCCTTGGATTCTAAATAAATCACCAACAGTGTCAACAGCAACCCCCCCCACACACACACACCATCACACCTCCTCCTCCATGCTTCACGGTGGGAACCACACATGCGGAGATCATCCGTTCACCTATTCTGCATCTCACAAAGACACGGCGGTTGGAACCAAAAATCTCAAATTTGGGTTCATCAGACCAAAGGAGAGATTTCCACCGGTCTAATGTCCATTGCTCGTGTTTCTTGGTCCAAGCAAGTCTCTTCTTCTTATTGGTGTCCTTTAGTAATGGCTTCTTTGCAGCAATTCGACCATGAAGGCCTGATTCACGCAGTTTCCTCTAAACAGTTGATGTTAAGATGTGTCTGTTTCTTGAACTCTGTGAAGCATTTATTTTGGCTGCAATCTGAGACTGGTAACTCTAATGAACTTATCCTCTGCAGCAGAGCTTAACTCTGGGTCTTCCTTTCCTGTGGCGGTCCTCATGAGAGCCAGTTTCATCATAGTGCTTGATGCTTTTTGCGACTGCACTTGAAGAAACTTTCAAAGTTCTTGAAATGTTCCATGTCACAACATTAAGAAGGAAATCCATTCCACAAATTAACTTTTAACAAGGCACACCTGTTAATTGAAATGCCAAGAGTGTGCAAAGCTGTCATCAAGGCAAATGGTGGCTACTCTGAAGAATCTCAAATATATTTTGATTTGTTTAACACCTTTTGGGTTACTACATGATTCTATATGTGATATTTCATAGTTTTGACGTTTTCACTATTATTCTAAAATGTAGAAAATAGTTTTAAAAAATACAAATAAACCTTGAATAAGTAGGTGTCCAAACTGTATTAACGTAGCCGGTTAGGATAATTAGGTTGAGGTTAGGAAAAGGGTTAAGGTTAGCTAAAATGCAAAAAAACTAAAAAACTTGAGGTTAATTTAACAAAAGCTGGATCTCTTCTAGCCATGAACCCAATTCATAGGCCTAGATTAAATGGTTGCATTCACGACAAGGTCGTTTTTATTGATCTGTTGTCAGTGTCACAGTAGGCCTAGGCTACCACCCTATTAAAAAAAGAGTCTGCTAATGTCTCCAATCATGTAAGTGTAGTAGAATGGCATGAAATGTTTATCAAAGACCACATTTTTCCCATGCGAAAGAAAGAAACTATGAAAGTATGTGAACCTTTGGAATTACCTGGATTTATACATAAATTGGTCATAAAATGTCATGCGGATCAGACCTGCACAACAGCCAGGAGAAATTTTGGACAATTCCTCTTTACAAAACTGTTTCAGTTCAGCAATATTCTTGGGATGTCTGGTGTGAACTGGTCTGTTGAGATCTTGCCACATCGTCTCAATCGGGTTGAGGTCAGGACTCTGACTGGGCCACTCCAGAAGGTGTATTTTCTTCTGTTGAAACCATTCTGTTGTTGATTTACTTCTGTGTTTTAGGTTGTTGTCCTGTTGCATCACTCAACTTCTGTTGAGCTTCATTTGGCGGACAGATAACCTTACATTCTCCTGCAAAATGTCTTGATAAACTTGGGAATTCATTTTTCTGTCAAGCAAGCTGTCCAGGCCCTGAGGCAGCAAAGCAGCCCCAAACCATGATTCACCCTCCACCATATTTTACAGTTGGGATGAGGTTTTGATGTTGGTGTGCTGTGCCTTTTTTTCTCCACACATTATGTTGTGTGTTACTTCCAAACAAATCAACTTTAGTTTAGTCTGTCCTCAGAATATTTTGCCGGTAGCGCTGTGGAACATCCAGGTGCTCTTTTGCAAACTTCAGACTTGCAGCAATGTTTTTTTTGGACAGCAGTGGCTTCTTCCGTGGTGTCCTCCCATGAACACCTTTCTTGTTAAGTGTTTTACCTATCGTGGACTCATCAACAGAAGCAACAGTGCTGAACTTTTTCCATTTATAGACAATTTGTCTTACCATGGACTGATGAACATCAAGGCTTTTAGAGATACTTTTGTAACCCTTTCCAGCTTTGTGCAAGTAAACAATTCATAATCTTAAGTCTTCTTAGGTCTTCATAATCTTAGGTCATCTCTTTAGTTCAAGACCTGGTTCAGGCAATGCTTCTTGTGAATAGCAAACTCAAATTTTGTGAGTGTTTATAGGGCAGGGCAGCTCTAACCATCTCCAGTCTTGTCTCATTGATTGGACTCCAGGTTAGCCGACTCCTGACTCCAATTAGCTTTTGGAGAGGTCATTAGCCTAGGGGTTCACATACTTTTCGAACCTAGACTGTGAATGTTTAAATGATGCATTCAATATAGAAAAATACAATAACTTGTGTGTTATTAGTTTAAGCATACCGTGTCTGTATTGTTGTGACTTAGATGAAGATCAGATCAAATTTTATGACCAATTTATGCAGAAATCCAGGTAATTGCAAAGGGTTCACATACTTTTTCTTTCCATTGTAGCCTATAGGCCTAAGCCAATTTGCGCTCACTAATAGCCTAAATTGACTATCCAATCTACTCATCACATTAGGAATAGTAGGCTTACATTAGTCTGCAAATGTGATGATAGATGTATGCAATCCTTTGATATAAAGGTGCATTTATTTATATGGTGAAAAAATTGTTTCCCAAAACTTGAAACTCAAGCTACACATGCTGATAGCTATACTACAAGCCATCTAGCTGGCTAATGTTGGCCACAAGCTATCTAGCTGAATAATGTTGGCCACAAGCTTTCTAGCTAGCTAATGTTGGCGAACTTAGTCTTGTTGTTAACACCTGGTTAGCATAACAGCCAAACTAAACTCAACATCAATTAGACTTACCAGTGATGAAATGATCAGAGCAGACCCTGAACTGAAAGCTGTCTGGGTTCAGGTCTTGACGGAGCAGACCCTGAACTGAAAGCTGTCTGGGTTCAGGTCTTGACGGAGCAGACATTGTACTGACAGCTGTCTGGGTTCAGGTCTTGACGCTCAAAAAGGTGTCTTCCCTTTTATGACAGTTCTTGAGTCTTGTCTCCTTGGGGTTTCATGATTGCAGGTAATCTGTAAAAATATTTTTCCAGTTGTCTTTCCTGCCTTGTTAGAGCAACCAAATACTGCACAGAAATATACCGTGGTGATGAATCAACTAGTTTTAGGAACTGTTATCATGCAGCTTGGGGTAGCCACTCAGCTGTTGTTGTCTAAATAACTGCGGTGGTCTTCCAACATGGCTGCCAGGAGGCATCGTACATCAACTGGCAACCCTCTTTAATGCATGCCCAATACATTGTAACATTCTAAGTGGCATGTGTGTATATTGCAACGTAGCCCTAGTTAAGCCATTTGCTACAATGACCCTTGCAATTTACCCCTTGAAGGGGGTTGCATTTGCACTATCCCCGGTAAAAATGTATGTACAAAATGGAGGAGAATATGAAAGGAAGAAAGACACATTCCCCTCAGTGATACGCCCTTCAGTGTGTCCACCCAACTGATCCTGTCTCCGCATCACACCATATGGATAGCTGGTGGGCCGTAAGAAGAAGAGGAAGAAAGGGCCTGAGCCTTCCATTCTGCCTCACCTTGAAAAGTTCCTCTGTTTGAAGTTCACCCCCTCTGTCTGGTTATCATAGAAGCTAGCCATGTGGGGCCTCATTACTCTGAGAGCAGAAATGCAAAATAGGACTAATTATCATTCTTCTTACTGCTGAAATAATGATTCTCCTTATTACATGTCGTCCCTAATTAGGATCGAGTGAGTTCCCCGGCTTCACCGGTCTTATGTGATGGTATTGTTATGGCAGCGTCACACTGTTTTGAAACGACTTTCCACTAGTGATATTCCCCGAACTGTCCTCCTGTGTGTGTGTGTGTGTGTGTGTGTGTGTGTGTGTGTATGTATGTGTGTCTCATGCTACTGTAGCTGACATGGCAACACACCAAGAAGCCCTTATGATTATGGTTGTGCCTCATGTGAAGTTTGTAATCTCATGTAAGTCTTAATGGATAATATATGCTGATGTTACCAAACCTAATTTCTCCCTTTGGGTTCAGTTCCTAACCGACTCCCCCAAACTCTTTCTGATGTCTGCTATATGCTTCTCTCATCACCTTCACACATCCCCTCTGTTCAGTAGTCATTAACTCCATTTCTCCTGGTTTCTGTATTCTTTAATGATTCTCTCTCTCTCTCTCTCTCTCTCTCTCTCCTCCCCCCTCAGTTATTTCCTTCTTTATTCAGTCCAACCTGTCTCCCTACAGTGGCTCCCATAAATGACCCATGAGTCCTGTGTCATTGTGGAGTAGGCCAGTCACATCCACAGTCAGCCACTGGAGGTTTGGTGAGGTTAACCTATAAATCCCACTCACTGCTACTCTCTCCCTCTTTAAAAAAAAAAACATCAAGGGATGAAATGAATGAGTGATGAAAAGTAAATGAAAAAGGGACCAGGAGGACGATGGATAGGGCAGATCCAGAGAGGGGGTGAATGGTATAGCCTATCACTCTAATCCTAACCGCTGTTAAAAAACAGGCCACTTTAGAGCTATGCGGCGTGTTTGGCTCTGGTTATAATCCATTGTCAATACTCCCATCCTCCCAGATTTATGGTAGTTAGCGAGAGAGCATAGTGTAAATGTTTTGAAATGATTACTTACTGATACCAGAGGCTTATTTAAACCTTCGGTCATTAGTCCCCCGACCCATTTGTAAACTCTGACCCATTGGTAACCTTTGACCCATTTGTAGCCTTTGACCCATTTGTAGCCTCTGACCCATTTGTAACCTCTGTCCCATTTGTAACCTCTGACTGACCCTTTTAGCATAAAGTTCCCCAAACCCATATGCTTCAATGATTTATCTCCAAAACCAGGGTGGTTCTGTGCAAGATGTTTTCTGGAATTTTCTGGAGAAGTCAAGTACGATTTGGTCAGTTAAGCCTCATCCGGTCACCTGTGAAGCCTCAAAATGGTAGTGGGTGGTCACTGGTCAAGCGGTTGGCTGTGGTCTGGACAGGTATGGTGGATTATTGTGACGTACTGTAACATCCAACATGATGTTGAAAGAGTGTGCAAAAGGAAAAGAGGTTAATAGTGGGAGATAGAAAGTAATACTGCACGTTTGACCCCGAGCTAAAACAAAATATGCTGAGGTAGCTCCATCGCTTGTCCTCTTGAACTTAAATCAAATGCACTGAAATAGCGAATCCCTTGAGCGACGCATCTCTGTGTGAATACTAAGGGGACTACTTCGGTTCGAAGAGTTTACTTCTCTCCTGCCCTTTCTCACATGGAAATGCGTCACACACGAGTGTGTTTGAGTTCGTGGGGGTGTTGCATGTCTCTCCATTCTTAACGGTCATAGATCGGGAATGCCTTCAAATCCCCTCGTTTTCACTCTGTTGAGGTTTGGAGGGCAGGAAAACAGACACGCACACAGTCTCATACACACAGTCACACCGTTTCACACAGCCACACAAACAGATTCAGTATACAAATCTCCCTTAATTATTTTAGACATGTCCAGGCGTTGGTTATATTTTGCTTCCCCTCCTGTACTGTCAGGGTGTCACGATTGTTTGTAAAAACGGACCAAGGCGCAGCGAATGTTGAATTCCACATCATTTATTAATAGTGGAAACTTAACAAAAACAAACAATAAACAAACACCGAGACTACAGAGTTGCTACATACACTTACTCAAAATACAAAATCCCACAAACACAGGTGGGAACAAACACTACTTAAATATGATCCCCAATTAGAGACAACGATTACCAGCAGCCTCTAAATTGGGAATTATACAAATCACCAAAATAGAAACATGAAAACTAGAACACCCACATAGAAATAATAAACTAGACTAACCCCCCAGTCACGCCCTGACCTACTCCACTGTAGAAAACAAGACCTCTCTATGGTCAGGACGTGACACAGGGGCAGCGGTGGATTGAAGGGATAGGTCAACACTAAGAGACGGTGACAACACCCCTGGCCTCATTAACAACACCCCGCCCTAACCCCATCCCTGACCACCCCCCACGCTGTTGCCACCCCTCCGTAGACCTTAGTTAATCACAAGTAGAAACCATGTGTTTGATGTATTTGATACCATTCCACTTACTCCGTTCCAGACATTACCACAAGCTCCTCCTCCCCAATTAAGGTGCCACCAACCTCCTGTGCTAATCACATAGGCTCCAATCCTAACTGGAGATCTGTTTGAGTAACTTGAGTTTTCGCACAGATCTTCCATTGACATCAATGCGTGATTTATGCTAAAAATCCGAGTTAAGCGCATGCATCTATAGCCTTTAGCCCATATGATATTGGCAGTGGGAGGGACATGCCCTCTTATGAGAAACACTGAGACCCAGCTAAGAATCTTACAATACAAGTCTTGCATGGTGACCCTCTTTCAGAGAGCTTTGAGCTGTACTGTGTTTCATAATGTTGTTATAAAACCCCATCAACCTCCTCCACACCAACTGCAGATGGCAAACCCCAATTATCGTCACCTTAAATGTCATCGGGAAACCTTTCCTTTTGGTTGAGTGTTTGTTCCATTTGAAGCATGCTCTGGGTTCAAGGTGACCCCCCCACCCAGTACAAGTGCAGTGATTATGAGAAAGTCAGTAAATAGAGAAACTGATCTGGAATCTGATTGGAATTACAATAAAGAAGCAATAAAGGGGCCTTATTCGCATATGAACAGGGAGAACCTGGGGGGAAATGTGGGTTGGTTATTGCATATGAGCATCTGTGAGATATTAAAACAAAATAGGATTTGGGGGGGCGTGTGTGTGTGCGTGCATGTGCTTGTGAGTGCGAGAGCGAGACAGAGAGAGAAATAGCTGGGCTCTGTATATGTATGTGAAAGGGAGAGTGTGCATTAGAATACATATTGCCGTTGTCAACGATTAGGTGAATGGATAAGGCGGAGTCAGGCGCAGGACACAGGTATGAGTAATAATCAGAGAATTTACTCAAAAGTGAAGCAATTTTCCAACAAGGAAATACACAAATATCCAGAGCACAAAATAACAAAACCACATGACAATGACAGTCACGCACAAAACAGAAAGGGAAGCCAGAGGGTTCAATAAGTAACATTTGATTATGGAATGGCAACCAGGTGTGTATAATGAAGACAAAACTAAACGAAAATGAAACATGGATCGGTGGTGACTAGAAAGCCGGTGTCGTCGACCGCCGAACGCCGCGCAAACAAGGAGAGGGACCAACTTCGGCGGAAGTCATGACAGTACCCACCCCCTTGACGCGCAGCTCCAGCCGCGCGCCGACACCGGCCTCGGGGACGGCCCGGAGGACGAGACGCAGGGCGATCCGGATGGAGACGGTGAAATTCCTGCAGTAAGGACGGATCCGGGATGTCCTCCACCGGCACTCAGCATCTCTCCTCCGGACCGTACCCCTCCCACTCCACGAAGCACTGAAGGCCTTTCGCCTGACGCCTTGAGTCCATGATGGCTCGCACAGTATATGCCGGGGCCCCCTCGATGTCCAGAGGGGGCGGAGGAACCTCCCGCACCTCAGACTGCTGGAGTGGACCAGCCACCACCGGCCTGAGGAGAGACACATGGAACGAGGGGTTAATGCGGTAATCAGGGGGGAGTTGTAACCAATAACAAACCTCGTTCAGTCTCCTCAGGACTTTAAATGGCCACACAAACCCCGAGAGCCAGACCCGGTCCCCGGTGCATACACCGGGGCCTCACTGCGGTGGAGGTCGGCACTCGCCTTCTGCCACCTGATGGCCCGTTGTAGACGCACATGGGCAGCGTCCCATGTCTCCTCCGAGTGCCAAAACCATTCATCCACCGCAGGAGCCTCGATCTGGCTCTGATGCCACGGTGCCAGGACCGGCTGATAACCTAGCACACACTGAAAAGGTGAGTGGCGGAGGGAGATTTGGGCCATCTCCGCCCAGGGGATGAAAACCGCCCACTCCCCCAACCGTTCCTGACAATAGGATCGCAGAAACCTACCCACATCCTGGTTGAATCTCCACCTGCCCGTTACTCTTGGGGTGAAAACCTGAGGTGAGGCTGACCGAGACCCCCAGGCGTTCCAGGCCATAAACGCCCTCC
The DNA here is from genome assembly GCF_018296145.1 of Oncorhynchus tshawytscha. Lineage (NCBI taxonomy): Eukaryota > Metazoa > Chordata > Actinopteri > Salmoniformes > Salmonidae > Oncorhynchus > Oncorhynchus tshawytscha. The sequence goes on from NC_056441.1 coordinate 33,976,830, forward strand.
AGGCTTTAGACGTAAATTGGGGACCCCGATCAGAAACTATATCCTCAGGCACCCAGTAGTGCCGGAATACGTGGGTGAACAGGGCCTCCTCAGTCATAGGGAGACCGGGCAAAGGAAGGAGATGGCAGGACTTAGAAAACCAATCCACAACATCCAGGATCGTAGTGTTGCCCCGTGACGTCACGAAATCCACCGATAGGTGTGACCATGGTCGTAGTGGAACGGGAAGGGGTTGTAATTTCCCTCTGGACAGGTGTCTAGGTGCCGTGCACTGTGCGCACACCGAACAGGAGGAAACATAAACCCTCACGTCCTTAGCTAACGTGGGCCACCAGTGCTTCCCAGCAAGACAGCGCACTGTCCGACCGATGCCAGAATGACCAGAGGAGGGTGACATGTGGGCCCAACAGATCAACCGATCGCGGACATCAAACGGAACGTACAGACGCCCAACTGGACACTGTGTGGGAGTGGACTCCGCACGTAACACCCGCTCTATGTCCGCATCAACCTCCCATACCACCGGTGCCACCAGGCAAGAAGCTGGAATTATGGGAGTGGGATCCGCGGACCTCTCCTCTGTGTCATACATCTGGGACAGTGCGTCTGCTTTAACGTTCTGAGAACCTGATCTGTAGGATAGGGTGAAAACAAAGCGGATGAAAAACATGGCCCACCTCGCCTGGCGATGGTTCAGTCTCCTCGCTGCCCGAATGTACTCCGGATTGCGGTGGTCAGACCAAATGAGGAAGGGGTGTCTAGCCCCCTCAAGCCAATGTCGCCACGCCTTCAGAGCCCCGACAACAGCCAACAGCTCCCGGTCCCCCACATCATAGTTTTGCTCCGCCGGGCTGAGCTTCTTCGAAAAGAAAGCGCAGGGGCGGAGCTTTAGTGGCATACCTGAGCGCTGAGACAGCACAGCCCCCATCCCAGCCTCGGATGCGTCCACCTCAACTATGAACGCTAAGGAGGGATCAGGATGAGCCAGCACGGGAGATGAGGTAAACAGAGCCTTCAGGTGACTAAAAGCCCTGTCCACCCCAGCTGACCACTGCAGCCTCACCGATAGTCAATACACGGGCGTAAACCTCCATCCTTCTTCACAAAAAAAGAAACTCGAGGAGACAGGTGAAGTGGAAGGCCGAATGTATGTCTGTCCCAGAGATTTGGTGACATATGTTTCCACAGCCGCCGTCTCCTCCTGTGACAGAGGATATACGTGACTCCTGGGAAGTGCAGCATCTACCAGGAGATTTATCGCACAATCCCCCCGTCAATAGGGTGGTAATTGAGTCGCCTTCTTTTTGCAGAAGGCGAGTGCCTGATCGGCATAATCGGGGGGAATGTGCATGGTGGAGACCTTGTTTGGACTCTCCACCATATTGGCACCTAAGGAAACACCTACACACCTCCCTGAGCACTGACGGGACCATCCCTTGAGAGCCCTCTGTTGCCACAAAATAGTGGGGTCATGAGTGGCCAAACAGGGATGGCCCAACACAACAGGAAACGCAGGAGAGTCGATCAGGAAGAGACTAATTCTCTCCTCATGACCCTCCTGCGTTATCATACAGAGTGGAGCTGTGACCTCCCTAATTAGCCCCGACCCCAAAGGACGACTATCTAAGGCATGTACAGGGAAGAGAACATCAACAGGAACAATAGGGATCCCTAATCTAAGTGCAAAGGAATAAAGTTCCCAGCTGTGCCTGAATCTACTAGTGCCTTATGCTGGGAACGCGGGGAAAACTCAGGAAATTCTATATATAACCACATGTGTGCAACAGGGAGCTCTGGGTGAGTTGTGTGCCTACTCACCTGGTATCCAGGTGAGTAGGCACACTGACAGACCCCGATTCGGACGGAACTGACGGACCCCGATTCGGACGTCCGCGGGAGGCCAACAGGTTATCCAGCCGGATGGATAGGTCCACCAGCTGGTCAAGGCTCCCTACGAACGTCCTTGTGTAAACTACACATGTAGTGGTTGATCAGGGCCCGCTCATTCCATCCCGCGCCAGCGGCCAGAGTTCTAAAGTCCAGCGCAAACTCTTGAGCACTCCTCATCCCCTATCTTAGATGGTACAAGCGTTCCCCCGCCGCTCTCCCTTCAGGTGGATGATCGAAAACCGCCTGGAAGCGTCAGGTGAAATCCTCCTAATTGTCCAACGTCGGGCCTTCCCTTCCCCAGATGGTGTTGGCCCATTCCAGTGCTTTACCAGTCAGACAAGAGATGAGGATGCTCACTCTCTCGCATCCCGAAGGGGATGGCTGAACAGCTGCCAGGTAGAGCTCCAGCTGGAGTAGGAACCCCTGGCACCCGGGAGACGTTCCGTCATACTCTCCCGGGAGAGAGAGCCGAATCCCACAGGATTCTGATGAAGGAAGTGTGGACATCTGGTTCGGTTGTTGTGGGAGCTGGAGAGGTGCTGATGGGTTGACCGGAAAACCCCCTCTCTCCCATCGGTCCATGGTTTGCTGCTGAACACGCTCCTCCAATGGGAGAGGAGGGCTGGCTGCACCTGCTGACCTCATTCTATGGTGCGTGATTCTGTCAGCGATTAGGTGAATGGATAAGGCGGAGTCAGGCGCAGGGCACAGGTATGAGTAATAATCAGAGAATTTACTCAAAATTGAAGCAATTTTCCAAGAAGGAAATACACAAATGTCCAGAGCACAAAATAACAAACCCACATGACAACGACAATCACGCACAAAACAGAAAGGGAAGCCAGAGAGGGTTAAATAAGGAACATTGATTATGGAATGGAAACCAGGTGTGTATAATGAAGACGAAACAAAACGAAAATGAAACATGGATCGGTGGTGACTAGAAAGCCGGAGACGTCGACCGCCGAACGCCGCCCGAACAAGGAGAGGAACCAACTTTGGCGGAAGTCGTAACAGCCGTATACATGCAAGAAGAAGGAAGTGTGTGTCATTGTGCATGTGAGTAATGGCATTCCATGTCTGTGAGAGAGAAATGGTGTGCATGTAAGCAAGTATTGTTTTGGTTGGATATAGGGACCCCATGTTTGTAACTACATGCAGGTCTCAAAGCATTAGATGGAGAGTCAACTGATCCACATCCAAGGGTTCTCGCACACTGTGAATGTTGAAAAAGGAATATGGATCGAGGGAGAAGCCATACCACAGAGGTCCACCAAGACACTTTTTTGTAACAGTTCCATGCATTTTGAAGTGATATGTTAAGTTTTTCACAGTTGGGATGTGGCAAATGGCATGGCTTGAAAGACAGCTTTAGTTCAGCTCAGACCTTTATGGTTCCATTTCTGGGCTACAACACTCCTGATGATATAGAGTACCAGTCAAATACCTACTCATTCAAGGTACTTTTATTTATTTTTGTTACTATTTTCCGCATTGTAGAATAATAGTGAAGACATCAAAATAACACATATGGAATCATGTAGTAACCAAAAAAGTGTTAAACAAATTCAAATATATTTTATATTTAAGATTCTTCAAAGTAGCCACCCTTTGCCTTGATGACAGCTTTGCAAACACTTGGCATTCTCTCAACTAGCTTCATGAGGTAGTCACCTGGAATGCATTTCAATTAACAAGCTTTCCTTGTTAAAAGTTAATTTGTGGAATTGATTTCCTTCTTATTGCGTTTGAGCTAATCAGTTGACAAGGTGGTAAACAGAAGAAATCCCTATTTGGAAAAGATCAAGTCCATATTATGGCAAGAGCAGCTCAAATAAACAAAGACAGTCCACCATTACTTTTTAATGTTTTGTACCCCTTTTTCGTGGTATCCAATTGTTAATAGCTACTGTCTTGTCGCTACAACTCCCGTACGGGCTCGGGAGAGACAAAGGTTGAAAGTCATGCATCCTCCAATACACACTGCACTGCTTCTTAACACAGTGTGCATCCAACCCGGAAGCCAGCCGCACCAATGTGTCGGAGGAAACACCGTGCACCTGGCACCATTGGTTAGCGTGCACTGCGCCCAGCCCGCCACAGGACTCACGATGAGACAAGGATATCCCTACCGGCCAAACCTTCCCTAACCCGGACAACGCTATGCCAATTGTGCGTCGCCCCACAGACCTCCCGGTCATGGCCGGTTAAAACAGAGCCTGGGCGTGAACCCATAGTCTCTGGTGGCACAGCTGGCGCTGCAGTACAGCGCCCTTAACCACTGCGCCACCCGTTTCTTCAAATGCAGTCCCAAGAACCATCAAGTGCTATGATGAAACTGGCTCTCATGAGGACCACCACAGGAAAGGAAGACCCAGAGTTACCTCTGCTGCAGAGGATAAGTTCATTAGAGTTAACTGCACCTCAGATTGCAGCCCAAATAAATGCTTCACAGAGTTCGAGTAACAGACACATCTCAACCTCAACTGTTCAGAGGAGACTGTGTGAATCAGGTCTTCATAGGCAAATTGCTGCAAAGAAACCTCTACTAAAGGACACCAATAATAAGAGACTTGATTGGGCCAAGAAACATGAACATTGGAAATTAGACCGGTGGAAATCTGTCCTTTAGTCTGATGAGTCCAAATTTGAGATTTTTGGTTCTAACTGCCCTGTCTTTGTGAGACGCAGAGTAGGTGAACAGATTATCTCTGCATTGGGGCGGCAGGGTAGCCTAGTGGTTAGATCGTTGGGCTAGTAACTTAAAGGTTGCAAGTTTGAATCCCCAAGCTGACAAGGTTCTGCCCCTGAACAAGGCAGTTAACCCACTGTTCCTAGGCATTGAAAATAAGAATTTGTTCTTAACTGACTTGCCTAGTTAAATAAAAGGGCAAATAAATGTGTGGTTCCCACCATGAAGCATGGAGGAGGAGGTGTGGGGGTGCTTTGCTGGTGACACTGTTGGTGATTTATTTAGAATTCAAGGCACACTTAATCAGCATGGCTACAGTACCACAGCATTCTGCAGCGATACGCCGTCCCATCTGGTTTGCGCTTAGTGGGACTATCATTTTTTTCAAACAGGACAAAGACCCAAAACACACCTCCAGGCTGTGTAAGGGCTATTTGACCAAGAAGTAGAGTGATGGAGTGCTGCATCAGATGACCTGTCCTCCACAACCTAATTGAGATGGTTTGGGATGAGTTGGACCGCAGAGTGAAGAAAAAGTAGCCAACAAGTGCTCAGCATATGTGGGAACTAGTTCAGTACTGTTTGAAAAGCATTCCTCATTCCAGGTGACTACCTCATGAAGCTGGTTGAGAGAATGCCAAGAGTGTGCAAAGCTGTCATCAAGGCAGGCTACTTTGAATAATCCCAAATATAAATTATTTTGATTTGTTTAGCACTTTTTTGGTTAGTACATGATTTCATATGTGTTATTTCATAGTTTTGATGTATTCACTATTATTCTACAATATAGGAAATAGTCCAAATAAAGAAAAACCCTTGAATGAGTAGGTGTGTCCAAACTTTTGACTGGTACTGTACATCCATTGGTTTGCATGAAGCAGGCAACTATCACCAGGGAATGTATCTGAATTGGGACTGTACTGTTTAAACTTCTTCATTGGGCATTTATCAGTGTAATATAGACATGATACCAAAATGTACCAGAAATAAATAGTTCAGCTAAAATGCAAGTTCATACGAAAAAACTGACAGCTTCCTTAGCCTTATTTAGCTCAGGACGGCTAACGACACTCAAGCACACTGACATCTCTGCTAGGGTGACGGGTGGTGGGAGTGGGGGTGGAGTGATCCTGTCCCTCTGATTCGTGGAGAAGGGACTCAAGGGGGCCGTTGGCCAGCGTGATTTAATTCACACCGTGTCACCCTCCGCCTGTGGTCTATCTGATGTTGTTATTCTGGGGAGCCCAATTCTCTTCTTCTCTCTAGTGTCTGACTGTGTCTATTTACATTTTAGCCTACAAGTGAGAAGACATGAGGACTGTATTGGGTTAAAGTGGTTCTAAAAGGGATTGAGGTCGGTTACTGAACAAAGTAATGTCCACAGTCGGTCATGCACGGAAGTCTATGCAGGCTATAGATACTGTGTGTGTGTTTCTGTGTGTTTGCTCGTGCAATCCCGTACTTGTATGTCTAAACGCATAAATGTGATGTGTGTAGATGTGCCTTCTAAAAAATACAAAAAAAGTGATGTTTATGCCCTTGACTCCTCTCCACTACCTTTTTGGGTGGGACGTGGGGCAAATCAATTTAGATTTCATTGTAATCCATCTGGGAGTTGTGTTTCGCTTCTCTTCTTCGGATTGTGTGACCCTCCCGAAAAATGAATTTGAACCTTCTCCCTGCCTTCTGTTCATGGCCTCCTCCCGCCTCCCACAGGACAAACAAAGGGACCCATGAAATATTTAATGATTGTTTTCTTATAAACATAGGGATTCGTTTGCAGCCCATGTAGGCCCTCAACGTTCTAAACACATAATTGAGAACATTAATTTCAATGTAGCAGGACCTCGAGGACAGTTGATGAGAATGGAAGTTCCTCTAGGTTCGTAGAGTTGGCTGTTATGTGCTTTAACTTGTGTTCTTCAACACTTAGTAACGTCATTCATTGGGAATAAAGTCAACTGCGTAAACCGTAAACCATTGATCTGTTCCAAACCACGTTGATCATGTAGTCATCTATTAAATCAATAAACGTACATGTATCTTGATTCATTATATTTATTGCCGGTTTCGCCCTTGTGAATTTAGACAGGAACACTGGTCGCTATCTTTAGGACAACTATAAGGAGGCAGATAATTTCCCCTTGAAAGATCCTCAGAGGGCAAGTGATGCCAGTCGGATGGCAGGGGGGCGGGGCAGATATGCTGCCAACTCTGATGCTCTTGGTCCAGAGAAGCGCTGACTGAGTGACCCACTGCTCAGGGGGAGACTCAGCGTAATTCAGTCTGTCTTCAAGTAATCACCATCTATTCCTACTTAGCATTCCCAGAAGATTCAGACAGTGAAGTTACCAAGTTGTTTGGCTCATGATGATCAAGTCCCTTTAGCTGTTTGGCAAAATGCAATGGGGATGTTATTTGTGCAGCTAGATTCTAGTGCCCAGTGTGTGGTGAACGTGAAACTCGCCTGTAACATGTTTGGCTGGAGTATATCGGTGCTGTCACCTTCCTTGAGACCTACTGTACTGTCATTCATGGAGTGGGAGAATAGTCTCTTGCTCTGTTGGCTTAGATGGTTGGCTTTGAGTAGCCTGCACTGTTGTGCAGATGGCTCTGAGTTTGAGCATCACTTGATGCAGAACAGAATGCAGTCTATGCATGTTGAGGGCATTTAATTTACTTACTGAATCAACAGAAATGATATAAGAAACATGGTCTAATGAGGCCAATGCACCACAAGGCTGTGTTAGCCTGCTGAGCTAAAGCTAAGGCATTAGCCCAGGGAGCTAACACAAGCCTTCTCATCAAGCAAGGTTACTCATCATCACATGAGCATAGTTCACCGAACCACCTCAGTTACACTAACCAGAAACCAATGTTACATGCATCATTCACTCTTGGGGTGCTCTACATATGTGGGATGTATTTGTAATGCTTATTGTAATATGAGGATGTATTTAGTATTCTTCTGCTTATGAGAATGTCCTGATTTGTTTTAGGAGTGCCCAGTGGCTCCCCCAGGTAACTCTGCAATTATAACCCTGGTAATAGCTTCCCTCATAAAATAGTGCTTTTCTAAATAGGCTTTGCAATTATGGCACTTTAATTGTTAAAATACGGGCCAATTGTAAATACAAATGTACACTACAGGGTTTCAGTTTTTCATTTTCAGAATGCATTCAGATCATCAGATATTTACTCTCTCTTTCTCTCTCTCTCCCCCTTTCCGGCTGCTGCTGATAGTTTATGGTCTGGTGGCTTTGACGAAACACAGTAATTTCTCTCATGTCACTGATATCATTATTGCCGCCTGCAAATGGCTCTCCATCCTTAATGGCACTTGTGTTGAGTTTACACTCACAAACTTGTCCATCAGTCTGAATAACTCAATGATTAAATGGACGCCGATCCTACATGCTTGGGTTAACAAAGCAATACAAACACTGCATCGGTGTCCACATAACAACATGACCTTTTTATGAATAGACAGCACCATGGCGAGAGGAAGGAAAAATAAACATCAGGCTACAGTATAATCATGTAACAGTATAATCATGTAACAGTAGCTTTGACTTTGACAACAAAAAAACAATTTCCCATGATGCAGCAATTCTCATAACAAATAGGCCCATAATTTAAAGAATGTGGCTCATGTTAATAAAAAAAAGAGGTATTTTTCTCACTCTGGATAAACCCATTGCGTCTTCACTCCTAATTACCCTGTATAAAACGGCATTTAATTTGAATGAATAACTTTTGTTGAAATTAAACGGCCGACTTTGAATGACACAATGTGGGTTCAGCAAGCGGCTATTTCTTGCTGTTTCACCAGAGGTTGTTGTGAAATGGAAAACGGCGGTTGCAGGAAAATTCACCGGGGATGTTGGGACATTGATCCCCGAGATTGAAATGTGAGTTGAGCGGTGTGCTCGAAATGCTTTGATTGCTGGCAAAGCAATGTTTGGACTATAGCTTAAAATGTAGAATAACACCACTTAATGACTTAGTTCGCAAGGTGAGTGCCTAAGTGTTTGATCAGAACCCTCCAAGTGAGACTGTGTAATGTCTCACATATATTAATGATATAGGGAGAGAACGCGTTATGGTCAAAGTAGACCGGATTTGTATTTGATCCATAGAGAAGTGAGAAAGCCATAGCAAACTCTATGCAATGCACAACTAGGCATTTTTCTTTTCCCTAATATTGTTGCTGGTTATTCCTACTTGCTTGCGACTATGCTTATCCTTATATCAAATTAAGATGATATGGTATATCATAAACTCAGCAAAAAAAGAAACGGCCCTATTTCAGGACCCTGTCTTTCAAAGATAATTATTAAAAATCCAAATAACTTCACAGATCTTCATTGTAAAGGGTTTAAACACTGTTTCCCATGCTTAAGACACTAACATCTTACAGACGGTAGGCAATTAAGGTCACAGTTATGAAAACTTAGGACACTAAAGAGGCCTTTCTACTGGCTCTGAAAAACACCAAAAGACAGATGCCCAGGGTCCCTGCTCATCTGTGTGAATGTGCCTTAGGCATGCTGCAAGCAGGCATGAGGACTGCAGATGTGGGCAGGGCAATAAATTGCCATTTCCGTACTGTGAGACGCCTAAGACAGCGCTACAGGGAGACATGATGGACAGCTGATCGTCCTCGCAGTGGCAGACCAAATGTACCAATCCTGTGCAGGTGTTGTTACATCTGAACATCACACCTGCGGGACAGGTACAGGATGGCAACAACAACTGCCCAAGTTATCGTTTATCATCGAGGAATGAGCGTTACACCGAGGCCTGTACTCTGGAGCGGGATCGATTTGGAGGTGGAGATTTCGCCATGGTCTGGGCCGGTGTGTCACAGCATCATCGGATTGAGCTTGTTGCCATTGCAGGCAATCTCAACGCTGTGCATTACAGGGAAGACATCCTCCTCCCTCATGTGGTAGCCTTCCTGCAGGCTCATCCTGACATGACCCTCCAGCATGACAATGCCACCAGCCATACTGCTCGCTCTGTGCGTGATTTCCTGCAAGACAGGAATGTCAGTGTTCTGCCATGGCCATGGAAGATTCCGGATCTCAATCCCATTGAGCATGTCTGAGACCTGTTGGATCAGAGGGTGAGGGCTAGGGCCATTCCCCCCAGAAATGTCCGGGAACTTGCAGGTGCCTTGGTGGAAGAGTGGGGTAACATCTCACAGCAATAACTGGCAAATCTGGTGCAGTACATGAGGACGAGATGCACTGCAGTTATTAATGCAGCTGGTGGCCACACCAGATACTGACTGTGAATATTTTGACCCCCCTTTGTTCAGGGACACATTATTCCATTTCTGTTAGTCGCATGTCTCTGAAACTTTTTCAGTTTATGTCTCAGTTGTTGAATCTTGTTATGTTCATACAAATATTTACACGTTAAGTTTGATGAAAATAAACGCAGTTGACAGTGAGTGGAAGTTTATGTTTTTGCTAAGTTTAGTTTATAGTACATAGTATTTATAGTACTTATCTATAATAAGATGCTTCATGTTTGCCTTAATATTTGACGTAATTCTTACCAAACGTTGCTTTTTTTGTGTGTCAACAATTAGACATTTTAATTAAGTGTTAAAAAGAAAAGTGGGGGGAAAAAAGCTCAGAGAATATTTTTATGCTTACAGTCTGGACTGGAGTCCAAAATCTGGACCATGGTTTGAACTGGGTGGGAGGTGCCACCTGCATCATCTACCGTGCTGCGCCCCCTAATTGGTCGTAAAGGTTCTTTCATGCAAACGAGGAGGGTGTGTCCTGGGCGAGACAACAGCAGCGCGTCTGGGAAGGTCTTCCGCTGCTTTAGTGTATGTAGTGAATGCAAACACAACAGCGTGCGTTCTGGGAATTACGACGTTCTAAGAGTGAAATAGTGATTATTTTCTGACTGTTCCCTCTTCGTCGATACACTTGCTGGAATTTTGGATTATTTCTCTCGGAAATATTTTGCGGGATTAATTTGTGAGAAGGTAAATTCTGTGTTGTCGCCCCTGTGCGGTGTGTGTCGCTGACAATCTGTGTCTGCTCCCTCTGTACATTTCGCTTGGTTCAAATGTTTGAACGATCGGTCCTCATGCAGAACATATGTTGTGGGTTCTGTGTTTTCTGTCTTTGCAAACCCACTGAACTGAATTTACGAACTAAAATGTTGAAAACCTTCAACCCACGGCGCTCTGGTTTGACACGTCTGACATATCAATCCAAGTGAGACTGTCACACAAGGTGTCAAATAAAAATTTGAATGAGAAAAACATTGCATTTAGTCTAGTGTCCAGTTTTTGTAGCTTGCAACCTTTGATTTTAGGCTATATGATGGCCTATTTTATTAGGTTAGTGTTTTCCAAGTTGTGTACATCTTTATTCTAGGGCACTTGATGACTTTCCAGATTGATGGTCACTCTTGTAGTTTGTGATTAATGCATGTACAATTCTTTGCCCAGCTATTCAAGTTTTATAGGGTGCGGGGTCGTAGGTATGGTTGCCCACAAAGGTGTGTCCCGTCATTGTACCCCAAGTCATCAATGAATATCGATGGGGACAACTTTAAGGATTGTCAGTGTATGACAAACATCATTTACAAAAATATCGAATGCTTCAGGGATGTAAAGTTGCCAAGCCTATGAAGTCGTCAACTTGAAGTGACATATCACCCTACATATAGGTGTGTATTGTAACCAATAATCATTAATTATATTGAGGCTTTCAAAGTTATCATATCAGTTACGAAATGCTGTGTAAATTATGTACCTGTTTCTTCAACAACAAACAAATGTCATGATCTAATCATAGAATACCATTTAGAATAATCTTCTCACTTAATTTTTGTAATAAAAATCATGTTTCAACACAGAGGGGGCGTTGTAAAAATTATATTACATGACGATCATTGAAATATTTTCTGCTAAACCCACGGTTGTCATTGCCTGTTATTTCCCCTGAAATCTCTGCCGCGGGACTCGCCTTTTGTCCTAATCCGTTTCTCTCACCGTACTGGTTTACAATCAAAACCCGGATTTAGCGATTTAAATCCAGTCTGGCCATCTGCAGTTGCCTGCGAAAACAGTCTAAATTAGCACGTTTTATGCTTTTATTCAAACAAAGCCTTTACGCAATAACAGATTGTATGACACACGTTTTGGCAGATAGGGGAATATAATCGAAGTTGCTTGCTCTCTTCAGGTGGTTAATTGCCTTGCGCATTGTCTTTTCCTCAAATCTTTTGTCCGTCTTTTGTTATCGTGCAATTATGCCAATGCTTCAAGTCCTCCCTCTTTGTATTTGGGAATAGGCATATATAGATCTTATGCAATTGTAACATGGAAAGACTTGTTACAAGCTCAACAAAGTTACGTGAAAATGAAGTAGGCAGCAGGCTGTTAACTGAATGCTCACTCGCACAGAATTCTGCAGTTGGCAACCTGAAGTGCAAGAGAAACGTTCTCTATTGACAGAGCTATCTGAAACATTTATGCACTGTTAAAATTGTATAAGATATTTAAGGCTTCAATGCACATAGGACAGGCTACTGTAATCGACCACACTGCCCCACTCTCTGGAGGAGAGAGCTATCGTGTGTCAACCCCACGTTTTTCCATCATATCTCACCTCAGTTTAGCCATCATATATCTCACCTAAGCAGGATGTTGTTGGAGCCTGCAGACTGATGTGTATGTGCGACTTATACAGTGACATTTCGGGGTCTCTATTTTTGAATGGGAACATCGCATCTGGGCCTAATAGTACAGGTACACTGTAAAAACGTGGCATAAACACAACCAGTCATGTTTTCATCTGATTGTCAAACAAATCCCTTCAACAAAAATAAGTTACCTGTGCAAGTTCGTCCACTCAAATAATTCAAGCATGCAAACAGTGCTCTCTGTGCACACGCCTTTTGATGAATGAAAAGAGGCACCGTTTTACAGAACACAGTGACATTCGGCGAGTATCACGTAGCCCGAATTAATTGACGCGTCTTGCTGACACATTGACCTTTTTTGTAAAAAGAAAAGTAAAAACCTGAAAAGGGACTGAAATACGGGACCGGGATGATGGGTGCAGCCACATGGAAATAATACAAATATAAAAACTGACTGATGTGGGGGTGTTAGTTTAATTTGGAATAAGATTTTATTTTAATATTTACCGCTGTTGCAGTAAATTGCATTATTTAGACGTTTGACTTTTCTTGCATTTAGGGGAGGGTCATATTTCATTCAAGGGGGGTTTAGACCCCCTGCCCCCCTGGTAATTCGCACTCTGTGTATGTCAATGTAAGCACACGTTCACTTTTTGCATGCATATGTATTCGCTGTGGGCGTGTGTCACGTGTTGCATGACTGACGAAGTCACTGATGCTGTGAATAGGTGACCTCGCTCTAGGAAGATCACTCCCTCCCTGCCACATCCTACCCACCATCACAGTAGACCTCAGTGTGGTGTGTGTGTGTGTGTGTGTGTGTGTGTGTGTGTGTGTGTGTGTGTGTGTGTGTGTGTGTGTGTGTGTGTGTGTGTGTGTGTGTGTGTGTGTGTCAACCAGGCAGTTGATTTGTAGATCACTGAATCCGTGTTATAAACAGCTGATCTATCTGAACTGAAGCCAGTTTTCTGGTACGCGCTCTCGGTTTTGGCGACAGCCTTAATTGGCTAACTGATCATAAGGAGTTTGGGTTCACAACCTAAAGGGCATCTTTAGCTGGCGCCACAACAAAAGCCTCGGTGTCATCGGCCCACATCTCTTTTAACTATTTTTATTTTTTTTACTAAGGAAAACGAGCATCATTGTTTTGCCTCACTTAAAATAGAACTCAAATGTGAGCGCTGTCTTTAGTCGGTGTTATGTTGATGCCCTTCCCCCTTAGTGAGAGTCGTATCTTTAGCCTGTTGGCTTCATTAATTTCAACACCTATCTATCTCGCTGGGAATTGTTCGTTTTTTTCTTCTTGAACTATGACACATCTGCTTGTGTATAATGTTTAAATCTATTCAGTGGGCTTTTGTTGACATACGTTTTCACATCGTTGGACCGGGTGGTGTATGTGGCTGGACTTGAGCACACAGATCATGCCGTATTCTGTCTAAGCTGATTTTAAAACATGGCTTCGACAAAGTTTGAAAAACATCAGTACTGCATTGAATGCGTTTGCACTTACACAAAGTCTAGGCCTAATCAGCATGGAACCCCTACAGTGTTTTGTCAATGTGGTTATAAAAGCATTAACATGCACAGTTGTATCTGCCAGCTTGAATTTCCAGCACACAACTCCCAACAGGTTTATCTCAGCTTGGATGTGAAACCACCCCTCTGTGCTGAGTGCAACAGTCTGCCCATCACCTTGGGATGTCATCGCTGTTTTCATAGTGGCACTATTGTCTGTACAGTGCAGTGTCTTTTTATTTTGGTTGGGACATCCACACTTGTGGACACTAGCTCTCTGACACACCGTCTCCCCGTCGCTCTGCTGTGACTGAGGGTGACACAGTGGGAGTGGTGAGGTCATGGTTGGAGAACCGTAGCACCATGACAGGGGAACTGTCTCTAGCCAGTTTTGAGATGAGGGAATTAGAAGAGCAGGATGTGGGAAGTTCTCAGTGGGAAGCTGAGGATGCTTCCGATGGGATTGAGGGGGGAGGGAATGGGTGTGTGTGTTCTTGAGGGTGAAAGAGAGAGCAATGCTTGTGTTGGATTTGATTCATGGTGTGGATAGTTTGGGTGAGTAGCCAGTGTGGTCACTAACAAGTGAACATATGCCTGTGTGATTGTCATTCCGCCTGATGTGTGGTTGCTTTTTGTGCGTGTGTCTTTTTGGCCTAATATCTGTATCAATCTAACGTCTAGTCTGTTGCTCCACTCTGTAGCTCCAGAGGATCTGGAAAAGATCCACTTCCTTTGTTCGTCAATACTAATCTCTCCATTCACCAGCCGGGTTGGGTTCTGCTCGCCAGCCGTGATGGCTTCAATTGACCCTGCCCTCGTGGCTTTTTTTATTTTGCCCAAAGATTGTGTCCCGCTCACTGATGGGCCTGCAGATGCTGAAGCACCCTGGGAAATGGTCAGTTTTGTCCAGGGTGTGATGATTCCCCCCCCCCTGGCTGTCTCTGTCCAGACATTGGCTGCTGAATTATGTGTCGCCGGTGGAGAGGTCCTCAAAGGTCTGTTGCGCCTAATGCCCCCAGAGGTAATGAGCGCTGAAATAGCCTTCCCCTTCAGGTGCCTCTAGTCTCTGTTCCACGTTCCTTATTACTTCATGTTTTCTCCTCTGTCTCCTTTCCTCTCTTCTCAAATGATGGGGGGGGGGGGAAATAGATAGTTACAGTGCCTTCAGAAAGTATTCATACCCCTTGACTTTTCTACATTTTGTTACAGCCTGAATTAAAAATTGATTAAATAAATCTTTTTTATCCATCTACACACAAAACCCCATAATGAAAACATGCTTTTAGAAATTTTTGCAAATGTATCTTGGGTATCAGCTTTGCTCATTTGGATTTGGGGATTTTTCTCTATTTCTTTGCAGATTTTCTCAAGCTCTGTTAAATTAGATGGGGAGCGGTGGTGAACAGCAATCTTCAAGTCTTTCCACAGATTTTTGATGGGATTCATATCTGGGCTTTGGCTGGGCCACTCAAGGACTTTCACAATCTTGTTCTGAAGCCATTCCAGCATTGCTTTGGCAGTTTGGTTGGGGTCATTGTCCTGTTGGAATGTAAATCTTTGCCACAGTCTTAAGTTTGTTTGCACTCTGAAGCAGGTTCTCATCAAGGCCTGTTTGGTTCCATTCATTGTTCCCTGTCTTACAAGTCTCCTAGTCCCTGCCACTGAAAAGCATCCCCATAGCACAAAACTAATTTGAATTCAGGCTGTAACACAACAAAATATGGAATACGTCAAAAGGTACGAATAGGTTATGAAGGCACTTTACATATTGCAATATTATTTTGGACAATATTATAAAGATACTTTGACTCCAAGTACCGATTTGTAAAATATGTTTTTTTTCTATTTTTTTAGCTAGGTAGCTTTAGCTAGCGCTAGTTGGCTGTACTTGCGCTAAAACAGCGGTATTTTTCATCCTAAAGCTTGTTCACCATCTTATTAAATAGTGATCCAACATGTTTTCCATGACTGACCAGGACACATTTTATCATGCTTTCTGCAGCAGACATGTAATGAGCAACGTTTGGAACATCAAATTGCGATACATGTTGCTTATCGTGAATTCCCTGTTATTTCCCAGCCCTACTCTTCTCACCCATATACTTTTCTCTCTCCTCTCTTCCCCTCACCTCTTATTTTCTCCTCATCTCTTCTCATCTTTTCTTCTCTCTTGTACCTCCAGCTTTTCAAACGTTCCCTCACATATTCCTCACCTTTTCACTCTCCCCTATTGCCCTGTTGTTGATTCTATCCACACCGTTTCATAACACTATCTTTACTGCATCACGTGGGAGGAACATAAAACCAGGTCTTTTATGGTGTTTTGCTGTTTTAGGGCTGTATTTGGTAAGAGACTATGTTGAGGCGAGGTGATTAGTTTTCCCAATTCGGAAGCAACGGGTCTCTTATGCCCAGTCATGTCTGAGTATATAAAAACCACGAAGCAATTGCCTCCTGTGCAAATGAAGGATCTATGAAATGCTGTAGCAGTCGTCATTGTCAGGGGGGGGATTTTGGTTGACGCCTCGTATTGTAGCTCTGCAGTAATCCCAGCATGCTCGTGTAGACTCCCCATGATCCTCCCTGCTGCTCCTGATTAAAAAAATGTCAGCAAATCTATCGGAAAGACTCCTTTCACAGTTTCCGGCTCAGTAGCTAGCTTTGGCCTAATGTCACCATCCATGAACCCAGCACACTCTCCCCAAATGACTTAATTGTCAACACATCCCCTCCATACAAGCTCTTATTTGCTGAGCGCCTTTAGAAAGCGTCAGACTTTTGAAGCTGTGTCCAGTTTTTCATTATGAATGAGGTTCAAAGGGGCTTGGGCCTGCTTGTGCCAAATTTATCGCTATCCCATTCACTTAATGATAGTGCATGTCTTTCCTCCTTCCATTGATTAGATGTTGGCATATAAAATGGCTGAAGAGTCCTTTCTGCGGCTGGCCTGCTTCAAAGGGAGATTGGGGTGTCGCTAAATCAGGTTAATGGTTGATGGTGTCTGCCGATATGCAGCACAGAGACTGTTTTATGAGCTTGTTTGGTAAGGTGTGGCGATAAAACAAGACATTGCTTGGAGGAACGCATTTTCTGTAGGGGTGTTTTTGTTCTGTGCATGCCCTGTCACTACGCTGGTACTCGCTTACAGCTGCAATATGTTACTTTTTGGGTGACCTGAGCAAATTCACATAGAGATGTGTGTTATAGATCTCGCAATCTGTTTTGAAAGCAAGTCTAAGAAGCGGTAGATCTGTTCTGTGTGCTATTTCTATGCATCCCGTTCTTAAGTTTTGCTTTTGCATATTTTACTTTTGTTTTTATACACTTGGGCCAGTAATCGAATCCCTGAGATGACAAGGTAAAAAAAACTGTTGTGGTTAACCCACTGTTCCCCGGGCGCCGACGACGTGGATGTCGATTAAGGCAGCCCCCCCGCACCTCTGATTCAGAGGCGTTGGGTTAAATACGGAAGAAACATTTCAGTTGAAGGTATTCAGTTGTACAACTGACTAGGTATTCCCCCTTTCCCTTTACCAGCTGAAAATACAATCTTTTTGGTTATGGGAAATATATCACAGTGGTTTAGATGGTACAATGATTATCTACACTATACTTGCTTGTTTTGTCACAAACTGAAATTAGACTAACTATTCAAATTGTATTAACCAGATAATGGCGGAGCAATTTCTGCATAGTGCATCTTTTAAAAATCATTTCCGCTGAGATGTGTAGGCTGCCAGAGTTATCAACCTCTTTCTTCTTGCGATCCCTCTTCTTTTATTTCCCACTTTCTTGCTCCTGTTTTGTTTTTTCTTGCCACATTGCTTGTTTGCTTGAAGTTGAAGTGCAGGTGCTGGCAAACACAACAGTCAAAATTCCTTAGCGCAAGCGTCCCAGGAATGTAAAAGTATAAGGAAGCAAATTGGGGTGAAGGGAGGGGGGGGGATGTTTGGGGAAGAAAGATCCCGCAGAATTCCTAAGTGTGCCAAAATGGGTCTGTTTGACAGAGGGGAGAGAAAGGGGGAGGAAGAGAGGGAAAGTGAGGGAGGGAGGGGAGGAGCCACGCTGAAGAAGGCTTGAGAGGCCACGGACGCTCAAGATCTTTAACTTTGTCCCAGTCCGACGAGGCTGGAGAGAAGTCCAAAAAAGGAGAAGAAAGAGCTTTCCAAAACGTACAGCTGCAAGCTGTCTCTTCCAAGCACTTAATACGTTGCTTGGCTTTGTGCAACACATGGAGCTGGGTGAAAAATCTGGTCTCTGTAAGTGTTCCAAGGGCTCTCTATGGCAATTAATGGAACAATAATTACAGTAGCGCGGTTAGACAACGGAGAAATTGATGATTTGGTGCTGCTAATTTGCCGGCTGATGTCATTTTCGAAAATGATTTCTGTAATCAGGTTGAGAGATGAAATGAGGCAGAAAATGAAAGGAACCAGATATTGGATTTCAGAGCTGTTCAGTGGGTTTCATATTCATTCATTGCTCCCCTACAGTACCTCCTCAATCCTTACCAGCATGTGTTGCACATCACCTCAAGGACTGTTTCATTCGCTGGTCCAGTTTCAATCCATCTTTAGCAAATAATAGCATCACCAGTAAGAGATGGAACGGCAGTTGAAAGCCTGGCGACTGGAAGGAAGACAGGAAGCAGGTGACAGATGGAGTGTTCCATGTCCTCTTCTCTCTCTCTCTCTCTAGCTCAGGCTGGACCAGAACCAAACATCTGGTTTGTCTCTTAGGACTTGGTGGTTTGGGCAGTGTGGGTTATATGCGGAGAGAGGAGACTGACTGGTGTTCAGGCTTCGGTTTGGAAAAAGGGTCTATATTTAAACCTGGGAGTGTGTGAATGGGGACAAAGGTCAGGGGGTACAGGGCGGTTGCAAAGGGGGTTGAAGCACTGCCTGTCCCAACCCCCCTCCTCCTAAACTATTTTCCCCTGTGTTCATGTTTGGGAAAAGACAAAGAGAAATAACCAAGGAGAGAGAGAGATGTAGAGTTTGTCAACGTCAGTGGTGTGCTGATGGACAAAGGGAGGCTCATTCTGCGAGAGATGATGACGCATAGCTGGAAGAGGGTGAAAGGGAGAGTGATTTTGCTAGCTCTGGATTTCAACGATGGTAAACATCATTGCCATTATTTCACCTGGAAGCAGCTTGTCGGTCTCAGGTTCAGACATTCACAACCTGTTTGTTAATGGTGGTTGCATGCTCAAATTGATGATCGTAATTGGCTGATTGACCTAATGTTTTTAACTTCACAGTATTCCCTAAATATCTATCTCTGGCTCTGTGATGTCATCCTTCTGGGCCTGACTGCAGTGAATAATGGGTCGATCATATCAGTAGAAGGGAAACCATTAAATAGAGGGCGAGATTGACAGAGCGAGAGAAGGGGGAGAAAGAGCGCTTTGAGGGAGAAATAAGGAAGGAATGACGGACAGAGTGAGGAATTCGCATTGTTTTTGTTCTTAAGAGAGTATATTCAGAATAAACTCTCCCCTTTTACTATGCCAGGAAGTTGGCAGATGTAAATGTTGCCCTATGACCAAAAGGGTCAAAGTCTTTGTGTGTGGCACCTTTTAATACAATGTCTCGTCTTTAAAATTGTATGGAGGATGCATCCAGGGAATAATTTGAGCAAGGAGAAATACTACTCACGTCACAAGGAGCAGTACAAGGCCATAAAAACAAACTAACCTCAGGGAAATGCAACAGGCAATCGAACAATAAGACTTGACTGGTTCGGTGAATGCTCTTTGAAGTGTCAAGGTGGGTATGGCAGTTACAACGTAGGGTTTAGCCCATCGGCCGTTGTCACGTTTTAATGTAAAACATTTTACAAAATGTTAAAAGACAAGTCAAATGTCTTACGGGAAAATAATAGTCCTAATAAATTGCGACAGAATACACTTAATACAAATCATTAGTTTTAGATGTAGTACTAAGTTCACTCCGGTTATTTTGCCGGCCTCTAATGAAAATGATGGTCCAAATCATCGCTCCATCCTTCCATACACGGAGCGTAATGTTCTTAATTAACAGTTAGCGCTAACGTCTGCCTCTTTCCATACACTCTTGGCTGTTTCTGAGTCATTGGGGTAGATGGCTGTATTGGTTTAGCAGAGCTTTGATTTCCCTGCCAGTATGAAAATCAATGTTCGGCGGGGCCAGTGTCTTTTATGGCCTAGATTAGCATGATAATGTCAGAGTAGCGGGAGTAGCTAATCAGATTCTCGTAGTGCTTGTGCAGCTAATATCGTACGAAACACACCATTAGTGGAGAATGATTTTCCGCCAATCCCCCACCCTTCAATTATTTTAACTAGCTTCTTGGAAAGATGTGCCAGAAATGGGAAACAGTATGGGGTAAGCCGAGATGGAGAGCTTATGGAAGACTGCCTCAAACCGCTATATGCTGTTACCCGCTGTGTTTTTCTATTACTCTAAACCTCTATGGAGGCTGGTCGCTCAGGAGCACGTGGCGTGGGTCTGGGCTCATGTTTGTCTGACTGAAGTGAGTCTGGTTTGGGCTAAAGTGAACCAGAATGGACAATACTCTACAGTGTTCTTGTCTCATTCCTTCATCTGCACTGATCTGAAAAACAAAATGAGTCGGCCATTTTAGACTATTGAGGTACAACCATGGAGGCAGATGTGACTTCAAAAAAGCTCAGGTTTCTAGAACCAATCTGTTATTGGCCAAGTTAGTTTGATAGAGACTGTCCAGATATGAGCTTAGATGGCCTGAATGGACAAAGCTGACCTCTGATCTGACATGTTGGGGGAAAGATTACGGCGTACTTTGTGCCTTCTGTTGACTGATGGAGAAGAGTCACTTTGATTCCTTTCTGAGCAAGTTGTCAAAAAGTCTGATTGAGCTGCTCTGCTCTGACACACTAGCCAACCACACACACACACACATACACACACACACAGAAGAAAAATCACTTTTCCACCGTAGGGCATCCGCACCGTGCTGGGTCAGCTAGGTCATGAAGCAAGGAGGGGGGACGAGTGATCTGTACGTGGCCCAAATTGAATGTCGCGATTTTATCCACATCCCACAGTGTTTCCAAAAACACGGAAGAGGGTCTTCTATGGCTCCCGCTGTGGTTTAGACGATACAAAGCAATATTTGATAGCAACTCCTTTTGGTGTGCGAAAAGTTCTGATACGCTCATGGAATATGTTACTCTGTAACTGCTGTAGGAGCTCACTCGGTACCCCTGGTTTGTAGCTGTCCCTATTAGTGCCGCGCGGTATACTGAAACTTCAGTACTTTTCCCGATACAAATGAAAAACACATTTGGTACCAGAATATTTGTTACGTTCGGTACTTCTATCATATGTGCCTCGCGGGATGGAGAGGTTCAAGTCTATCAGCGCAGCTCCTTTTTTTATAGCGAGAAGAGCAAATAGCCTGATCCACTGACTCATTCATTGCTCGAGCTGTCGGGCCTGCATTGTTAGCTCCCCTCATACTGCACAGAGGTTAACACACCTGAATAATGCAACGCAGCATGTTGAAATGGTTCATTACTGTTCACAACACAATGTCCACAGAACACTTGCATCGCAAGTCGATACCTGTAGATTCCAGCTTTAATTGTAGGCTAGCTTTGTTTTGCTAGCTAACAGCTGAATTCACTACCCTCGTACTTTGTTTGTGACGCCATAATGAAAAATATGCACATTTCAAAGCTGATTGTCACCAAAAACGTTATTAATTCCAGACGTCTCCCTTCACCACCAAAAACGAATTCACTTCCCTCGCCTCCCATCTGGTTTCCACGAGATTTCATAGCCACAAAGTCAGAGTCCATAGCCACGTTCTGCCTTGTGAACGGCATCATTACTTTCTTAAAGAGACAGCACGCGCTTTTGTAAAAGAGAGTGCTTCTTCTATGCAAATGTTTATCAGTACAGAAAATGTTACATAATGTTCAAATGTGATGATATTGAACTCAAAAGATGCCTAATCATTGAACAGAGCAGTAGCTGTGTTTCTGTCTGGGTCAAGTGCAATTCTGTGACTTTGGCTAATATGTCTTATTCTTTTTTTAGCTGTGGTATTGTTTGGTATTGAGTATACATTGTATTGTGATACTAAACCTGATATTGGTATCAAAGTCAAAATTCTAGTATCATGACAACACTAGGGAATATGGGTCCATTTCTGTCCAGAGGCGCTTGTCTGGCACATGAGTCAACTGTGTGGGTTTATCGTCAGTCCCGTCAGGCCCTGACGTCTCTTTGACGTCTCTCTCCTTTTCTGCCTCTTTCTACTTTCTCTGTTCTCTCTAGACTTTTCTCTCTCTCCCTCTCTCTCTTTGCTTGTTTTTTTTTCCTTATTTCGCTCGCTCTCGCTCTCTCAGGGCATACCTAGGTAAACTCTTGTCTAGGCGAGAGGAGGTTGTGGTATGTTGAAAAGCTGAAGAGCCTCTCTGTCTGTAGTCAGGTGTTAGATTGGGCTGGTGATGAGGGAGTTGGATTGAGTTCACATGAGGCAAGGCTACGCTGTTCATTATCTCACAATCCTCTGGGATGGGGGTGGAGAAAGCGTCTGTAGAAAGCAAGTTGCTTTGTCCTTCAATCCAGCATGGGCAAGGCAAGGCATCTCTCTTTCTCTTTCGTCCTCTCTCTAAAATTCAATCTGCGTTAATGGCATGAATGACGAGGTCGATGTTGCCAAAGAGAAGTGATATACAGTAAATGACAATTGTAAAAACAGCGAGAGCAATAAGATTAGACGCTATAATACTAAAGATATGTACAGTACCAGTTTCACCTGGAATGCTTTTCCAACAGTCTTGAAGAAGTTCCCACATATGCTGAGCACTTGTTGGCTGCTTTTCCTTCACTCTGCCATCCAACTCATCCCAAACCATCTCAGTTGGGTTGAGGTCGGGTGATTGTGGAGGCCAGGTCATCTGATGCAGCACTCCATCACTCTCCTTCTTGTTCAAATAGCCGTTACACAGCCTGGAAGTGTGTTGAGTCATTGTCCTATTAAAAAACAAATGATAGTCCCACTAAGCACAAACCAGATGGGACGGCATATCGCTGCAGAATGCTGTGGTAGCCATGCTGGTTAAGTGTGCCTTGAATTCTAAATAAATCACTGACAGCTTTACGGTGGGAACCACACATGCAAAGATCGTCCGTTCACTTTCTCTACAATGTAGAAAATAGTACAAAGAAAGAAAAACCCTTGAATGAGTAGGTGTGTCCAAAATGTTCACTGGTACTGTATATAATCAAATAAATATCCAATACAGAAATGTAATAACGGTCTACCTTCAGAATCATTCTTTCTCTCATTCTCTCACGGTCTCTTTTTTCCCCTTCTTGCTCTCCCTCCCCTCTGAATTTGAAATGCTACTGTTCAACCAGTGGCTCTCTGAAATGTCAAGGGGGTCATCGGCAAATTGTATCATGTAGCTGATGATGAAATTCAGAGATGAGGTCAACTGCAACCTTTTCCTGGCCTCTGGAACTTCAATTTCACACTTTCTAACCTATTCGATCTCGTTCGAGAGGTGTAAAGCTCATTTCCCCAACAGAAGTAGCCTATTATCACGTCAGTCTCACGTCAGTCAGATATAAAGGGCTAATTGGAATATTAGTTTGGTGGCTGATATTGTATTTTTGTCAAATAAAATGTGTTTGAGGTTCGATTATTTAAAAAAAAATTCTCTCCCAAGATGAACAGGAATTTTCCTCACTTTGGGTTCATTCTGATTTTGATTGGGACACGCAAGACGTATTGGATCTTGAACATCCTTTCAAATGTTAAATTTAAGGCCATCTCATTCTTTGGTTGTCTGGGTTCCTAGTCTGAAGTCTTTTTTGGTGTCTGCAGAACACTCTACACTAAGACCGTCAGGGTCTTGTCGGGACACAGGTGGTCGACTATTCCTTTTCGCCAAGGTGATGTCAGAAATCACCCTTGGATACCCTGTCTTTCTCCCTCCCCCTCCCCCCAAGGTCAGCATCTGTTTGATTAATCGCTCATTCCCTAACGGGGACATCTTAGCTATTCATCATCTTGGATCAAGCACCAGGAGACTGGGTCAGGGTTGGGTATGAGAAGCAGGAATTCTGATAGTCACACGTAGGCCTACTCCTTGTACTCTCTGGCTCTATTGAATGACGAGTACGTTTAAATGCACAGTTATGTTTGACGGTTTCTTTCAGGATTTTAACGTGTTCCCTTAAGTTGTTTCTCTTAATTAGGAAGATGTTTATGGACTTCGTAGCTGCAAGTGCTAGTGAAAAGAATAGCTTTGGTTGGTATGACATGTCTCGCCACCTACTGGTGTTCCAAGATGCATTGTTGCTGTTTTTTCCTATTTCTTTTGAGATCCCACTCTCTGAACTAAAATGCACAATGGACTATGATGCTTCTGGTGTTGTCTAAACCAAAGCAGATTAAGCATGATATATTTTCATATTTTTGTCTGTTGTGTTTTGAGTGTAGTTTTTTTCCCCCATCACTATTTGTCCCATTCTAAGCCTAAGTCCACTTGGCATCATGCAGCACGTGTGACTTGTGTTGGAATAGGAGTGGTTGCTGAAAAGAATGTGACATACTGTAAGCTTGAGAAAATAAAGCTTTTATTAGAAACTTGGACCTTTTGAGGATTCACCCCGTGAGAAGCAGAGAAAATAGCCAACTAATTGTAGGAAGAAGTCCCAATTCCAGCTTTATTTTAATGTTCATTAAATAATTTGACATTATATTTGGCTTTGTAGCAATCCCAATCTTCAAGTATTTAATTAAAAAGGTTTGTCAAATACTTTCAAACAGAAATCTCTAATTTATCCTTCACTGTTCTGTTCTTTTAAACTGTAATCCCACCCATTGTTGCAATCGTTTTTTTGGCAAACATCTGACTGGTCCTAGTGTTATGTGTAGGCAATTCGGTCACGACCCAGATATGAAATGCTCTTAAACGCCGGACCCGCTTGGCTGACCTCCTGCCCAGTCAGCCTACAGCAAAACATGCTTTGATCGTATAGCGAGGGAGGAGGGGTCGGGTTTCGAGATAATCATATTTTCTTGTTTTCTGTACTGATCTGAGCCACAATGGACACACTTAGGACCCAGAACAAGTGCCGGATTCAGTTAAACTAGAAACGTCCTGCCCCAGGCTAATTCCCAATGACAGGTCCTTTGTTGACGGGCAAGCTACTTTTGGAGGGAAACACAAAACCACCTCCTAACAAAGTAAAAAGCCATGACAGAGGAGGAATGTTTTTTGGGGGAAAAGGATTTAAATTGACCTAGGAACAGATTAAAGGGGAAAAACAAGGACTTGGTGGAAATAGGATTCTTAAAGTCATGACAATAGCTCATTTCTCCTGCTAAAGGTTTTCTGTGTCTCCCCTTAACCTCAACCCTCCCCCAGTTTTAGAGGTTGAGGTTAGCTCAACTGTTAGCACAGAACACGAGGGCAGGGTTTTGATAAATCTCAGCTGAGCCCAAAGGCTCTGGTTTGTGTCTTGGGGCACAGGTTGCCAAATAAACTATTCAGGGAGCACATGTTCAGCTGCCCTCACCCTCCTCAGCACAAATACAGTATTATTTTTTAAATCTCTCTCTGTACTCTACCACTTTGATTCCTCCGGCGGTGGCATTTTCCAATTTCAGAGGATGCATTTCGGCCCCCACAAAGAACTTTCCAGCAGCTTTCCATTTTAGATCACATACCAACCTGTGGGCTAATTTTCAAAGGCCTGACGTATAGACTCCCTAAAAGGGCCAGTTATCTGAATCATGGGTCCACCCTGAACACTGATGACACTATCAGTGCCACCCAATGTGTTCAGAATGTCCTTCCCAACATTTCCTCTTTGTACCAAACTCCCCCAGACCATGACATATTGGCTGGCTTCAACTCTTAACAGCCGTGCGTTGGGGCCAACCGCCTGATATCCGAGTCTGGCTGGGGTGCCCTGCTTGGGAAATAATTTCCTCTTGCGCTCAGTAAGTGTGTTCAAGGGAGCGAGGGGGGAGAGGGGGGGAGGGAATCATCCCAAGCAGCTGTGCTGAAAGCCTGTGCTAAACACAATCAGGAAGTCGACGGGAAAGGCAGCGTGTTTCTGTCAGGGAGAGGGCAAACGCCACGACACATTGAAAGGCCTCTGGAACTTCAAACGAGGACGCTCCTGCCCCCCTCTGAATCCAGATGGCAGTTAGCTGCGTTAGACTTGGCCCGGGCCGCACGTGGAAAGAGGCCTCCGTTTCTGTATATATTATGTTAACTAGTGGCGGTTTAGCGAGGAAAAAGAGGCCCATGCTGTATAAAATGGATCTGGTTCACTTAGGAAAGACAACTAGTTGGTTGGATTCCAGCACAAACGCAACCGATCCAAAAGACACAGACCTGCTAATTGCCCAAATTTCCCCTCGTTCTCTTCAGAACATAGAGACATGTTCTGCATTTTTGGGCTGATATATACATTACCAAAAGTATGTGGACGCCTGCTCTTCAAACATCTCATTCCAAAATCATGGGCATTATTATGGAGTTGGGTCCCCCCCTTTGCTGCTATAACAGCCCCCACTCATCTGGGAAGGCTTTCCACTAGATGTTGGAACTTGCTTCCATTCAGCCACAAGAGCATTAGTGAGGTTGGGCACTGATGTTGGGCGATTAGTCCTGGCTAACAGTCGGCATTCCAATTTATCCCAAAGGTGTCCGATGGGGTTCAGGTCAGGGCTCTGTGCATGCCAGTCAAGTTCTTCCAAACCAATCTCGACAAACCATTTCTGTATGGACCTCGCTTTGTGCATGGGGACATTGTCATGCTGAAACAGGAAAGGGCCTTCCCCAAACTGTTGCCACAAAGTTGGAAGCACAGAATCATCTAGAATGTCATTGTATGCTGTAACATTAAGATGTCCCTTCACTGGAACTAGGGGGCCTAGTCCAAACCATGAAAAACAGCCCCAGACCATTTTTCCTCCTCCACCAAACTTTACAGTGGGCACTATGCATGAGGGCAGGTAGCATTCTCCTGGCTTCCGCCAAACCCAAATTTGTCAGTTGGACTGCCAGATGGTGAAGTGTGATTCATCACTCCAGAGAATGCGTTTCCACTGCTCCGCAGTCCAATTTCAGCGAGATTTACAACACTTCACCTTGCGCAAGGGGCAGTGTTGTAATGTTAGGCTTGTGTGGGGCTGCTCGGCCATGGAAACCCATTTCATTAAGGTCCCGACGAATAGTTCTTGTGCTGACGTTGCTTCCAGAGGCAATTTGGAACTTTGTAGTGAGTGTTGCAACTGAGAACAGACTATTTTTACACGCTGTGTGCTTCAGCACTCTGCGGTCCCGTTCTGCGAGCTTGTGTTGCCTACCACTTTGCGGCCGAACTGTAGTTGCTCCTAGACATTTCAGCTTCACAATAACAGCACTTACTGTTGACCGGCCAGCTCTAGCAGGGCAGAAATTTGACAAACGGACTTGTTGGAAAGGTGGCATCCTATGACTGTGCTGCATTGAAAGTCACTGAGCTCTTCAGTAGGGTCATTCTACTGACAATGTTTGGCTATGGAGATTGCATGGCGGTGTGCTCAATTTTAGCAATGGGTGTGTCTGAAATTTGACGGGGTGTCCACATACATTTGTGTATATATAGTGTAGCTGTGCTCCTGGGGAAGCTACTCTCAATATAGGAACTCCTTCGCCTACATCTTTGCAACTGACCTATGCAATCAATGAAGTGCTGAACTGATGGAAATAAAACAAGACAGGGACTCCATTCAGTGGCAGAATTTCCCACCTCTGAGCTGTGTTTATTTGGGCTGTGGTTCCTGAAGGAGTCGGGCTTTTTAGTAGGATGATGGTAAAGCTGACCGCTACTGTTCTCTGAAATAAACAACCTCGGAGGAATCTGACTCCTCTCGAACAGGGCTACTGAAAACCTCTTAATGAGTTTGGATAAGGATTAATGTGGATGTGTCGCCTCTTGGCATGCTCAAGACCTCTCTCTAATTTGCTCGGTCTCTTTTTTAAACTTTTGTTCCCCACAGGTACTCAGCCAGTTGGAAGGAAGAATTCAGCCCACACCACCTCCATCTCGGAACCATTCAGAATCTTGTTCTGATTTGGATTTCTACTCAATCTCCTGGTCTGGATGTTCACTCTGTACCGGTTTGGCTCATCGAATCCCACCGCCTTTGTTGGATGATTCAGAAGCTGAGGTAAGAGTGATTCTTTGTCCTCCTCTTTATGTGTTACTAACAGATTATTTTAAAGTTATGGAGAATGACCGAGAGAACGCTAATGTGATGGAAATCTGAGGAGATGCCTAAAGAATAGGCCTACAAATGGAGACTTGCGGCTTAGTGGACCAGAGGCCTCTGGGTTTCTTTGTACAAATGTGTCCTGTGACAGCCAGATTAATGAGTCCCAGTGCGAAGCTGGCCAATTTGTTTGATGCGGCCACCCAATAACGTGTGTTTTGATAAAAATGCTTGTCTCAACAAGCCTCTCTTTCTCCTGTTATTGGGTTGAAGATGTGCTGCGTCTCCGAGGTTGCCTCAGGGCGCCACAAGGACACCACGGGAAAGGCTCTGACCTGTTTGAGTGACCGCATGGAACACATCCAGCAACATTTGTTGGTTGAGCAGGGCCGCTTATCTAGGGCATCACATTTCAGATCACATTTTTCTGCACGTTAGCCGTTTAGGCTGTGGGGGATTTCGACTGATGTGAACCGTGTTAGCCAGGTGAAGTACCTCTCAGGTGCGGTGTGTGGTCACATCAAGTCAAGTAACAATTCCCATATTGCAACCGTAAACTGTTCTAAATCTGTTACGGGTCGTTCCATTTCAATCATCTTTTGACCGAACCCCTTTTAGATTTGAAAAAACGTTCTATACGTATTTGCCCATGTTAGAAGTGGTCAGAAAGTGAATTTTTGGACCTGAATGCCAAAACATTTATGCGAGAGAGTTGCTCAGAGTTGACTTATTTAGCATACCCCACCCTACCATGAGACCATGTCTTCATCACTGGAAAAGATACATTGTTGAGTTTGAGATTGTTTAACAGGGTTGTCAAACTTTGTAATAATTTCTTGAAAAAATATATATTTTTTATCCTTTTAATGTCAATTATATAAACGCGTAAACAAAAACAAAAAATGTTTTGCATATGTTGCATATTTTTGCATATTTGACATAATCTGAGGTGTTGTACCCGCCATCGGTTGAGACATTTCAATCAGAAATATAATAGACATTCATAGAATGAACATATCCCTTCAGACCACTGTGATTTAGCTGGTACATCATTGACATTTTAATTTAATTGAAATTTTCACTTCCAGTTACTACCACAAAATGGCTGCTGGTCCACCCACCATCGAATGTCTATTATATTATCTACATTTCTATGATTTCAATAGGTTTCCTATTTTAAGTTTGACAGTATCATTTAATACAACTGATTATTCCCGTTCGTCAACAATCTCTGATGTGTGGACCTCCAACCATCTTTGTGCTACCATTTGAAAGCGAGTACATTTATCAGCCAAAACATGACACCCATCCTGTATTCAATAGCATGCTCTGTCTCAACCGATGGCGGGCACAACACAAACATCTCAGTTTATGGCAAATAATGGCAAAAAGCTACAACATATGCAAAAATGAAAAATTATCAGAGTTGACATGTTTTTCGATAATTTACATTAAAGGTTAAACAATTACATTTTTATTACAAAACTTTTTTTAAAGAAATGATTAAATACAGTACTTTTGACAATCCTGCCTGGGGGCTTTTAAATGATGTCCAACTCAACCGTTTCTCTTTTCCAGTGATGGAGACATGGATGTCTCATGGTAGACTGGGGTGTGCAAAATGGCTCAACTTTGAGCACCTCTATCTCCTAAATGTTTTGACATTCAGGTACAAAAAGTGACTTTGACTACTTCTACCATGGACAAATGATGAATAGAACATTTCATTCAAATCAAAAAGTGACTGAAATCAAATGGAACTGCAATCCTTTTGGGTGGAATTCGGATTATTCAGAATGTACAAATTGTAGAAGGTAGGCCTAATTGCTGTACACTTTATGATAATTGTCAAATAACATAAGAACCAAAGTCACAGGGATCCTTTTAAACGGATTCCTGTGAATCTAACATGCCTAACTAGATGTCTTTTAGACCCATTACTTGTGGCATTTTATAGATGTTCTCTTATCCAGCAGCTCCTCAGGTAATGCTCCATTTCCTAATTTCCTCTCACAGATGAAAGGGCTGAAGCATTGTGGCTTTATGCTGTGGAGCTATTACCATCTGGAGCAATTACTGTCAATCGCTGCTGCCTATTTTACAGTTATTAGCACAAAATGTTCCTTTCTCCCTGTGTATTACTTTCCAAATGGGATTTGGATGGACTGCTCATTTCAAGATGTCCGAGGATTTCTTCAGTGAATTTCAGATTTACCTCAGATACTCTACATCATTTGAACCAAAACTCGGGACAAAGCGAAATTGTCTGTTCTACTGTACCTCCATTCACAAACTTTTGATATTTTATATTTTAGGTATAAGTATTAATGAAATTGAATACCTGAAATTGAATACATTAAGTGCCCTATCTATAGGCCATTATAGTGCTAGCTTTTGTGCAGCAGTTGCATTTTTATAGGGACAAACATAATCAAGAACATGCCTTTATCACAGCTTAGAGACTGACAGGGGAAGGTGGGGATTGGGGGTACCAATGACTGTATATATGAATGGACAAAGCCATCGATCACGTGAAACCATTCATTCCTACGTGAAACCTCAACAGCGCATTGCAGCCATATTTAAATCGCTTAAAGATGGTGTCTCATGGAGACATAACATGCAGAGTTTGTGCAATTTTTAAATAATTGGTTCAAGGACATACATCTGGTTTGTTAGATGCAATTATTGGTACCATGATTGTCATCAAAATGTGTATTTGTTTACACGTAGATCGACCAGGATCGATTCACTATAATAGGGGATCCTGTTTTCTGCTAACAATGCCTGCAGTACCGCGGCAGGCCTTGAACCTCCGTGGCTTCAATGAGAGGGGCCCATCGTTCCCCCCGAGGGATGGGCAGTTAGTTCAAATGCTTTGACCTTTGACCTGTCGATATCATCTCCTCCCTTTCTGTTCGGCACATTGCTCTCGTAATGTACAAGCAGGGAGTGGGGGTTAAGGGGGTGGTTTGCGCTTTGTTGACATTTTCAGACTAGTCATAGCCATCAGAAACATGGGGGGTGAAACGTTAGTCCCACCCACTCTGCCCTAATCTGACTTAGCAGGGTCTAGGGAAGATGGAGTGAGTTGGGGGGGAAGGGAGGATGAGAGGGAGAGGCATGTGCTGCATAGTTTGGGTGACTTGATGCTCACAAGGAAATGGAGAAACACTTCTAAGCTTTTTGAACTTTATTCAGGGGAAGATGGGTCTAATACTCCTTCTCCCTTAGACATCCATTTTGACCATTACTCAGTGGAGATGGAAGAAATCATTAACCTTATGGTTGTTGCTTGTGATTCTTCAAATGTCAGTCCACAACTCTTTTCTTTCGTCTTTGTGCGCATTACGCGCATCCTTCTGTTTTACAGGGGTTTGTTGTGTGTTTGTAGCGTGTTTACAGGGGTTTGTAGACTTTTGAAAGATATCCTTTTGAGTGATAAGTTGGTAAGTTGTGGCTGACTCAGAAAGGAGTGTTTGGTGAAAATGCAACAAAAAATAATTCTTCATTGTTTCTCTAACAAATTACTTGTTTAGATGGGTTGGAAGTGTAATTGAGGTAAAGGGTCATGTCTGGGAGAGCCTGGCGTCCATGGCAACAAGACTTTTACCATGTCATGTGACCTCACCTGTGAGAAGGGGCTTTGGAGAATTGGGGGATTCTCAGTCTGAGGAGTCAGAGGACATTACACTTATTAAAAGCTTGCATGGGTTTAACCACAAGTAGTCAAGTTGTTTCCGGTGTGCCGCCTCATACTTCCTTATCAATTTACCATTCCTATGTGGTTAAAGTATATGTCTTACCAGAGGAAGCCATCAACCACCCATAGTCTCCATGTTTTTGCTCAGAACTTTTTAAAGCACATGGTGGGTTGAGATCTAAAAGTCTTTAATGGTGGAGGTCTGGTAGAAGAAGGGGTTAAGCTGACAGTTCTGGCTCCCTGGGCAGGGCTGTACTTGGTAAAGGGGGAGATATAAGCTTGAGCTGCTCAGTCCAGTTGTCAGGGAGGGTCTACATCAGTCTGTGGATTAAACCAGATCAGAACCCCCCTGTAAAGTGCTATAAGTCCCCCACCTTGAGCCCAGAAGGGCAGATGAACTGTTGCCATGTGAAGGTATTTCCCCTCAGTTACAGTGCCTTGCGAAAGTATTCGGCCCCCTTGAACTTTGCGACCTTTTGCCGCATTTCAGGCTTCAAACATAAAGATATAAAACTGTATTTTTTGTGAAGAATCAACAACAAGTGGGACACAATCATGAAGTGGAACGACATTTATTGGATATTTCTTTTAATTTCTTTTTAACTTTTTTAACAAATCAAAAACTGAAAAATTGGGCGTGCAAAATTATTCAGCCCCCTTAAGTTAATACTTTGTAGCGCCACCTTTTGCTGCGATTACAGCTGTAAGTCGCTTGGGGTATGTCTCTATCAGTTTTGCACATTGAGAGACTGAATTTTTTTCCCATTCCTCCTTGCAAAACAGCTCGAGCTCAGTGAGGTTGGATGGAGAGCATTTGTGAACAGCAGTTTTCAGTTCTTTCCACAGATTCTCGATTGGATTCAGGTCTGGACTTTGACTTGGCCATTCTAACACCTGGATATGTTTATTTTTGAACCATTCCATTGTAGATGGTTTTCTTCCAGAATTGTCCTGTATTTGGCTCCATCCATCTTCCCATCAATTTTAACCATCTTCCCTGTCCCTGCTGAAGAAAAGCAGGCCCAAACCATGATGCTGCCACCACCATGTTTGACAGTGGGGATGGTGTGTTCAGGGTGATGAGCTGTGTTGCTTTTACGCCAAACATAACGTTTTGCATTGTTGCCGAAAAGTTCAATTTTGGTTTCATCTGACCAGAGCACCTTCTTCCACATGTTTGGTGTGTCTCCCAGGTGGCTTGTGGCAAACTTTAAACGACACTTTTTATGGATATCTTTAAGAAATGGCTTTCTTCTTGCCACTCTTCCATAAAGGCCAGATTTGTGCAATATACGACTGATTGTTGTCCTATGGACAGAGTCTCCCACCTCAGCTGTAGATCTCTGCAGTTCATCCAGAGTGATTATGGGCCTCTTGGCTGCATCTCTGATCAGTCTTCTCCTTGTATGAGCTGAAAGTTTAGAGGGATGGCCAGGTCTTGGTAGATTTGCAGTGGTCTGATACTCCTTCCATTTCAATATTATCGCTTGCACAGTGCTCCTTCGGATGTTTAAAGCTTGGGAAATCTTTTTGTATCCAAATCCGGCTTTAAACTTCTTCACAACAGTATCTCGGACCTGCCTGGTGTGTTCCTTGTTCTTCATGATGCTCTCTGCGCTTTTAACGGACCTCTGAGACTATCACAGTGCAGGTGCATTTATACGGAGACTTGATTACACACAGGTGGATTGTATTTATCATCATTAGTCATTTAGGTCAACATTGGATCATTCAGAGATCCTCACTGAACTTCTGGAGAGAGTTTGCTGCACTGAAAGTAAAGGGGCTGAATAATTTTGCACGCCCAATTTTTCAGTTTTTTGATTTGTTAAAAAAGTTTGAAATATCCAATAAATGTCGTTCCACTTCATGATTGTGTCCCACTTGTTGTTGATTCTTCACAAAAAATACAGTTTTATATCTTTATGTTTGAAGCCTGAAATGTGGCAAAAGGTCGCAAAGTCCAAGGGGGCCGAATACTTTCGCAAGGCACTGTAAATTGTCACTGCAGAGTTGTGGTGGCATTAGACCAATGGGGTGGAGGGTATACTTGTCCTGATTTAGCACTTAGAGACTACCGTGTTTGGTGGAAAGCGGGCTAGGGAGGGATACATGTTTTCTGAGGTATGGATGAAGGTCAAAGGTATGTTACCAGAGCATTGACCAGTTTTACTGTGTCCCAAAAAGTTATGTTCGGCTAAACCTTACACTATAGAACACCTTATTACTTTAATTTGCCAAAAAAAGAAAGCAAACATGTCTTTGATCCCCCTACAAACCATTTTTAAGCAGCGTACTCCATTCCTCAAAGCTAGAACCCTTGATATGAAGCGTCAACGATTTTTAAATCTATTAGCAAAAACCCCAAATAACAATTTCCTCAAAGGCACAGAGCGATGGAACCCCACTTGCAGCGCATGTAATATGATGACTCAGCTGAGAAATTAATCTCCACACCCTATATATCTACTAAATGACTCCAAATATAGCACTATTTTCTGGCTTTTACACCCTCAAGTAAGCCTCCCATTTAATCCTGTGTCACGTACCTTTTGCGTCCTTTAGCGATTCGATTCTAGTTCTTAATGTGCCATGGCATAGTATAGTCTATGGCTCTTAGCTTCCTCTAGTACATATCACAGTGCTGTGCCAGATACTGTATCAAGCACCACAGAGTACCAGCTAGCGTTTTCCCTCCAGTCTGAACATAGCCTAGACCTTCTTGATCCTGTGAACTTTAAATGTTTGGGGGTTTTTACTTTGGAGTTTTGGGACAACATTTTAACAGTGGAGGAAAAAGCACCGCAGATATCAAACTACACATGTTGCAATCATTTTTTTTTTAACTCCCAAAAACCAAAACTCCATTATTCAACCTGTAAGCTTTTACTATATTTTTGGGATTTGACGTCACCAGCGTAACTTATAGCGTAACCCTTGTTTTGTGACCCATAGGAGCGACAATATCCTCTGGGAATCTCTGCGCTGACACCTGGTGCTCTGCCATATCTGCCAAGATGTGCCAAGAGTCTCATGATTTAAGACATGCCAGAAGTGCCCTGGCTATGCCTATGCAATATTCACACTCCACAGTTAACATGATTGGATTAGCATGTTTGGATCATGGCACAAAATGGCTGATGTCCAAACCTTGGTTCGTGCATATACAGTTCTCTCTCTTGACCTTGCCCAATGCCCAAACAAGAAATATCATAGGTCTGCCGAATGGCTGATTTTTGATAAAGCATCTCAATTTAGCATATGCAAATTACACAACATCAAGCGGTTGACTAAGACAAATTTGACTTCAAAGATTTCCAAGAAAAGCGGGTTCATGAATAGCCCTGCTCTCTTACCTGATCTCAGCCCTATTGTCCTGCTCCTCCTATAGCTTTTAGATCAGTTATTTTAATTGAATACAGCTATTCTGTTTCCTGAGCACAAGCGATTGCGTGTTCATTAAAGAAATCCTGATTAGAATAAAAGAGTGATTACGGTGGGGTGGCCATTACTCCCCACGTGAAAGCTCCCTCCTGCTCATTTGTCTAATGGAAGACTGCTTAGAGCTCCCCCAAAAGCCATTAATTAGCTTAAGTGGACCCTCAGGGTTCCGGCCACTCTTACTCACCCCCCCTTCCTCCAGGAATGTGAGTGACCACATTGCTGGTTGTCTAGTTGTTCTCCTTTGGCTATAATGTTGTCAATGTTAATAATAGGTACAGTAGGGAGGTATAGTAATTTCAGTTGTGTTTTGTCTCCTTAGACTGTAGGTGCCCACAGGCATGTGTAGAGAGAGAGAGAGAAAGAGAGACAAATTCATGAGGGATTTTACTTAATTGTATTGTCTTTAACACGAAACAATTGACATTTACAATGACCGAGCTTATTAAAAGCAGTTTCAGGGGAGTTTCTCTCAGTATGTCCCATATGATAGGGCACGATGGCACCAAAACAAATGTGAGATACTGTGCCTTCTGTCGTTGGTTAATTCATATCTAAACATCCCTTATCTGCCTGTGTCCTGAGGGCCAACACTTCTGGGGTTCATTCCTCAGTGCCTCCGCGCACAAAGCTTCGACAGATGCAGGTTGAATGCAATTAGTGAAATAATTAACATACAAATAATGATAGCAAGCTTTCCTGGGGACATTCCTCAAGCTAATTGACATTCAAGGCAGAAATGAGGGTCTCCTACCTTCCCTTTCTTCTTCTCCATGCGTACACAATCCACTTGGCTACCATTTGTGAGGTCATATTTCATATTCCCATGTCTCAATGACAATGGAAGTGTATTGCCTCTGTGTGTGTGTTTCGTTTAACAACGGATGCCTACACACATACAGGCGTGCGTAGGTCTGGACGCGCGCAGACACGGGCCAAATCCCTTCGCAGTAGGGACCTGTTGGCTCTGCTGCAGTCGCAGTCTGACTGTGCAGTTTTAGCCGCCCAGTTTGCAGTGTTTAAACCACCCGAGTTTCTAAACATCGTGAGACTTCTGGGAATGCTTGCAAAACGGACCAAACTGACCAGGCAGGGGGTTTGAGAAGTCAATGAAAGAAGTGAAAAATGTTTCCTTTTTAGTTGTTCATTTGATCTTGAAATCTACAGTCACAACCTAGATTGGAGACGACGTCTTTAAATAGTCGAGCATGTTATTACTGCCAACCTCGTGAAAGTGACAAACCCACACGTTGACATTTTCATTTAAAAAAAACTTTGCCTTTTGATTTTACGGCCTGCACGTGAGCTTAGCTAGCCAACGACATCGCCTGCACGTGTGCTTAGCTAGCCAACGACATCACCTGCACGTGAGCTTAGCTAGCCAACGACATCGCCTGCACGTGTGCTTTTGCAGCGGCTAATGGGGATCCTAATAATAAATACCAAAAGTATGATCAGGGATTTCTATTGGAGAGGCAGTTTCTGCCCATCTTCATACTGTATTGTCTTTGGTTAAACTGTGGAACATTGTTACTAAACACCCACACTCACCTATTCTACCGCATCAGGGAACCTGTGCTGTTCACTCGCTATGCGTGTGGCTGGGACACATAAATCTTCATCTTCCTTCACAGTAGGGCCACCTTCGCTCGCTCTGTGTGTGTCTCTGTGTGTGTCTCTGTGTGTGTGTCTCTGTGTGTGTGTCTCTGTGTGTGTGTCTCTGTGTGTGTGTGTGTGTCTGTCTGTGTGATTGTCTCGGAGTGAATGTCTGCACCTTTGCGAGTGGAGCTGAAAGGACAGAGGGAAGGTAGAGAGGAAGGGGGTGGCGTTTTGGACAGGCACTGTGTTGGTGATTTACTGGGTTGAGCAGAACAC